>NC_083111.1:61875742-62475742 GCF_949774975.1 Lagenorhynchus albirostris | reverse complement strand
AAACAGGTAAAAGGCACAGAGGCAACACTTGACCATGGAAGAAAATTAAAGGCATCATAGACTAACTGGAAACTAAATTGTTGAAGTCTTTCAGAGCCTCTACTAGGGCACTTCATATGGGCCTTAGCAGAGAACTTATAAATAAATAAATAAGTAAACAAACAAAAATGAGAAATTTTATATAGATATAAATATAGATATATGAACAATAGGGCTTAAATCAAGATCAGAAAAAACAGAGACACTTCTTAAAACTTGGTAAGTCTGATTTTCTGTTGAAATCATAGTCAAGAAATCAGAACTGATTTTTATAGTTGGCCATTCCTAGAGTGCAGCTGTATTGCTCAGGAGAGGCTAGGTTTTCCTGCAGTAACAAGTGATTCCCAAAATTACAGTGGCTTAAAACAAAGGTTTGGAGATTGGTTGAAGATAGCGGAGTAGGACAAGCGCTCACTCCCTCTTGCGAGAGCACCAAAATCACAACTAACTGCTGAATAACCATCAACAGGAAGACACTGGAACTCACCAAGAAAGGTACCCCACATCCAAAGACAAAGGAGAAGCCACAGTGAGACGGTAGGAGGGGCTCAATCACAATAAAATCAGATACCATAACTGCTGGGTGATGACTCACAAACTGGAGAACACTTACACCACAGAAGTCCACCCACTGGAGTGAAGGTTCTGAGCCCCGTGTCAGGCTTCCCAACCAGGGGGGCCGGCAATGGGAGGAGGAATTCCTAGAGGATCAGACTTTGAAGGCTAGCAGGATTTGATTGCAGGACTTTGACAGGACTGGGGGAAACAGAGACTCCACTCTGGAGGGCACACACAAACTAGTGTGTGCATAAGGACCCAGGGGAAGGAGGAGTGACCCCATAGGAGACAGAAGCAGACCTACCTGCTAGTGCTGGAGGGTCTCCTGCAGAGGCGGGGGGTGGCTATGGCTCACCGTGAGGACAAGGACACTGGCAGCAGAAGTTCTGGGAAGTACTCCTTGGCGTGAGCCCTCCCAGAGTCCACCAATAGCCGCACCAAAGAGCCCGGTAGGCTCCGGTGTTGGGTCGCCTCAGGCCAAACAACCAACAGGGAGGGAACCCAGCCCCAACCATCAGCAGACAAGCAGATTAAGGTTTTATTGAGCTCTTCCCAGCAGAGCAACACCCAGCTCTACCCACCACCAGTCTCTCCCATCAGGAAACTTGCACAAGCCTCTTAGACAGCCTCATCCACCAGAGAGCAGACAGCAGAAGCAAGAAGAACTACAATACTGCAACCTGTGGAACAAAAAACACATTCACAGTAGCAATACCCATATCAGATAAAATAGACTTTAAAATAAAGAATGTTACAAGAGACAGGAAGGACATGACATAATGGTCAAGGGATCAATCCAAGAAGAAGATATGACAACTATAAATATATATGCACCCAACATAGTAGCACCTCAATACATAAGACAACTGCTAACAGCTATAAACGAGGAAACTGACAGTAACACAGTAATAGTGTGAGGGACTTTAACACCTCACTTACACCAATGGACAGATCATTCAAACAGAAAATTAATAAGAAAACACAAGCTTTAAATGACACAATACGCCAGAGAGATATAATTGATATTTACAGGACATTCCATCCAAAGACAGCAGATTAAACTTTCTTCTCAAGTGCACACAGAACATTCTCCAGGATAGATCACATCTTGAGTCAAAAATCAAGCCTGAGTAAATTTAAGAAAATTGAAATCATATCAAGCATCTTTTCTGACCTCAACGCTATGAGATTAGAAATCAATTACAGGGGAAAAAACGTAAAAAACACAAACACATGGAGACCAAACAATACGTTACTAAATAACCAAGAGATCACTGAAGAAACCAAAGAAGAAATCAAAACATACCTAGAGACAAATGACAATGAAAACACGATGATCCAAAACCTATGGGATGCAGCAAAGGCAGTTCTAAGAGGGAAGTTTATAGCTATACAAGCTTACCTCAAGAAACAAGAAAAATCTCAAATAAACAATCCAACCTTACACCTAAAGGAACTAGAGAAAGAAGAACAAACAAAACCCAATGTTAGTACAAGGAAAGAAATCATAAAGAGCAGAGCAGAAATAAATGAAATACAAACAAAGAAAACAATAGCAAAGATCAATAAAACTAAAAGCTGGTTCTTTGAGAAGATAAACAAAATTGATAAACCATTAGCCAGACTCATCAAGAAAAAGAGGGAGAGGACTCAAATCAATAAAATTAGAAATGAAAAAGGAGAAGTTACAACAGAGACCGCAGAAATACAAAGCATATTAAGAGACTACTACAAGCAACTCTATGCCAATAAAATGGACAACCTGGAAGATATGGACAAATTCTTATAAAGGTATAGCCTTCCAAGATTAAACCAGGAAGGAATAGAAAATATGAACAGACCAATCACAAGTAATGAAATTGAAACTGTGATTAAAAATCTTCCAACAAACAAAAGTCCAGGACCAGACGGCTTCACAGGGGAATTATATCAAACATTTAGAGAAGAGCTAACACCCATTTTTCTCAAACTCTTCCAAAAAGCTGCAGAGGGAGGAACGTTCCCAAATTCATTCTATAAGGCCACCATCACCCTGATATGAAACCCAGGTAAAGATACTACAAAAAAAGAAAATTACAGACCAATATCACTGATGAATATAGATGCAAAAGTCCTAAACAAAATACTAGTAAACAGAATCCAACAACACATTAAAAGGATCATACACCATGATCAAGTGGGATTTATCCCAGGGATGCAAGGACTCTTCAATATATGCAAATCAATCAATGTGATACAGCATACTAACAAACTGAAGAATAAAAACCATATGATCAAGTCAATACATGCAGAAAAAGCTTTTGACAAAATTCAACACCCATTTATAAGAAAAACTCTCCAGAAAATGGGCTCAGAGGGAACCTAACTCAACAATAATAAAGGCCATGTATGACAAACCCACAGCAAACGTCATTCTCAATGGTGAAAAACTAAAAGCATTTCCTCTAAGATCAGGAACAAGACAAGGATGTCCACTCTCACCACTATTATTCAACATAGTTTTGGAAGTGCTAGCCACAGCAATCAGAGAAGAAAAAGAAATAAAAGGAATCCAAACTGGAAAAGAAGTAAAATTGTCACTGTTTGCAGATGACATGATACTATACGTAGAGAATCCTAAAGATGCTACCAGAAATCTCCTAGAGCTAAGCAATGAATTTGGTAAACTTGCAGGATACAAAATTAATGCACAGAAATCTCTTGCATTCCTATACACTAATGATGAGAAATCTGAAAGTGAAATTAAGAAAACACTCCCATTTTACCATTGCAACAAAAAGAATGAAATACCTAGGAATAAACCTTCCTAAGGAGACACAAGACCTGTATGCAGAGAACAATACAACACTCATGAAGGAAATGAAACATGATACAAACAGATGGAGAGCTATACCATGTTCTTGGGTTGGAAGGATCAACATAGTGAAAATGACGATACTACCCAAAGCAATCTACAGATTCAATGCAATCCCTATCAAATTACCAATGGCATTTTTTACAGAACTAGAACCAAAAATCTTAAAATTTTTAAGGAGACACAAAAGACCCTGAATAGCCAAACCAGTCTTGAAGGAAAAAAATAGAGCTGGAGGAATCAGACTCCTTAACTTCAGACTATAGCACAAAGCTACAGTAATCAAGATAATATGGTACTGGCACAAAAACAGAAATATAGATCAATGGAACAGGATAGAAAGCCCAGAAATAAACCTACACACTTACGGTCAACTAATCTATGACAAAGGAGGCAAGGCTATACAATGGAGAAAAGACAGTCTCTTCAATAAGTGGTGCTGGGAAAACTGGACAGCTACATGTAAAAGAATGAAACACTTTCTAACACCATACACAAAAATAAACTCAAAATGGATTAGAGACCTAAATGTAAGACTGGACACTATAAAATTCTTAGGGGAAAACATAGTAAGAACACACTTTGACATAAATCACAGGTAGAACTTTTTTGATCCACCTCCTAGAGTAACGGAAACAGAACAAAAATAAACAAATGGGATCTAATGAAAGTTAAAAGGTTTTGTAAAGCAAAGGAACCTACAAACAAGACGAAAAGACAACCCTCAGAATGGGAGAAAATATTTGCAAATGAATCAACGGACAAAGGATTAATCTCCAAAATATATAAACAGCTCATGCAGCTTAATATTAAAAAAACAAACGACCCAATGAAAAAATGGGCAGAAGACCTAAACAGACATTTCTCCAAAGAAGACATACAGATGGCCAAGAGGCACATGAAAAGCTGCTCAACATCACTAGTTATTAGAGGAATGCAAATCAAAACTTCCATGAGGTATCACTTCACACCAGTCAGAATGGGCATCATCAGAAAATCTACAAACAACAAATGCTGGAGAGGGTGTGGAGAAAAGGGAACCCTCTTGCACTGTTGGTGGGAATGTAAATTGATACAGCCACTATGGAGAACAGTATGGAGGTTCCTTAAAAAACTAAAAATAGAATTATCATATGCCCCAGCAATCCCACTACTGGGCATATACCCAGAGAAAACCATAATTCAAAAAGACACATGCACCCTAATGTTCATTGCAGCAGTACTTAAAATAGCCAGGTCATGGAATCAATCTAAATGCCCATTAACAGACAAATGGATAAAGATGTGGTACATATATACAATGGAATATTACTCAGCCATAAAAAGGAACAAAATTGGGTCATTTGTAGAGACGTGGATAGATCCAGAGACTGTCATACAGAGTGAAGTAAGTCAGAAAGAGAAAAACAAATATCGTACATTAACGCATATATGTGGAACCTAGAAAAATGATACAGATGAACCGGTTTGCAGGGCAGAAATAGAGACACAGATGTAGAGAATAAACGTATGGACACCAAGGGGGGAAAGTGGTGGGGTGGTGGTGGTAGGATGAATTGGGAGACTGGGATTGACATGTATACACTAATATGTATAAAACAGATAACTAATGAAGAACCTGCTGTATAAAAAAATAAATAAAATAAAATTCAGAAAAAGAAAAAACAAACAAACAAAAGTTTATTTCTTGCTTACAATGCATGATCATTACTGCTCCAAATATTGGTCATTCCAGACTCAGGGTCACAGAACATCCTCTATCTCCAGTAAATCTATGGTCATCATACAGACAGAAGAAACATGATAAATCTAAAATATTCATCTTGGAAGTGATACGTGTTACCTTCATCTGTACTCCATTAAAGAAAGGAAGTTTACATAGCCACTCCTGAGTTCAACAGGGCAGACACATATAAACCTCACCCAAGTAGCGGTTCTTCAAGGAGGGGAAGTGAAATATTTGACAAAGAGTAATATAATTCATCACACCAGGGATCGGCAGGCTACAAGGCTCTCTTCCAATGTTTGGATTTTCACTTTTCATTTGTCAGCAATTAAACATTACAATACTGCCCTGGATTTGGAGTAAAGAATACAAGTTAAGGTTTTAGAGGAAAGAGAAAGAAAGAATGCTCACGTTGAAAAGGTCCCTATAGTTCACATAGTTACAACACCGTATTTTATGAATAAGAAAACTGGCTCAGTGAAGCTAGTGGCCTTTCCTAAGGCAACCCTGCATCACATGAGAAAAAAGAGCAAATCACAAACCACTGGCCTCTGGACTTAGGATCATTCTTCCATTGACTACATGAGATAACCCAAGTCTTATCTACAAATCAGACCCAAGACTTTGCACAGCATGGATATGGTTCCTGCTCTTGAACCTGATTTATGGTCCTCCTGGGGGAACCCCGGAGTCAATGAGTTACAATGGGGCCTTTCTCAAACCAATTCTCCTTGCTCTGTTGAGAGAGGCTGTAATTATGCTCAGTTCTTCCCTTGTTTTATAGCTTGGTAATGACATAGAACATCTACAATAAAAATGTCTATGAGGCTTTGTTTCCGTTTGTATAAATTCATTGTCTAGAATCTAGCAGCCCCATGTCTTGGTGATTTATCAGAATTAGCCCATTTAGGAAGGAGTGCCTTGTTCAACTGAAGTCTGTGCTCTATGTTTCATCCAAACACTGGTATTGTCATGTAGCTTAAACTAAGTTCCCATACCTATTTTAAAATTTAAAAAAATACAAAACAAAACCCCTCTCTGGTCCTCAGTCAATTCTATCCTAAAGCCTCTTTATTCTAATGTTTTTCATGCTTCTTGATTGTATAATGAACACTTTTTCTTCATCATTTTCTTCCTCACTGACATTCCATCTAATTTGACTACATCATCTGATGGCTGCCTTCACTTAACAATTGGTCAAATCTTAGCGATGGCAGAAAATGTAATGAAACAGAGAGCTATTTTTAAAAAAATAAAATGTGGTTTATTTAGACTTTTATTTTAAAATTTTTAATATGAGCTCCTTAGTATATAATGGATTTTATGTCCTTCAAATTTTCTATGTAAAAACAAGGAGCATATACTCCAACATTCTCAAATCCTTAAGAAAAAGATATATGCATATGAATGGTCAATTAGCTGTTTGCTCTCTGAGTTTTGAGTCCTTTTCTTTTTTTACTATCTCTTGTTTTCTACTTTTGATACATTTAGGTTGCATTTTTTTCTTCTAATATATTCAGGGTATTGAAGTGCAAGGTTTAGTGCTAAAAACTGGGCAAACAGTAGACATGTCAAGGAGCTTGAGGATAGAGAGACTGGGCTATTCTAAGAAATGAAATAAACGTTCAATGCCTGCAGAGAGGTTAGAATCTAGATCTTTTAAAAGATGGCTCCTGACACGTTTAGGATTTGGAGTCTACAGGCTGATTTCGGCGCTCCCTAGCCTCAGCTGAATGTGGACTGCTCTCTTCTCATTTGCTGGCTCTGGCACAGGGTGCACAGTTTACCTTTGAACAGCTCAAGGACTAGGACTTTAAATTCACCTTCTAATGATTTGTTGTTCTGCAATTTATACCCACATGCACACATATATAACACAGGTATAGTATTTCCCTGAGGGTTTTCCAACATAAATAAACTAAATGATGTCAAGTCAGACAAGGGAAATTCTTCAAAGAAAGCCAACTTGGCATATAGAATCCAGACATGGGGAGCACATTTGAACAAACAGGCAGACTGTGTGCTAAAGAGCTGCTTCCCTACAATGCCAGAGTTTGGAAAAGTTGAAAAGTTCGGTTATTTGAATAGGACTATTTCCAGAAGACATCATCAATTAGTAGACAGATGACTGGCTAAGATGAGGAAGTCAAAATCATGTCCTAGAAGTCTAGAAACTCAACCTGTTCCACGACTTAATTTCCACAGCTCAGCTTGGTTTCATTTCTGTCTTGGCCATGATAACTGTACAACGACCCGTTCTCTCTTTGTTTAAACACAGCTGATATGATAGTAAATCTACTGCTAAACACCACAGTTCTAAACCAGAATATCTTTTGTTTATCAATTATCCTCCTATATAAAAAACTAGCATATGGAAATACAGGAAAATAAGAAAAGTATAAAGAAGAAGTTGTGTGTAATCCTCTTGCTCAGACATAAAACTTCTACAATATCTGGTATATTTTCTTCTAGCCTTTTTTTTTTAGGATGACTCTTTCTATATCTACACCCCCAAACCCATACACAGAACTCCCCCTCCCCAACACAGACATAGGGAGGAAGGTATCTTCCATCACTTACTAGAAAATGACTTAACCTTTTTACTCCTTAGTTTTCTTACCTGTAAAATGCAGGTAAAAATAATTCCTGCTTCACATGACTAGTGTAAAGATTAAATGAGTGAGTTATGGAATATGCTCATAATCTTGTCTTGCACGTAATGATACTCAATAAGTTCTGGCCACTATTATCTTACTGTATATTCAGTTTTGTTTCCTTTTTTAAAAAACTTTCTAAAGTACACACAAACTCTGTCTCTCCACCTTCAAAACTCTAGTCTAAGCTAGGGTCATCTCTCTCCTGAATTACTGCAATGACCATCTAATTGATGTCCCCGGTAGGACCTATGGTCTAGTCTCCATATAGTACATAGGGTCATTTGTTACAAATATAAATCAGACCATATAGCTCTCCTGCTTACAACGCTCTGATGATTTTCAATTACACATAGAACAAAATATAAATTTCTTACTATATGTATCATTTAGGGAGCGGATTCCAATTCATGTCATGGAACCCTGGTTAGAGTATCCAGGTCAAACAGGAATTTGAAGGTGGGTATTCCAGAATGGGTGTAACAGCTGAAGATGCCCTCAAGGCCCCAGATGCTCTTTATCTTCCTGCTCCAAAATTGTCAGTCTAAAGCTTTCAGTTTCAAGGTTGCAGGGCACTACACAATCTCCAGTATCTTTTCCGTGTTCCAGAGAGAAAGAGAAGAGAGGGGTGAAAGGGCACAAGTCGAAGTCCAAGGAGATAAGCTACAGAGTCTGTCCCCTTTGCAAGAGTCTCCTTCTACACACAGATTTCATGGTACATCTTTATCGGCAGGGACAGTCTCACAATCTCCCTAACCCCTATTGCCGCTGCAAGAGACACCAGGAGAACCAGTATCTGAATTATTCACATAGGTGCTCCACACTGAATCGGAGGCCTGCAGAGAATTAACCCGTCTTGTGCAACAATACACAAACACCAAGAGATTGCTTTCAAGGGAAATAAGGCATATGAAAAATAAACAGAACACAAAGGCACTTTTTTCCTTTCTTTCCCCCATTCTCTCCTCGTTAACACTATAACCTAAAAGTGGAGAGCAGGAAAGAGTTAAAATATAAGACCAGAAAAGGCTCAAGTGCAGCTCCAAAGATCTAGACACACCTTTGATACCTGCCAGATGGGCCTCTGAAGTGCAAAACAGGATCAGATCCCTAAGGGAATTTTGACACACAGGTCCTGACCTATGAATTAATCAGAGAAGCCACTGGGTGTGAACAGACAGTGCAGGACAGTTGGAGGGTGTGGTCTGGGTAGGTTGCTTGGCCAGGGGTGGTCTCCACGACAAAAGAGAGAAATAATTCACTTAGGGTCCAAGTGACAAGTGTAGGGTCCCTCAGGGCAGAGCATGGCAATGACCATCCCTAAGCAGGGATAAGAAGCTCATTGCAAATAATTCAATATGGAAACTTATGAAAAATCAACTTTAGTGTTTTCCCATATTTTCCTGCTTTCCACCCTTGAACCTTGCAACTCAAAGCATGTTTGGTGGCCCAGCAGCATTCTCCATGCCTGGGAGTTTGTTAGAAATGCTGATCTCAAGCAGCTCCAGACCTACAAAATCAGAATCTACACTTTGACAAGATCACCATGGGATTCTTACACACATTAAAGTTTGAAATCATAAGCTCTGAAATCTAAGCGGCATAAAAGCAGAGCCTTTGTGGGCTTTGTTCAGTGTTACATTTCTGGTGCAGCAAACAGTGCCTGGTGTTACCTGGAGGGGCTCAATAAACATTTGTTTTATGAATGATTCAATGAGTGAATGCTTGCATGCTGAAGATGCATTTGAAAAGATGAGAGTTCCTTGTGTATTAGTCTCTGTACTTTGCACACACACATTTTTTTAAATCAAAGAATATTTTTTTAGTCCACACCTAATGCATACCTCAGATGCATTAGCACCACCTAAATATGTGACTGCAAGATAAACTCCCTTCCTGGACATTAGGAAAGGCTAAATCCAGGGAAGAGGTTAGGACAAGAGAGCGGGGTGAGCCTGGAGAAGTTACTCTCACAACCCAGAAGAACATGCAGGTTTGTGGTTCACCCCGGTATGTCCAAAAGCCCCACCCCTCCTTGGGGATGAACGCACAGGACTCAGCAGGGAATGACCAGGATCCGGTGTCTACAGGGGACCTCGGGAGGCTGGCCCTCTACATGGATGCCACAGAGTTCAGAAAAGATGCCTGCTCCAGCTGTGGCCTAAATGTGACATTGCTAACTTTTTCTAAAAAACATTCATACCAGATAACAGTCATACCACCAAGTATGTGGGCACGTGAAGCTACCACCAAGCCCCTGCTAGCCTGTAGACTTTTTGGAGCCCCACATGAGCAGCCCAGATTGATGAATAACCCCAGCCAGGGGCACCTAGGATGACAGATGGAATTTTCCTCCAGCCTTGGGATATAAAGACTGTGAATCAGATTTCATTCCATTTAAAGGAAGCAAGAAGTGTGACATTCCCTTTTTAATCTTTTCTTTTTCATTTTTTATTTGAAAATTTTGAATGTACACAAAGAGTGAAAAGGAAAAGCATCATGATCCCTCATTACCCATCATCCAGTGGCAAAAATTATCAGTATGTTGCCAAACTTGATTTATCTATACCCCACTTTCCATTCTGTGCTAGCTATTTTTGTTTCACAGCTTTATTGAGGTATAGGAGTCATAGAATTCACCCATTATAAGAGGACAAGTTGATGATTTTTAGTAAATTAAACAGATGTTCAAAAATTACCATAATCCTGTTTGAAAACATTTTCATCACCCCAACAAGTCCCCATGGACCCCCTCCTCCCCACTCCTATTGCCTGTTTATAGTCAATTCCTGCTCCCAACCTGAGCTCCAGGCAACCACTGGTCCGCTTTGTATCTCTGTAGACTTGCCTCTTCTGCATGTTTCATATATAGGGAATTATACAATATGTAATCTTTTGTTTCTGGATTCTTCCACTTAGCATAATATTTTTGAGGTTCATCTGTGTTGTAGCATATATAAGTACTTCAATTATTTTTATTACTGAAGAGTATTCCAGTATATAGATAGACCACATTTTGTTCATGTACTTACAAATTGATGGATATTTGAATGTAGGCTGGGGTTTTGTGTTATAAAAATGCTATGAACATTCATTTAAAAGTCCTTTTGTGTACATATTTTCATTTTTCCCGGGTAGATACATAGGTGTGGAATTACTGGGATATATGGTAGTTTTGTAAGAAACTGAAAACCTGTGTTCTGAGCAGTTGCACCAGTTTACATCTCTACCACACTGTGTGAGAGTTCCAGTTTCTCCACATTCTCCCCAACACTTGCTTTTGTCTCCATTTTATTATAGCCTTTCGACTGCATAGGAAGTGGTATCTTTTGTGGTTTTAATTTGCATATCCCTAATGACTGATGACGTGGAACATCTTTTCATGTACTTATTAGCCCTTCACATATCTTCTCTAGTGAAAAGTCTATTCAAAATCCCTTACGAGATATATGACTTGAGAATTTTTTCTCAATCCAATCTGTGGTTGTCCTTTCATTTGATTAATGGTATTTTTCAAGCCATTCTGACCCTGGATGGTTATGATATCTGCTCACTCAGGATGTACAGAGACCTCACTTAGCTACTTTTAGTTCATTTGACCATAACAAATCACGGGGAGTCAATTTCAACTGAAGCTTTTCAAACTTTACAAAACATAAAGATCTGCATCTGCACAAAACCAATGCTGGCCCAGCTTCTAGTTAATGGGATGGCCCAGGAGAGGGGGAGCATAGAGCTTCTCATGAAGGCAGAACAGAGGTTCCAGCAAGGACACCTGCTGGGACTTAGATAGTGATTGTAGAGAATTAACATCTTCCAATCCAGGAACATGGAATGTCCCTCCATTTATTTAGGTCTTCTTTGATTTCTGTCATCAATTTCCAGTGTATAAGTCTTATATTTCTTTTGTTAAATTTATTCCTAAGTATTTTATTCTTTTGGTTTTATTCTTTGGTGTTACAATTTCCAGTGTATAAGTCTTATATTTCTTTTGTTAAATTTATTCCTAAGTATTTTATTCTTTTGGTGGAATTGTTTTCTAAATTTCATTTTCAAATAGCTCATTGCCAGTATATAAAATTACAACTGATTTTTGTAAATCAATCTTGTATCCTGTGACCTTGATGAACTCACTTATTATTTCGTCGCTTTTTCTGGTGGTTTCCTTAGGAGATTTTTACATACAGTGTGGCACTTTTTGCACGCACACTTCTGTGGAATAAGATTCATAGCAGGCTGATTTTAAACTGAACAAATTAGAATGCACTCAAGATTATTCCTATTATAGTGCTGCATATGCCTGAAGAGCAGAGTGCGAGAGGTGTCTGAGCCGTGCTGGGGATCACACAGCATCTGCAGCCTGTCTTACCTCTTCTACAGCCATATGAGACAGCTGTTTGGTTGAGGGATTTGTCAAAATATGCCTATACTTATAAGAATGTGCTGGGGTGGGGAGGGGGAATTATTGGAAATTGCTGCCTTTGGAAGATTGCTTGTCCTGAGATATGTCCTTAAGGAAGATTTTAGGGAGAGAGAAGAAATCTTCAAGAGCAGGGGCTGCATGGGAAAAACAAACTGGAAGGCAATGTACTTTGATGCCTCCGTGTGAAAAGTAAAAGTGTAAGAAGAGGCATCTTCCTTACTTTACAGAGGGTATAGATAATGGTACAAAGTTGGCATTTTGAGTCCTGCACAGTGTAGAATTCAAAGAACTAGATAAAGGCAGTGAAAAAAGAGGTTTTACAATGGCTGAATTGTTGCTATAAAATTTGCAAAATCCTTATGCTGTAATAGAATTGAATCCCAACATGTCATTGAGTTAGTGTGTGTAAAGCACGTAGCTCAGAGTTGGTTAATAGTAAATGTTCAATAAATGGTAGCTGTTTATATTATTATTACTTTTGCAACTAAAATTAGAGACATTCTGCAATTCTGTACAACCAGTATTTATAATGCTAAAGGCAGCTCTCTTCTCAATTTGATGTGCATTTCAGGGACAATATCATGGGACTCCGGAAGTAAATTAAGGCTGCTCAGGATAGAGGCAGACTTCAGAGAAGGTAGTAAGGAAGATGACAAAAACCAAAACTTTGCACTAACCGTGCATGACAACCAAGACCACAAAGTGCTTTTCCCATGTCCATTACGGCATTATTCACAGTAGCCAAGATAGGGAAACAACTTAAGTGTCCATCAACAGATAAATGGATAAAGAAGATATGATTTCTCTCTCTCCAAATATATAAATATAAATACAGTAAGTCCCCTACATAAGAACAAGTTCCATTCCAAGAGCACGTCCATAGATCCAATTTGTTTGTAAGCCCAACAAAGTTAGTCTAGTTACCCAACTAACACAATCGACTCTATAGTACTGTACTGTAATAGATTTATAATACTTTTCACAAGAATAATACATAAAAAACAAACAAACACAAAAAATAAAGAAAACCTTTTTAATCTTACAGTACAGTACCTTGAAAAGTACAGTAGTACAGTACAACAGCTGGCATACAGGGGCTGGCATCGAGTGAACAGGCAAGAAGAGTTACTGACTGGAGGAGGGAGAGGAGGTGGGCGATGGTAGAGCTGAAGGATCCTCAGCAATAGGAGACGGAGGGCGAGCTGCAATTTCATTCATGCCTGACGTTGATGGCACAGGTTCTGGTTCCTTGCCGGATTCAATTCTATCTACCCTCTTGAAAAAACGATCCAGTGATGTCTGGGTAGTAGCTCTTTTTTTTCTTACCATAGATGACATGGTAGCACTGGATTGCATTCTGAACAGGTGCTGCAAGCTTTGTGTACCGTTCTACGTTCAGGTCCTGTGCCTCAAAAACTAACAGTGCCTCCTCAAATAAAGAAAATCCCCTTGCCATTTCCTGCACTGAGAATCTCTTCAGTTTTTCAGTTACTTCTTTTTCCTCTTGTCTCTCTTCGTCCTTTCTCTGGGCCTCCAATTCCATCAGGTCATTAGTAAGCTCCTTGTGTTGCACAGCAAGTTCAATGAAGTCGTCCTCTTGCAGCTCTAGTTCCAGCTTCTCACTGAGGGTCACTAAGTTGCTGAAGACCACTTTGAACTCCTCATTCACCTTCTCAAATCCACGAAAATCGTGAACAAACTGAGGGCAAAGGTTCTTCCAAACCCCATTCAGGGTTACAGCCTCGCTCCACTCTCTCAGTTATTTTCACTTTTGTTTCCATTGTTATTGCTTGGCGCTTCTTAGCGGTACCAGCTACATCAGCCTGCTTTTATGCTTGCTTCCGGACATCCTGGGCTTGAAATGAAGATACTGTACTACTGTACTCTATACAGTACTGTACAGTAAAGTACACAAAAGCACAACCACTTGTAGAGGATGCACACACGTGACAACGTACGCCGGATGTGTTAATTAACTTAAGTGACTGGACATGTGAAACGCACGTTCACATCTTTGAAAGTTCACAACTTGAAGGTTCATATGTAGGGGACTTACTGTATAAATATAAAAAATACTATTCATCCATGAGAAAGAAGGAAATACTGCCATTTGCAACAACATGAATGGACCTTGAAGGCATTATTCTAAATGAAATAAGTCGGAGAAATACTGTACAATATCACTTATATATGGAACCTAAAAAAGCCAAACTCATAGAAACAGAGAGTAGAGAGAGCCCCTGTGATTACCAGGGGCTGGGGACTGGGGGAAATTGGGGAGATGTTGGTCAAAGGGTATAAACTTCCAGTTATAGGACAGATAAGTTCTGGGAATCACCATGTATAGCATGGTGATTATAGTAATAATACTGTATTTACATACTTAAAAGGTGCTAAGAGTGTAGATCTTAAATGCTCTCATCACAAAAACGAAATGGTAGCTATGTGATGTGATGAAGGTGTTAGCTAACTCTATGGTGGTAATCATTTTGCAATAGATAAGTGTATCAAATCAACATGTTGTATGCCTTGAACTTACACAGTGTTATATATCAGTTATACGTCAATAAAGCTGGGGGGAAAAAAAAAAGACTACAAAGTGCTTGTGAAGAGACTAACGAATAAACCTGAAATGCGTGCATCTGTAGGTGTGTGTTTATATCCAGTAAATCTATTTCAAGCTTAGCTGTAATCATATTTAATTACATCTTTAATTTCTAAATTGCCAGATTAAGAAACAAGCTCCCTTCTCATTGTATTTGAAAACCTAACACTGCAAGTGATTGTCAAAAAGGAGGCTATCGTGTAGCCAGCGAGTGCCGCCTGAGGGACAGTTTCAGAACAGATTCCTCCCCTCTCCTCCCCTGCTCTCCTTCCCTTTTCCTCCTTTCCTCACCTCTGCTCTAGTTAAGGGCTGAGTCATCTTACCTGGAGGTTACAGTATCACTGATTTGGGGGGTAGAGCTCTTTGGGCTACATTTAGTTCATTTGGCTACAAAATGCAACCCAGAAACCGAGTTCTACTTGGTTGGAAGGTTTTTAGACCCTATACAACCCAGGAATCTACATCGGTAGAAACCACCTCTGTCTTTCCCAACTTCTGTGCTCCAAGTAACCAAAAGTCTGATAGGGCAGGGCAGGACACCCAGAAGTGGCCTGAACGTGGTCAGGAAGCAAGAATGCTCAGGTGGCCAGCACCTTCAGGAAAAAGCGGCACTGTTGGGGCACCCTGGCAATATCTCTCTGCCAGGCTCAGTTTCTCTGCTCTTGAGCAGACAGACAATCCTGTAGCCAGCAGAGAGAGACTCAGGTTGCTGAAAAAGGCAGGAAGCAGGCACACTGATTTCATCTTTGTGTGATGCCTGGCAAGAAGTGACTGCAACCGCAGGAAACTCTGCACTGAATGAATGAACATTCTAGAACCAACTCTGCCACATGGGAAGTGAAGCCATTTCACTTCTCTGAGCCTCCTTTTCTGCTTCTATATATTAGAAATGTAATAATTCCTACCTGCCAGGTGGCATCAAGGGTAGAAAAAGAACACACTCTAGAATGTTCTCTGTGAGGTCCAAAGCACCACACAAAAAGGAACCAAACAATGACAAGCTCCGTGGTGCTATGTCTAAACTTGGCCCAGATATTAATATTTAAGTGGCTAAAAGCAGGGCCAATTTTCTCACTGATATTCTCCTAACAAAGGTAATTTAAATTATAAGAATACAATATAATTTTCACAGAATTTTATAACGTTATTTTCATTTGAACGAAATGAGTATGGCCAGAAACTTCTTTTTTCTCCTGAGTGGGCCCCTGTACAAAAATACATTGTTTATCACGGCTCTAATTGGCTCCCTTGTTTCAGGCTGACACTCTCACAGACCCATCCTTCACACCACTGCCAGACTGCTCTGGCTCAAAGACATATCTGAGGTTGACTCCTCTTTTCCCCTAAGGACCCATACCCAATCAGTCAAGTCTTATGGATTCTGCCTTCTTAATATCTCTCAAATCCAACCATTTCTCTCCATCGCAACTGACATGTCTCTATTTTAAGTCACTATCATTTTTCACCAGAAATTAACAAATTAGCTGTCCACACGGCCACTCATAGGGGACCCTGTGTTGCTATTTTATCTCGATTCCTTTCTCCACACTGCAGCTAGAATGATCTTCCCGCACTGCGCATTTTATCATGTAACTCCCTGCTGGAAACTGTAATTGTCAAGATGATCAAGTCCCCAACTGCTGGACCTGGCGTCCTTGCTCCTTCAGGTCCAACCTTCAGGTTCAAGCCCTTGCTCAGCTCCTTTGCCTCACTGTGCACCACTTCTAATGCACTTTTCACTCCAGCCATTCCTAACTATGTAAGGTTCCCCCATGCCATGTACTCATTTTTGCACACCCTGTCCTCTTTACTAGGAAGACTCTTTCTAACAGTTTCCACACTCACTGCCTTCACATGCCTAATTCCTTACATCATCACTGCCATCACCCCTTTCGGGAATCCTGCTTAAGATGCCTAAGCCTGGGCTAGATGCTCTTGTCCTGTGTCTTCATAGCACTTTACTCTTGTACTAATCTATCTGCACTTGCACTCACCTATTTGCTGCTATGGCTCATCAATTAAACTATCAACTCCCTGAGGACATGAATGGATCCTTGTTCCTGCTATAACCCAATAGTGGATGTTGTGCTCTCACACAGATTTCTTCCCATCTCCCAGCTCCTGGGGGTATAGATTATTGATGGCTCAAAGCCATGTCCCTTGCTGGGCACTGCCCTAGGCTGCAGAAAACTGGCTTGTTTTCCATAGTTACAGACCCTCTTAGAGACACTAGGCCACCAATGACTGGCTGACATGGCACACAATGGCCCGGCCTCCTTGCCACTTTAGGAAATCTCTAAAGGGTTATCTCAGCTCCAGAGCTCCTAGTAGGTTAGGAAGAGGCCTCATTTGCAACCTCACTGAATATCCATTTTTCTCCATGACCCATCCTGCCATCCTCACATTCTTTCACATGCATCACCCAAGAATACTCCCCAATAACTCTTCACGCACAATTCACAATTCTCAGTCTTAGGGTCTGTTTCCACGGAACCCAGTCAAAAACATTCCCCACCACCCAGTATAGTCCCTGGCACATATTAGGTGCTCAGGATGCACTTGACATTCAACAAATGAATGAATAAATGCCTTTTAAGGCGTACACTCAGAGCAGGAAAGTTGTATTACTCATGTTTCCTTTCCTAGAGTCCAGCACAGTGCCTGACTACCTACTTGCTTGAATGGCCCTTCAAATGTTCCCTTTATATGACTAGCAGGGAAGTCTTCTGGAGGCACACGGCTCCTTTCTTTATGCATCAAGTCCAAAGTGATACAAGCTAAAAAGGAGTATAAAAGGCGTGTAATACTATTCTGCATAATAATGAAATTTGCTGCCTTCAAAGGAAGAAAAAGTTATACTGCAAATTACAAAGCAGTTAAAAATATTTTTTTTTATTAGGGTTTAAAGGGACTGTGTTCCCTTTGAGAATTAAAATAACTGTAGGGTAAGCTATGTGCTGTCTAACAGATCTGATAGGTTTTTTTAAAGTGTATCTTTAGGAAAACCCCAAAGGGGATACGCCTTGGAGGATAAATGCTGACCTGAATGATGCTGTAAAACTGGGAGCACCAAGACCCTTCCCTTGTACCATTCTGCCACTTGTTGGGTTGTCAGAAGAAATCATTGATTGGCCAAATAAAAACCCGAGGATGCTATTTTGGACTTAATAACTTGGACTTGGGGGAACGTCTTAATGAGGGGAATCACAATGGGTCCTGGAAGGACCCAATGGGTAGGAGTTGGGGTTTTCCAGAACATGAATGGAATTTCAATGGGGACGTCTAGAAGATAAGGCTCTCTTGGATAGAGGGGCAAAACCAGGGATAGGGAAGTCAGATTAGAAATTGTGGGTGTGTTCAAAGAGGACCCATCTAGTGAAGGGTTGACTTCTTAGTTAACGCACACATACACACATACACACAGGCATACTTTTGAACCTTGAAGAAGTTATATTTAGTACTTGGCTTTCAATTTTTTCTTTTCTTTTTTTTAAGTAGATTTTATTTTTTAGTGCAGTTTTAGGCTGCACACATTCCTAGCCAAAATTTCACACTATAAAGCACAGTAATTCCTTAGGCTTCAGCAAAATTGAGCAGAAAGTACAGAGGATTCTCATATACCCCCCGCCCCCATACACGCATAGCCTCCCACATTATCAACATTCCCTATCAGAGTGGTACGTTTGTTATTACTGATGAACCTGTGTTGACACATCATTATCACCGAAGTCCATCATTTACATTAGGGTTTGCTCTTGGTGTTGTCTATTCTATGAGTTTGGAAAAATGTATAATGATGTGTACCATCATTATAGCATCATACAGAGTAGTTTCTCTACCCTAAAAATCCTCTATGGGGCAATTCCCTCATAAAATTACCCCATCCTTCAGTAAAGAAAGTTATGTATATGTATACGTGCACACACACATATTGATATTCTGAAGTGGTGGCTCTGGGGAGGCTGAGGGTTGGGCAGTAAAGGAGAAATAGAGCAACAGTTATTGAGGAATGGCTTTCTGGAATATCACCTGTGAAGGTGTAGTACAGTGAGTAGGGGCTCATCACTAAGTAAGAAGTCTCAGCTAAGAGGCCCGGTAATAAGAAACAGCTTTCAAATAGACAACCCAAGACAGTTTCCTGACCTGAGTCCACAACAAGCCCAGGAGAGTAAACCTCTTGGGTCACATTCTCTCTCTCTCAGGAAGATGCACATTGCATATTAGCATGTCAAAATCTTCAGGAAATTGTATCACTAAAGAAAACTACTTCTTTTAAGACAACATTCTCCAAAAATTACTGATATGTACTAATATCTGTGGCACCGTGTGTGAGGACTGCTACACAACCAAGTGAAGGGATTTATTTACAGGTTTTCACAACCAAAGAGGATATTCTTGGAGGTTTATGTGGTCACTGGACACAAGATAGTTTGGAGGTAAGAATGACTGGAGATGAGAGCTCTGTTTGGGATGGCTAAATGTTTCAATCCCAGCTCTCGTCAGGTGTAGAATGAAGACGGTGGCTAAGGGATGAGAAAAGGAGTCAACAGAGTAGTTGTTGAGGACAAATTGACCAGACTTGGTCACTAATTTCTCTAAGGATAAGGAAGCATGAAGAAGGAGGACTCAAGTCATCATAAAACTGTAGAGTAGGAAGGGATCTTTAACATCTTCTAGTTGGGCAGTTTTCAAACTTATATTTAGCATTAAGACCTTCAAACATCAAAGTTTCAAGGAGAAACCTAGGGACTTCCCTGGCAGTCCAGTGGTTGAGACTTCGCCTTCCAATGCAGGGGGTGTGAGTTCGATCCCTGGTCAGGGAGCTAAGATCCCACATGCTTCGTGGCCAAAAAGCCAAAAACATAAAACAGAAGCAGTATTGTAACAAATTCAACAAAGACTTAAAAAAGTAGTCCACATCAAAAAAATCTTTAAAAAAAAAAGAGAAACTTAAAGTGCAGGACAGAAGAAAGGAGAGGGCCGTGGAAGTGTTTTATCCAACAGTGGAGAAAGGAAGAGTGTAGGGGAGGAACTCCTGGGCTTCACATTCTGAAATCTTGGCTGGGAATTTTTAGGGCATTCTAGATCTGAGAAGTGACCCAAGATATAGACATCACAATTCAAGTATCATTTTCTCCCACTCTCAAAGTAGTCCAGGACAAATAAATTTCAAAGGGGGGAATATTTCACATGAATGGTTTTACAGGCCTTGAAGTGTAGGAAGACCCATAGTTTTGTGGTTAAAAGTTCCATCCTCAAGTTGACTATTTGTGACCAATTCCTGGCTCTATCACACCCCTCCATCTGTTAACATCCAAGAAATTTCTTAACTTCTCTGTGCATACTTCAGTTTTCCCAACTGTAAAATTGGGATCATAATAGAGTAGCAACCATTTCCTAGGGTTATTGTGAAGATGAAATGAGCTATTCTGTTGAAAATGCTTAGCACAAAGCCTGACACAAGGCAAGCAGTAACTTTAGCTCATTATATAATAAATGTTATCTCACCACTTAGGATGCTTGCTATTTGCCAAGCACTGTTGTAGGTACTGGAGAGATGAACAACAAGATACTATTTAAGCCTTGCATTCACTAAACACTTATTTGAAGAATCTTACTTATGCTATCTCTTATGGTGATTTAAAATATGTCCACAAATTCTTAGACGCTCCCTTCAAAACGCAGAGCCTAATTCCCCTCCCCTTGAGCGTTGGCTAGACTAAGTGGCTCTAGACTAAGTGGCTCACTTCTAACAAGCAGAATAGGCAGAAGTGATGACGTATGATTTCCGAGATGAGGTCACAGAAGACATGTGGTTTCCTCCTTGGATCACTCTCTCTGGGGGAAGCCACCGTCACTTTGTGAGGACAATCCAGTAGTCCCATGAAGAGGTGCTTGCTGCAAGGTACTGAGGTCTCCTACCAACAGCCAGCAATAACTTGCCAGGTGTGTGAGGAGCCACCACAGCAGTGGATCCTCCAGCCCCAGTCAAGCCTTCAGATGATTGCAGCCCTGGCCAGCATCTTGACTGCAACCTCATGAGAGACCTCGAGCTAGAATCACCTGGCTAAGCTGCTCTCAGATTCTCTGAACCACAGAAATTGGGTGAGATAGTAAATGTTTATTATTTTAAGCCACAAACTTCGGGGTGAATATTAGAAAGATAGATAACTTATCCTCAAAAAGCCCTGAAAGGGATATATTGTTATCCATTTCATAGATAAGGAAACCAAGGTGGAGATGTTACTTTGCTCAGTTCACCCAGCTGGTTGTGGTGAGAGGCAGATTTCAACTAAGATCTATAGGTTTCCAGGGTCCAGCGTATTTCTACTCCATCACTGTGTCTCCAAAGACAGTCAATGAAACATACAGCACACATAAGGGAGCCCTATAAGGAAACAGGGCCTTGGGGAGGCTTTGCGGTTGGGTTTGCTTTTTTGCCTGAGACCAGCCCAGGGGATGAGAACAAGGACCCCCAAGGGTCCATAAAAGGGTTGTATGAGGAAGGCAGAGGTTGCCTTAACAAATACAGTCTGCATCAATTAAGACACCTTAACAGATACTACCCCATTAGCATTTAAACCTGTGGGGCAAAAGTTTGCAGATAGTTTCCCCCGCTCCCGTAAAATTCACGTTTTCAGCTTTGGGGATTCTTGAATGAAACCCGACCTTACAGAAATACCTTTCAAAGACCAAATTCTTCTCTAACAGTTACCATGGGCTGGAAAAAGCAAGTAGAAGGCAAAGCCTGAGTCTGCACTATGCTAATGCTGGCCTTATCTCACAAGGCACATCTTGGGTCCTGCGTTCTTTCTCTCCCAGGTGCAATCTAAATCATCGCCCTATGTCCCATTTTTCTTTAACTTCTTTGAGTTTGGCAGACATTAAGGCTGAGCCCTAGATCATGCCTGCAGGTTCATGAGGACAGTAATCAGCGCCTGCAGTGCCTTTTATTGGTCTCTGACTGCATGAATTCCCCTGACTCTTACTTTCTGACAACGGACAGACTTTTCTCATCTCTAACCACGAAGGCTCAACCCCATTCTTTCCTCCTGCAACAACACAATATGCTATATTTTCTGCCTCTGGGAAAATAAGAAAAGCATACAAAGAAAAGGGTGCAGAAGTTTTATCCATGTTACTTGCCCACCGTTCAAGAAGAGGCACGTGGAGTGGTTCCTTTGGGTCCACACCTGATATCAGTGTATCCAGCTCCAAGTTTTGACCTTGGTCCGCACTCTGCAAAACTGAATATGGTGGAAACACAATATGTGAAAAATTAGAAAGGTGAGATTGTATAGTGGTTAAGCACATGGCCTGCAAAGCCAGAATGCTGGGGTGTTTTTAAAGCACTGAGACGGATTTCTGGCAAATCATAACCACTCCATTAGTGTTTGATTCATATAGGTAGGTTAAATCTATTGAACAAACTCCCATTTCTTTAGAAAACTGCCTCTATTCTAAGATGGAGCTTTAGTTCTCTCATTTAATCCCCACAAAACCAAACAGTATATTAAGATATTAGAGTTCAGCACTGTCTATCCATCGCCCCATTCACAATTAGGAATTTGATTGTTATTTTAAAGGAAGAATACTTTAAATATACGGACATTTGCTTAAAGACTTTCCTAATAGTGTTTTCTTTATGTTTTCCAATTTTGGTGTGCTAGGAAATTATTCTGCAGTACTGTATATATAAAAAATTACATGTCCTGGGCTTCCCTGGTGGCGCAGCGGTTAAGAGTCTGCCTGCCGATGCAGGGGACACGGGTTCGTGCCCCGGTCCAGGAAGATCCCACATGCCGCGGAGTGGCTAGGCCCGTGAGCCATGGCCGCTGAGCCTGCGCGTCCGGAGCCTGTGCTCCGCAACGGGAGAGGCCACAACAGTGAGAGGCCCGCGTACCGCAAAAAAAAAAAAAATTACATGTCCTGTATTTCAAAGGCAATGTAAACCATTTTCAAGGGCAAAGTTGCCCATTTTTTATTTTTACTGGAGAATCTAACCCCACCTAAGCTCTGACAGCGCTTTGCCAAGTTTAGCTGAATGTTACATGTGGCTCTCTGGTAAATTAACTTCCCGTGTCCCACGCCTGAAATGCTGTATTCACCTGTGGCACATACAGCCACAGGGCTCCCAGGGTCATACTTTTCCAGAACTGGCTGAAGACAGAACTGTGGAGTCAGCAACAGGTCTTTGGTAATAATCATTTCCACAAATGTACTGAACACTGTTCAAAGCCTTGCCTACATTTTCTCATTTTCTTCCCAGCATAGCTCAGGCCAGACTCAGGAGCCAGCCCCGATGACCCCTCCCATCTTTCTCACACCCACACAAAATGAAGATTCATTGTGATGACTCTGGAGTATAAGAACACTGCTTATACAACTCCACTATTCCAGGAGGCAAATAGGACCTAGATTCCTTAAAATTATATCCTTAGTACTCAGTGAATTGGTTAAACCTGCTCTATTTCTAGCACCTTCCCCCTGTCATTTTGCCACCAGCAAAATGCCCCCATTGCTTATTCTAGCACCCCTCTGTACTCAGAAACACACACATGCAGATACACAACGGCCGGCACCCAATCGGGATTGGGTCCCACTTCTCCCTCCTTTTTAAGAACAATGGCTAAATTGACCTCTTTGCAAAGTCTGGGTCCTAATGTCTTCTTTGGTAGTGGTTCTCAAACTTTAGCACGAATTAAAATCACTTGGCAGACTTGTGACACCACAGATTGCTGGATCCTAAACTCCTAAGTTTCTGATTCAGTAGGTCTGGGTTTAAGCCCAAGAATTGTAATTAACCAGCTCCCAGGTGATGCTCATGTGCTGGGTTCAGCACCCAGCCCTTGAGAACAACTGCTCTAGTTTATAAAAGATGGTAGAAGATTCCAGGCTGCTGTGGGTTGAATTGTGTCCCCCAGATAGATATGTTGGATTCCTAACCCCAGATACTTGTGAATGTGACCTTATTTGGAAATGGGGTTTTTGTAGATGTAATCAAATTAAGGTGAAATCATACTGGATCAGGGTTGGCCCTAAATCCAATGACAGGTGTCCTCATACGAGAGATTTAGAGACAGAGACATACTCATGAGGAAGACCACCATGTGATGATGTTGGCAGAGATGGCAACGATGTAGCTGCAAGCCAAGGAACCCCAAGGATTGCTAGCAACTTAGACTAGAAGCTAGGAAGAGGCAAAAGAGGATGCTTCCCTACAGCCTTCAGAGGAAGTGTGGCCCTACCAACACCTGGATTTCAGAATTCTAGCCTCTAGGACTGTGAAAGAGTAGATTTCCATTGTTTTCAGGCACCCATCTTACAGAACTTCACGACAGCAGCCACAGGAGGCTAATACACAGTCATTGTAGAGACTGAGGAGTTAACCCAATTCTTCATCCTTCCCTGCATTCGCATCCTTGCCATGGCTTCTTCATGGCCAGAGTATATTTCCTCACACCCCAACTTTGAGGTTGGCCATGTGACTTGCTTTGACAAATGACATGGGGGAAGAAGCGACAGTGCCCCAGTTCAGAGCCAGGCCTTAAAAAGCCTTGCACACTTCCTTTTGTCCTCTTGCTCCTCTGCCATCGCTAGGAGAATGGCTTCCTCCTTCAGCCTGGGGCAGCGTTCCCCCAACCTACCCACAAACCAGCAGTGAGGAACAAAGCTGCCCCAGCCTCTTTGACTTAAAGCTAAGCCATCAAACCAAGCTGAGCTGTGTCTAGAACAACAGAAATCTTCCCCCAACCCACCCCTGTCCTCGCCAAAAGAGCCTTGGTCTGGACCAGTTGTGGACACTGTTTGGCCACGGTGTGATCTGGGCAAACCCTTCAACTTTTCTGCCTTAACTGTGAAATGAGGGGGCTTAGATTAACTTGTCTCTAGGTCATTTTTGAATTGATGAAAATATCTACTTCGAAGAGTATGAAACATTAAAACAAACAAACGTGAAATATGAACTTGCAGTTTCATGGGGGAAAATGGAGACCTAATCATCATTAGGTAGCTTATTCACACACTCCTTCAGCCAGGCATTATTTATAAACACATAATATATGTATTAAATATTTATTATGTGCCAGACAGTGCTGGTGGCTGGAACATCAAAGGTGAGCAGTACCAGAGTCCATCCCTGACCTCGTGGAACCAGTGGAGGCACTGACATTACTTAAATACAGCAGAGAGAGTAGAGAGGAAGCCCACACTCAGGAAGATGCAACAAGACGCAGTGACAGGTTAACAGAGCAGGAAACAGAGAGGAATGCCCAATATGCCCCCTCTTTCCTTCTTACCCAGGCATTTTGGTCTCTATCCCTTTAAGAAGATTGTGCAATAGAAGCTACAGATTAGAATCTCCTGAAGTACTTGAAAAAAGAAAACAGTGCTGGGGATGGGAGCCCTACCTCCAGAGATTCTGATGCACTTTGTCAGCGTTGGTATTATTAATATTATCATTATTTTAACTTGTTTTGCCCATGGCAAGCACGTCTCACTGAACAGGACTCTCTCTACTGTACCAAGGATGGAAGGCTTGTGTTTGAATTGCGTACAGCTCCATGAACTCAGAGTTAAAGTATCACCAAGGGCATTAACTGGTTACAGGTATTTTTAAAAGTACCCAGACACGGCCATGTTACCCAATAGGAGGACTAAGCACATACCTAGTGACCACAAAAACAGGTGTGCACATATGCGCTCAGAAACAAAATTGTTCAGTGTTTAAAAAAAAAAAATTATCACCAAGAGGGACAAAGAAAATCTAAGTAGTCATCATGACAGGAAGAATCGAATCCTTGTATTTCCTTGGAGTTATTTTCCAGAGTAATTTCTTTAAAAATTAAATATGGGGTAGGGGCAAAGAGCTGGGGGCTGGGTGGACCATATGAAATTCTGAGCTCCAGGCCTTTAAAAATCTTACTGGAGTCCTGAGTCTGATCTGTTCCCAAGGCCATTCCCTCACCTCTACCAGCGATAATTGCATCTGTATTTCCACACGCGGGAAGAAAAGTCTGGGAACTTCATTCTTATCAGTATTTACCAGCTCTGGAATTCTACTGCCTTCAGCGTGATTCTTTTTCCTGTCTGCTTATAGCACTCCCAGAACCTGGAGTTAGGACAGAAGTTTCGTAAGTTGAAAGAACACTCTCAGATGCTGTTAATTATTAGGCCCTATCACCGACCGCCAAGGGGCTCCCAGACCAGTCAAGCTGAAAGCCTCCTGTCGTGGAAGCCACACAGGTTTCCATCATCTGACATCCTCAGGTGGAATCCTGGTTCCCAGATTTTGTTTCTAATAACCCCTTAGGGGTGATACCTGTTCGGGTTTTTTAGGCCATCCCCCATGCCTAGGCGAAGTGTTTAGCCACCTGAATCACCTGGAGGATCAGAATACAGCTGTATCACCTCGCAAGATTCTCCCTAACCCACTTCCCAGGTCTCAGAGGAACAAGTTTCAACCGCACCCTGTGCAGCGGCTCTCTGGCCCAGGCGGAAAAACAGAGCCGGCCGGCGGCTCTGCTCGCCTCACTAACTGGGTGGCCAAGGAGGCCAGTGACAAGCCCAGAAGGTCACACCACAAACCCCGCCGCCTCCTGCCTCCCGCACGAGCCCTGCCAGGTGCTTACCCACTTCTAATCAACAGGGAAGAGCTCAATCACGGGTCTCAGCTCCCGGCGCGGAACGAAATCCAGCGCACGGCATCTTGGGAAATGTAGTCCCCGCTACCTCCCAGGGTCCCCGGGTCTACTCACGAGACCCCCCGCCCCGCCAAGAAGGATTTCTCTGCCTGGGCCCGATGAAGCCGGCGATGCCGTCCCAGTGTGGAGGCGGGGCCGTGCCCTTCTCAGGACTCGGGGTGCTCTCCCTGGTCTGAGGAAAGAGATGGAACTACAATTCCCAGGCTGCTCTGCGCCGAGCCGGGAGCCGCCAGCCTCGCTTTGCGTGACCGCGGCAGGTTGGTCCTGGAGCAGATGAGCGCAGAATATTTAGGCGAAAGCGCGAGGAGGGAGGGGAGCGCGGGGCAGGAGGAGTATCTCGGCCCAGAAAATTATGCATGCGTTAGGGAAGCTCTGAGAGAATGGCTGTGGAAGGTAAGGGACGCTTGGGCATTTTAAGCCCCCTCTTAACCCGCGCACCCCGATACACACATCCCCGATGAAGCTTGGGGAAGCTTGGGGAGGAGAGGAAAGTGGGTGGTGGCAAGCGGGCCCTTTCCTCTTACACCTCTTGGCACTCACCTGAGCCACGGAGAGCCAGTAGGTGCTTTATTCAGTTACTTTGGAAAGACAGGTAGATGCGCAGCACTCTCGGGTTGGAGGCGAAGAGTGTCCCTAATGCGAAATGATGTGCTGGATATGGGGGAGAAGCCTGAGAGAGCGCTTGGAGGTCTCAGCCCCGAGGTGCCCTTTTCGCTGCCGCATCCCGCCAGGGCCGGCTCGGTGACCTCGAGGTTGGGGATGCTCACTTTGGCCTCCACACATGGGAGAGGACCCTCGCCAGGTGCGTCATCGGGAAGCATGGACTGCTGTTGGGTCGAGGGCCCCTCGTCGTGTGTACGCAGCAGCGATAGCAGCAGATGTACCCAGAGGGTGGAGGTGTCCCTACACCTGTCTCTTTATACAACCCTCCCGAGGTTAGCAAAGTTTATAGAAACGAAATGGAATCAGCCAGGAATAAGGACAGCCAGCTTCTTCCATTGGGGTGAATCCTTTTCTTTGAAGCCCCCCTTCTGCTTTCCTCCTATAATTTTGGCCTTTGGCTTTGCAGTTTGGGCTCTATGATGTTGCCACCTTTGAACTGCCTGGTTGAAAGCAGGGACAGGCGGTTTGTGTGGGATCCCAAGTTTTCATTTCAGATGCTCTCACCTTGGAAGACTGGCTTTCTTGTTGAGGGTAGTTTCTGGGGGAAAATATGTGGGCCAGACGTGTTTGTGATGTCAAACGAGCAGTCACACTGTGCCTGAATGATAAATTGAAATGATCATGGGACTAAAGGGGAGTGTAAGTTCATTTACAGAATTATGGCTTCTGAGTGTGGCTCAGGTCAGAGGGGAAGTTGGTGTTGGAAAAAGAGGGCATGCCTGCCAGCTGCAGCAGACTCCTTGCCAAGGGGAAGTGAGCCTGTTCCTTGGAGGCTGAAAGCAAGAAGGAGCCACAAGGGTTTGCTGGCGTCCCTCTCCCCTACCCACCCCAGGTGAGAGCAACTGAACTAATCTGACTCTTGCTCGCTTTGTAATTACTTAACAACTTGAAGTGGCAATAACCCAGCTCTTGTGGTCAGCACCCATTAACTCAGGAAACTGTCTCAGGTTCAGAGATCCCAAGCTGGGCACTTCTATCCACCTATCTACCTACCTTTACTGTTCTTATATATTTGGCTTTTAAATTTATACATATATATATATAAATCTATATACGCCTATATAAATCTCATATATATGGCTTTGAAAAAAACAAATAACCAGAGTTTTCTGTGCAAATGTAGTAATAGGGTGAGAATCTGGCTTTTTGCATTGTTACGGTTGATGGTAACTGAGACAAGACTTTAGATGAAAAAAAACAAAAAACACAAGATAAAGTTCATTCTGAGCTTGAGGCTAAGGGCAAGTTGTTGACCTACTGGCACCTCTCTACGTCACCCCTCAGATGACATTATCTCTTCTCTTCCTCACTCTTCTGTGTCCTCAAGTGAAGGGCACTCCCACTGGGCGCCAGTCCATGATGTACTTGAAAGCAATTTCCTGCTCGCTGGAAGAAGTAGAATTAGTCATATATCTTGTTTGATGGGTTATTATACCAGCGAAGCCAGACCTTACGAAAACAAAGGCTTTGAAAGGAAGTATGCCTGGACTGTGGAGAGCTTATTTTATTTTCTATTGACTTGTTTGGTTAAAGTGCCTGTCTAGTAAACTGGAGATCCTGAGTTTGAATCACAATGAGGCCTCAACTTGAAGAATAAAGGGAATATTTTAAACTTTGACTGCAAATATTCCTATCTCTGGTCTTTACAAAGGCAGCTTTCTTGGTTTGAACTTGGCCCTTCCTGGCTACTCTCGTTTGGTCTTTCAAGGCTCAGGGAAAACTTCACCTCCTCTGGGAACCTGTCTCAACCCTCCCTTCCCTCTGCCTTCTGAGTGCTCTGCCCAGTCTGTGGGAGGTGCCTCCTGCATTGTCTCCTCAGCACCTGTGCTTACTTTTTTTTTTTTTGCGGTACGTGGGCCTCTCACTGTTGTGGCCTCTCCCGTTGCGGAGCACAGGCTCCGGACACGCAGGCTCAGAGGCCATGGCTCACGGGCCCAGCCGCTCTGTGGCATGTGGGGTCTTCCCGGCCCGGGGCACGAACCCGTGTCCCCTGCATCGGCAGGCGGACTCTCAACCACTGCACCACCAGGGAAACCCCTGTGCTTACATTTAACACTTGCCGTACTTAATGTCTCTCACTAGACTCTAAGACTGCAGCCCCTGGGGAGTGGGGACCATGTACTCTTTGAATTTATACTCCCAGGCAATAGTACACTACCTGACCCATGACAGGTACTCAATAAATGCTCATGAAATGCATGGGAAATAAATCCATGGAGCTTTTGTAACTGACTCCATACGGGTGCATGGGGCTTTCTTAGGAGCCCAAATGCCATAAAATAAGGAACTTTTGAGAGGTTTGAAGGCAGTGGCTCTCACCTGAGGAGGGACATTGTCCTCCTAGGGCATGTTTGAGATATGCAGGGGCTGCTGTTGATATTTTATGCCCATGGGCCAAGGATGTCCTAAGTGTCGTATAGTGCATGGCTGTCTCATACAAAATTCCCAACCCAAAACCAAGGAACAACCAGTTTCCCCAAGCTCACTGAGAAACACTGATTTAGAGAATAAGGAATATTGCCAGAGGAAATGGAATAGGACATACAATATATGTTGCTTAACGTCTGAGGTTTAGTTTCTGCATCTGGAAAAAATGGGCACACTACTGTTTAGGTCCCACTAAAGTTGTGAAGATTAAATAAAGGAAAGAGCTTATTAAGAGTGGCTAGGACATGGATTCTCAGTAAATATTACTTGCACTCCCTTCCATACTTCTCCTATAAAAAAAAAGCGGTACTGTTTGGAACCTGTTTTGTATCCTGAACTTTCACTTATTCATGCCAGTCTTTGTAATTAGTAGCAAATTAGAAGTTTTGTTTTGTTTTTTGTTTTTCTTACAATGCGTAACCTGTTTTCTTAAGTAAGCTTGAACTTGTAAAAGTGTTAAGAGCAAGTAGGGGGCTCCTTCATTTTGCTAAACTTGTAACTTGGAGTTATTTTATGGCTACCCTGGGTTAGGCTTTCTTTGAATTAATTACAGCATCCTATGTCTACTCCCTAATCTGGTTGTGACCCAAGCCTTACATTTATGGGCAGCTTAAAGCTGTGCTTTCCAGCCACAGACCACGTTATGGTCTGCATTCCGATTGGGATTGTATTGGCATCCATTGTCTTAAAAAAAGATTATAAGAGATTACTCCAAATAGCTGGAGAACTAGGACCTCTAGAAAGGAGGTAGCCTGTAGAAACCGAGAGTAATCCCTTCTCCGTGGACAGATTGCGTAGACAGTTGTCTTCATTGAGGCACTGTTTTCTAATATTAATGGCTTGAAGGGAGAGGAAAAAAGTGGATTCATCAGGCATAGTACCGTATTCACCTCTGTGGATTCATCAGGCATAGTACCGTATTCACCTCTGTGGATTCATCAGGCATAGTACCGTATTCACCTCTGTATTCCAAGATTGGTGTCTGGCACTTACTTGGACCTCAGTAATTGTTTCATGAGTGAAGTATAAATGCCCCAGAGCAAGAGAAGGCTTTTCCTATTCCTGGGCCACATTTCGTCTCCTCCTTGCTTCATCCTCAGCTGTATAAGAAAATGGAGTGGATACATTTTGTACGTAGTGTTTCTATTCCAGATCTAATAGAATAATAGCTCCTCTTCCATGGCAGAAAGACGGGTCCCAATATTCACCACCCTCCAGAAATATTTCCAGTTGTAGGCTATGTGCTCTGAATGACTTTGGGCTAAGGCATCCACATTTTACATCCAAAGTGAACAAACTGACTCATCAGATGGCCTCTGATTAGTCATCAGTGCTCAGGTTCTATAGTTTTTCTCCTGTAAAAGAGTAACGAAACTTCCCATCACCAAAATATTGTAAGGATAAGTAATCATAGCAGCGGCTGGGGAAAAAAGGGAAAACAAGATACCTCGGAACCTCGTGGCAAAGAGAAGCAGTCGCAAATGATGCCTTTGTACCCTGCTGGCATTCGGAACTGAGTCACAATCACAGAGGGATAAAGACATCATCTCGATTACAAGGATGCAGGAGTTATTCTTCCTGACTTTGGGCCGGATGGTAAAGTGGGTTTGCTACTACTGCACCCCAGCAGCGAGTTTACCCCTCACAGGACTGCCTGCCTCTGTAACACTGGCAGCCTGGACAGCAGAGAGAAGATGGGCTCCTGCAGCAGGCATCTGGGACCCAGAGGGAGAAAGCCCCCAACTCCGGATGCATTGTTCCCTTTCACAGGCTTTCACATCACCACTTGTCTTCTCCTCCTCGCCAGAGGAGAGCCCATAGAGGGCGGAGAGGGACCAGCAGTGCCATTCTCTTGGATTGCCCCTGTGACACAGGAAGTAAGGAGGACGGTGGCTCTCCTGGTACTAGCCTGCCTCCAGTTTTTTCTAACTGCGTTTCTATGTTGAGAACGAGGTTTACGTGCAGTTCTGCTTGGTGGTGCTTTCTGAGGGCAGGCACGGTGCCTTACGCCTGGCCCACGGTAGACTCCGTGTGAGGTTTGTTAAACAAACGAATCAGTGAATGAATGGCAGACTGAATGAATGAATGGGTAGGCTAATGAGTGCATCTGATTTCTGTGGTAGCCCCTATACACGCCCCCCAAGAAGAACTCCCCGCTGCGTTCACTTGCAGAGTGCTTGTAAAAGCAGCGCGACTGTCAACACGCTTCCCTCTCAGCTCCGTGCAGCATCCAGGTGTTAGTGTTCAGCTACCTGGTACTCGATTCTCTTTCATTTCACTTTTCACCAAGGGTCTTTTATTCTTTTTTCTAATATTTATTTTGTTCCCTAGCCCACGAGATCTGACTGTCCTGCGGCAGCAGCTTGTATCCATCACTATTTTAGGACGTGAGAGTGGTGAACATGAAGGCTTCGCTGAAAACTTCTGTCCAGTGACTGTGCGTGAGGGCGAGGTGGGGTCCCAAACCCTGCTTCTGCACTTGCTGCGGCAGGAGTTCCTGCCACTCCCAGCTCTTCTCCGTGACCTCTAACTGGTTCAGACAGGGCTTCAGTCTAATCCTGCTGTTACCTGGCCACGCCCTTGCACCCACCCTTCTTTCTTGTCTGTCTTGCTGTGCTTTTTGGCCAGAAGGAACTAGGGCTGGTGCTAACAAGGGTGAGGTGGTGTAGAACCTCTGGCGGTGTAGCTGTGATCCGTAATGCTGTGGGACACATCCCAGCAAGGACAGCCTGGGATCTGAAACCTGTGCCTGAACTCTGGGGACTGAGCGTCAGATGTTGTGCGTTTAATGAAGAAAATTGCAAACTCCCTTTTCCTGGCATTCAGGCAGGTTTTGCATTTGCTGTTGATAAGCAGGAGAGTTCCTTGCCTGTGTGCAAGGAACTCTACTAGATTTGGGGGGGTCACTAAGAAGGAAGCTTAGCCATCCCCCGCCTCCACTTGGCTGGAGACAGAGATTCAGATTAGGCTGCATGATATAAGTGCTAAATAAAAGTACAAGCAGCATAACGTGGGCGGTCGGAGAACAAATGGAGCATTTGGTTCTGATCTGGACAGGATGGGATGGCCCAACCAAGGGGATAGCATTTGAGTGAGCTGTTGAGTATAATACTGATGGGTGGGGAATGGGGGAAGGGCGTGGAACAGAGGGCTGTATGTGGAATGTGTGCTACCCCCCCAGGTCCTGGTGTTGTGGTTGTTTAGCCCTCCATGGGCAGGAACATTAATGAGGATGCTCCTCTCACGTCTGGTACGTTCCTTTCCCTGTGGGCTCGGTTATCTGCTTGGCCAGACCTCCAGCACTCCCTGCAGCCCCGCTGGAGCTTGCCCATGGTCCTTTTGTAGCTACAAGAGCAAGCAAGGAAAGCTGCTCTCCTGTAAATCAAACTGATTCTTCCCCAGTTTTCTGATGTGGATGTAGCAGCTCAGAGCTGGCTCATGAGAGCAAACTTGGCTATATTTAGTCTGATTTTTCTAACGCGTGGGTGCAAGAAGCTGCTCTTATAGCTCGCCTCTGGAGGGAAGAGCACACAGGGGTGGCATTTGTCAGGTGACAGGGGTGGCCGCCCCACGGCCTTCTTTCTGCAGCCTTTTTCCAAGGGCACCTGGGGCTGGGAGGAGCCAGCTGGCAAGTTCAATTCCTTTGCTTCTCAGCTGCCCTTGATACTCTAGAAGGTGTTTGGTGCTGTTCTGTCCAGTAAATACCACGTCTTCAGGGATTGGATGTTTGTGGATTGACCATAGGTACAGAATGACCTCAGGCCTGCTGGTGCCCCACCATGGGAGCTGTAGCACACACAGTGCCGAGCTCTGCAGGCAGATTGGGTGTGAACCCCAGCCCTGCCAAGGGCTTGTGCTGTGGGCCTGAGCAGCTCTGAGACTTCTCTGCTCATCTGTCAGATGGGGATATTAGTAGTGATGACCTCGTAGGCGTGTTGAGAGGGTTCAATCAGTATCAGAGCTCTTTGGACCTGGTTTGGTAGTTGCTCAATAAACACTAAGCAAATATTGGACAAGATGATGGTGATGCCGCTGTCTTGCCTTGTCTTCCTGCCACGTTTAAGAAAGCATCTAAGCCATTTTTATGGCCCTGTGGTAGTACAGTGTCTGGTATAATTGTAGTTGCTAAGAAAGGAATGGTATTCATTATGTAATTCCCTGAAGTTATGAGGTAGCAACGAAAAGTAAAAGTGATCATAATATGAGTGTATTTATTCATTAGAGACTCAACACTTAAATAATCTCTCCCCACCAAAAATTTACTTTCCACTTAACACCCACAGTTTGGTAGGCTGGGCTCTCTTAGATGGTCTGATAATTGCCCAGTCATACAATGTGTAGGTAAATTGACTGCAAAGAGAAATTTCAGGCCATGCAAAAGAGGAAAAAAATTCATGGACTCTTATGAAAGTGACATTGGAAAACTGATGGAATCACACAGCTGTGACCCAATTAAGATTTGGCTGAGTTAGGCCAGGTAACCATTAAAGAAGAGAAAATTGACCTAAGACACTGTTTTGGTAGGAACCAAAGAAAAATATTAGACCACCTAAGGATTAGGAGAAGTCTTTAGTGAAAAGTGATGCCCTGAAATATAATACTTTGGGGAAAAAATGATCTTTATAAATGGGCTGTGAAAAGTCAAACATGAAATGAAAAATGTTTTGTCCTGCTGACATAGATCTTATTGCAGGAATTATATAACAAACAATTGATTTTTTTTTTGTTTTTGTTCTAAGAATTAACACACATTTACAACTATAAGTTTGGTTAAATGGGAGATAAACTCCATTTCTCCTTTCAAGATAAAGTATCATTCAGACTGTTTCACTATTAAGTTTTGATACTTGAGTCCCTATTTCAAGATTTTTCTCCATGTTCTATATTAGTACTGTAAAAAAGTTTAAAAATCAGATTATTTAGGTATAATTTACATTCAGTAAAATTTACCTTTTGAAGTTCTTTGAGTTTTGGCAAATGTATACAATGTATTCAGCCTTGTAACCACCAACACAATCAAGTTCAGTTCCTACAGCCCAAAAAGTTTTCTTGTGCCCTTTAGTTACCCTTTACTCTATTCACAACCCCTGACACACACTGCACTGAATTGTCTTTATACTTTTGCCTTTTCCAGAAGGTTATACAAATGATATCATGTACTATGTTGTCATCTGAGTCTGAGTGCTTTCATTTAGTGAAATGCATTTGGGAGTCATCCATGTTGTTGCATGTATCAATCATTCAGTCCTTTTAATTGGTGAGTAGTATTCCATTGGATGGATGTACCACAGTTTATTCACCAGTCATACATTTGGATTGTTTCCAGTTTGGGGTAATAATGAAGAAATCACTGTCAACAGTTGCATGCAGGTTTTTGTGTGAACATATTTATTTCTCTTGTATAAATAGCTAGGAGTGGAATTTTGGAGTCATAGTGTGTTTTAACGTATAAGAAACTGTCAAACTTTTCTAAAGTTACTGTGTCTCACACGTATTTTCCTCAATTTGGATTTTTTTTCTACTACTCCTCTGCTGATAATGAGGACCTCACAAGAATAAGAGAACGGGGACTAAGTATGCGATTGGATGGGATTAGAAGGAAACAGTTTTCCAGAAGTGGGTTCCTTGAGCTATATTACAGAAGAACACGCAAGTATAGCAATGGCAAATACACACCCTGGTTTCCAGTTAGTCCAGACTTCAAGGATGGATATAGCCTAGAAATACCACTGGTGTTGCATCCAAAAGAAAGCTGTTTAAATTCCCTTTTATAATGCACAGTAACAGGAATTTGCCATCAAGTTCTGGATATTGATTTTTTTTTTTTGGTTATTGTAGTAAAACAGGTAAGGAAAGCAGCCTAGATGAGGGAGGGCTTACCTTTGGAGGAAATTTGGGTAAGAACATGACAAAAAAGGGAAGACCATGTATGAGAGGCCACAGAAAGTGAGTTTAACTGGAGCAGGAAACACTTAACCTGTCCCTGGAAGGAATTGGTCTCGCCCACCAAGGGGCGTGGTCACAGGAGCCAACGACTCCATTTTATGAAGCCTAAGAAAAGGTTCGTTGACCCAGTCTCTAGAGTGATTTAAATGTTGAGTATGGCAGCGGCCAGGCTTGTTTTGCAGCTGTGTGTGATTCTGATTGAGAGTTGGGTCCTGAGCTCTCCCTTCGTACATTGCAGGTAAACCAAGCACTGCTCCCAGAGACCACATTTTGCTCAGCCACAAATTGGGTAGAGGGCCTGATAAGAGAATTGCTTCCAAATGCAAAACGTGGTCTTGGAGGTATAATTTGGGTATGGACACATTAGGATTTCCCACTGGTCTCTGGGACAGTGGGATGGGATATTTGAATTTAGGATAGCTACAGAATTCCTGTGATACGTGGTTGCCTTAACCCTACGCTACCCTGTTTGAGGTTGTAAAATATCAATACAGGGTTTTCGTGTTTTTCGTTTGAGAAGGTGCCTGTGCATTACATGTGAAAGTGTAATACTAACCAGGCTTCAGTAGATGTACTTTGCACTTGATTTTGTCTGGAGTTTGGTGTTAAGGGTCATCTAGGAAATTTAGGTAGGTATAGCACTGACTTACTGTAGGTTGGAAATAGAATGTCCTTCATTTTACATTCACAGGTATTTATCGAGCATCTAATATATGCCAGTCTCTAGCAGGGTTTGATTTATAGTCCTATTATATCGTGGACAAGCTTAGGAAAAGCAGGTGTTCTGAAGACAGATCTTCTTACGTAGTGTTTCCTTTAAGATTCTTCTGGGACACTTGGATGGTACCTTTTAATAAGTCAGAAATGGGGCCTTGAATATAACACATGGCCTGAGTCATTCTTTTTTTTTTTTTTTTTTTTGCGGTACGCGGGCCTCTCACTGCTGTGGCCTCTCCCGCTGCGGAGCACAGGCTCCGGACGCGCAGGCTCAGCGGCCATGGCTCACGGGCCCAGCCGCTCCACGGCATGTGGGATCCTCCCGGACCGGGGCACGAACCCGTGTCCCCTGCATCGGCAGGCGGACTCTCAACCACTGCGCCACCAGGGAAGCCCCTGAGTCATTCTTAATAAGCATATTTGGAGATGCTGGTATGCAGACAGGATTCTTAATCTAAGATCACAAGAGGGGACTGAAGGTCTCATGGGATCCTTGACCCCCTTAAACTATATGCACAATATATATATGGACATTATGTGTATTTTTCATGGCAAAGGGGACAGGGGCTTTTATTCTTTTCTCCAGGGACTAAGGATGAGCATCATGATCTCCATGAGAACATCCATTTGACGTTTTTATTCTGATAAATCTCTAGTGCCTACAACTATGTCTGGCACATAGCACACAACTATTTGTTGAGTAAACAAGAGAACTAGTATCTTTTTGTTACTACTGACTACTCTGAGCTAGCCACTTGATGGCCATTCTCCACACATTAGTTTTCATAATGCAGTGGGATAGGTGGTTTTTCCCAGCCAATAGCTGAGAGACTTTAGGTCCAGAGAAGATAAGTATTGATAACTTTTCCAAGGCTGCACAGCTAATTCCTGGTAGGACAGGGCTTTGTTGCCAACTTTGCCGTATTCTAGAGTCCATGCTTTTTCACCGTCCTGTGTTGCTCTCTGGTTTTGTATTAATTTGGTAGTTGGTTCTGGTTTAGTAGCTGTCTATCGGGAACATTAGTAATTGAAGGGGGGAAAAGAAACCAGTGTAATAAACAAAACATTGCTTATTTGGGCTCTACAATAGGGAAAACTATTCCAGGTTTTTAGATCAAATCCCTGAGAAGGCATTTATCTTGATCTTGGCTCTCTACACTTTAGCTTCCCTCTTTGTAAGGAGCCGGAGGTCTTTGGGGTTTTGCTGTGGCTGTTGTTTTCCCATGAGACTTTCCACATTCACTTATGTGCCCAGCACAAATTAGTGTGCATTTCTATTTTATTTGAATAACAAATATTCATCATGCACTTGTGATAAGCTCAGCTCTGTGAACGGGATCCACCGAGTGATATAAAAGAATGTAAGGCCACGAACCTTCCCCTCATGGGGCTTACAGTTGCTTCACATTCAAGGCTCGGGTTGCGAAAAAGTAAAAACGGTATGGACATGGGCAGGGAGGGCAGTGTAGAGGGCCCTGCTCTCAATCAGGGGAGCCACCATGCCCACAGCAATGGCCCTCCCACTGCCCTGAACTCCCCATGAGAAGTTCTTATGGGTTTTTTTTTTTTTTAAACATTTAACTGCTATGGAAAGTTTGATCACAGCCTGGAGAAACTGAAAAAACAAGGAAGCTGAAGTGATAATAAGGTAACGGAAAAGAAAGGAACAGAAGAGCAGATGTGAGAAATATTTCATAGGGGAGAAAACATAGGATTTGAGATCGTGTAGTTATAGGGTGTGGCAGCCACGTAATTGCTCCCAACCCTTCAGGGGTGCTCCACTGCCAATAAAATCTAGCTCAAACTCTAAAGCAGTCAGGGACCTTCCCAGAGTGTCACAGCCTTCCTGCTCCAGGCTGATCTCCCACCCCTTTTCCCTTGGGAAACTTCCCTAATATTTAAGGGGCCCAGCAATCAGCTGTCTGCTGGCTCACAGGACACCGTGAATCCCTCCCATGTGGTTTATGCTGGTCTGCCTACCTCGAAGGCCTTTCTTCCACATGTTCACATGTTGTGCTTCTCACATCCTTCCATATACATATCTAAGGCAAGAGAATAGGTGGGCGAGAGAGGGAGATCTCCTGTGAGAAGAGCGTGACCACCAGGCACCTGCAGTGTTAAGGGATGGGATGAGGAAGAAGAGGCTGAAGGAGGTGGGAAAGAAGCAGCCAGTGGAGGTAGGGGAACCATTTCAGAGTGGAGCGTCTCAGCATCACGTGATGCACTAGGACAGCCAGCAAGACGTGTGCTGGGAAGTGCCCAGGGGGTTGGCATTCGGATGAAATGGGAAGGCAAATCCACATCATAATACTTCAAGGGTGTCAAGGAAGCAACTCTTGATGCAAATGTATAGAAATGGAAAGAAAATGTATGGAAGGGGAAAGAAGGGAGAAATAGTTATGGCAAGGAGAGATCAAGGTCAAAGGAATTGTAAATGTGGTGATAAACTGGAAGAATGAAGACAAGGGGTCTAACCTAGATGGGAAGCAGTTCAAAGAAAGCCTTTATTTTTTAAGCTATGAAATATTTGAGAGTGTTTCTAGACTGTGTGTACATTGACCCAGTAGAGAGGGAGATTTTGAAGATACAAAGGATAAAAGAGATAACTGTTAGAGCGAGGGCCATCTGGAGTTTAGATGTATTATCTCTTGGAGAAGGTGTTCTTTCTGGAAGGGGTGGGTGATACAGATAGGAGTGTCGTAACTTTAAAATAAAAACATGACTATTGAAAAAATTAATACCTAGAACAGTGCCTATCACATAGTATAACTACTTATCATATATTAACTCATTAAACTTCACATGAATCCTGTGAGGTAGGTACTATTATCATCCCCATTTACAAATAACAAAACGGGCACAGAGATGTTAACTCACTCAACTAGTACATGGTAAAGCTGGAATCTGATTAAAACCAAAAGATGTTCATCCAGTTTCCTCGTTAGGACACTTTGGGGAATACTGGATGAAGACATTATCATCTTCAGAATTTTCTTTAAAAGTGAGACTCTTAAACAATCGCCCACTAATATACTGTTATGTCAGTTATATTGATAAAAATTTTTAAAGGATAATCTATAAGAACATGTGGGCCACTGACAATTTCTTGTATGTGAGTTTATTTTGTAATAACTAACTCCAGGTAGGACAGGGATGGAATCAGAGGACTCCTAATTCTCAAAGGTTGGGAGGGTATAATTTTCGGAACATGAGTCCTCTTCTGGAGAGTTTAGGCCTTGGCGGGGGTGGGGGGGTGCTTGCTTGTGGAGCAGGGGTTGGGTGCATAGGCCAGCCAGCAGGTACCACAAGGGCTCTCTGATCCTACAGCCAGGGTGTGGGGTTTCAGGAAAATAACAGCAAGTAGGAGTGATGTCAGAAAGGAAAGGTGAAAAGATGCTGAAAATAAATTTGGCCAATTTCACAGTTTTGCCAAGACGGGAACGTCATCTCCATTTCCTTCTATCTCCTGCCCCCTTTCTGCTTTTAAAGGCCATAAGATTTAGGTTTCCAGGGTGCTGAGGCCATTGTCCCTGACTGTAATGGTAAGGGAGAGTGATTTTCCCTTGCTGATGTTCATTCTATTGCTTGCTAAGTGCCTCTCTACAACCCCATGAAGCTCCTGCCTCCCTCTGACTGCTTTGCCTGGCCAGGGTTTCTTAATTGAAACTCAATAGCTGATAGCTTTGGCACCCGTGCGTTTGCTGGGGCTCACCCCAAGGCCATCATCATCGTAATCATACTGCCCTGGCTTGACACAGCACCCCGTGCCTTCCAAAGTACAGCTTCTCATTTGAGCCACAGCTGACCCGTTGGCAGCTGGAACAGGCGCTTTTGTTCCCATTTCATAAATAAGGATGTGAAGGCTCCCTTACCCAGGGTCACAACTCATTAGCGGCAGAGTTTAGATTTAGAGCTTGGTGTCTCAAGTCTTTTTCACTATGGCTTCTGTCATTGCTGCCATGATTTGGAAGGCGTGGCGCAGCGCCTGATTTGAAGTGGGATGATCTAAAAGGGATCCATAATTTTTCTTCAGTTATGGATGAAGGCAGCCAGAATGGGGCCTGAGGTCACGTAGTTCTCTGGAGGCACCTAATCTCTGGCTCCAGCGATAAGTTCCTCTTTTTCTCTCCCAGTATTTTGTTGATCCTCTATCTTCTAAATAGTTACATTAAAGTAATATTTAAAAACTTTTTTCAGGTATGAAAATTCTTCCTATTTACCATAGAAAGAAAAAAAATCGTAAGCACAGAAATAAGAAACTAAGAATAACAGTAGCCAACGTTTATTAGGCACTTGCTAATACTAGCAGTTGGGGTTGCTCTTTATTTATTTATTTTTTCGGTACACGGGCCTCTCACCGCTGTGGCCTCTCCCTTTGTGGAGCACAGGCTCCAGACACGCAGGCTCAGCGGCCATGGCTCACGGGCCCAGCTGCCCCGCGGCATGTGGGATCTTCCCAGACCGGGGCTCGAACCCGTGTCCCCTGCATCAGCAGGCGGACTCTCAACCACTGTACCACCAGGGAAGCCCGCTGTTTAATTCTTGATAAAATATTAATGCATTTTATTCTCCCTCCTCCTTCTTAAAAAAATGTAAGCACAGTGATCAATCTCATTCTCTTTAGATACAGCACTAATGAGGGCGATGATGGGAGCCCTTGCGAGGGCAACAAATACATAACTCTGCCCATGTTTCACAAGGTATCATCACATTCTATCAGCTCTGTTCCTGTAACTTGTTGATGATCATTGTCAAGGTCAGAGCCATAGAAAACACTTCCCTTTTATAATGAAATGTGTATGTGTATTAGATGGCATGAGAGGTCTGTGCAAGATGAGGACAGGATCCAAGTTAATTGTAGAACTCACACTTGTAAAAGTTTCTTTAGTTATGCCCATCAACTTCTATTACAGTTTATTGATTCATGTGCACTACTTTTATTTGATTATTGCCAAGGCATTTTATACTTGTAAATTTCAGTATGTTCCTTTAACAAAGTTTTCTACCCATCCTTTTCTTCTGGAGTTTTATTTTGGTCTGTCTAGTTATTCCCTAATGTTAGTCTGTCTAGTTATTCCCTAATGTTTCATTGATGTTTTCTTCTTCTTATACAGTGGAAGCAGTTCAGCCATTTTTATTCTTTTTTTTTCCTTTTTATTGGTTAACTTTTATAACTTTAAGTAATATACTTAAAGCTGTATTTCTTACTCTTTAATCTTTTTTATTTTTACTGGAGTATAGTTGCTTTACAATGTTGTGTTTCTGCTGTACAGCAAAGTGAATCAGCTATTTTTTAAATATTTTTTTAAATTAATTTATTTTTGGCTGTGTTGGGTTTTCGTTGCTGCGCGCGGGCTTTCTCTAGTTGCGGCGAGTAGGGGCTGCTCTTCGTTGCGGTGCGCGTACTTCTCACTGCTGTGGCTTCTCTTGTTGCAGAGCACAGGCTCGAGGCACGCGGGCTCAGTAGTTGTGGCTCACGGGCTCTAGAGCACAGGCTCAGTAGTTGTGGCTCACGGGCTTAGTTGCTCCACGGCGTGTGGGATCTTCCCAGACCAGGGCTCGAACCCGTGTCCCCTGCATCGGCAGGCAGACTCTCAACCACTGCGCCACCAGGGAAGCCCTCCTCACAATTTTGAAGCCTCTAATATCTTCTAGTTTCCAGTTTGGTTTTGAGAAATCTGAAGCCTTCTGATTCTTGATCATTGGTATGAAATATGCATTTTTTTCTTGAAATTATTTAATCTTTTTATCCCTAGTGTTGAGAAATTTCATGAGAATGCGCTTTGGTGTGAGTCTACGTGTTTCCATTGCATTGTGTATTTAGTGGTTTTTCAAAGTGGAAACATGTCATTCATTTCTGAGAACTTTTTTGAATTATTTGTTGGATTTCCTTTTATTCAATTCATTCTGTTCTTTATTTCTCTGGCTGCTGTTTTTGAGATGATGAAGTTCCTGGACTGGTTCTTATTTTTGAAGTCTCTCTGTTTCTCATCTCTGTTCTTTTTGTTCTGTTTCCTGGTAGATTAATTTTATCTTTCAAATTTCTGTGGCATTTACAGTTTCTACTATCATTTTTAACTTTTCCAGAGATTTTTTTGGCTTCCTGAAGTTTCTACAGCATCCTAATCTTATTTTGTGGATGTAATATCCTCAATAAAATATGAAAATATATTAGTTAGTGCTAACATTTTAATTTTTTCAATTGAGGTTTACCTCACTCTCTGTATTTCTTCCAGGATGTTTTTCTTTCTATTCATTCTGGTCTTTTTTGGTTAGATGTTGTCAGATGTTTGTAGATATTAGGCTCTCTGCCCACATAGCCCACATTTAAAAAAAAAATTAGAAAGTTCTCTGTGTATAAATTAGGCCTGTCATTCATGGTTTTCATTATAAGATGAACTGGCTGGATATTTTTTAGGACAAGGGAGTGGGTCGTCTTATGTCAGGATTTTTAAGTCTTTTTTTTTTTTTTTTTTTGGGCTGGTTAATTACTCAGAAGACCCAATATTCAAACTCCAATATATGATTGCTGGGTATATGCCTTGATACTCATTAACTTCCAGATCAGGTTCAATGTCTGGTTATATTTTATTATTTTTAAGAAAGTTAGCAATCTAAATGTAGATTTTCTAGTAATTTCCATCTCTGAAGAGGATTCTTTTAACCAGAAATTTCCCTCCACTACAGTTGTCATCTTTGTTTTTTCATGGATGTATTTGAGCACCTGGAAAAATACCTGGTGCAAAGTAGGTGCTCAGAAAACAATTGTTGGATGAATTCATATTTCACTCAGCACATCAGGCTTTTAGAACAATGTATGATAGGATGTAGGAAAAAGCCTATATGTCCTAACTTTCATCCTAGTGTTGTAGTGCATGTGTAGTCTTCAGATTTGACCAAGGCAATCACGGAAACCAACATAGATTCAACCCCAAAAGAGAGGGTTTCCTGTTTACGGAACTTCTTGGGGCAAGAGTATATTTTATATTTGAGATCAGGAGTTGGTGTTGAAGTGGCACCAACCATAAATTGGCCTGAAAAAGGGCAAGTGGAAAAGTGCTGGCTGGGTTAACAGAGCTGCTCCTCTTAGGACCTTGCTGATACTTGTGTGTTCAGATGGTGGCATTTTGGAACTTGATTTAAGCACACATTCTGCTGACTGCTTCCTAGAGACTTTCCCATCTGCTCTTTTCTGCTGACTGGGTCTTTTTGAACTTAGAGTGGAGAGATGTCCCCACAGGTCACCCACAGCTGCCTCTTTCTATCCTGACTAGCTTTTTCTCTGCTCTTTGTCTCTGCATCTTCCCACCAGTTCTTCATCACTGGGGTGGAGATTGAGGAGAGCTGGATGATGCTGAGCTGGCCTTTATGAAGAGCCAACTGTTGAACAAAAAGGACTCACCTATTGGTATGACCACTTGCTCTCTGATAATGCCTTTGTCCTTCGTTTTGACATCTATGTTCCTGGTCTCAGAGAGCCACCAGTAGGATCAAGAGTCCCTGAAAGAAGGAAGAAGGGAGCAAGACCTCGCTCCTAAGGAGAATAGGCAATTGTGTTTATTTTTTTTAATATTTTTTTAAAATTATTTATTTATTTATTTTTGGCTGTGTTGGGTCTTCGTTGCTGCACGCGGGCTTTCTCTAGTTGCGGCGAGTGGGAGCTGCTCTTCGTTGCAGTGCGGTGCTTCTCACTGCGGTGGCTTCTCTTGTTGCAGAGCACAGGCTCGAGGCGTGCGGGCTCAGTAGTTGTGGCTCGCGGGCTCTAGAGCGCAGGCTCAGTAGTTGTGGTGCATGGGTTTAGTTGCTCCACGGCGTGTGGGATCTTCCCAGACCAGGGGTTGAACCCGTGTCCCCTGCATTGGCTGGCGGATTCTTAACCACTGCACCACCAGGGAAGCCAGCAATTGTGTTTAAAGATAATTGTTCAGAAAAACTTGAAATTAGACTCAGTTGGCCAACCACATTGGGTTTGTCAGGAGATAAGAAAAAAGGGAACTGTATAGGAAAATAGGATAATAGGAGAATATGGTGTCTGGAAATACTAAAAGAAGAATCATTCAATAGGCATGAAGGAAAAAATAATTTATCCAGTTATAAAGCTTTATCAGCTCTTTAGACCTAAAAGCATAGTCTGTTGCAAGCCTAAAGCTTTTTAAAATTTTTTGCATAATTTACCATATTATGTTACTATCCTAGAGCAAGATACTATTAGAAATTCAAGAATTTAAAAAAATGCAACATAGCAACATTTCCTTACCTTTCAAATTAACCTTTTAAAATAATTACACACTTATTATGTATACCCTTTGGAAAGTAGAAAGAAAAAATTATCCATGGACCCAACTTCAAAAGACAGCCACTGTTAGTATTTGGCATATTTTCTTCTAGCCTTTTTCTTTGTATGGTTTTTGGTTTTGCATGGCAGGCATAAGGCATTTTACTTGGCTTTTAGTAGGATTTTTTGGTCTTCAATTGGAGTCAACTGTGGTTATATTCTGATAATGCATGTCTGTGATTTATTCTTTTCCTGTCATGAGGCTGAATAAGCAGTGCTTTAGTTCTTGGCTTGAATAAATTCTTTATATGCTTTTAACATAAAACATTGTTCAGATTAGAAAGTGAATAATCCTTAGAGCAGAGCAGTATGACGTATGTTTAACAACCACTTAAAAAAAAAGATCTAAAAAAAAATCAAGCATAAAAATGGCTTGGGGAAAATGTATAACAAAGATAAGATTTTAAGGTTTCTAGAGGGGAGACAGTCTCTCAGTGGACCTGGGACATATCATAGATGTCTAGTATTACTTATTAACTAGATGATAATTTTTATTACATATAACATGGTGGTCTCAAGGCAGAGAGGGAAATTTTTTTATCTAGAGGCACAAAAGAGAGGAGTGCAGTACAGTTGAGGCATGACTGAAACCAGTTAGAAATTCTGGTCCTGCCTGCACTGCTAACTAGCTGCTACATCAGAGGCACCTGCCCTCAGTATCATAACCACTAAAATGAGGTGGTTAAACTGTATAATTTTAATGAGTTTCTATCCTCTGACACTCAACGACTCAATGAATTTATGATTCTGGGGCCAAACACTAAGAACATAAAGATCCTCAAACCCAGTAGCTGCAGTGTCTTGACTCTTCCTTTCCCTCCTTCCTCACATCCAGTCAATTACTGAGTTTGACCCTTTTTACCATCTAAGTCAGGGTTTGGCAAACGACCATCCATTTCCTTAAATAAACTTTTATTAGGACAGAGTTATGCTCATTAGTTTATGTATTTATTGCTGCTTTTGTACTCCAGTGGCCGTGTTGGGCAGTTGCAACACTGGTTCGCAAAGCTGCAAATACTTACTATCTGGCCCCTGATAGAAAAATCTAGTCAACTCCTGATCTGAATGATTTACAAACCCATGTCCTCTCATTTTCACTGCGTTTGTCCTACCTTAGGTCTTCATCTCTTCTCACCAGGAGAGCCCAAGAGCCTGTCGTCTAACTTTCTTGACCCCAGTTTTGAGCCTTCCAAATGTGTTACATACAGAAACGGTATAATTTTTTTAGAAAAATCTTGAAACACCAGTTTGCTGGCTTAAAACCCTTGAGGAGCATCCTGCTGAACTCAGGATAAAATCCAAATTCCTTACCCAACACACAAAGTTAGAAAACCACTCCACTGATATCTGAAGACCCTTCTAGTCATGAGGCTAGGTGTTTGTTTGACATGACACACACGATATGAATTGCAATCTCGGAAAACCCAACTCAACTCAACCAGTCTTGAGTACGAAGAGGCTCTATATGTTGGTTCACCCGACTAAGAAGCCTGGGTGTAGATCTCTATAGATGAAACCTTTCCCAAGGCTAGGTCTCTAGTTGTGTCACCTGAACTCCATTTCTTTCTGTTGGCTCCTCTGCTGCTGTGTTAGCCCTATTCACAGGCAGGCTTTCATCTTGAGAGGTCAGGACTGCATAGCAGTTCCCGCCTCATAGCCTCCTGGGGACCCATCTTTTCCCACACAAGTGCAGAGGTCTCTCTGACTGGACGGCATAGGTCGTGTGATAGGGATAATGGAAAGTGCTGATGGGTTTAGGACCAGTGCCTGTGCTTATGCTCAGGAATTGGCGAAATCCCACCTGAACCATAAGGAATGGTATGAGGGGGAGGGCATTACCCCCAGGCAAATAGTGGGCTGTTGTGGAAACGGGGCGATTGGAGGTGGACTGAGACAAAATAACCAAGATTCACGGAGCGTACCACGAGCGGGAGCCCTTTGACGGTCCAGCAGTAGTCGTTGCCGTTAGAACCTGGGGAGGCCCATAACCAGAGTGTCACAAGGTTTTGGAGATTGTGATTGCCTTACTCAGTGGTTCTTAATTCTGGCTAATCATTAGAAGTACCAGATGCCTGGGCTCTCTGAGAACCAATTAACTTGGGATCTCTCCTGGTTGGCCAGGTAAGAGTGATTGTACACATTCTCCAGGTGATTCTAGTGTGCAGCTAAGACGAACTATTGACTGGGTTTAGGTCCTGACTTTATTTACTGGTCTGTGGAATGGGAGCAATTCTATTCATTCAGCAGGATTAGGGGGATGAAGAAATGAGGCGATATATGAAAGGAATATAGACTACTTAGTTGGTCAAATAAATGGGAGCTGCTTATTGATGTTCTCAACTTTACAGGGATATTGTATTAGAGTCCTAGGGCTGTCATCACAAAATGCCACAGACCGGATATCTTAAACAACAGAAATTTCTCACAGTTCTGAAGGCTAGAAGCCCAAGGTCAAGGTTGTCGGCAGGTTTGGCTTCTCTCTCGAGACCTTTCTCCTGGGTTTGCAGATTGCCTTTTTTTGTGTACATACCCATCCCTCTAGTCTTTTCCTCTTTTTATAAGGATGCCAGTTATATTGGATTGAGGCCCACCCTTATGGTCTCATTTAACCTTAATTATCTTTTTCAAGGTCCTGTCTCCAAATATAGTCACATCAGGGGTTAAGATATCAACATATGATTTATTTTGGTGGTTGTGAGGGGACAATTTAGTCCCATAGCAGGTATGGATCTTTTGATTGTCTAATGAAAGCTAGGGTTTCTTTACTCAGAAAAATGCAGAGACACAATACACATTAAACCTTGCATATGTTTGTGGACTTCGAAGATGACTGTTAAACAGGAACATTTGCAGCAGCCTTGCAGAGGAAAACAAATACCAAAGGGAAGGATGTGTGTAAAAGAGGACATCCCGTTCTCATTCATTCATTTAACAGTTACTTACCAAGTGCTGCCCATGTACCAGGCCCTGTGGTAGGATTATAACAATGACATAGGCAAGGCTCCTTCTTCTCACGACTTACAATTTTTCGTTGATGGAGTCAGACGGTAAACACGTACACCATTCAGCATCAGAGAGCACCAAGTGCTATGTGTCGAGAATCGAAACAGAATGATGAGGTGTTGTTTACCTGGGAAGCTATTTAGATTTTGTGGTGAGGAATGTCTTCACTGAGGAGATGATGCTTAAGTGGAGGCTTCAATAACAAGGAGTCAGCCATGCACATGGGGGCAGAGGGTTGATGGCTGATGAAATGCCTGCTACTCTCTGGTCTATTTTAGTAGCAGCTGGCAGAGCCACCTCCTCTAGCACCAGCTGCTTCCCAGATTCAGTTCTGCTGCCTGCACAGCAAGCAGTCAGGATCTGCCCTGAGATTGGCATGGCTGTTGTGGATTGCTCCCCTAGCTTTGCGTGTGTTTTTCTTATCCTGTCTCGGAAATACTCAGGTCATGTGTTCAAAGGGGTGAGACCCATCATTGCAAATATCTGCTTCTCTAAGCTCTCACTGATTACCAGAGCTTAGTCGCTATTGTCTTTAGCCTGAATTAGAGTTACCATTGTAGGGGGACAAGTTGGCATTGGTGGTGTGGTAAATGCATAAACAATTATTGTGTTGTACTGCATGCTTCTATAACGGTATGCTTCATGCTGGAGGAATTAAAGGGACCCCAAACAGTATCTGGATGGGATGGGGATGACTTTCCCTAGGAGCTGCATCCTTTAAAGGCCCCCCATTGGCCTTAGGATAAAGAGCAGGATCCTGCTGTGGCTGGCAGACTCCCGTGGGTCTGGTTCTCTCTACCTCTCTGCCAAGTTCGGGGCCAGTTCTGCTCTGTGTGTCTCATTCTAGGGTCAAGATTGAAAGGGCAGTAGCCTCTGGGCATGCTTTTTCTCTGCTTATAACAAGTACATATGAGGGCAAAGAAAACTTCATAAGTATGTTGAATTCTGTTGCTCACGTCTCCTACACTCACATCCATTGGCCAAATTAACTTACATGGTCAAGACGAAAGTCATTGTATAGAGACATATTCTGCTCCAAGGGTAGGGGAGTGAATGTTTATCAGATGGTAATCTGATCCACCCTAGCAGGTTTAGTGCTTATAACAGTGCCCCTATAGGTCTGCCTAAACTATAAACAGTAGTGTACTTTTAACTGTCTTGCTGTCGGAAAAGGGAAAAAAGGGAGAAGTTGGTTAATATGTGAATGACAGAGTTGGGGGAGGATTATTATACAGGGCAAGACTTGAGCATGTTAATAGACTTATGGGAGGAGTGTGGAGAAGACAGAAGACGGGGCAGCTTGAGGGTTCAGCTGAAACTGGAAAACATGAAATCGGAGTGGTACCATCTTTCTCATGGCTTTGGATAGCAGCAGCCAGGGAGGCAAATGGTTGGATTGATAACTTTCTTTGATCTGAGCCTTATGTATTTGATCCAGCCCGCTTCTCTCTAGTCTTAAGGAGAGATTTAGATGGTAACAGTTGGTGTTTACAATGTTTTAATGGCTGTCATGTTGAGAACTGACTAGAAGCATCTTTAGAAATAATTTACAGCACCATAAAATGAATTGCTAATCTTTCAGAGTATATTCTTTAGCGTTGTTTTCATTTGTATACCAGCCAAGAAGATCTATACCAATGAAGACACTGCTAAAATATTTTAGAAGCATAGTCTGATTTGAAAAGCTAAGTAGGAATATAAATGCCTTCTCTAACACGCAGTCACACTGTCTGCCGTTCTCCTGTGGTTTTGTGCTCATTGTCTCCTAGGGCAGTGTGCATGTATGTGATTAACATGTCCACAGCATGCACACCCACCAGCGTTCAGCTCTAGGACTCACAGGTGGGGACATAAGGGCTATGGGGGTATGTGTTGACTTGTAGCAGCAGGCATTATTTAGCCCTTATGATGAGCCCAGTATTGAAAGGGACACAGGTAATGATGTTGATAATTAACAAGAACATGATCTATTTGATGCCTAACTTTTGGGTAGTAACTTGAAGAAGTAGTAGCACAGTGCCCTGGGTAACGAAAGAAAGCTTTGGAAGTTCAGATGAAGCAATACAGGTATGTGTTGGAATAGGGGAGAGGGTTTTAATGAGACTTAAGCTGTATCTCAAAGGTCGCTTGCATATCAACACGCAAATAATCTCATAGTCATCCATGTTACTGAAACACAACATTCGCTAAATTTCTCCCTGCTCAAAATCTTGACTTTCCATCTGATTAGTGAAAAAATATTAGACCTCTTGCCCTGATACCCAAGACCTCAAACTCATTATAATCTGCTCTCAGATTATCCTGTCTCATCTTCAAGATTTCTTTTCATGTACTTTAGATTTTAAAAATTTGTTCCTGCTTGTAAATGCTCCAAAATTCCCTAATCTGTACTTTTTTTTTTTTGATAAGTGTATTTATTTATTTATTTTTGGCTGCGTCGAGTCTTCGTTGCCACATGTGGGCTTTCTCTCTTTGCAGCAATCAGGGGCTACTCTTCTTTACGGTGCTTGGGCTTCTAACTGCGGTGGCTTCTCTTGTTGCGGAGCACGAGCTCTAGGCGCACGGGCTTCAGCAGTTGCAGCAGAAGGGCTCAGTAGTTGTGGCTCACAGGCTCTAGAGCACAGGCTCAGTAGTTGTGGCGCACGGGCTCAGTTGCTCCACGGCACATGGGATCTTCCCAGACCAGGGATCGAGCCTGTGTCCCCTGCATTGGCAGGCAGATTCTTAACCACTGCACCACCAGAGAAGTCCCTGTACTTTCTTTTAAATTGGCCCTTCTGCTTGGACACCTTCCCCTGATCTATGAGTGCAAACCTCACCTCTTCTTCCAACCCTGTCTCGCAGGCTCAGTGGCCATGGCTCTCGGGCCCAGCCGCTCTGCAGCATGTGGGATCTTCCCGGACGGGGGCACGAACCTGTGTCCCCTGCATCGGCAGGCGGACACTCAACCACTGTGCCACAAGAGAAGCAGCCCTTCTCATTTTTGAAGCCTCTCATCATTACTTTTTCAGCAGCGTTTATTCCCACCCTCTCCTATCCCCATATCATCTGCAGATAACTGTTGGCCTGCTTATTTCTGGTCATTATCATAGAAATATCCAATCCTCTAACTTTCATAGACAAGTAATTTTTTAAAATGGGGACACTCAGTTTCTATAACTTTTTTGCTGACGTTAAAACTTATGTGCACAGACATTAAAACTTATGTGCACAGATGCTGTGGTACTTACCATCTCTCATTTAATTTCATAGAAGATAAGGAGTCAACACCAGGAAATGCAGGGAAGACAATATGAAAATAAGGACGTGCCTTTATACTGAAAACATGTGGCCAGTGGAAAACTCACAAGAGGCTGTTTTCATTTCATTGAGGACCAATGAAATTTTCATCTCATGTCTCTCTCTTCTCTGGGTAGACATTTGGGAGCCACTATTTCAGTAGACTGTGAGCTTTGCCGGAGCTGATTTATCTTTGATTCCTAATTTATCTTTGTCTTTCTCAGATAATCTTGGGTCTCTGAAAGCTTATTAAAAAAGGAAAAAAAAACCTGATTTGTAGCAACAGAGGCAACTAGTTGGGGGATAGTTTATTCAAAGATCTAACAGTTGTCTAAAATAACCAAACAACATCAATTCTACAAAAGCGTATCTGAAATGTGTATGAAAGTCAGAGCAATAGACAGGTTACAGGGATCTTCGTTCTCAAAGAGCAAAGTTTTAAAAATATTCCTAATTATGGCATTATATTTAATCTTTTTCTTATTCCTAAAATGTAGATATGGTTATTTAAATCACTAATACAAATATAGAAAAGCCAGAAATCATTTTCAAATTCTTGTTTTCTCAGTTCTTTTCGAGTAACATTTACAGAACAAAACAAATTGATTTTAACATTAGGAAGAAAGACACTGATTTTTTTTTTTTCAAATTTGTGCTATCCAACAGAACTTTCTGTAATGATGGAAATGTTCAGTGATCTGCACTGTCCGATATGGTAGCCATAGCCACACATAGTTGTTGAGCAATAGAAATGTGGCTGGTGTGACTGAGGAACTAAATTTCAAGCTGTTCTTAAATATAATTAAACTAAAATAGCCACATGCAACTGTTGGCTCCCATATTGGACAATGTGCCTTCAAAGGATTGACCAAGGAGTATTGAGCTGCAATTTGTGATACCGATTTGGATGGCATCTTATCAATTTTCTTAGTAAATTTGAGATGCTTTAAAATGAAAAAATTTTTAAATTATTCTCTGGCAAATTGTATGCCTGTTAAAGGCTCTATTGACTTTTGAGCTACTTTTAGTCCTCAGATCACTACAAGTTTTTAAAATGCCAATTCTCAATCCTTAAATTGCATTCTGTCCATTTCCCCCATTGTTATAGCTCTTCTTTGATCTTTTAGATAATATGATCTTTGACTTATGTGTATATATATTCATACTCAAGTCCATACATATACACACACATAGCATATAATACATTTGTGAAGATCAGGTGAAATGAGGGATGAGGCTTGTTAAAACACGAATGTTCCTTTTGTCTGAGCGTTACCCTGAATAGAGAATATGAGCAAACAAATTGCATGTTAAGATCTTGCTCCGCCCCCTCGGGGAAGGAGAACACCCACATTCATCAAGTCAGACTGGAACCTATCACACCTTTTTCATGTTTCCCTGATTTGACAGAAAACCCATGTTTCTGCCTGAAATATTCTCTTTTTCCTTAGTTGCCAGGATGACCCTTGCAAGAGAATTTTAAAGCTGCTTTTTCTTCTCTGAAGCCTTTCTGACCTTTTATCCTCTTCTCCCTTTCCTAACCACACTGACCCGTTACCCCTTTCTTTTTAGTGGAGTCGTGGGAGTCGTGCATGCTGGTGCATGCAGATGTGTAATCCAAGGGTCATGGTATTTGCTTTTGAAGAAATCAATATCGTGAAGATATTAACAAGAGTGAAGGAAGTAATATTGCCGTGGTTCCCATTTGTGGGGCACTTAGTAAGGTGCCAGGCATTAACTAAAAACTTTAAATACATTTTCATCTAATTTTTCTAAAGCGTTGTAAAAAAGTTATGATTATCCCAATTTTATAGGTAAGATAACCCCAACTTAAAGCTGAGTAAGTTGCCCAAGACCACACAGCTAGTCAGTGGCAGAACCAGATTTATTGGACTCCAAAGCCCATGATTTTACTGGCTAAAGAATAATTAAGATGTAGAGAGAAAAAAACCCTTATTCCCCAGAGTAGCATGGTGTGGTGGGAACAGCATTGTATGTGATGTGAAAGAGTTCTTGTTTTCATTTCCCCTTTGCCATTTTCATGGTGGCCTTAAACAAGTGCCTTAGTATCTCTTAAGTCTTTTTCTCCTTCTAATTTCCAATTCCCTCTTTCTACTAATTAATACCTTAGTGATAGTCGATGCAATGTCCTCCATATGTTAATCCTGTACTACTTCCTCCTCTCTTCCCAAAATAGCAGATTGTACTACGTAAAGACTTTCTAAACAATTAGAGACCCTTTTTTTTCATTAGTTTGGTTTGACAGAGAATACCATCAGCTCACCCATAGAGAGTATGTTACAAGGTGCAGCTATTTGCTTTTATCTTTATTTCTAACCTCATTTCTCAACTCTCACCAAGGTTGTTTATATATTTGAAAAACTGTCCTTTTTACCTTCTGGTTTTTCTTCACTTTTTTTTTTTTTAATTTCACTTTCGTTTTCCCTTTTCACTTAGGACTCCTACTTTTCAAGTCTGTATTATGTTCTTTTAAAGTTACATGACTACCATTTTGCCTATTTAACAATTGTTGAAATTGTTAGTGCCAAATATTGCCCCACTGTGATGGAGGAGGGCAGAGGATGTACATGGAGAATGGCTGCTCATTGAGCATGTGGTAGGTGTCAGGTGTCCCATATGTGTTATCTCACTTTAATTTTGTATTGTCAATACAATAACAATGTGTGGCGAGTAATAAGGTAATATTAGTATTTCCATTTTATGGAAAAGAGGTAATATAACTTGTCCTACTTATATATATATATAGCAAGTAAGTATAGAGCTTGGGCTTGACTCAATGTGTAGCTGTGTGTTGGGTAGGGCAGAGGGATACGACTAAAAGCACAGGGTTCAAAAACATTTGTAAATTCTTAACGTATATCTAGTGTTTGTATTTTGTTACATTTTTAAGATTATTTTATATCCAATAGAAAGCAAATATCTTAAGTGTTCCGGTTAGAGTTTTGATACTTGTATAGTGTTGTGTAACCAAAGCAAGACGTAGAACACTTGCGTTGCTAAGGAAGCTCCCTCTTCCCTTTCCAATGAAATCTTCCTTCGTCTCCTCCATTCGGCTCTTGAACCAGTCCACTGAGCTTTTTATTTTGGGTATTTTTTAATTTTAACATTTCCATTTCTCTTTGTCTTTTATTTCTTTGAGACTTTCTTGGCGGACGCTTTCTGGTGTGTGTGTGTGTGTGTGTGTTAATTGCTCATTGAAGCATTTTTTATGTGGCCTGCTTTAAAATCTTTGTCAAATAATTCTGAGATCTGTCATCTTGGTGTTGGCATCTATTGATTTGTCTTTTCTCATTCAGTGTGAGAACCTCCTGGTTCTTGGTTATTTTTTTGTTTGTTTAATCAAAACTTGGACATTTTCATTTTATGTTATGGAATGCTGAATCTTAATTAAACCTTCTGTTTTAGCCGGCTTTCTTTTTTTTTAATAAATTTATTTATTTATTTTTGGCTGCGTTGTGTTGCTGCGCGCAGGCTTTCTCTAGTTGCGGCGAGCGGGGGCTGCTCTTCATTGCGGTGCATGGGCTTCTTGCGGTGGCTTCTCTTGTTGCAGAGCACAGGCTCTAGGCTCGCAGGCTCAGTAGTTGTGGCTCGCAGGCTCTAGAGCGCAGGCTCAGTAGTTGTGGCTCACGGGCTTAGTTGCTCCACGGCATGTGGGATCTTCCCGGACCAGGGCTCGAACCCGTGTCCCCTGCATTGGCAGGTGGATTCTTAACCACTGCACCACGGGGAAAGCCCTTGCCGGCTTTCTTTAACGCCACTCTGGCCAAGTGGAATTTGAAATCCACATTCCCCACTCTGAAGTTGATACCTGGGAGGTGGGGCCTGTTAGTTATTTATCACTGGGAGGTGGTGAAAGTCCTGACTCCCACCAATCTTCCTCAACATCAGCCCAGGAAGGAGGGGCTGCCTGCTGTGATGAGGCTGCAAGTCTAGCCTCCCCGTATCTCAAATGACATTGCAGGGGTGGGGAGGTGGCCTCCTTACCTGCTGACAGAGATGAAAGTCTGGGCTCTCTACCTGGCCTTCTATGATGCCACCCTGTTGTGGGTTTTGGAGTACCTTATTATAGCCTGGGGAGGGTGGGAGTCTGGGCTACTCACTCAGCCTTTCATGAGGAAAAAAATCAGAGTAGATCATGTGTTTTATGAAAACTTGGTTCAGTTCATACATATAGATAGAGACGTACTTGGGCACTGGTTCATAATGTGAAATCTGTTTCTTATAGTATCATGGATACAAATGTTTTAGTCACCATTGTAGACCACCTATTTCTTTATCAGTCTGATACCTGAATCCTCTAAAGCTTCATAGAACTTCTGAGTATATCTACCTTTGTATTCTCTTCACGAAAGAGAAGAGTTAATGTCTGTGTGCCTTAGAGGTTGTCCGGAGCCTTCCCCTACTCTACTGCTGGTGAAGTGTGTAAGTTAAGCATTATCTAAACATCTTCTGTGTTTAGATTGTCTAGTCCAGGTATCATGGGTAGGAAGGGTGAATATCTGCTGTGGTTGTTACCCTTAAGTAGTCTCTGGGAATACTTGAAGGTTCCCTTAAAGTATTTTACGAAGAGGACATCATCTCTGTAGACACATGAGCTGGAGTGAGTGTGCTTCAGGTGGCTCGGAGCAGGCAGTGTCCCGACACAGCCACGCATTGTCTGAACACCTGGCTGAGATGGAGTCATCCAGGCCCAGCTCTGGCGACCACACGGTAGCTGTCAAGGCTGCCGTCGGGCCGAATCTTGAGGATAGTAGAGTGTGTGTTGGGGGTCCAACTGTTCACGTTCTGTATTTTTTCCCTCCCTCTCTCATCAGCAGAGTGTCTTCCTCCTCTTGTTACAATAAGGGATGCGTCTATTACTGGTCCCTTCCAGACTGGCTGGGAATGGGCATGTCCTCTTTTAATGCCTCCGCTTTGCCCGTTTGGAAGTTTGTGTTTTACCATGTTCTTTTTTTTTAATAAGTAAATAAATAAATTTGTTTAAAAAAAGATGGCTTTGGGATAAATAATAGCTGTCTTTTTTTTTTTGGTCTGCTGTATGCCAAGTACTTTTTTTTTTAAATTTATTTTGTTTATTTTTTTATACAGGTTCTTATTAGTTATCCATTTTATACATATTAGTGTATATATGTCAGTCCCAATCTCCCAGTTCATCCCACCACCACCACACCCGCTACCATGTTCTTTTTGATGGTGACAAAAAGACATCAACCTGTATTTACAAATGTTAAGCTTCGACATATATTTGCAGAACTACATTTAGCTGACCAAGGAGAGGTTTGGAGGTCATATTCTGTCTCCTCATAGCCTGACCCAAATGATAAAATCAAACATAATTTAGCTTATTTAAATTGCCTGGGAGTGGGGGAGTGCAGGATAAGTCAGAGGCAAGTTCCTCAAAGATCCATGAGTTCTTCTTTGATGATAAAGTGAAGGGGGTTCTTGGACCGTAGGGTCCTCCAGAACATGGTTCCACTCTACCCTAGGACAGGGCTCACTCAGCAGACTTATTTCTGTAAAGGGCCAGCTAGCAAATATTTTAGTCTCTGCAGACCACGTGGTCTCTGTCACCACTACTCACCTCCACCATTGTAGCAAAAGAGTGGTCATAGACAGTATATAAATAACATGGCTGTGTTCCAATAAAACTTTATTTATGGACACTGACATTTGAATTTCATATATTTTTAGGTCACAAAATATTCCTTTAGGTTTTTTCCCAACCATTTAAAAATGTAAAAATTATTCTTGGCTCACAAGGCATATGTAAACAGGTGGTAGGCTGGATTTGGCCCATGGGCTGCCATAGAAGATGTCCACTGGACAGGTTCCTTTACCCAGGTAGACATTGTGCTTCCTGTCCACTAGCTTAATCCAAGCTTATGTTCCTGAGACATTTCTGGTACATTGCTTTATTTTCATGTTAAAACGTTAGTGACCTGACGCTCATGAACACGTCCTTATTCGTTCGCGCAGAAGTTTTTGTGAGTATTCTGGGCACCAAAGGCCCCCAGATGAATTAAGACTTTTGCCCTCAGGTCTTCACAGTGGAAGACCTGGATGGAGTCTACCTCTGATGATAATTTTCGTGATAACAACATGTATTCTTAATGTACATCTTCCTTGCTAAGGTATTATTATACTTAGGTAAGCTTTCTAAGTCATAATGGGAGTTACGAAACCCAGACTGTAATATTTTACGAGGATTTCAGTTTTCTTATTTTTCTCCATGAGGAAGAGCTAAGCAATCATATGTAACTGGTTAAAATGGAATCATATGTTAGTTTGGAACGGTTCATCTGAATGGTAGAGAACACCTGATTCAAAGTGGCTTAACAACTAGGATTATTTCTCTCCCAGAGCCCCAAGTCCAGAGGGAGGCAATTACGAACATAGAGTAGCCCAATGATGGCAGAGCCAGTGTGGCTGTTAGCCTCTTGGCTTGCACTCATGTTTGGAGCCCTGTTGTCACAGAAGGTCTATAGCAGCTCTAGATAACACATCAGCATTCAAGGCAGAGAGAGGGAAGGAAGGGTGGTATCAACATCTGTTCTCTTTTGTCAGTTCCAGGACTGTCTTTTTATCCATCTGTTTAGGTCCCATTGGCAGGAACCTGTCAGCAGCCACTTGTAGCTGCAAGGGAGGCTGGAGAATTGAGTTTTGACTTTGTAGACCTGCTGTGGGAGGTGGCAAGGAGGAGAGATTGGGAATGTTTAGCCACCAGAAGTGTCTCCTGCAAAGGGCAGGAGGCCTTTTGTGATGCCCGGATTACTTCTAGAGAGTAGAGTTCTGCCATATTTGAATGCAGAATATTAACGAATAGGGCACTTCCCTTACTTAAACAGATATTTGGAGAGTGTCTGCTATGTGAATATTATATATGAGAGATGTACAAAACAAGGGCCATGTCCTCCAGGAACTTTTTCTCTAGCTAGAAGCAAGAAATATACGTGAAATGATAAACAATCTATCTCAATTCTAATAGCTAATGATGGGGATTGGAGTATATTTGTGTCATAAGGTCATGTATTCATTTAGCAACATATATGAGGTGCCAAATATGTGCAACTTAGCCTTTGCAGGTACACAGATGAATAACACTGTGTCTGTTCTGCAGAAGGCAGTCAAGTGAAACAGCAGTTCCGGGACAGCTCTGTCGTTCCATGATTTACCATATCTTTGCATTATCCAATTAGGTTGGAAGCAACTCTTATTTGCTCTTTTGAAAAATAAAGATCTAAGCTACTCATGAGAAGGGAATGGCCGTCAGTAGGATTGAATCAGTATCTTTCCATGATACCTCTGCTCATTCTGTGAGCAATGATTCAGCATAACTGTACGTTAGTCATTTGGCTAGGCACTGGGCTTGTAAAGCTTAATAAGAAGTCACTTGTTTCATGGGGCTCCTAGTTATAGGGTAGGCAGATGTGTTAATAAATACTTGCAACTCATGGTGTATACACACACACACCAGATTTAATAAGAAAAAGAGACGTGGTCAACATTGCTTAGGAGGCTATAATGCATACAGAATCAGTTAAAGCTTCACAGGGGAAAGAAGAAAGAGCATTTCTTATCTCCTGAAGGGTTATCCACGCAAATAAGGGAAGGGAAGAGTATATTATGGAAAAAGATCAATTCTGGCAAAGCAGAGAAGCACAAGACATCTCAGCAGCTGCACGCAGCGTCTGTGTGTTGGTAGAAACATAGGGGCAGGAGCCAGAGCGGCACCACTGGGGGTGTTTGCACAGCATCTCTGTTCACAGTGAGGCGGGGAATAAAGGGCCATTCAACTTGAATGAGGCTCTGTCCCTTGTCTCACTACAGGGAGAGTGTGGCGTGGGTGGGGACTGAAAGGACTGGCAAGCTGCATGACTTCTTGGCAAGTACGATCCACTTGTTCTTACAAATGAATGTTGTGATGCCAGCACATCCCTCAGCTCTTCTTGAATCATCTGGAGATGAAATGAAGCCTGGCACTTAGGCACAGTCTGTTACTGTGACCTAAGTCCCATCGGAATGGGACCCCTCAGAGGTCAGGGCCAGGAAGGCCCAGGCTCACTTCCAGCAAGTGAAGCGTGTCTTCTGCCAGTCAGGCTGGGGCCCATTTTGGAGAACATGCCCTTTCCAAGAACATTTTAATGTAATCTGATACCATGGAGCTATTATTATCTATTATACTTTTTTAAAAAGAAAGCAAAAAACGTGTTATACCTGAAAATCACAATAAGATGATGGAAAGAAGAATAAAAATACTTTTGGAACTTTCCACTTAACAGGCAATAGAGAGGTGAAATGAGAGGGAGTCCAATTTTGGTTTTTTGTTTTAAAATTTTATTGTAGAATATAACAAAATTGATCACTGTAACCATTCTTTTTTTTTTTTTTTTGCGGTACGCGGGCCTCTCACCATTGTGGCCTCTCCCGTTGCGGAGCACAGGCTCCGGACGCGCAGGCTCAGCGGCCATGGCTCACGGGCCCAGCCGCTCTGCGGCATGTGGGATCTTCCCGGACCGGGGCACGAACCCGTGTCCCCTGCATCGGCAGGCGGACTCTCAACCACTGCGCCACCAGGGAAGCCCCACTGTAACCATTCTTGAGTGTGTGATTCAGTGGCATTAAATATATTTATATTGTTGTGCAACCATCACCACGATCCATCTCCAGAACTTCTTCATCAACCCAAACTGAAACTCCATACTAAGCAATAGGTCCCCAATCTCCTCTCCTCCAGCCCCTGGTAACCACTGTTCCACTTTGTCTCTATGAATTTGACTGTTCTAAGTACCTCTCATAAGTAGAATCATACAATACTTGTCCTTTTGTAACTGGCTTATTTCACTTCGCATAACGTCTTCAAGGTTCATCCCTAGCGTAGCGTGTATCAGAATTTCATTCCCTTTTAATACTGAATAATATTCCGTAGTACATACATACAGCATTTTGTTTATCCATTTATCCATCGATGGGCATCTGGGTTCTTTCCACCTTTTGGCTATTGTGAATAATGCTGCTATAAACATGGATATACAAATATCTGTTCGAGTCCCTACTTCAATTCTTTGGTTGAATTGCTGTATCATAATGGTAATTCTATTTTGATTCTTCTTTTTGAGGAATTCGCCATGCAGTTTTCCACAGAAGCTGTCCCATTTTACATTCCCACCAGCAATGTGCAAGGGTTTTCAATTTCTGAGGGAGTGGGTTTTCGCACATGAAAAAAAGATACTGCCTTCGAATTGGCATCTCAAAACAATGCTAAAACATGTGTATTTGCATGAGGAATTTTCTCTAGGTTTTTAAAAGAGCAACATTTGTAAAACCTGGTCTTTAACTCCTCATTTTAAGAGCTCACCATTAGCAACTTTAACATTAAAGCGACAGTGGCAGCCCTTCAGGTAAAGACCACAAGCAGCCTGCAGTGTCAGTTCAATAACTAGAAATCCATAGGGCACAAGACTGGTTGGGAAGGTCAGGGAAACAAGAAGATCTCAAAGCTGACCTGTGAGCTGCTGAGCCCATTAAATTGAACAGATAACTTCAGTGAAAGCAAGAAAGGGTAGTGATGAGGATAGAAAAGAGAAAGCAAATGGGGGCGCCTTTTACATGATGAACAGAGAGATGGAGGTCACAGCGTGTAAGAGGCCATCTAAAAGTCGCTTGATTTGTAAACATCAGGGACATGAAATTTCAGGGAAAACAAAACAAAGCCTGTCAGAAATGGTTTTAAACAAATAAACCCAAACACAAAAACCTACATCAACTGCAGGATTTGCAGGCGAGGAGGGAACAGCTGTGGAGGATTAAAATATATGTGTGAAGAACGCGACATGCATAGAAAGTCAAAATGCCATAACCCATCTCATGTCTATAGAGATCTTACATTTTGTACACTTAGTATTTACTAGCAGAGAAAAGATACCTTTTGATATAAGGCATAGTTGTGTAAAGACAGAAGATTGGTGGTTCGTTCAGCAGCTGAACAGATGTTTCTCCGGTGCCTATTATGTGACCGTTTCTGGACTGGGCAGTGGAGGTGGAGCTGGCAGCTGTGGTCGGTGAAGCAGACAGGTCAATTAGACAGACATCCTCAGAGAGTGAGGGGATGAAGCACCAGGATGCCAGAAGCTCCTGGAAGGCTTGCTGAAGAAGTCTGAAAAGACACGTGGGCTGAGTGGGAGTTCACTTCCCAAAGAAGGAAGTAAGGTTGAGGTGGAGTAGAACTTTCTAGGACGAGGGACCAACGTGAGCAAAAGTGAGGGAAGTACGAGAGTCTGATGGGTGGGCAGGTGGTGGCAGAGGAGAACAGGAGATGCTGGAAGCTATCAGCAGCTCAGTGATATTCCTAGGCCATGAATTTCAAGGCAGGAAGCAGCTGGGAATCATGCTGGAGTAAGATCAAAGATGCACACTTTTTTCTTTTCCTCACTAATCTCTAAATCTGTCCCATGCCCATCCGCCACCTCCTGACACAGGCTCACCTCTTTTTAATAATCACAATTTTAATACGTTTAATTGAAGATTCATTGTAAGTAGGCTGACCTTTGGAGATGGGGAAGCTGATTGATATTAGCAGTAGTTAGCCTCATGCTCTCATAGGTTTTGTTCTTTTTCTACCACTGCCTGAATTGGGCATTGCGGTTGGTTCTCCAGCATCGATTCCACCCCTGCCTTGTTGAGTAACAGCGGTGTGGTTTGGGGACTTGACCTTAGGTGAAGGTCAGCTGGTTTAAGGGTAATCCTATCTCTACTGCCAGGGTTTTAGTTCACTAACGGATGTGTGTGATTCACTTTGGGCCGCTGAGAAAAGATCCAAGTTTGGAGGAGGATGTGGGGAAGAAAACGATGGTCAATCAAGCTGTCTCTATTGCTAGCTGAGAACCAGAAGCCTGTAGCTCTAGTGCCACGTGGGGACCCAGGCTTAGAATAAAGGTGATGTTATGGATAGCAAAATAGGAAGAGGAAAAAGAGTCCTTGATAGCACCGTTGAACTTGGAAATCAGCTAACTCAGAACTTTTCCCATTACTGGGCTTCCTCTCCTGAAAGATAATGATTTTCCTTACTGCTTAATCTATTTTGGGTTTGTTCACCTGAAACTTGAAATCCTCTGCGACCTAAATGATACATGATCTTTGTGACCTTCAGTAGACACCTGTATGACTCTTTATGACTATAACCCTTTGAGCCTCATTTCCCTTGTCTGTGAAATGAATATAATTATGTCTCAGAGTTCTTCCTGGAGATTATTTGAGACGCACCACAAATCTGAGGGAAGAGGCATGAACTAATACATGCTGAGTGCCACGAGGCCCCATGAAATAGACTGGCCCTTGTTTTAGGAAGCTTAAAGGCTAGAAGAGAAATTCAGATAATTTTGATATAAAGTAGTTGAAATAGGGTCACATGCGTATGGATCTTTGTACAATAAGTTTTTTAAGATCATTCATACAATGTTGAATACTTGCCATTCCAGGCACATGATCAAATCTGAAGAGTTGGTATTTAAACCAAAACCTGAAGGATAAGTAGGGGTTAGGTGAAGAATGGGGAAGAGCAGTTCAGGCAAAGAAACATTATATACAAAGTCCAGAGGGGACAGATTATGAACGGCCTTGTTGGCCACCTTAAAGATTTTTGAATGATCTGGGTGTAAAATGAAGCCATTAGAAAGTTTTTTTTTTTTTTACTTTATTATTAAGGAAAATTTCAACATAGAGAAAAGTGGAAGGAGTAGTATAATAAATCCCCATGAATCCACCAATTAGCTTCAAGAATTATCAACACGTGGCCAATCTCATCTCATCTATATCATTCTCTTGTCCCCCATCCATTTTTTGTACAGTAGGTCCTTGTTGGCTCTTTATTTTAAATAAAGCAGTGTATATATTTCAATCCCAAACTCCCTAACTGTTCCTCCCCTCCAGGTAACCATAAGTTCGTTCTCTAAGTCTGTGAGTGTGTTTCTGTTTTGTAGCAGAAGTCTCTTGAACCAACCTATACATTTTTTAAATGGGATTGCGGGGGTCCAGTGAGGAAGAGCAGTTGGGCTGGTCACATTCTGGGGGACAGAGACGAGTAGCTTGGACCAAGGTGATGGCAGTGGAGGTGTGAAGTAGGTGGATGGGAGAAGCATTTTGAGTGCAGTGCTTGCTGCCTTTGGTGATAGATACGAGGGATGTGGTGACTTATGGAGACAGTGTGTCAAGGAGGACTCTTCAGTTTCTGTGTGAGTAACTGAAGACAGGAGAAAGTGAATATTTTTTGGTAGAAAAACCAAGGTTCAGTGTGAACATGTTAAGTGTGAGGTCTGTGATACACTGACATTGGGATGTTGAGTCACAGTCTTACATCTGAGGCTCATGAGAGAGGTCTCTCTGGGCTGGGTTTAAAATTTGAGAGTCTTGGTCAGGTAAATTGCATCAGAAGTGCTGGGAATGGATGGGACCTGTTAAGGGAGAAGTGGAGAGTGGGGAAAAGAACACCTGACTGACTGACTACTTCTGGGAAGGCTTCCCTCATCTCTCAGGTGTAAAATATTCTTTCACAAGCCTGATCAAGAGAAAAGGAAACCCTGGGGTGCTAAGTAAAGGGAAGAATTTTAGAATCGCAGATGTCCTCTAAAGGGGAAGAATGCTGAGAAAGGGGGAGACTGAAGATCCTGGGTAAAAGGAGATTATTGATGAAGTGGAGTCTCGAGGGAGATGGGAGGGGATTGGAGGTTCTGGCCTTAAATCCTCTGAGACCAAGGGGAAGGGGATAAGGATGGAAGTTTAGCTACATTTGAAGGCTTGAGGGTCACAGGGAGATGAGAGAATTCTCCACCAGAGACCTCAAAACACACATACCAGCTATATGTACATAAGTGTGTGCACATTCACTCACACACACCCGTTGGTTCATGGATGTCATCCAGGGGGAATGTATGTTTCCTATAACATTTCCTATAACCGCTATTTCTCTGATAGTCATGGGTACACAGGAGGAACTCCTATGTGGAATGAATAAATATACTCAGTATGAGCTTTAGATTTTATTTGTGAGGGTATCTGCGTTAAAGGATGTGGAGAGAGAAAGTGAAAATAGGAAGCTACTAGGCTGAGCTCCCTTAAACCCTCCACTCTGACCTTTCCTTCTTTCATGGAGGAGTAGTAACTGTTTTAAAACCACTAGTTCATTTGTTTCTTGTCTGCCTCTTCTATTGGATTGTGAGTTCTTTGAAGCTAACATCTGTCGTATATAAATCCGTGCTTGCAGGACCTGGTCCAGGAACAGCACACAGTAAGTGCTCAGTAAATATTTGCTGAATGACTGCAAGAGGGTGGACTTGAGTGGATGCTTGAAGAATAGAGAAGATTCAGAAATGGGAGGGAATGAGCAGTTTTCCAGATGGAAGCAGAGATACACACTGAACTGCAGGGGTTGAAATGATTGCATGTGTGGAAGGCAGTACCCAAGTTGCCTGATTTGGTGTTGTCGTCTGTAATGCGGGGATTAGTTGCTTGCTCAAGGTCAAACAACTTGGAACTGATGGTTCCTGGATTTGTACTCTAGTCTTCCTGACTTCAAAGCTCAGGATTTCCCACCATACCGTGCTCCCTCTTCACCAAATCATTTCCCATAATTATGACCCCCACCTTTCAACTTGGAGATTCCTTGTATCTTCCCACATAGGACAGATGAAATATTGTCTTTCATGGACACCTCCTTTATTTATAGGATCTGTTTTCTGAGTTTAGATTTTTTCCTCTTTCCTAGCTCTCCACTGCGGTTTGAATCCACGGGGTATTGATCACCCTGCCTGTGCTGAAGGTATTAAACTGCAAATTGAAGGTGAAGGTGTTGATTCTCACTCTATTAAAAACAAAAATTACCAGAAGGTGCTTGACCAAAAAGGAACCCCCAAGCGACTGCAGGCAGAAGCCGAGACGGCTAAGGTAGGTAATAATCCAGTAAGTTAAGGAGATTCTGAAGCTGCAGCTTTGCTATTTCGTGGTCCAGCCCCAGATAAGAACTGATGGTGCTTTCGTTAATTAGCATTGTATCTTCAGTTAAAGAAACACTGCTCCTTGATTGCAGGTAATGAGAAATGAAAATATTGACCGCATACCCTTTAGAGTGAAATTGAAACACGTTTGTGGTCAGTTTCATCGCATGAGGCTCTGAGGATGGTATAGAATGAGCTACAGGGAAGAGTGCCTCGGAATTAAAGCTGAAAGATTCGTTTGCCAGGCTCAGATTTATCATTTTATGATATTGGACAAGTCCTGTGACTTTTCAAGCCTCAGATTTTTCACCTATAGAATGGGTTATCAGAAAAACTCCATCCTCCATTAGGTTGAACAGATGAAATAATATTATGTATGTGCAAGTGTTTTGTAAAAGCCCCAGTTGGCTGCATGAGTATGAGGGGGCTTTTTGCTGACAACCACAGTATCAAGTAATATTTTATTAAATATATACATACATGCCAGGTGCTGTTTGAAGGACTCTTGATATACTGGCTTATTGTCGCCCTGTAACAATTCTATGAGGCAGACAATAGTAAACAAGACCCTAATTAATGAAAGGTGTAATTGTTTTATTTTGTTGCAGGATACTTTGTTCTTTTAGTCTTTTAGCCTAGATGTTGGTATAAAACACACCTTGGTAAACTGGGAGGATGGATGATTCTTTAGTAAGAGCAGCGTCTTTCAAAGGTTCTCTGCAATGGAACTGGCACTCTATGGGTTTTTGTCTGCAGTCAGTGAAGATGCTCTTGTTGGCGGTGTATATTAGTTTGCCCCTTGGAAATTGAGAGGACTAATCTTCGTGTGGTTATTTGATTTCTCCCTCGTGCATTTCCTTCAAAGGAATTTCCTTTCAAATGTTCGTTGAGTGGATGAATATGTGCACGCCTTGGAAAGCAAACGTTGCAATCATCCAAGAAAAACCTTAAGTAGAAAGGTCACTTGGCTGTCCTACAATAACCACCACTCCCCCGAAAAAATGCCTTCCGAAATCAGATGTGAATTTTTCTTCTTTATCTATAGTTTTGAATAATTACCATGGCTCCTTCCCTTCTTTAGTGTGGATAATTAAAAGCTGATGACATAATGAGTGTCTGTGTGTCTGTGTTGTAGGGAGTGGAGAATGATTAGCAAGGGAGATATTGCAGATATTTTGCACTAGATATTGTAGCTGAGAGAAATTGCACCTTATAGGAAACTGGTTGATTATTGAGGTTTGGTCTGTAAGAGGAGCTGGGAATAAGTGAGCCCTCTTATGACATCTAAATCCGATCAGCCAGTGGTGCCATCTTGAAAGAGTGAGAAAAAAATGTCTAAGGGTCTTCTTTAACTAAGAAGATAATGGTCTGAGTGGGATCTTTTCAAAGAGATGCTTAAAATATTAAAAATTAGAGTGGAGAAAAAGAAAACAAGTTATTGACATTTGCCTGATTTAATTCATCTTTCAACATGTCCAGATTCTCTTTTATTTGCACAACAGATTGGTGATATAAGAAGTTTGATTCAAACCTGACAGGATTTGATAACTTCTGAATTATTTGGAACGTGTGCAATTGTAGTAAACCCTGAATTTTCATGTCAGTAGCACCTGCCTTTGCCTCTAGATCATTTTACGTTTGCTTTGCTAAAAACCTACTGCACTTGAGAACGTAGTTGTCCATAATGAACCTTTCCTCAGGAATAGCCTACAGCTGGAAACCACGCTCATCTGAGTTTGTCCAGATCACCTACAATGAAACCCCCAAACAGGGCTGAGAGGGGATTCTGAATGTCTTCACATTGACATGTTTAGGAGGGAACAGACGAGGAGCTCTTGTTACAAAGTATTTATTTTTTCATGCAGGACTTGATGACAATGGTGGTTGCTGGGGGGACAAAATAAAAAGAGCTTGATTACTGCAGACCTGCAGTGTCACATACCCTGGAGATTCTGAGCCACAGACAATGTGAACATGTTCTGTGCATGTACAGACACATTGAAATGTGCCCTCCTGGTGCACTTAGAGGGTTATTGGAGTTGTGAGTCATCCTTTTTCCTTGGGTAAATAATTGAATCTCTGGTAACTTGACCTACTCTAAACTTACCCTAAAAAACCTCTGGCTAGAAATGCACGCACTTAAAGCCACTTCGTAGTGTAAGTTGGTACAGATTTTCTGGAGGACAGTCTGATAGAGTTATCAACATTTTAAACGTGTATAAGTTTTGAGCCAGTAATTCCCTCTCTAGGAACTTGTCCCAAGGAAATAATCATCCAGATGTGCAAAGATGGCTGCAGGAGAATGGTCACTCTAGCAATGTTTATAATATGAAAACAATGTCCTTTCATAGGACATTGGCTGAAGAAACTGTGTGTTCGTGGAATGGAATAGAGTTCTCCCTTTATAAGGGTGAGGGAGACCTATGTGTATTTATCTTAGTCTATTCAGGCTGCTATAAAAATACCTTAAACTAGGTGACTTATAAACAATAGAAATTTATTTCTCACAGTTATGAAGGCTGGGAAGCTCAGGATCAAGGTGCCACCAGACTGAGTATCTGATGAGAGCCTGCTTCCTGGTTCATAGACAGTCGTCATCACACTGTCCTCACATGGTGGAAAGGGACCAGGAATCTCTCTGGAGTCTCTTTTACAAGGGCACTAATCCCTTCATTCATGAGGGCTCCACCCTCATCACCTAAGCACCTCCCAAAGGCCCCTCCTTCTAATACTATCACACTGGGGGTTAGGTTTCAGCATGTGAATTGTAGGGAGAACACAGACATTCGTCTGTAGCAGTGTTTATGTGGGAAAATGAGTACGCTGCTATTTTAGAGTGGGGAAAGGAGGGAGAAGGGCAAGTTACTGCACACTGTAAAACGTTCCCATTTTCGTAAAAATATCTTTTCTCTGTAAAAAGGCATCACCGAGTCTGAAAGAGTTCATTCCACAGTTTGAGCAGCAGTTTACATCTGGAGCTGAGATTATGGGGAAAACTTTCTTTTTCTGCACTTGAGTTTTTTTGGTTTTTTTTAAAGGTATGTACCCTTTCAAGCATATTTATTTTCAAGCCCTTTTCAGATTGCCCCATTAACTTAAGCAGCTCATCCATGACTTCTCCTGTTTGTTGAGTCTGTATTCTGCCTTTGAGGGTGCTGTCTTTCCTCCCGTGGCTCCTAATTCTTGCTGGTTATTTGCCAAGGGGGAGTTATCTCGGGGACTAAGCATGCCTTGGGCTGTGGAGGCCATTTGATGAGGTGCTTTTGTAGTCTTTGTGCTGCTGAAGCAAGCACTGATGAGGTGCTTTTGTGTTTGTCTCTTCCTGAACTTTTTGGGATGTAACAGCTTTGACCAGGTGTTTAATTATGTTGCAATTTGATGTTCTCTTTGCTGACTCCCTACACGAATCAGGTCCCCCCAGATGTGCCATCTGCAGGCTTCACACAGGAGCCTGGTTCTAGCGTGCTATCACGCCTGGAGGTTCTGCCACTTTTGGTCTGGCCAAGTTGGACTTTGAAACCAATCCCTGTTCCAGATCTCCAGCAGGCATACTGTGCTTCAGTCCTCCTCATTGCTGTGGGCTCCTGGCACCTAGAGATGTCTCTTTGGCCTTATATAAATTTAAAAATATATTTTCTAGTATCTTTAAGTTTTTAGAGCCTGAGAGGGGATTGTATAGCACAAGTTTAATCTACCGTCTTGACCCTGAAATTTACATTGCTTTCATAATTAAAAAATATCTCTATCGCTACATATCTTTGGAACAATCATCCTTTTTGTTTCTTTATCTTAAATGTGATTTGGCACCCTTGGCCCCAGTTACTCTAAAGACTAGGGCCCTGATTCCAGAAAGAGGTTATCGGTCCTATGAGTTGCCATCAGCTCTTATAGACAAAAGAGAAATCAATAGAGAACCAAGCTCACTTTGTTTTGTTTTTTTGTGGCTTTTTTTTTTGGCTGCACCGCATGGCACGAGGGATTTTAGTTCCCCAACCAGAGATCAAACCCGTGCCCCCCCTGCAGTGGAAGCACAGAGTCTTAACCGCTGGACCACCAGGGAGCTGGACCCCCAAGCTCACTTTTAATCCTTATTATTAGGTAACATAGAGTCTAGTTGGAAAAAAAAAAAAAAGAAACAGATTCAATTGAATTGTGGATTTGCAAAAGCTATTTACCGTTGGGAGTGCTAAATGCCAGTGAGGACTTAGGAATTCAGAGAGTATGCATGCCATGCCACAGCTGCAGTTATAAGTTCAAAATGCAAAAACTATGTTGACTTAGCTTTACAGGTGGATACCAGGCAAGAGATAGTATGTACAGCATTTCATCTCATCAGGAGGGCCAGAAGGTATGAAGGTACACAGCTGCTTCTGTTCCTTCGCCCACACAGGGGCACCTATCACTGCCACAGATGAGAGCCGAGGTGAGGATGAGTTTCCTTGACTCACAGAAGGCACAGCCTCTTTTTCCCACCATTCATTTTACCATTCGAGTCATGTGGGCCCAAGGCCATCTCACAGGTCCTGTAGACCAGGTGTGGTCCACATAGCAGTTTTCAAGGAAGCAGCGCTGGGAGCCCCTGGGGTCCTTCCCGGACAGGCCTGAGGTTAATGAACCCTTCCTTCCAGAGCAGTAGGCATGGGGCTGCCAGAGGGTAGGTACTCCAGGAGAGGAAGAAATGCATCTATGCTGTGAAATATGGGTAACATTCAGATATGCAGTAGTAAGGATGGAAGCCGTCCTTAGCAGTGGTGTGGCCACAGACATCCTCAGGTGCTCTCGGCAACAGTCTCCTTGGGTCCAGGTTTGTGTTGCGGAAGATGAGGTTGGAACAGTAGGTTGGGGCCCAGCCGTATGGGATTTGAATGTTAGCGTAGATTTATTTTCTATCTGCACCATCCACTATGGTAGCCACTAGCCATGTGTGGCTATTAAATCCATTAAAAATGAATAAAAATGGGGCTTCCCTGGTGGCGCAGTGGTTGAGAGTCCACCTGTCGATGCAGGGGACGCGGGTTCGTGCCCCGGTCCGGGAAGATCCCACATGCCGCGGAGTGGCTGGGCCCATGAGCCATGGCCGCTGAGCTTGTGCGTCCAGAGCCTGTGCTCCACAACGGGAGAGGCCACAACAGTGAGAGGCCCGCGTACCGCAAAAAAAAAATGAATAAAATGAAAAATTGTTTCCTTGGTCACACCAGCAAAATTTCAAGTGTTCTCCATGTGTCTAGGGATTACTGTCTTGGATAGCACAGACATAGAACATCACAGAAAGTTCTGTTGGACAGGCTGCTCTGGTTTGTGGAAGCCATTGAAGTTTTCTGGGTATAGGAGTGAGTAAGATGAAAAGATGGAATTGTGTGATCTGACCCTTGTCCTTGGGCCTGGGGGGACATGTGCTTCAATCATGAGAAAAATGTGGAAAGGGGAGTCTGTTTTGAAAGTGATTTCCCTAAATGCTCTGATGGTTGGAATTTGAGTTTCCATGGCAACTCGGGCTTTGGAATAAGATCAACCCATCAGCAAACAGTATCCTGGCTGTTCACCTTGGAACTCTGGAATGTGTCCTCACAAGTGGCCTAAATACAGCATTGGGAAACTAGAAACTCTTCACTTCTAGACTTGCTTTTCTAGGTGCTTATGAGGAAACTTACCCTGTGTTTTCATGCCTATGAAAGAAGGCTTTCATAAGGTTAATCTTTATTTTTTCTTGACAGCAATGCTAATTCACCAGAGCCTGTAAAGTGGTGAATCAGAGTAATGGTCAAGAGTCTTGGTGGCTTTTTGTGTGTCGCTCTTATATGTGTCACTGCCCCCTTTTTATTTATAAAATCTGTTTTGCAGCTGAGAAAACAAAGAATTTGAATGGCTTGCCAAAACTTAGTTTCTGGCTAAAAATTGGAGGAAGATAAAATTCACATCTAAGTATAATGACCCTGAAACGATGATTTTTTTTCACTCCTTTTAACATTAAATGTACAAATGATTTATTTGAAAAGAAAATATAACCTGATATACTGAGAATCTGGCCAACTAGGCGAAAGAAGAGGTTAAAACGCTGCCTGTATTCTTCCTTTCTTGGATAGAAACACAGCAGATCTTTATTGCTGTATTACATAAGGGAGATGCAGCGCCAGCACCCAAAACAGTGAATAATTGCGTGCATTTGGCTTTGGGACGCATTCTGCGAATCTTTGGCAGCAGATAGCCTTTTCTCATTAGGCTAATATTAGATTCAGTTTGTGTTTCTTTGGCACTGAGTTAAAGGAGCTGGCCTGGAATTTTGTGCTGGAGGCAGGAGGAGGAGAAAGCCTGGTGCTTTGGATAAGCCACAGGTGGATAAATGAGAGTTGACTGGAGAGCCGCTGGTGGACGTTTGTAAGAGTGGTCAGGAAGCAGTAATCTGGGATTGAAATGGAAAGTTCAAAGGATTTTGACTTGGGTTAAAGATGAAGGGTGGATTGTACTTAACCTTGATCAAATTACATGGCTCAGCTGCCTCTGAGAAGGTCTGTAGCAATTTGGGGATAGAATGATCTAATTCTTGGCTCTCTGTATTTCTTGGCTTGGGGATCAAGGGTGTCTCCAAAAGAAGCTGCCAACCCAATATAATGTCACCAATGATAGGAAAGGACATAACGCATGGGAAACATAATGAGCACATCCTTAGTTAAGAATTGTCAGGGGTCAGAATAAGAGAGACAAGCCAGAATGACTTCATGCTATGTGAGTTCCAGCTCCCCCCAACCCACCCCATATATGCACTGGGCACTTGGAAAGAAAGAAACTACAGTTAACCCATATTTGAAAAGGTAAGCATTTATTACCAAAGTGTTGAGCTCTGAAAAGTGTAACAATAGAGCATGTATTTGAGCCACCGTTTCATGGTACAATCAACCAAGAAGGAACCTTAGGGAACATCTGACTACCTGATTTATTTTATAGGTGAGGATGAGAATATATGGCTTCTCCAAAATCTTGAAGCTAGTAGTGGCATAGCCTAGCCTAAAACAGAGTAATTCTGACCCATGGCCACTGCTTCCCACTCTGTTGTGCTGACAAATCTATACAAAGCAACAAGAGCCTGCAGCCATTTGGTTAATCTTCCTTTTCTTGTGTACCAAGACTGTAGTACATGCCATTTGAGGATGCAAAATGGAAAGTTGCATCAGGGGAGGTGGAACCCTATCAGTGGGTGGATCAGAGCCCAGTTACAATTCCATCGACAGTTTTGACACAGCAAAGATAGGCTTCTGGAAGAAAGGGCATTTGAGTTCTAAGGGTGGCTCGTCTGGTAGCACTCTGCCCAAATGCGTTTCTTTTCCAGCCTGAAATGCTGGAGATAATGTGTAAACCTTTCAACCATGGAAGCAGTTAGAATCATAACAGAACTGATTGAGAGATTTCAGAATTGTATGTATCTATATAAAGGCAAGGGTATAATTTATACCTAAGAAAGAGACAGACATAGGTGGCACACAGGACAGCAGTGAACTTCTTCTGTAGCTGTGTTGAAAAGACTCCCAGTCCTTGGTGGGTGATGCTGGAAAAGCCGTATCTAAAAGCCCTGGTCAACTCAGCTGAGTGAAGAACTCAAGAAGCAGATAAAGTAGAACTTGAGAGAGAAGCTTGAGGCCGAGTAAGGTGAACAGCAGAAGGTGGTGGAAGAAAGCAGGGTTGGGCCTTTGCACACACAGCTAGAAGGCTGATGCTAGCTCCTGGTGAGGGGCACTGTCGTTCAACAGACACGCACCATCTCTGAGCATATAGTGTCACTCTCTTTCTCTCTACATACACACCAGATGCTAAAACGTTTTATAAAATCCATATTATTAAGATTTTTAAGTGTATCTTTGCTTTCCCTGGTATCCTGTGTCATAGTTGCTGTTGAACTATGAATACTTGCACTCAGGTGACCATTGAGAACAGGGGTGTGCAAACTTTTGCTGTCAAGGGCCAATGGCTCTGCATGGTGGATGTTGCAGTCCCCACGTGACTTTGAGGAAGTGGATGCATTTCACTGAGATGCTTACAGGGGGACCTGTGGTTGAGATGCACATCTTCACTGCTCCACATTGGCTCAGCTGTGCGTCAGCCGATGGGAGGAGCTGGGCCGCTCAGCTTTAGACACTGCACACCCATCATTCTGGAGCAATGTTGGGGGAGGGTGAGAGGTGGACAGGGTACTTGGAATCATTTTTTAAAAACACCTTGCTTTCTCTTCTTTCTTCTCTATAAATATACAAATGGCTACTGCTTATGTTCTGTTTGGATATAAATTGCCAAAAGTTAATAGCTGTAAAGGGAAAAAAACATGGTAATAAGTAATACAGCATTTTAAACTGTCCTGGCATCACTTATACATTGAGAAAAATAGAGTATTCCATTATGTAAAAAAAAAAAAAATGCGAATTGCACAGCCAGTTCTGTTGTTTAGAGATCAATTATTCATCAGCACATCGTGTTCAGTCGTTCTACCCCCACTGCGTATTCTGAAATCCACACATGTTCCACCTCCACTGCTATCACCCGGGTCGACCTCATCATCTCTTAACCGGCTTCCACTTCACTCTTGCCCTCCTGTGATCCATTCTTCACCCGGTGGTCTTGAAACAAAGGATACCACTCACCAGCTTAGCATCCTTAATGGTTTTTCCTAGCACTTAAAGTAAAAATCCAGACCTCATTCCCATGGTAAGAACCCAAGATATTTCGGCCGTGCTTGACCTCCCTAATCCCACCTCATATCAGGCTTTCCTCTGGCTGTCTGAGCTCCAGACATACCTGTCTTTCTGTTTCTCGAATATACCAAGGTCATGCTCTCTTGAGCGCATTCATACTTGCCATCCAGTCTGCCTATATTTGCCTCCTTGATCATTGCACCACTGGTTCCTTATCACGTAGGTCTCAGTCAAATGTCCCTCTGCAGAGAAGCCTGATCGCTCCAGTCACACTTTCTGACATCACTGTTTGTCCTCTGTAGAGCTTCTTCCTGTCTGAAATCATCCTATTTATTTTCTGTGTCTCCAGTAAAATGTAAACTCCTTGAGAGCAGTGACCTTGACTATCTTGTTCACTGCTACAGCATCAGTGCCTGCTACAGGGTGCAGCACATCATAAAGAATACACTTTTGATTTGATAAATGAAATTAGTTGATGTGACCCAGAAGTCCCTTGCCTCTGGGTCTTCCTTTCTTTTGCCTCATAGTTATTTCTTTATCTTTAACCTCTCTACAAGCAAGCAGGAGGATACATCTTGCGGGATCCTGTAACAATTGTCAGTGGCAGGGAATGCTTTCCTGGACGGTGGGTGCAAGTGGAACATTGTCCACAGGATGAGCAAGAGATACTTCCATAGCTACTCCATTACCCTTCATCCTCAAAGTCTAGGTTGTCCCTTAGACTAGGCAAATACCTATTTGTAGTCTGTGGTAGGCAAACTTCACTTAGGCCAAGAGTCTCCAACCTGCAGTTGAGGACCAGTGATCTCTCTGCTACCTCCAGGGGTGGCCAAGATTTCAGATGGCGAGGTTCCTTCACCCCCACCCATAGCTATTCACCATCCTCAGTGTAAGCATCAGCTGACTACCCTGATTTCTGTCCCATTTCCTTGAACTCAAAACTTGAAGGTAATAGAAAGCAGCAGCTTCTGCTTAAATGATCAGGAACTCCTGACTTAAATTGAAAATCAGACCACCAGGTACCAAGCAACACCTAAAACATTATTGCCAGGGTTTTTATGAATTAGGAATAGTTTTCAAATGTTGCTTTCACATGTGACCATACATATCTATTAGTCTGCTTGAGCTGCTGTAACAAAATTCCATAGATTAGGTAGCTTCAATAATAGACATGTATTTCTTACAGTTCTGGAGGCTGGAGAGTCCAAAATCAAGGTACCATCCAATGTGGTTCCTGGCAAGGGCCCTTTTCCTGACTTGCTGATGGAAACCTTCTGCCTGTGTCCTCACATGGTGGAGAGAAAGTGAGCTCTAGTCTCTCTTCCCCTTCTTAAAAGGACACTACTCCTATCATGGGGCCGCACCCTCATGACCTTATCTAAATCTAAGCATCTCCCAAAGGCCCTATCTCCAAATATCACCACATTGAGGGCTAGGGCTTCAACGTACGAATTTGGGAGGGGCCACGAACATTTGGTCCAGAATATATACCAAATGTGCATTTTGGCCAAATGGCAGAGTGTTCAGTCACTATTTGGCTGAAGTGGAATATTATCATCATAGAAGAAATGTCTGTCATACAAGGATAAACCTGAAATATTAGTAAGAATACCTATTTATTACAACTTAAAGTTATACCAAGCAGATTTTTTTTTAAATTGGCATTGTAGTGCAGTGTAATAATTCCTCAGAGCTGTCGGCTTCTGTGGTTTTTATATTGCACATTTATGATACTGAAAATATACCCTTTCAACTGAGGTCAGTGAAGGAGCAACATACATTTTGGTCCAGCTCTGCCACTACAGGGTCGTGCTAATGGTGATATTCCCAAGTCATTAAGCCTTCATCCTCTCCGATGATAACTGACTGAAATAAAGACTTCAACTCTTGGACTTGCCATCTTAGTTGAAGCTCATGAGGCAATTTCATTGAAACAATCCCATAAACTAAAGCTTTGGGCTGTATTTTTTAATAAGTTTATTTATTTTTGGCTGCATTGGGTCTTCATTGCTGCACACGGGCTTTCTCTAGTTGTGGCAAGTGGCGGCTACTCTTTGTTGCAGTGCAGGGGCTTCTCATTGCGGTGGCTTCTCTTGCTGTGAAGCACGGGCTCTAGGTACGCAGGCTTCAGTAGTTGTGGCACACAAGCTCAGTAGTTGTGGAGCATGGGCTTAGTTGCTCCGTGGCATGTGGGATCTTCCCAGACCAGGGCTCGAACCTGCGTCCCCTGCATTGGCAGGCGGATTCTTAACCACTGCGCCACCAGCGAAATCCCTGGGCTGTATTTAAAGAAGATGCTTTTTAAAAATTCTCAAGATCAAGCTGAATTTTGTTGCCATCCCTGTGGTTTTCTTTCTTCAAAGATGTTTTCACAGTACTCATTGTAAAACATGATTTTCAATTCAGCCAGAATGATCTTGTGAATGTGTCCGTCAGATCATGTTGTTCCTTTGCTCAGACTCCTCTCATCACTCCCCATTTTCCTCAAATTAAAAGCCAAAGTCCTTTGGTGCCCTCTGGGACCCAGCGTGAGCTGTTCCCTGGCAAGTCACTCGTGTCATCTGCTGCTATACTCTTCCATGTTTAGGCTGCTCCTGGATTAAACCAGGTATCTTCCCACCTCAGAGCCCTTGTGCTGCCCGTTCCCTCTGCCTGCGATGTCTTTTTCTCAGGATGCACAAGGCTCACTCCTTCATCTTCTTAAAATCTTTGCTCACACATAACCTCAGGGAGGTTTACTGGGCTGTTGTATCAATATTTAAATAATGACCTCTTTCCCAGTGCCTCTGATCCCCGGCTCTTTTGTTATTCCCACTCAACATACCCATCGCTTTCTGAAACAGTGTATGATCTCCTTATCTATTACGTGTATTATTATTTTATGTCATCCATCTGAGTGTAAACTGTGTGAGGGCAGGGACCTGATTTGTTTTTTGATCCCTAAGGCTACTAACCATGCTTGGCACTTCATAGGGGCACAATTATTTGTTGTTTAAATGAATTCTTGTAATCAATGTGCATTTAATTTTCACCTGACTGATAAACTTTTAATAGAAAAACCAGGAGGTTTTCCAAGTTACATGTAAAACGCCTCCTTTTATTGGAAAGGGAATTTTCACATAGCACTAATAAGCCCAAAGAAACATCCCTATCTGTGTTACTAGCAGTGCTATGATGATCAGATGTTTAAGTAACCTACCTGATCGAATGATCATTAATTGTGCACAAGGTCAAGGTTGCCAGAAATAGAGCTGAAATGGCATTTGGCTACTTGGCCTGCCAAAAACCAAGGCTGAAGCCAAATCCTAACGGAATTTTGGCCAAATGCCACAACCAAAGCTGAACTTCATTGCCTCCCTGTTCTTTATGTAATTAAGCAGTTTAGCTCCTAAATGCTTTCATGTCTGACTTGCCCATTGTGTAATCTGGTTTTGGGGAGAAATCTGATACCAGCCTTTTCTCCTGTTGCACTAAATAGACAAAAAAGGGTTAACGCTATACATGCCTGGATAGTAGTAACTTCTTGGAGGTCGCCGGAACTGTAACAAACAAACAGAAGAGAGAAAGGCATCAAAGCTTGGATTTGTTTTCAGGCAGAACGTTTTATAGAGGATACGCACTTTCACTATTCTGATTGCTCTTTACATAACAGTAAAGAACGTAGACTCTGGGACCTAGGGTGTAGTCCCTATTCTACCCTGCTACATGCTAGCTGTATAACCTGGGGCTAATTTCTTGTCCTTCCTCTCTCAGTGTCTTCATCTGTAGGGGTAATCATAGTATGTACCTCAGTGGGTGGTTGCTAGTATCATTGGAATTTATACACTAAGTGCTCAAAAAGACTCCTGGCATATAGTAAGCATGCGGTTAAGTTTGCTACTATCATTGTTCTTAATATCATCATTACTGTCAGAAAATATTTTGGCAAGACGGATTAGAGAAAATGCTTTTTTTTTTTTCCAGCAGAGGTTTCGAATTGGCTGCCTGCAGCCCTATTGGGTCTACCAACGCATTTTGTTTGCCCACACGAACTTAAGGTTTAAATTAATTCTTCAGCAGTGGAAAACCCCTGAAGTTCTTCATTTAAACGCTTCAGATTTCCCACTTCACTTGAAAATTTTTTAAAAATCTGGAAATGATAAGCCTAAATTGGTACCAGCTGGAGTCGTCAGCAGCTGCCCCTTTTAGATGAGCAGTCTCTCCACGTAGGTTTGGTCTATGCCTGGCCCTCTTCACTCATGATGTTTCCTGCTAGGCTTCTATAGGGAGTTTAGTTTGTGACCTTCAGGGTACAGGACGCTGACATAGTATAAAAAGTATAGTTAACCCTGTCTTATTTAGTGAGAATGGCTTTTATCTCCTTAAAATGCACATATCATTCAACATTCAAAGTATCTGTTAGAGCCCTTCTCTGGTGATACCTATATTGAATAAAACAGAAGTAGAAACTGGGTCTCAAATATGTGCTATGATACAAGTTCTAATATATATTTGGAAGGAAACCTACCACAGCCTGAGAAACTGAGGTAGAAAATAAAGTTGGAGTAGAGGATTGGGGAGGGAAGGTAAAAAGGGAGGGAAGGCTGCTTTCTGAAATGAAATCTCCATGTTAGAAAGGAGCAGCCCTGCCAAAAGATGGGACAGCTTGTGCAAGGGCCCTGAGGTAGGGAAGAACATCTCCTGCTGAGGAATGGATAGAGACCAATGTTGCAAGTGTACAAATGGCTCAAGATGATATTGGAGAGATCCTGTGGTTTTGCCTGAATTTTCTGCTTAGTTCAATGGAGAAATCCATGGAAGGTTTCACACAGGGGAGGGGCTTACAAAGAGAAGATCCTAGCTGCTTCTCAGAGGGTTTGTTAGAAGCAAGCAGGAGGAGAAACAGGGAGACTAGGAAGTGGATACTGGAGCTGATGGAGGTGAGAGGTGGTGTCTTGGGCCAGGGTGATACCAGTAGAAGTGGAGAGAAGTGGGCAAACCTGAAGTTTATTTTGAAGGCAGAAGTGGTAAGATGTGATTAGGTGTAACCCAGGAGGCAAAGGGAGGAATCGAGGATGACTCCGAAGTCCCTGGTTTGAGCAGATACCTGTACATTGGTGTTATTTAGTAAGATGGAGAAAAATGGCAAGGAGAGGAGGATGTTGAAAGGGGAAGATTTGAGGTGAAATCAGAAGTTTCATTTTGACCGTATTTTATGACTTCTGAGTTACATCCCAGAGAAAGTGTCAAGTAAGCCATTAAACTTTCGAATCCAGGTTTCCAGGGGAGGTCTCGGCTACAGCTATAGATCAGCGGTCACATCTGTCACGCTGTGGTGTGTACCTGTGTGTGTGTGTGTGTGTGTGTTGGTGGGGGGGGGGTATAAAATATGTAGAAACCAAGGGATTTTTTTCATTGGTCCTTACCTCTAGGAGGTTGTATCTCTGGTTTCCCTGCCTCTGCTGCTGCTGCTACTACTTGGTTATCCTTGCCATGTTATCATTGAACTTTGACCTAAGGACTAGGCTGTTCAGTTTGGAGGGTAATGACATAGCATGAAAGCACTTGGGTAGAAATAGCTCATCTTAACTTTTTTCTTTTCAGCCTAATTTTTTTTACCCCCCCCCCCACCCTGCAACTGACAATCATATTTGCCTACTGTTAACTGTTTTACACATTTGGTGAAAAGAGGCCAGTGCATTGCATGGCCATTTGGGAAAGGGGAGGAGTAGGGTTGTTGGGATGAGTAGCTGATAGTTTTTAAGCTTTGAAGCCTTATTAATTTTTTGTAGGGATATGAGGGTGTCTCTGCTGTTTATTAGTGCTGTCATCATAGTTGTCCCTTGTGTTCACCAGCATCCACTTCTCTCCTCCTGGGCTCCTGGAAGACTGCACTTCCCAGTCTCCCAGAATGCCTAGTTCTAGATGGTGGCCTGTGAGAGAAACACGCTGCCCTGACGGGCTGGGGCAGCAAAAACCCTGGTGAAAACTTCCAACTCCCTCTTCCTTTTTGGGGAGTGTGATGGCCACATGCTCAGATGGCAGAGCCCAGAGTCAAAGGAACTTTGATCACCAAGTCACAATGTAGAGGACAATTGCCCAGGATCTGACTTGGCACTGACTTTGTATAAGCAAGAAATAAACTTTCATTATGTCCGAAGGGTGTGAGGAATGTTTGTTACTGCAGCATAAGTTTAGCCTAATCAGTTTAATCCAGGTGGCATCTGGAAACAATGCAGTAATGTTTGCCCAAAACCTAAGCTCCTCACAGGCAGGCATCTTGTTGAACTTCAAGCCAAGTGCAACCCCTGACAAAGACGGGTGTGCTTAACTAATACTCACTATCAATCATGACTTTTCTTCTCAACAGATGGAGCTTATCAGTGCCCTTTTCATTCTGAACTACTGAACTAAGCTGTTTGAAGATTTTAAAGCTTTTCCCCTGGGGTCCCAGCAATTGTTACCAATGTCAGGACATTATAGTGCCCCGTTTTGTGTTTGTCTGTAATTGACAGCAGTTAGCTTCTGATCCCATCTCATTTTGATGCTGTGATTTCGTTTAGCTCATGTTTTTTTCTAGAATGTATCACAAAGTGCTCAGTACTTGTAACCAGTCTACATTATTGGGTTTAATTTAGAGACGAAGGTTGTTTTCTCCATTGTTATTTGTGTGTGTGCCTGTGTGTGTGTGTATGTGGTTTAATCCGCTTAAGCAATTATTTAGTTTTGGAGACGCTGACCTCTTCTTCCTTCCAGAATGCAAATATGGGTTGTGTCTCTTACCACTTACACATCGACTTTAAGACACAAGTGCTTCTCTGTCAATGACTCCTTTCCCTCTTGGGCTTATTGGCTAATACTTATCAGCAACATCTGGGGTTTAGCACAGTGAAGTTATTTACAGCAGTGCGTATTAGTGCACTTCTGTGAGTCATGGCAGTTGCTAGCCAACTCTGCCATTTTGTTGAGGATGGTCCCCAGTGGAACCCCAAGATTTGCAGCTTTTTCTCAGGAAGCAGAAGGCTTGTGTGCCTTGATGGAAAATCCAGAAAACATAGGGGAAAGGAGTGGTCATAATAAGCATGGACATTAGGAATCATCCAGCGTTCTCATTTTACTGGTGAGAAAATTAATAGGCAAAGAAGAGGGATGCTCCAAAGAAGACATACAGATGGCCAAGAGGTACATGAAAAGCTGCTCAGCGTCACTAATTATTAGAGAAATGCAAATCAAAACTACAGTGAGGTATCACCTCACACCGGTTAGAATGGGCATCATCAGAAAATCTACAAACAATAAATGCTGAAGAGCGTGTGGAGAAAAGGGAACCCTCTTGCACTGTTGGTGGGAATGTAAATTGATACAGCCACTATGGAGAACAGTATGGAGGTTCCTTACAAAACTAAAAATAGAACTACCATACGACCCAGCAATCCCACTACTGGGCATATACGCTGAGAAAACCATAATTCAAAATTACACATGCACCCCAATGTTCATTGCAGCTCTATTTACAATAGCCAGGTCATGGAAACAACCTAAATGCCCATCGACAGACGAATGGATAAAGAAGATGTGGTACATATATACAATGGAATAATACTCAGCCATAAAAAAAGGAATGAAATTAGGTCATTTGTAGAGATGTGGATGGACCTAGAGTCTGTCATACAGAGTGAAGTAAGTCAGAAAGAGAAAAGCAAATATCATATATTAACGCACATATATGGAATCTAGAACAATGGTACAGATGAACTGGTTTGCAAGGCAGAAATAGACAAAGACGTAGAGAACAAACATACGGACACCAAGGGGGGAAAGGGGGTGGCGGTGTGTGTGTGTGGCGGTGGTGGTGGTGGGATGAATTGGGAGATTGGGATTGACATGTATACACTAATATGTATAAAGTAGATAACTAATAAGAACCTGCTGTATAAAAAATGAATTTAAAAAAAGAGTGATGACTTGCAGAAGCCTGGAAAAAATAAGTTATAAAGATGCAAGTAGGAGTCAGATCTTTTGCACCCAAGGAAGAAAATGTTTAATCCAAATGTTTATGGGAAAGAAGCTTTCTTTGTTCATAGATCATTTTTAGATTTTATTTCAGGGAAGAAAAATATGAGAAAGTTTGAGTTGTTATAGGGGTTGGTTATTTTCCTCATTTTAAGGGTTTCTCCACTTTCTTCCTGGAGAGGATCTCCTTGGAGCCATCCCTTGGTTAGAGCAGGGTGGGAAATTGCCTTCAAATTGCCTTCAAGCCTTATGCTCTGGGCTTGGATGGTGATGGCTGCTAATGAGAATGGAATGAAATTTGCAGCAACATGGATGCACTTGGAGGGTATTATGCTAAGTGAAATAAGCAGACAGAGAAAGACAAATACTGTATGTTATCACTTATATGTGGAATCTGAAAAATAAAACAAGCTAATGAATATATATAACAAAAATGAAAAGGACTCCTAGAAACCACAGTCTATGGTTACCAGTGAGGAGAGGGGCAAAATAGAGGTAGGGGATTAAGAGGTACAAACTACTGTGTATAAAATGAACTACAAACATAGATTGTACATCACAGAGAATAGAGCCAGTACTTTATAATAACCATAAATGGAGTATAATCTTTAAAAATTGTGAATCATTATGTTGTACACCTGAAGCTTACGTAATATTGTAAATCAATTATGCCTCATTAAAAATTTTTAATAATAAAATATTTTTTAAAAGGGAATAGCAACTTCTGCTGTTTAAAATGATACCTGGCATGCATTTCCACTCTTTTAAAAAATATATGTAATATTTGATAAATATACAATAGCATATAAAGTATATATGTGTGCATAATAGTGAATTTAGCACTGGTGAATCCACCACCAGACTTATGAAAGTCTGCTCACTTTTAAACTTAGTTTTTTTAAACTCTTGAGTTCTCTGGAAGTGACTGGCTTCCTTAGCTATATCCTTTTCTATTTTTATTTTTTGGTACTTTCACCTTCTATAAAATATTACTGACTAATCATATATAGCAGTGTCCTCTATAAAACAACCATGATTACACCAATCTTTTTTATTTTTACTTTTTAACTTTATCCCTCAAATATAGTGATCTCCAAAGTTGTCATCAGTCCTTTTCTGGTTTTCATACAGTTTCCCTCTTGGCAGTGTCTGTGCAGTGTCCTGATCTGCAGGCCTGACTTCTCTTCTGAGGCCGCTTCCTTCATTTCCAGATGCCTGGTGGACAGTTCCCCTGGGACCCACTGTAATTACATCAAAAGGAACATAAAAGAGGAAAGGCTGCATCCCTTCTTTGGCAACTTGTAAGCCTTTGACATAAAAATCAAGGAGGAAAAATCTAATGTATATTATATTAGATGGCAGTCAAGCCCTTTCTCATCTGTCTTGTAATTTTTAAGGAAGGTATTTCTTTTTAGAAATGCTGCATACCTACGTTACTTAACATTACTTTTCTAAATCATCTTTTATACTTGAGTACTGAGTATCAATTTCTGTATTTGTAGACTGAGTAGGAATTTATGCTTAATATTTTATAGCTTGCTGAACAAAATTTATTAATCAGATAGTCCCATGAACCATAAACTTTAATACACCAGTTTATTTTTACTTCCAGTCAGGTTGAGAGTTGTAACTTAACATTTGACTTCTTTTATTAAAGAAGGCAGTTTTAAGATGGTTATTATAATCCCAGAGTTAAAGTTTGAGATATTTATAAATGGTTTTAATTCCTATTTTAAATTAATCCTACAGAGGAACAAGGTAGATATAACTTAAAATATAGAAATTTGCTTTTTCTAACAGTTTGTTCTTACCAAATGGATGAATAAAAGGTTTTATTTGCTATGCATTATCAAAAGTTTAACTTTTCTTAAAATTGGACCTTATATCTCACTGTTTCATCAAATGTGTTCTTAAATTTTCACTTTTAGTCTAGTTTCTATTTTTGCTTCTATTTTTGTCCCTGGGGTAGGTTTTGTGGGGTCTGATGCTTAGATAGTTTTGGAACTTTCGCTATAAAATTTCAAATATAAAAATTCATAGAGTATGATTATCATTTTAGGATAGTAAATCACAGAAACTACAAATTTGACAGAGCTGACAGATATCACAAACATCACAAAATCTAGAAAAATAAGTTTTTGTTAACTGATATATAATACCTTTTTTCCCTTTATATTTTGACTGCTTGTTCATTGACTGCCTCTCCCTAAAACATTGATTTTATAATATTTTCTATAGCAAGAGTAGAAAAATAATTCAATATTTCCTCTAGTATGTTTGACCAACATTTCTTGGTATTTCGGATATTGGAAATTGGTATCATGTGACCTGTCATACAAACATACTTACTGGTTGTAGTAATACTGTAGGTTTGAGCCCTAAGACAGGAATCATGATAAAATCTATTTCCTAAGATGCCCCCAAACAAGAAAAAAAATAAGATCTAATTATGTCATATTGTCAAGTCTGTTAGCTAGGTCTCTTTTGACTTGGTGTCTATGAGAGCTAGATTCTCAGCTTTCAGCTTTCCATGTCTAAAAAGGGGAAGAATTTTCTGAAGACTAGCATCCTGCTGGAAAGGGGACCAGCACCCCTTCACTGCATTTCAAAGCTTGCTGCTTCTCCTTCGTGTACTTCCGGTTCCAAATGACTTGAGTCCATGCAAGTGAGAGGGTAGTAGAAGTATTCTTAGAAGTCATTCTACACTGAGACAGCTAGTAATAACTTAGCTGTACATGGAATCACGTTAACCGTGTAATACTGTATAGACTGTATAAATACCTCTTACTAGACCCAAACTTAAGTTCGTTCTGCCTCAACTTCTTCTTAGCTGGATCCCCAAAATGTCTGTGGATTTTCTAACACTGCCCAACATGAGGAAGATGTGACAGAGGGGAGTGAGAGTAGAAAGAGCCAGTTATCTTAAGTGACTATGGAAGAGATACTTTACCCTAGCAAATTTCAAAAATTGTAACAATATATGATCATGTGATTCCACAGGTGAGGCCCTGAGCAAATGAGGGGATGCTTCCCCAGCTTGAGTTGCACAGTGTGTTGACCCCTATTTCACCGTAAATACATAGGAGGATTGTTAAAAAGCACTAACTTTCTGAATAGTATCTAGTTTAATTCACAGTTGATGACATGGCATTAGTTTATATGATCACTTGAGGTTTCATTCAATTCGTGTTTTAAAATAAAAATGTATTATTTATAGGAGCCCTCCCTCAACAAAGAGCACATAATCAATTTAAAATGGAATTAAAAAACCTCACTAGATTTACTTTACAGAAATTTACTTGATATTAAAAGGCATGGTTTTGTGTATTTATTCAGTGAGCATGACACACTAGAATCGCTATGTGTGTTAGGTTACTTGGATGCAAAGAAAGGGAGAGGAGAGAATGTTTTTATTACAGCAGACACTTATATAGCAGTTATCATGAGCCAGGTGCTGCTTGAAGTGCCTTTCTTGTGTCGCCACTTCTAGTTCTAGCAGAATTGCACGGTAGATAAACTCTGAGACCCCTCCCATTACAAATATCAAGAAATGCTAGATGAAATATAACAAAAATCCTAATCAATGCCTGGCAGAGTTTCTAAGCAGGGTAAAGGAAATCACCAGATGCTAGAAACAAGAAGGGCACTAAAAACCAGGAGGTGAGAATCTGGGGGTGTCACTGTGATGCCCTTGGTTGAAGGTTGACACTTGGGTTTTAAAACTCGTGGAGTTAAGAAGTGAGAGAGTCGGAACTGCTCCCCCTACGTAGAATACGAACACTGAAAAGGCTGTGTTCTCTGAGCAAGAATGGTCTCAGGAGTCTTCCCACCAGTACAAGAAAGCAAAAGGAAGTGTATCTGTCTTCAGCTGGGTTCTGGGTAGGGAAAGAAAAGTCTTCCTAAAAAAACTTGAATTTATGTACCTGACTTCCTGTGAATTTGGAATTTTATATTTGTAATTCCCATGTGTTCCAGGAGCTGAAAACTGAGAAATTAATTCCCAAATTAGTTTTGTGCCAGTAATAGCATTGGGACAAGTCCCAGAACCAAAATCTACTCTGGAGGGGGTTTTTGAGATATTAGGGAATCAATAAATAAGTCTCCTCCCAACTATAATTTAGTTGGGACCCAACTAAATTATAGTCGGGCAGATGTCAATTGGAATTTCACCTCTATTCCTGACACATCTGGTTGGATAGCATGCAGTATGAGCTTGCTATCTGATCCCTCTCAAATCTGATCAACTTCTTCATTGAGTCTTAGCTCAGTTTCACAATTGCTGATCACCCACATGGAACAGACCATTTACAGCAACCTCCCCAAAGATTGTATGTGGTCTAGCAGTCATCCTTGTCACCATATAATGATAGAAGGAACAATTCACTAGTAGTATGGAAGTTGCATGCACCTAATATAATAGCCTCAAAATAGATAAATAAATTGGAGAAATTGACAAATTCACAGTCGTAGAAGGAAGTTTTAACTTTTCTTGGTAATTGAGACCCTAGGTGGACCAGTATTAGAAAGGATATAGAAAATACGAACAACCCAGTAAAGAATCTTGATGTAGTAGAGTTAGAAGCTTAGGAATACACATTCTATTTGTACATACAAGCCAGTAAGCTACAGCTGACAAAATTAAAGGTGCACATGCTATAACAGAGATTACGTCTTACATCCTTGTATAGAAACTGATCTGTGAAAGAAGACATTTACATAAATGTTAATTACAGGATTATTTATAATACAAAAAATAAGAACCTAAATAATCAGAAGACCAGCTAAATGAATTGTTCATACAAGGAATACTAAACATAATTTAAAATGATTGAACTGGAGTTACCTGACTCAAAATGCGTAGGTCTCCTAAAGGTGAGTAGCAGTCAAATTGTAGAGTAATATATGCAGCATGATGGCATAAATGTTAAGTTTAAAAATGTAAAAAATATATTTGTGGGTACATAAATCATTGCCAATTGGTAAATGACATGTATACATACTGGAGGAAGCAAGGGAGGAGAACAGGTTTCACAAAGGTGCGTTGGACTGTCCTTGAAAGTTTTTCTTGTTAAAAACGATTCTAAAAAAAAAAACCCAATTCTAGAAGACTATGCTTAGGGGTATGGGAGTGACATTTTCAAAGGGAGGAATGTTGGATCTTTGAAAATATTAAAAAAAATCATACTCTCAATGGAATTGTTTCCCCGTTAAATCTTTAACATTTCCTCATAAGGTGATTGGTAGGTAGATTTCTATTCCCCCCATTTTAAAGATAAGAATACTGATGAGGCCCAAGAGTGAGGACCCCAAATCTGAATTTTATACCTTTGGCTCAGTGCTCTGTCCATAATTATTTTACTCTGACATTTTCTAGTTCCTCATTCTCAGGATGTGATTTCATCATTTTTTTTTTCTAAGCCACATTAGTAGAACGTAACTAATGACTAGGTACTCACTAGAAATCACTAAATATTAAGGATTGGTAATTGTGCCCCCAAAGTCATTTAAAAATCACTTTAATATGTAGTGAGTTGACACAACGCTCAAGGATCCAGTCATACCCATTGCCCAGTTTCATGTTGCAGTGAGAAGGGGGCTACATTGGTTGTGGCCAAGCTAATTACCATATAATAAACATTTTCTTATGGTTTGCTTCTCTGTTCAGGAACTGTGATGATAAGCATATAACAGAGCTGGTTTGTACTTCATTGGCACAATATGTTATTTAGTCAGATGGGAGAGATGTACAGGGTGCTGATTTGCAGGGTAGAAGAGACGGCTTATTTAAATTTTATGATATTAATATTTTTGAATATTGGTTGTAGAATTCATTAAGTTGTTTGATTCATTAAGAAAAGACTTTATATCTAGTGTCCCTGTGGTAGTGTGGAGGAAGACGTTTTCTGTTGTATGTCTATAATGCAAAGAGATGCACTAGAAGAAACCCAGCTGGCTTCATTGGGACTGGGGCGGAGGAATGAAGAGGGGGAATACTGTTGTTTTAGGGAAATGTTTTAGGGAATTTAGTTTATTTGTTTTCTGGCACCCACTCAAAGAGAGAGAAATACTGTAAGCAAACTGAAACTTGGGTAAGAATGTCTTAGTTGTTTCCTTAGTGATTTAAACAAAAGAATGGAAATCAAGTGTAAAGATAACATCAGGAAAGGAATTCTTCAGTGTGTGCCCTGAGAAAGTTGTAATTGAAACTAATTTATCATTAATTGATTTGTGTACTTGGTGGGTTGCTTATTTTGCTTTATTCTCACATTTGCCGTGTTAACAAACAACAGATGACTGTTGGCTCCTTTGCAGTTGTTGAATTAGTGATTACTTTTTTACCCAAATCCCTGGTTGGTCATCTTTAGGTTTGAGTCTTCCTCTTGCAAATGCATAGACATGGAAAAATATGGTGTATTATTCAGAGTTCTCTGGACAGAACCAATAGGTTATATAGCTACAGATCCATCCTCCCACACATCTTCTACTTCCTACCTATCTTGGCATCTGCCTGCCTACCCACCTACACATCTAGAGACTGATTGGTTAAGGAAATCACTCATGATTGTGGGGCCTGACAAGTTCAAAATCCACAGGGCAGGTGGCAGGCTGGAAACTCAGGCAGGGTTTACGTATTGCAGTTTTGAGGCAGTATTTCTTCTTCTTTGGGAAACCTCAGTCTTTGCTCTTAGAGCCTTCAATCGATTGGATGAGGCCCACCTACATCAAGGAGGGTATATTAGGGTTCTCCAGAGAAACAGAACAGGTAGGTCGGTTGTGTGTGTGTGTATACATATACATACATATATGTGTGTATTCATATGATTGATATAAGGAATCAGCTCACCGATTATGGAGGGTGAGAAGTCACCAAATACCTGTAGTCGGCAAACTGGAGACCCAAGAGAGCTGATGGTATAGTTCCAGTCCAAACACCCAAGAAGAGCCAGTGTTTCAGTTTGAGTCTAAAGGCAGGAAAAGACTGATGTCCCAGCTCAAAGGAGTCAGGTGGAAAAGGTTCCTTTTTACTCATGAGAGGGTCAGCTTTATTGTTCTACTCAGGCCTTCAGTTGATGGAACTAATTGCTTACATTAGGGAGGACAATCTGCTTTACTCAAGTCTACTGACTCAAATGTTAATCTCATCAAAAACACCCTCACAGGGCTTCCCTGGTGGCACAGTGGTTAAGAATCCGCCTGCCAATGCAGGGAACATGGATTCGAGCCCTGGTCTGGGAAGATCCCACGTGCTGTGGAGCAACTAAGTCCATGCGCCACAACTACTGAGCCTGTGCTCTAGAGCCCGTGAGCCACAACTACTGAGCCTGTGTGCCACAACTACTGAAGCCCGTGCGCCTAAAGCCCGTGCTCTACAACAAGAGAAGCCACCGCAATGAGAAGCCCGTGCACCACAACGAAGAGTAGCCCCTGCTCACCACAACTAGAGAAAGCCCATGCACAGCCACAAAGACTCAACACAGCCAAAAATAAATACATACATAAAAAAAAAAAAATGCCCTCACAGAAACACCTGGAATAATATTTGACCAAATATCTGGGCACCCGTGACTCAGTCAATTTGACACATGAAATTAACCATTATATATGGTTTTTTTTTTTTTCGTTGTTAAGGTACTGGGACCACATTGTAAGTTATTAGGATACTAGGAAGGAAAAAAAAATAATGTATCCATTATCCCACTAGAACTTTTCTTTCAGTCTTTTTAATAAAAGGGTATGTTTTAAAGTATTTTGAAAATATTTGTGAAAATACTTTGGATGTTTGAAAGCTCTTATCTCTTTCGCATATTTGTCCCAGTCATTGGAGCAGAAAGACTAAAATAGGCCCTGGGGCCCTGGATGTTTGTCCAGCCTCTGCCACTCGCTAACTTCATCAGTTGAGAAAGAAAGAGAAATCCTCCTGAGCCTGTTTCCTTATCTGTTTATGAATTGTTTGGGCTTGGAATCTCTAGTGACATTTGCAGCTTGAATATTTTATTAATCCAGGATTTCTTGCGGGGGGACATGACGCACTCTATTGCTGCATGCTAGAGGATTAGGGGTGGCGTACAGATGAACAATGCTCAGTTTAATAATTCAATATTTTATTGTGTGTTTGAACAAATAGGATTTGCACCCAAAATCATGGTTTCCTGATTATCATTGCTTAGGACAAGGTGAAAACTAACGAAGGGAATCATTTCAGTGAAAAATATTAAGAAAATACATGTTTTAGACTTATATGGGAAAACATTAGAAATGCTCCAGGCTTGGGCCATATACAATATACTGTATTAATCTGTGAATCGAAGTTGATGTGCTATCATGATGATGCTTTTCGTAAGACCCAGAAAGACCACAGTTCTCATAGCAGAGAGCAGCGTAGATGGTTGTTTAACACTTTGCTCCACCTGCATGAGTATAACCTGCTGAGTACTGCGCCAGGTGCAAGGATCCTTGGTGAGTGGATGTGGCTTTGGCCCTTGGTACCTTATAATCTAGTGGGATGTCAGGAGTGTCAGTGAGTCATTGTAACCCCATATCATATCTGCAGTAGTGAAAGTAGGTACCAGGGACCAGGTTTGGGATAACATAGAGGAAAGAGACCACCTCTGCCATGGGAACACCAGGGAAAGCCTCACTGCAGTCATTCTCGACCTGGCTGACAAATTGGGGATGGGCATTTCAGGCACAGGCAGTAGGCTGTCTAGAGCAGGGGTCCCCAACCCCCGGCCTGTTAGGATCTGGACCCAGTAGGGAGTGAGCAGCGGGCTAGCGAGTGACTGCCTGAAACATCCCACCGGCCCGTCCATGGAAAATTGTCTTCCACGAAACCGGTCCCTGATGCCAAAAAGGTTGAGGACCGCTGGTCTAGAGGCTTTCAGCAGGTTCTTGGGTGTTTTCCGAAACATATTTTCACATAGAAAGTGCCGGGAGAAAATACATTCTGGAATATTTGCCATCTCTACACTTTCCTGTTGCCTGGTTCAGGGCTTCTATTTTTTTCTTTTTTTTTTTCTTTTTTAAACTCCTGAACGAGTCCTAAGTAAAAATCTGCATATCCTATAAACATTTTTTTTTCAATATGGCTTTTGCCATTTTCAAAAAGGCGAAGAGAAGAAAAATGATTTTCAGTGATCTTGGATGAGGGAAAACTTTGTATCCCTAATAAAATGCCTGAGTTTGCTTTTGTGTTTGCCGGGAGCCTACTGTAAAGCAAACCAATGTGGCCTTCTGTTCTGTTCCAGGCGCCAAGAGCTTGCTGGGCTGGGTTCCCACTGAGTCTGTGTAATGCATTCCTTCTGTCCCATCCCATATTGCAGAGCTGCTAAAGCTGATGACATCACCTTGGATGATAAAGCCATTCCCAAATGGTTTATGAGTTGAGCTGCCTAAATGGAGAGATTGGGTTGGGGGTGCAGAGGGGCTTGCCACTTAGTCCAACATTATAATTTCACTTGCCTTCTTACAGAAAAAAAATGCCCTCTGTAGAAATAGGAAAGATTACACATTTAAATTGGAAGCATTTTATAGGGCTAATTTATTGCTCCATTGCTGCCTGGCCCGTAAGCAGATCAGTTCATCTGTTCCCTTGGCAGCCTGCTGACTTAAGTCTGCTTTCCCTCCCAGTGGGCCTCCTCTGGACACCTTGGGAGCTGATGGGAATCATATGGACAAAGTAGGTGTGGGCTGCTGGGAAGAATTGTTTGATGCACTGTTATTTTGGTTGAGAATTTTTCCCGTCGGGGATGGGATTTACAGAAACCTCTCCCCCTCCCACCCCTTGCTTTGATAGCTCAGTGCTACTCATCACTGTTAAAGTCTCACCTTAAACGTTACTTGGCCCAGGAGCCTTCCCTGAGCACCAAAGGCATGGGTGAGTCCCTTTGTCATCGGCTCTCACCCCACTCTGTGCTTCTGATCTCATCACACTTGCCAAGCAAAGTGGGCCCCAGTGGGCTAACGCCCTCAAAACTGTGTGTCGTGACCTGGAGGGGGTAGTGAGGAGTTGTATAGTAATGGTTCAAAGAGGGTATGATCAGCTCGTGGACAGTCGTCTGATTGGTTGGTGGTGAGGGAGTCAGCATCATCAACCTTCTGGTTACAGCTGGTCTGGGGTCTACGTGCCTGTGGGCACCATACCTTTAACTTCTTCCACCTGGTGGGGTCTCCAGTATCTGCAAAACAGCTCAAAGATATTGTTATGTATATCCCTTGAGGGGGACAGGACCCTGCCCCAAGGCTGCACTATTGTTTCTTTTGACTGTTTCTCCCTTTTCTCCACATGCCCTCCCTTCCCTAATTAGCAACTGTGTGAAGCTGACCTTTGGAACTCAGGGAAGGTCATGGAGGCTGAATGAATCTTACTTCCTGTAATCAAGAACTGGGGGAAACAGGAAGGCTTTTGTGTCCAGGAGCCCCACAGGGTTCTGCTCAATATGAAAATAATGGTGTGTCAAGATTTGTAGGACAGAGAGTATGGAGTATAGAGGAAGTGGTAGACACCGTAATCCAGGGTATGCACAATACCTGTGCGTTATTTAGAATTGTCTGGGCTGCTTATTTACAAGTGTGTATGTGTGTCCATTTGTATATGTGTGCACGTGTGTGTGTGTGTGTGTGTATTTATATGGTTTAGAGCTTCATCCCAGTTGAGTAATTTATATCTATATTGACTAGGTTTGGGGCATCTACATTTTATCAGTTGCTCTAGGGAGGTCTGTCATGGCTAGCGTGAAACGATTTCAGAACCAAGGCCCTCATTCACCTCCAGTTGGCTTTCATTCTACTTCTGGTCCCCACTCGGCCTTTTTCTGTTTTCTTTCTTCATTCCTTCTCTTCATTATATATGGAAGCATCTAGCACAATACCTGGCACAAAGCACGTTCTCAGTAAATCTAACCTCTTTCCCCATCCTTTCTCCTTAATATTTCCAAAATGAGTGAGTGACTAGAATGTGTAGGGGGCACTGTTGTGGGATGTGTTGAGGAAGCAGTGAAGTAGTCAGGTGCAAGCTACTGACTGACTTTTGTCCATGTTATTAGCCTGGAAGGAGGATTGGGGAGGAGGGCAAATACCTCTGCTTGTGTGGTCTTGGCTGTCTGTCATGCTGTCCTTGTCTCCTTGGTACTCTGCAGTGGACATCAAGTACTTGAATTTCAATGTGATTTTTCATGGCGCGTGGCCTGGGGTGAAACCTCCAGAGCAACTCTCTACACTCTTCAACTGACTTTCAGTCCTGACCAATGTAAACATCATATGCTTGGAAAACCCAAAGTAGAGGAAGCCCTTGTGATTTGCTTGTTCTTAGTTATAAGTAAGTGTCACTCTTACCCAGAAAGCCTGGAGACAGGTGCCTCTGGTGTGCTCTCCCCCATGCCCAAGCTACTGCTGCTTTTGGCTCTACAGTGCATCCTTTGATCCTTCACCACCCTTTCCTGAAGGTTTTTGTGGAAGACTGCATTCCTTAACCAAAGCCTCAAAGAGAGGAAAGGATGCCTCTTTATTTCTGGCTTCTCGTAGGTCCTCCCACCCTTAGAACTAATCTATCTCTGGTCAAACATACCTTTAACCTTTGTGTAGCTAATATCTTCCACCTAAAATATTGTCTAAATATGAAAGTGAAATGTGACCTATTTTTGTGCCGCCACACGTCTAGCACATAACTGATGATTAAATGTGAATATATGACTGGGGAAAAGTGGGGATGAGCATTGCCATTTGGAGAATAACCAGTGGACTACCTTGGGTCGTGGAGGGTTTCCATCTTGGGGAGATGGGAATGGTGGGTTGGAAATAGATGGTAAAAGACCTCAGATATCGGACCCAAGAGCTTGTAGGTAGATGGGGCCCCAAAGGATTTTTCTGAACAGGAGACTGACGGAATAAAGATTCATTTAGCTCCATTGGTTTGAAATGGGGGAGATGCTGGCAGTAAAGTGATGAAAGAAGATTATGAAGACCATTCTAGAAATTGATGAGTGCCTCAAATTTAGAATATGGTCAGAAGGGATGGAAAGTGAGGAATGGATGCAAAAATATCTTATGGGGAAGAGTCTTTATTGTTGAGAGATATGGAACCAAGATCCCTGAGGTTTCCACCATGAACTGAAATCGGGGCATGGAAAAGGGAAGCTGGCCAAGGGAGAAGGTGTTATTGTTTGTTCCCTTTAGGGTTTGACATAAAGGTAACTCTTCTTTTTTTCTTTTGGCATCTCATTTTATTTATTTTTATTTTTTTATACAACAGGTTCTTATTACTTATCTATTTTATACATATTAGTGTACATATGTCAAGCCCAATCTCCCAGTTCATCCCACCCCCACCCCCACCGCTTTCCGCCCTACATTTGTTCTCTACATCTGTGTCTCTATTTCTGCCTTGTAAACTGGTTCATCTGTACCGTTTTTCTAGATTCCACATATATGTGTTAATATACGGTATTTGTTTTTCTCTTTCTGACTTACTTCACTCTGTATGACAGTCTCTAGGTCCATCCATGTCTCTACAAATGACCCAATTTCGTTCCTTTTTATGGCTGAGTAATATTCCATTGTATATATGTACCACATCTTCTTTATCCATTCGTCTGTCGACAGACAATTAGGTTGCTTCCATGACCTGGCTATTGTAAATAGCACTTCAGTGAATATTAGGGTGCATGTGTCTTTTTGAATTATGGTTTTCTCTGGGTATATGCCCAGTAGTGGGTTGCTGGGTTATATGGTAATTCTGATTGCTGGGTCATATGTTAATTCTCTTTTTTGTTTTTTAAGGAAGAAGGTAACTTTTCTAAAGGGAGCTGCTCAGCTGATAGAGATGGTTGAAATGAAAGACCAGGAGAGGGATCAGTGACAGAGATGAGAGATTTGGAAGTTATGCACATAGAGGTATAGTTGGTGTCATGAGTGTGAAGAAGTAGTGAGCTTAGGACTAAATGCATAGACTCTGGGAATGCCCAAAGCAGGGGACAAGCTTTTTTTTGGTGTTTTTTTGTTTTGTGTGTGTGTGTGTTTGCTAGGGCTACAAGGACTGCCTTTTTTCTTTTTTAAAATATTTATTTATTTATTTTTGGCTGCGTTGGGTCTTCATTGCTGCACACAGGCTTTCTCTAGTTGTGGCATGCGGGGGCTACTCTTCGTTGCGGTGCGCGGGCTTCTCGTTGCGGTGGCTTCTCTTGTTGCAGAGCATGGGCTGTAGGTGCACGGGCTTCAGTAGTTGTGGCACATGGGCTTAGTTGCTCCGTGGCATGTGGGATCTTCCCAGACCAGGGCTTGAACCCATGTCCCCTGCATTGGCACGAGGATTCTTAACCACTGTGCCACCAGGGGAGTCCCTTTTTTTTTCTTTTTTCTTCATTCTTAGGCTGTTTGTTTTTTAATTTATGTAACAGCGATTTATAACATAGGTTTCATGTATACAGCATTATATTTTTACTTCTGTATACACTTAAGCATTCTCACCATCAAAGTGAGCCCAATTTACTGGTTAATTCTTTTTTCTCTTTTCCTTTCTTTCATCTGCCTTCCCTCTTTAAAAAGTAAAATGTGTTTTATATGATCTATAGCATTGTGTAAGTCTAAGGTGTACCATGTGACGATTTGATATATGTATGTGTATAACATAAAATCATTACTACAATAAGATTAGTTAACACATCCATCACCTCGCATAGTTAACTTTGTTTTTTCCTTTGGTGTGTGGTAGGAACATTTACGATCTATTCTCTTAACAGCTTTCATGTGTATCATACAATGTCTTTTCCCCAGATTTATTGAGATATAATTGGCATATAATATTGTATAAGTTTAAGATGTACAACATATTCATTTGGTGCATTTATACGTTGTAAAATGCTTATCACCTTAGGGTTAGCTAACACCTTCCATCACGCCCCATAATTACTAGTGTGTGTGTGTGTGTGTGTGTGTGTGTGTGTGTGTGTGTGTGTGTGTGTGTGTGTGTGTGTGTGTGTGTGTGGTGAGAACATTTAAGAGCTACTCTCATAGCAACTTTCAAGTATGTAATACAGCGTTGTTCCCTCTAATCACTAAGCTGTGCATTAGATCCCCAGAACTTACTTACCTTCTAGCTACAGTCACCATGCTGTACAGTACATTGCCTTCCCTCTTTTCTTCCCTTCCTCTTTCTTTTCCCCTCCCTCCCTCCTTCACCTCTTCCATTCCTTTTTTTTCTCTTTACTTTGTCTTCCTTTTCCCTACCCTTGTGCAAAGATGCCTGGGTGTTTAGACGTAGGCTAGGGACAATCTTGGATGCAAGAGAGGAATATAGGCAGAAAGGGAAATACAGACAACCTTGGGAAAGCCATGGTTCTGTTTTATATGTTATGCACAAGACTACTTTGTCCCTCAAGGGCAAATTACTCCTCATAATAGAAATAAAATTCATTTTGTTAAATGGGAATTACAGGCAACCTGTCATACATAAATGTGTATAGGCTTGGAAATTAACTTGCACTTGGATCTTTAAGTAACCTCATAAAAGTGATTGTCATAAAATTGCCTTTCTTTGTTCTCTGGTTTTCTAATTCTGGAAGACTTGGGACGTTCCCCGATATTTCCATACAGTGATGTTGGAAGTTGAAATCAAAGTGCTGCCTCCTCCTCCAAATGCCCTTTGAACCATACTTCCCTAGAAACCAGAACTTTAAAAGGTGTATCTGAAAGTGTACTCTTTTTTCAGTACAGTATTTTAAGTACTAATTCATATTTGTAGCAAATGTTATCATTTCAGGGATATTTTAAAACATTTAGTTGTTCATAAAGCAATTTAATTTTTAAAACAAATACTGTTTGGAAAATTAATGGCAATAGATGTACCTGTTTTCCTACTGAGAATGAGATGATCTAATCATCTTTACGGATCTCAAAGAAAATATCTTTTGGTAGAGCATTTTCTTGCTATTGTCTGGAAGTCCCTAACACTTTTATCCATGCAGCCAGAGTAACCGATTTCTCACTAACTTAATAGTTCTTTCATCCTTACGTGGGGTAAAATGGACTGCCCCTTTTCAGTGGACATATGCCCACCCTCTAGCATTGCCTGCTCACCTTCACTTTCTTTGGTTTATTGCAAATGAGATATTTGACACACTCATCTTCAAGAAAAAAAAAAAACCTCAAAATCATGAGTTAACACCTTTATCAACTTGGTCAATTAGTACATTTGTGTATTTTGCATATGTCTGGCAGTTTCCGTTACTGAAATGGGTGTGTGTTTTGTCATGGGGAAATTACAAAACAACATAAAATATTTAACATATGGAATTTGTCTAAAGAAATTGGCAATCTAGTTGCCTGGTGATTTATAGCTTAGAACAGCAAACTGTTACCCACAGGCCAAATCCTGCCTTCTCCCACTGCCTATCTTTTTTTAATTTTTATTTTATATTGGATTGTAGTTGATTAACAATGTTGTGTTAGTTTCAGGCGAATGGCAAAGTGATTCAGTTATACATATACATGTACGTACTGTTTTTCAGTTGCACTGCCTATTTTGTAAATAAAGTTTTATTGGAACACAGCCACACACGGTCATTTACATGTTGTCTGTGATTGCTTTCACACTACCACAGCAGATTTGAGTAGTTTTGACAGATTTTGTGGCCTGTAAAACCTAAAATATTTATCAGGTCCTTTACAGCTGAGCTTCGCTTGACCCCAAGCTTAAAAGCACTTAAGTACAAGTCAGTGATGCCCAAAGACTTGCCTAAGCAAGGTCTCATGGAGAGGCATTTTCAGATTGGCTACAGATTCATATAAAACATTATATACCTACTTGGAAAAGGGCAAACCAGGAAGACATAAACTGAGATGACTTTGGACAATTAGAGTCCTAGTTTGTTCATCAGCAAAGTGAGCGTAATAGCCATCTACTTCCCTGGGTCATAGGATTTAATGAAATCACACACATACACATGTTTCTCTGGGTTGGCTTCCTACTCTGGGAAAGACAGGTTCTTGTAGCTCCAGGCTTACAGGATTCTGTTAGTTGAGATGTAAGAAGACCCCTGTTCTATCATCTCAACCTCTCTAGTCACTTGCCCACCTCTGGACCAGTCACTGGCCTACCAGGGTGCTATGGCCTGAGGGAGAAGCATTTCCCATGAGAAAGGAAAGCAACCGAAAAGCAACGTGTTAACTGCATTGTCTTTACCTTTGTTAGACCTCATTCTTTGGCTTTACCCAACCTTTGCGTGTATTCTGGGTTGAGATAAGTATTTTCAACAGCTAAGGCCTAGTGCACACATGGACATTGACTGTGTGGCCATTTGCGGTGGTGCAGGCTTAAGGAGCAGAAAGGCTCCTTTCTGCAGCACCAGCAATAGCAACTACAGTGGTTTATTGAGCAACTATGATATGTTTAGAATTCTGTGAATAGGACAGTCTGTGATTCTTTCCATCTACCTTGACAAACAGTAGGGATGATTTTCACATAACTAACAGATCTCTATGTACATCCCTGGGGTTATGCACAAATCCCTGAATGCTGGCTTTATCAGAGTTCTCTTCCACAAGAAAGCACGTGGGAAGGCAAGTGGAGCTGCCTTTGTTACAGATGACCTTGAATCTGCTGCAGGGGTAGGGACAATCATAAAGCACTAACCAACTTTAGCACTTCATTATAACGTTAAAATTAATAATGACCTACCTCATCACTGATCATGATGCCCTGGGGACCTGTCATGGTGGTTGAGGACCACTCTCCTGGAAGAACTTGGAGTCACCTTAGCATGATAGAAGAGGTTTATAAAATTAGATATGAGACAAGGTAAATGGGTTGAGCACCTAATAAGTGGAGCCGGCATCTCGAACAGTTGAGAGTATAAAACATTCCACAGATAGAGGATTCTTGCATTTATGAGCCTGTGTTAGTTATAGGTCTCTGGTTACGAGAAACAGAAATCCCCGCCAGTTAGCTTAAGTAAAAAGCAGAATTTATTGCAACAAGGAAGTGTATCTTCTAGTCCTCCGTCTTCTAAAATGACATCTGGCACATATTAGGTGCAAAGTAAATATTTGTTGAATGCATGATCCCAGCCAGAAAGTCATGAGAAACCCGGCTCTCCTCTCTCCTTCTCTGTATATAATACTCTGTTTGCCTTTTTTCCCCCCTGCAGCTGGTTTCTGTGCTTCCCAGTCCACGTGGCAGCCCATGGCCACCCACAGCTCCTGAGCTTATACTGTCCAGTTTCAGCCATGTGATGAGGCCGATTTGATTCCCTCATTTCTCACTTTAAATTCTGGGAGAGAGAAAGTCCGGCCCAGTATGAGCTAGCAATGCACCTCTGGCAAATCAGTGGTGATGCAGACTTGGTGGCCAGCAGCATCTTCCCTAGGGTCCTCCGGCTCTGTGTTGGGCATATGGGGAGTATTCCCAGACACAAAGGAATTCATTGTAACTGAGAAGTTGGTCCAGGGTGTCTACTCTTGGCCCAGTGGGATAGATGAGATGAAAAGTGCTAAAGCCAACTCTGCATGTGGTTTGCAGCAAGGCAGGACTCTTTGGGGATGGATGATTGCAGCTGGAGTCAGAATGGTTCAGCCTCCCTGGTCTTAAGTAGACCGTCAACCCTACTCTTCTCTATGTTTACTACTCGGCTTCCATGCCAGCCAAGAGAACATAGAATTGTCTTTGAGAAAGTGTCAATTTGAGGCATCCTCATTTTTGTGATAGCAGCTAGTTGCTGCTGAATAATAATGGAATTCTATTCCTGGACTTCGTGATTCCATCTCTGAGCAAATGCAAAGCAGGTCTTGGCAGGTATATCTATATATGATCAGCAATGCCAAGGCACCTCTTGCTGTTAGGCAGTACAGCAGACATGAGTGGCATTTTTAGGCTGTTTGTGTGGAGCGTAATAATGTTTTAAGGTGGAATGTATTATGCTTTACTCTTTTTTTAAAACATCTTTATTGGAGTATAATTCCTTCACAGTGGTGTGTTGGTTTCTGCTGTATAACAAAGTGAAATCAGCTAAATCTATACATATATCCCCATATCTACTCCCTCTTGTGTCTCCCTCCCTCCCTCCCTATCCCACCCCTCTAGGTGGTCACAAAGCACCGAGCTGATCTCCCTGTGCTATGCGGCTGCTTCCCACTAGCTAGCTATTTTACATTTGGTAGTGTATATATGTACATGCCACTCTCTCACTTCATCCCAGCTTACCCTTACCCCTCCCCATGTCCTCAAGTCCATTCTCTACATCTGCGTCTTTACTCCTGTCCTGCCCCTAGGTTCTTCAGAACCATTTTTTTTCTTTTAGATTCCATATATATGTGTTAGCATACGGTATTTGTTTTTCTCTTTCTGACTTACTTCACTCTGTATGATAGACTCCAGGTCCATCCACCTCACTACAAATAACTCAATTTCATTTCTTTTCATGGCTGAGTAATATTCCATCATATATATGTGCCACATCTTCTTTATCCATTCATCTGTCGATGGACACCTAGGTTGCTCCCATGTCCTGGCTATTGTAAATAGAGCTGCCGTGAACAGTGTGGTACATGACTCTTTTTGAATTATGGTTTCATCAGGATATATGCCCAGTAGTGGGATTGCTGGGTCGTATGGTAGTTCTATTTTTAGTTTTGTAAGGAACCTCCATACTGTTCTCCATAGTGGCTGTATCAATTTACATTCCCACCAACAGTGCAAGAGGGTTACCTTTTCTCCACAGCCTCGCCAGCATTTCCTATTTGTAGATTTTTTCATGATGGCCATTCTGACTGGTGTTAAGTGATACCTGATGGTAGTTTTGATTTGCATTTCTCTAATGATTAGTGATGTTGAGCGTCCTTTCATGTGTTTGTTGGAAATCTGTATATCTTCTTTGGAGAAATGTCTATTTAGGTCTTCTGCCCATTTTTGGATTGGGTTGTTTGATATTTTGATACTGAGCTGTAGGAGCTGCTTGTAAATTTTGGAGATTAAGCCTTTGTCAGTTGCTTCATTTGCAAATATTTTCTCCCATGCTGAGGGTTGTCTTTTTGTCTTGTTTATGGCTTCCTTTGCTGTACAAAAGCTTTTAAGTTTCATTAGGTCCCATTTGTTTATTTTTGTTTTTATTTCCGTTTCTCTAGGAAGTGGGTCAAAAAGGATCTTGCTGTGATTTATGTCATACAGTGTTCTGTCTGTGTTTTCCTCTAAGGGTTTTACAGTGTCTGGCCTTACATTTAGGGCTTTAATCCATTTTGAGTTTATTTTTGTGTATGGTGTGAGGGAGTGTTCTAATTTCATTCTTTTACATGTAGCTATCCAGTTTTCCCAGCACCATTTATTGAAGAGGCTGTCTTTTCTCCATTGTATATTCTTGCCTCCTGTATCAAAAATAAGGTGGCCATATGTGTGTGGGTTTATCTCTGGGCTTTCTATCCTGTTCCATTGTTCTATATTTCTATTTTTGTGCCAGTACCATACTGTCTTGATTACTGTAGCTTTGTAGTATAGTCTGAAATCCAGGAGCCTGATTCCTCCAGCTCCATTTTTCTTTCTCGAGATTGCTTTGGCTATTTGGAGTCTTTTGTGTTTCCAAACAAATTGTGAAATTTTTTGTTCTAGTTCTGTGAAAAATGCCATTGGTAGTTTGATATATGCAAATCAGTCAATGTGATAAAACATATTAACAAACTAAAGGAGAAAAACCATATGATCATCTCAATAGATTCAGAAAAGGCTTTGGACAAAATTCAACACCCATTTATGATAAAAATCCTCCAGAACGTAGGCACAGAGGGAACTTACCTCAACATAATAAAGGCCATGTATGACAAACCCACAGCCAACATTGTTCTCAATGGTGAGAAACTGGAACCATTTCCTCTAAGATCAGGAACAAGACAAGGTTGTCCACTCTCACCATTATTATAATTTTGCAAGTTTTAGCCACAGCAATCAGAGAAGAAAAAGGAATCCAAATCGGAAAAGAAGAAGTAAAACTGTCACTGTTTGCAGATGACATGATACTATACATAGAGAGTTCTAAAGACTCTACCAGAAAACTACTAGAGCTAATCGATGAATTTGGGAAAGTAGCAGGATACAAAATTAACGCACAGAAATCTCTTGCACTCCTAGACACTAATGATGAAAAATCTGAAAGAGAAATTAAGGAAACACTCCCATTTACCACTGCAACAAAAATTATAAAATACCTAGGAATAAACCTACCTAAGGAGACAAAAGACCTGTATGCAGAAAACTGTAAGACACTGATGAAAGAAATTAAAGATGATACAAAGAGATGGCGAGATATATGGATTGGAAGAATTAACATTGTGAAAATGACTCTAGTACCCAAAGCAATCTACAGATTCAGTGTAATCCCTGTGCTTTACTCCTGAGAGTTGGCTTCGTTTGGTAGAAAGGGGCAAGCAGGTTTACATCCCAGTAAGGCTGCTTGCTGCCTCTGAAATATCAGGCAAGTTCCTTAACCTTTGTTAGTTAGTTTTGTCGTTTGCAAAATGGAGGTAGTAACATTTCAGGAGAAAGAAATCAGAAATAGATGCCTTACTTTATAGCATAAACCAAAAAAAATTCCAGATGGATTAAAGGGCTAATATAATAAAGCTTTAATAATTTCAGAAGGCAGTTTAGAAGAAAGGTTTTCTTAAGCATCATAAAATTAAATATTTCTAAATACAGAAAAAGTCACTATGAACACAGGTAAACATAGTTGACAGGGTGGAGAAGATATTTATAACAATAAAGCAGACATTGAGTTAATATTCATAACATGTTCAGTAAAACAAATATCCACAACAAATCAGTAAAATAAGTCAAATAAATAGGCAATTCAGAGAAGAAATTTTATGTCACAGTAAACTTATAGAAAGAATCAACTTCATCATTAATCAAAAAATTCATTTTTTTAAATGAGATTTCTTTGCATAGGATTAGCAAACATTAAAAAAGTAAGTGATGAGGAACAATGGCCACTTTCATACACTATTAGTGAAAGTATTTTTTAGTGAAGTCTCTGTTTTTCATTTTGGCATTAATTCCAAGATATAAAATGTGTATACCCTTCGACTCAACAATTCTACCTCTCGGAATCCATCAGGAATTCAGTTCTGCACAATAATGTATGCATCAGTATTCTTATTGCAGAATGTTTTGCTGTATGGAAAAATTAGAGCCAACCTTTATTAATAGGAGTAGTTACATTATGGTATATCATTAGAATGAAAAATTAGAAATACAATAATGCTCATCAATAAGGGGGTAGCCAAATCAATCATGGTATATTCAATAATCCTGTGGAATATTATGCAGAGATTTAAAAGAATGAGGTAGATCCATAAATGAGATTATGGAAATAGTTCTCCAAGACCTATTGTTAAATGAAGAAAATTGAATCATAGAATCACAAATACAGTATGGTCAAGTTATATAAAATGTACTTATATTTGTGTACATTTATGGAAAGAGACAGAAGAGAGACAAGAAGGATCGCACCAGTTTGACAGTAGGGGCCTTTGTGTAATGTTCACACGTACAGGTGAAGGATGATAGTCACACTTTCTTTTCTTTTTTTTTTTTATGCCCCACTATAGTATAAATTATATAGGTCATAGATTATTTTATATGCTCTGATAGTTTTATATGTTTGATAGTACTCATCATGCATCTACATATAATATACATTTGTTAAACACTTACAAATGAGTGAATTTAAGAGTGAAATTGATGGAAGGGGGAGATAAGAGAAGGTGGATTTGGATGATACTAAGTACTTACTTAGGGTCCCTTTTTGCCTTCCCATACTCTTTTTTTTTTGAATTTTTCAATTTTATTTATTTTTTTATACAAGAGGTTCTTATTCATCTGTTTTATACACATCAGTGTATACATGTGAATCCCAATCTCCCAATTCATCACACCACCACCCCCACCTCCCGCCGCTTTCCCCGCTTGGTGTCCATACATTTCTTCTCTACATCTATGTCTCAATTTCTGCCCTGCAAACCGGTTCATCTGTACCATCTTTCTAGGTTCCACATATATGCATTAATATACGATGTTTGTTTTTCTCTTTCTGACTTCACTCTGTAGGACAGTCTCTAGATCCATCCACGTCTCTACAAATGACCCAATTTCATTCCTTTTTATGACTGAGTAATATTCCATTGTATATATGTACCACATCTTCTTTATCCATTTGTCTGTTGATGGGCATTTAGGTTGCTTTCATGACCTGGCTATTGTAAATAGTGCTGCAATGAACATTGGGGTGCATGTGCCTTTTTGAATTATGGTTTTCTCTGGGTATATGCCCAGTGGTTGGGTTGCTGGGTCATACGATAATTCTATTTTTAGTTTTTTAAGGAACCTCCATATTGTTCTCCCTAGTGGCTCTATCAATTTACATTCCCACCAACAGTGCAAGAGGGTTCCCTTTTCTCCACACCCTCTCCAGCATTTGTTGTTTGTAGATTTGCTGATGGTGCCCATTCTAACTGGTGTGAGGTGATACCTCACTGTAGTTTTGATTTGCATTTCTCTAATAATTAGTGACGTTGAGCAGCTTTTCATGTGTTTCTTGGCCATCTGTATGTCTTCTTTGGAGAAATGTCTATTTAGGTCTTCTGCCCATTTTGGGATTGGGCTGTTTGTTTCTTTAATATTGAGCTGCATGAGCTGTTTATATATTTTGGAGATTAATCCTTTGTCCGTTGATTCGTTTGCAAATATTTTCTCCCATTCTGAGGGTTGTCTTTTCATCTTGTTTATGGTTTCCTTTCCTATGTTTCTCTTTGGGTTTATCCTGTATGGGACTCTCTGCACTTCCTGGACTTGAGTGGCTACTTCCTTCCCCATGTTAGGGAAATTTTCGACTATAATCTCTTCAGACATTTTCTCCAGTGCTTTTTCTCTCTCTTCTCCTTCTGGGACCCCTATAATATGAATGTTGTTGCATTTAATGTTGTCCTAGAGGTCTCTTAGGCTGTCTTCATTTCTTTTCATTCTTTTTTCTTTATTTTGTTCTGCAGCAGTGAATTCCACCATTCTGTCTTCCAGGTCACTTATCCGTCTTCTGCCTCAGTTATTCTGCTATTGATTCCTTCTAGTGTATTTTTCATTTCAGTTATTGTATTGTTCATCTCTGTTTGTTTGTTCTTTAATTCTTCTAGATCTTTTTTAAACATTTCTTGCATCTTCTCTATCTTTGCCTCCATTCTTTTTTTGAGGTCCTGGATCATCTTCACTATCATTATTCTGAATTCTTTTTCTGGAAGCTTGCCTATCTCCACTTCATTTAGTTGTTTTTCTGGGGTTTTATCTTGTTCCTTCATCTGGTACATAGCCCTCTGCCTTTTCATCTTGTCTATCTTTCTGTGAATGTGGTTTTATCCATAGGCTGCAGGATTGTAGTTCTTGCTTCTGCTGTCTGCCCTCTGGTGGATGAGGCTATCTAAGAGGCTTTGTACGAAAGCTTCCTCCACACTTTTGTACATTGAATTATTTAACTATTTTAGGTGAAGCATTTCCAATTTTTCACTCCATTTGATATACCATAATTTAACTACTCTCCTGTTGATAGAGGTTGTTTCTAATTTTTTCCTTACAACAAAATATTCTAAAAGAAGAATCTTTGTACATGTATTATTGTGTACAGTTGAATTCTTGATGGGTTCCTAGAAGTGGAATTGTGGCGTCAAAGGGTATACACATTTTATAACTTGGAATTAATGCCAAAATAACTTAAACAGAAGCCTTACCAAAGAATAGTTCCATTAACAGTGTATGAAGGGCTCATTGTTTTACATTACTTGCTTAATTTACTTGCTTGGTGCAGAAGATGTCCTTGATATGTATTAGCGTTTTTCTTCTTTTAACCCTTTGCTCGAATGGAAAATAATTGTATAAATTAAGAAATATTCAGTTAGTGCCTTCTGTATGTCATGGGGAGAACTTATCTGTAAGGACCTTCCAACCTACCTGTGACGATTAGACAGATTCACTTGAAATGTGGATTTGCAAAAGGGAATTATAATCTGTAAAATGAAAAGTACAAATAAAAAATGCATGGGCAGTTGGAAGGGCTGCTGTGTATGGTTGTGCAAGTTGGGCACTGCACAACTGTAGCCTATGAAGTAAATCTTCTAGAGTTGTGCGGTGCTTGTCTGCTTAACTCTGTGCCACTGCGGTGACGTTGTAGATGATCTGTATGAGCTGGGGTCTTAGAGAAAGTCATGGGAGAGTTGTAATTTAGATTGATGATTAGGGAATAGGAAGAATTTGAGTCAGAAGAGATGAAGCAGTGTGATATTCCCAGTGGTAGGGATGGGAATAGCAAACCTTCAGGAAGAAGATGTTCAGGGCTGAGGACACAGCCACAGCCCCACGGCTTATGCTAGTTTACACATGTGTTTGCTTTTGTTCACTTCATTTGTGGCTTCTTTCATGGTTAAAATGATAAAGGCATAGTGTGGCCTTGATATTTCAAGGCTTTGGAAACCATATATTCTTGGTTTAAACAGGTGAACAGGTTCTGGGTTGTTGACATACAATAGTCAAGTGTACAAGAGACTGATCATAAACCAGAATGCAAAATCATTAATTTTCCTAGACTCTGTACCATTTCCTAGAATCAGAGCATCCCTTTCCCATTGTCATATCAGAGCTTGATGCAGGCTAATATTCTTATCTATCCTACTTTTGTCACGCTATTTTACAACTTACCCAAGGATTTCTGGTACAGTTTGTCCTTTCTGTCTCCCCACTCCCTTTTATGAGTTGGTTCTTGGCTTTTTACCCCTATTAAAGTTTTATTGTACCTTTTTTAAGCTGCCTTTTTCTTTTTTTAGAAGACAGGCATACAATAAATAAATGTATATTACCTATGCTTGCCACAAACTTCTATCATTACTGTGTCGCTTCATGTTGCGCATGTTACAATTAAGTTGTTAATTTTCTTTAGTTAGCTACATTTTTCTGATCATTTTTTGCCCCCTCCCCAAGCAAAACAAATCCACCCTTTCATGTGTGTTATTTCTTTGTTTCTGCATTATCTGTGCTAGAATATCTTATTTACCTGTGTCTTCATGACTAGATTCTAGAGTTCCAAAGAGATCAAAGACAGTGTATGTTCATGCACGGGCTAGACACGATGCCAAGTGCAGGCTATAAAATAAATGGTTGGTTATAGCATAGCATGAACATTCTCGTGTTGGAGGCATACAGTAATAGGGGAGCATTTAGAAAGAACCATGCTGATAGATTTGTGGGAGGGGGTCTGGAGGTGATTAGGCAGAAAGAGTAAGCAAACAGCATTGCCATAGTAAGGGAGATAGAATGCATAGCAGACTGTATGGCAAAAGCTTGGAGTGCAATGAACGGAAGGCTGAGAGAGATGATAGAGTGAAGACGAGCCAGATTAGAAGGACTTTGTAAACTGTACCTTGGGGTTTATCTGGGAAAATGATGGCACAGAATCAGGTTCTCTGCCACCATGCTTCCTAGTTGCAACCTAAGTGCCTTGCATCTGTCCTGAGTGGTGGAGTTATGGGCTAGGCAGGAGCCCCTGGAGATTTGCTGGAGTCCAGGACCAGAGAGCCAAGTCGGGAGCCAAGTCAAGCCTGGAGTGTAGCAGCGGAAAGCCCTTGGGAATATCAGGACACCTTGCTTCCTGGAGAGAGCTGAATCTGCAGAACGCTGTGGACTCTGGGATTAAGGGCGGCACCATCCCTGAAAGTGTCTCCTGGAGGACCTCCTGACCCGTAGGGACCTGTGTTGAGAAATGAGAATGCATAGGTTGAGTCTTTCCTTTACATGTGAGCAGGAGAACACCAGCTTCTCCCACTGAGAGACACAAGGAGGAAATGTACTTCCTTGTCATGGTATATTAGTCCGGTAGTCTCGGGTTAATCTGTAACAAAAATCCCCCAAACGTCAGTGACAAAAATGTAGCAAATTTCTTTTTCATATTACATTCAGTTGCCCATCACCAGAGGTCTCTACATCAGGGACCTGGGCTGATTGAGGTGCCACCGTCTGGAAAGTCAGTAGTTACTATAGTAGGAGGAGGGAAAGATGAATAATTGCACACTGACCCTTAAATATCTTCACTCAGAAGTGATGCACGTATTCATTGGACAGAACAAGTCACATGGGTACAAGTAACTTGGGGGGTTGAGGAGAGTGCAGTCCTTTCTGTGCCAGAGATGGCAGGAACTGTGTATTGGCAAACAGTGGAAATGTCCGCCACATTTGGGAATGGCAGCTGCCAGCCTAGCCGTTGCTGGTCCATAAGTGCATGGTCCTCCCTCCTACCAGATCACTGCTTAAGGACCTCAGTTGCTGGGGTGCCAAACGAGAGAGAGGCAAAGTATGCTGTGTAAGAAGTTTAGCTTTATTCTCTAAGCACTGGGGGTCATCTGTGATGACGTGTGTTTTACGAGGATAAATGTGATAGCCATGACAAGGGGGAAACCTGCACACCGTCACAGTGGATGGTAAGAGCTGATATTGATTGCTTTCGTTTCAGCCACCCTGACCTTGGTGCTTGCTTTCAGTTTGATTGACTATTGGAAGTCTGGACCTCTCAGACTTGTATCTTTTGTCCACAGGCAAATGATAACTTCCATTTCCACAGGAGGTTGAGGGAGCATCCACCCCCATTCCCCCTCGTCACAGTCTTCAATAAACCATGTGCCAAGTCAGCAAGCTCTGAGAGGTCTGTGGTTCCCAAAGCTAATTGTAAAACTTTGGTGCATCGCAGAGCACACGTGTTGTGCCACTCTTTCGATTCAACTGGGCCAGCTATTCTCAGGTGCAAAATATGTTCTATGAGTTAGATATCTATCTAAAGAGTACATTTTGTAAAGCCAGATAAAATTGCATTTTCAACTAGAGAAATATCAAATATCAGAATGACCTCCAAGGACCAAAATATCCAGGAACACTGTGTATTTTATTAAGTAGAGGGAGCTAAACAAAATCCATTGTGTGGGTATGTATAAAATGTGTTTACACCAGAATCATCTATCTTGGGATGGACTTCTCATGACTACTTTATATATACCCTCAGTTGCTGGGGTGCCTATATTAAATTATTTTAATAAAATTCTTCTAAATTATCCTTGGATCAAAATAGAAGCCAAAATTTGAATTACAAACTACCTCAAAAGCAGTTAAATTATGGGACATACCAAAAGCTGAACTCAGGGAAATGTATTCCCTTCAACATCAATATTTACAGAGTAAAATAAAAGAACTTCAAATGTGTCTTAAGAATTTAGAAAAAGAACATAAAAATAAAACCTATAGAAAAAGAAGTAGTAAAGATAAAGGCTGAAATTGTTGAAGTAGAAAATAATAACTTGTAGAAAAGTTAAGCGAGTCCAAAATCTGGTTCTTTGAAAAGACCGTTAAAATCGATAACCTCTTCATGATTGTAGTTGAGAAAAAGAGAGAGCCAGCAAAAATGTGTATAATTAGGGAAGGAGATAAAACCACAGATAGAGAACAAATTAAAAGATTTGTAGGAGGATACAGTGTAAACCCTTGGGACAATAAATTTGAGATCCCAAAGGAAATGTTTAGGATGCAAATTAGAGGTCATTTCTGGGGCTGGCCTAGTCAGAGAAGCCCCACCAAGCTTATTTCTCCCAGTGGTTTCAGCTGGAAGTTCTGGACAAGAAACCGAAAGGAGCTGCCTGAGGCCTCTGAACAGTAAACAGTACAGACCAATGGGGAGGGAGTCAGCACTTGAACTGCTGGTGCAGTGGTAAGGCTGCTGGTTTTCCTCTTTCATCCCAGCTGAAATCTGAACTGTGCAGAGGGGGTCCATCGCCACAGGTTAAGAGAGAAACCCCCTGTTTCTGGCCAGAGGACCAGGAAAAGGGGGCCTCCTACAAACCAAAGAGTGTGGGAGAAATCTTTTTTTCTTGTTTCTTTTTCTCTCTCAGTCTCATCCTCACCTCCAGGGTGGCCTTATTGTGGCACCAGGTGGGGCCTCAGCGAGGTGCAGGCACCTAAAACCTAGAGAGAAAATGGTCTCTAGCCAGAAGAATCAGAAAAAGGGACCCCCACCCAACCCGGTCCAAAGAGCGATGGGGGAGGTCACCCCGTTACTGTTTCCCTTGTCTCTCACCATTTTGCCGGAGGGCAGCCCTGGTTGCACAGAAGTGTGGGCAGTGGGGTGTGTAAGACTCATCCCCACCTGTCTGTCCAGAGGAAATGGGAAGACTCACACCTGTCATGGTGAGTATGTGACTGTGCATTCATCAAACTTAGGGACGTGAATACCAAAAGGAATGAATTTAACTGGATGTAACTTCAAAATTTAAATTTAAACCAGAAAGCTTATACATTAATTTGGGAAGAAGACAGTTTGCATAAATTAATTATTGTAGAAGATATTAGAAACATGGTAAAAGGTCTCCTATTTAAAAGTTACAAGAATCAGGCCACTATACAACTAAGTTCTCTATATATCAGAAAGCAGTTTCTGCATATAAGTGGTATCATACAGTGTTTGTCTTTCTCTGTCTGACTTAACTAGTGAATATAACAAAAAAGAAGCAGACTCAGATATAGGGAACAAACTGGTGGTTACCAGTGGGGAGACGGAAGCGGGAAGGGGCAATATTGGGGTAGAGAATTAATAGGTACAAACTTTAGGTATAAAATAAGCTATAAGGACATATTGTACAACAGAATATAGCCAATATTTTCCAAAAACTGTAAATGGAGTATAACCTTTAAAAATTGTGAATCACTATATTGTATACCTGTAACTTATATAATATTTTACAGCAACTATACTAATAAAAATTTTTCCAAAAAAATTTTTTAAATAATAACAAGTTAAAAAAAGCAGTTAATCCTGATATTACTACACTATTGTGGGCTATAAAGAAAGACAGTCTAACACTAATAGCAAAATACGATTTTAAAAAAGTATAAAGAACAAAAACTACAGACCAATATCATGTGATTATAAATATCAAATAATCTAGCATTGTGTCAATGAATAATATGCTATGACTAGGTAGGCTTTTTCCAAGAACAGAAGGATATACAGTGTCAGGAAATTTATCAGTATAATTCATTTCTATAACAAAGAAAAAAACTACTAAAATGCTTCCAAAGGCAGTTCTTAAACTTCAGCAGATATTAAACTTAAGTTTGAGTAAGAATATGTGGGAATTTCATAAATAAAGGCTGTTTACAAAGAAAAAAATCAGTGGCTAATGTCTTAAGTGGCAAAACATTCAAATCATTTCAGTTAAAATCAGGAACTAGACAAGGGTGGCTACTGTCACCATTAGTATTCAGTATTGTTTTGGAGATTCTAATGTAAGGAACGAAAATGTAATAATTGATATTAATAGAAAAAGAATAGTTATATCATCTGTGCTCATTATAAAATTGTATGCCTAGAAAATGCATGATAGACTGATAAAGTACTAGAATTAACAAAGGCTTTGTCCACAATAATACAAAAGTCAGTAGATTTGCCTCTCAATTAGCAAAAATGCAAGAAATGGGAATAAGGAAACACATTGCGTTCACACTTGGTGTCTGCAGTTTACCTGTATGCTGTGAGGAGCTACTGCCGGATGTGAAGCCTGGGAGAGATAGGATCAGGTTTGCATTTTGAAAAGAATGGCTTTGGCAGCTCTGAAGAGACTAGTTTGAAGCAGGGAGACCAATTATGAGGCTCCTGCAGTGATCCAGGCCAAGACAATGTGGCCTCAAGCAGTGGCAGTGGCAGTGGAAAAGAATAGAAAGGGACGGATCTGAGAGATCAAGCAGGGAATAAAGGATTTGCCATCAGCTGATTGGAAGGAAGGGAGAGCGAAGAGTTAGAGATGAATCCCTAGATCCTGGCCAGGAGGCTGGCGGAAGGGGCTGCTGTTCCCTGAGGAGGAACACGGGAGGATGCACTCGTGCCACGTGTTGGGGGTTGGGAACATGTTCCTTTTGGGCGTGTCGTGTCTGTGGGATATGAGTATTCAGCAGGCAGGTGGTTACGTGGGTTTGGAGCCGAGAGCGAAGGATGCATCTGAGGAAGACATTTGGGTGTCATCAGCAGGTTTGCCTGATATGCCCAGTGCAATTACTGGACCAGTGTTTCTTTCCACAGGAAACTGATCTTCAAATGCCTGGCGTAAAGAATGTTTTCCTTTTAGTCCTCCAGACCTGTATACCTCCCTTTTTGTCCACTTTGCTCCACACCTCAGAAGTCTGTCCAGTATGGACTCTCTTGATCTCTGGTTCCTGACCACCTTTGGCCTTGACCAAAGTTTGTGCTCCTGCCAGGCTGTCTTCTCTTGTGGCTACAGCAATTCTGGAAACTTCTGGCAGCTGTTCCCTTTCAGCCTGGAAGTTTTAACAACTCTCTGCTGGTATTCTCTGCCTGATCCTTGCCCACACCTTTATAATTAGTCCCTTCATTAAATTCCTCCTAATCTTCCCATTTGATATGCTGTTTCCTGTTTGCTACATCATCTGGTCAGTGAATTGGCTGCATCAGAATCAGCTGGGGTGCCTATTAAAATCCAGCTCTCTGGGCTTCATCCCATAGTTACCAAAACAGAATTTCTAGGGATGAAACCAAAGACTCAACAATGTTTCCGGTGTCTCAGGTGATTCTGATCAGGTGATTCAGATGGGGGAACCTTCCCTAGTGTTCCTGGTGACACTTCTGAGACAACATAATATCATGAGGCAATTGTTGGAGGTTAAACAAACAGTTCAATCCCAGGCTCTGCCATTGCCCTTGTGTGACCTTGTGCAACATTATTGCACTTGTCTAAGCCTTGAGTTCCACAAATGTAAAAGGAGCTCATAGTTCCTTCCTCATATTGTTATTGAGAGGCTTAAATGAGCTAAACCACGTAAAACAGCAGGATGACCCTAAGCTTCCAGTGTTCGTTAATATCTGTTGATAGTGTCCAATCTCCAGACACTCAGAATTTACCAGCTTTAGGGCAAATAAGGTTTGGTCCCTGTATTCAGTCTTGTGAAGGACACAGAAAAGCAAGATCATTTCAGTAAAATGCAATTATATTCTTCAATGTTTATAAACTTCTAATTTGAGTTTAGGAACTTTCACTGATGTCAACAAAGCTGTGTCCCAGAGCAGATGTTTGTCAGCTCCGTACTATGGAGTGGGGTTAGCAGTTGCTTGGACAGTGTTGCTTTGAACATATGAACAAATGGATTTACAAACCTAACTATGGATAGAGATGTTTTGTGATGAACTACTTTGGGAGTGCGGGAGAGGCTGGTTGAAGCAGCGCAGGTTTCAGAGACATTTTTGACATGTCGTAGACACTTCAAGCTGTCCATCCGTTGGGCAAGGAGTCAGGGCAAGTGTTTCACTGACAGCTAATAGCACACGGAGTCCATGGAATGTGCATGTGTGGGATCGTTGGGAAAGGCACAGTTTGGTATGACGGGGATGCAATATTAGAAACAGCTGGTGAACTGAGGTCATTCTTTTATTCAGCTAATATTGATTGAATTTCTGCTATGGGTCAGGCACTGCTCTGGGTGTTGGGAACACAGACCAGTGCAAAATAGTCCTTGTCTGTCCTGATGGAGCTTACATTCTAATAAGCGTTTTAGTCAATTAACACATGAGTAAATGTATAATGTGAAATGATAATTGCCATAGAAAAGTATTATAAAGCAGGATAAAAGGAAAAGGATGTGTGGGCCAGGGAGGGTGGGTAGGGGGATAATATGGGGCAGCCAGGGAAGGCCTCTCTAACAAGCTAACCTGAGGGGCATGCAGGAGCTGGCCAAGTGGATATCTGGGGAAAAAGTTTCCAACAGAGGGAACACAATACAAAGACCTTGACACAGAGCATGCTCGATGGCCTGGAGAAACAGCAGGGAGCCTGGGTGACTTGAGCAGAAGGAAAATGAAAAGAGTGACGAGAGACAAGATCTGAGGACTGGTGGGAGTCGTAGCTCATGTAAAGCTTGTGTAGCAGTGGTGAGCATCTTTGTTTTTACTCTGAGTGAGGTAGTAAAGCATCTTTGGGTTTTGCTAGCATCTGACTTGTTTACAAAGGGTCACACTGGCTGCTGTGTTGAGAACAGATTGTAGGGGGAGCAGGAGGGAAGCAGGGATACCACTTGGGAAGCTGTTGTAATAACTCAGGGGAGAGGTAGGGGTGGACCAGCCAGGCAGCAGTGGCGATGGTGAGAAGTGGTCAGACACTTGATGTATTTTTTTTTTTTTTTTTTTGCGGGCCCCTCACTGCTGTGGCCTCTCCTGTTGCAGAGCACAGGCTCCGGACGCACAGGCTCAGCGGCCATGGCTCATGGGCCCAGCCGCTCCGCGGAATGTGGGATCTTCCCGGACCGGGGCACGAACCCGTGTCCCCTGCATCAGCAGGCAGACTCTCAACCACTGCGCCACCAGGGAAGCCCACTTGATGTATTTTGAAGGTAGACCTTCATGTTTTGATGATAGATCGCACGTGAGTGCATGCACGAAAGAGAAGGAGCAGTTCAGATCGACTCATAGTTTTTGAGCCGAGCAGTTAGAAGGTCACAGTTGTTAGCTGCATCAGAACTGCAGGAGGAATAGGGTTGTTGGGTAAGAATGAAAATCAGGAATTCTCCTTTAGATATGTTTAGTTAGATATGGTGAAACAGGCGGCTTAGGTAGAGAGTCTGAAGTTCAGGGGAGAAGTCCAGCTGCAGGTATAAATTCAGGAGGCATTAGTGTATAAGTGGCATTTAAAGCCTTGAGATTGGGTGAGTTTTCTTAGGAAAAAAGAGCTGCAGGGACCAGATGCTGGGACAACCAATATTTAGAAATCAGGGAGACTAGGAAAAAACAGGAAGGAGTCGCAAGGACCAGGTGGTGATGTAGGAAGGAAAGGGGGTGAGACTTGTCCTAGATGCTAAAACAAAGTGCTTCTAGAAGGAGGGATGGTGGAATCAAATGTTCCTGATATGTTGAGTTTGATGATTGAGAATTGACAATAGCATTTGACCGTGTGGAATCAGTCATTGGTGACCCAGAAGAGCTGTCTCAGTGGGGCAATGGGGATAAAACGCCTGGTACGAGTGGGTTCTGGAGAGAATGGGCCCTGAGGATTTGGAGAACAAGAGAAAGGACAACAATTTTGAGGCCTTTTATTCTAAAGGAGGGAAAGAGATATGAGTGGGAACAGGAGGTGGATATGGGGACTTGGGGTAGAGATATAAAAAGATATTTCTGTGCTGATGGGAATGATCTGGTAGAGAAGAGGGAAGTGGGAAAAGAGTAGACAAGGGCCAAGTGACGACTCGAAGTAGGCGCGAGGGTCTAGCGTATGAACGGAAGGCTCGGTTTCAAGTAGGAGCTCCTGGAGCTACGAGAGGGAAGACAAAGCAAGTGGGCCCATAGAGAAGATGGGCGGGTGGGGGATGAGAAGGAAGGATTGCGGAGCTCTGTTCTTCTGGCTGCTCTGCTCTCAGAAGTAAGAATTAGAACTCCATTCAACAGTGAGGATGGACAGTGGACATTGGAAGGGAGTGGGTGACTGATGGGATTAGGGACACATAATGGAGATGCCCAGGAGCACTAAGGTCCTCTTAAGTTACTGGCCTTGAATTTCAGTGGTAACCAGTCACCAGGGTCATGTTTTATTCTCCAGCCTTATTCAGCTGGGCATTATTGCATAGACAGAGTTGAATTTTTGTAAGGTTGGGGCTTTGCCAGGCAGATGTATCCAACCAAACGAGAGAGAGGCAAAGTATGCTGTGTAAGAAGTTTAGCTTTATTCTCTAAGCACTGGGGGTCATCTGTGATGACGTGTGTTTTACGAGGATAAATGTGATAACCATGACAAGGGGGAAACCTGCACACCGTCACAGTGGATGGTAAGAGCTGATATTGATTGCTTTCGTTTCAGCCACCCTGACCTTGGTGCTTGCTTTCAGTTTGATTGACTATTGGAAGTCTGGACCTCTCAGACTTGTATCTTTTGTTCACAGGCAAATGATAACTTCCATTTCCACAGGAGGTTGAGGGAGCATCCACCCCCATTCCCCCTCGTCACAGTCTTCAATAAACCATGTGCCAAGTCAGCAAGCTCTGAGAGGTCTGTGGTTCCCAAAGCTAATTGTAAAACTTTGGTGCATCGCAGAGCACACGTGTTGTGCCACTCTTTCGATTCAACTGGGCCAGCTATTCTCAGGTGCAAAATATGTTCTATGAGTTAGATATCTATCTAAAGAGTACATTTTGTAAAGCCAGATAAAATTGCATTTTCAACTAGAGAAATATCAAATATCAGAATGACCTCCAAGGACCAAAATATCCAGGAACACTGTGTATTTTATTAAGTAGAGGGAGCTAAACAAAATCCATTGTGTGGGTATGTATAAAATGTGTTTACACCAGAATCATCTATCTTGGGATGGACTTCTCATGACTACTTTATATATACCCTCAGGACCAACTCCATGTCTTTTTTATTATTACTATTCATGTAAAGAAAAGCCTTTACATGAATTAAGAACCTTAAAAATTATTTATTCCATTAAGCTGTGTTGATTTTGTTCAGATTCGTTTATATCTGGTGAAACGAATTTGTTTCTCAATAAAACAATTCGGGAAAGCCCTGCTGACAAGGCTTACAATTAAACTGGATATGAAATTCCTTAATCTGCAGTTGTCACACAGAGATGAAACGTTCACAACAATTTTGTGGAAAAGTGTCTCTTGAAATGCTTCCTTTCTCCTCCTCTTTGGTGGAAACCATTAAAGCTCACGTTTGCTGACGGGAGATGATTATTTAGTGCTGAACTTGGTATCAGTCTTCTGGTGTGGTAATTTAGTTTGAGGCATGAGTTTTTAAATTACTGAAAACTTAACATTGAGATGCTTAAGTCTCCCCTAATACTGCTGAAAAACTCCCTCTGCCCACCAAGCTGTAAGGAGTGTCTGCTAAAATGGAAACTGAAATATTTGGGTGATGAGCCTGGGTCCTCCCTAGTTCTTCTCCTCTCCCTCCCTCTTTTACTCAGACAGTCGTGTACGGAGTGGCCACCACAGTGCTGGACACCGTAAACACTCCAGACTTAGGGGAGGACACAGTTCTCACCCCCGAGAGTTCATAATTCGGGGAATACTGGGCAAATTGTGCTAGGTTGGTTACCATATAGGTTATAGACCTTGTTAGGTAACCAGTACTTCATTGGGATGATGCTTTTCTGTTGACAAATAACGTACTGTCAGTCACTACAAGATTCCCTATTGCGTAATCCAAAGTGAGTTTGAAAAACTAGGCAAAAATACCCTCCACTCCGTCCCCCTGCCCCCATGCACACAATGAAAGGGGCAGCTTCTCTTCCGTTGCTCTATAGCTTCTGGGTCTGGCTGAATGCCAACAAAAGTAGACGGTGACAAGGATATGAATTTAATTACCTGGGAAGAAAGAAGCTTATATTCTTTTTTTAAAAACCGCTAATTTTTATTCACTTACTTATTTACTCATTTATTTTTTGTGGCTCTGCTGGGTCTTCGTTGCCGTGCGCAGGTTTTCTCTAGTTGCAGCGAGTGGGGGCTACTGTTTGTTGCGGTGCGCAGGCTTCTCATTGCGGTTGCTTTTCTTGTTGCGGCGCACGGGCGTAGTTGCTGTGCGGCATGTGGGATCTTCCCAGGCCAGGGATCGAACCCGTGTCCCCTGTGTTGGCAGGTGGATTCTTAACCACTGCGCCAACAGGGAAGCCCAAGAAGCTTAATAAATTCTTGGTTTTATCACTTAGCATTTTTAGTACCGTTAAGGAAAATAAGGGCCCTGGATACAGATCATCAGTTGGATGGAGCCCAGATGTGGGTCTAAAGCATAGAAAGTGTTGAAGGTCATGCATCAGTCACTCCAGCCATACGTGTGTGTATCTGGTTGTATAACACTATCAGCAATAACATTGTCAAATATGCAGGCGGCTTGAGGATAAATATGGAAGTCAAGTGAAAGGTAAAAGCGAGAATGGAAGAATAAATGACAGTGAACGCTTATCTCTCAATAAGAGAAATGATTTCAAATGCACCTTCCTTCAGGCCACCTCTGACAGGTCTCTAATACAAAATCCTTTGCCTAACATAACCAGCCTCTGAGAGTTAGGGACCCTGTGCTCTGCCACCTCTGCTCAGCACAAGGATGAAGGGAGTAGACCTGGCAGCCGGTGTTAAACGAGCTTAGCTCAAAGGGAGGATCAAGGGAAATGTGACAGACAGTGAGTGCTGGGTAGAGATAACAGCTGCATGATGGATGTTTAGAAACGTGTGAAAAATTGGACAATGCAACAAATAAAATGGAGAGGGGGGAAAACTACAATTTTTAGATCAGCATGCACAATGATGCTAGTTTAGACAAAAAGGGAGGAATCAGGCAGGCATTCCCATAGACGCAGACTAGAGGACGTGAAGGAAGAGAAATTTATACGTATACACTTAATATACATTTTACGTGTACGTGTACACGGAGTCCAACAAATCTTTAGTGCCTGAGCAAATACAGATTGACGAGACCAATGGTGAATCTGTGCTACCTAATAGGTTTATCCTTGTCCTAATTTTTTTTTATGGATCGCTACCCAGAATGGATATAAAAAGGAATGGCTTTAACCTTTCTCTCAGGCTGATTGGAGTTTTACTCTCTTTTTTCTCTTCTCCTTTCTAAATCAATGAAAAAAATTTTGTCTAAGAAATAGTAAATTGAGCCACTCTGACCTTTTGGTATCTGGTTAAAGCAAAAACGTAAGTGATTGTCTTCAGACATCTTATTGATGAGTCTTCCAGAAGAGAAACATAAGCCACCTGGCTTCCTGATTACTTTTCCTGCATATCTAGTCCTTTCTCTCTTAACATTTTACCATCAAGAGCCTGAATCTTCACAAATAGGTTCTGTGTTTTCAGAACAGGTAATTCATGTAAGTTCCCTGGACTAAATGTGTCAGTGTATAGATCCCACTGGGCATTTATAGTTTAAAATGATCCTTTTTTTTTTTTTTTTTACTCCCTCTATCCTCATCCTAACAGTATGGTGAAAAATTGGCTTGCACGTGTTAGGGCGCTTTTTCTTTCCTTGACAGTAGTGATGGCCATGTTTTGAAGTATCTCACACCTGTGCAGTGTGATCTCTCACCACGCCTGCCAGTTCAGATATTTCAGATGTAAAAACGTCCAGATAGGCTTCCAAATGATTTAAATTGACTACATTTTCTGAAAAGTCAGGAATTTGAAGCTGAAAAGGAATTTTTATATATACTTTTTCTTTACTGAAAGCTGGTACCGTGTTTTAGCATATGGTTGTCATATGAGGTAATTAAATCATTAGATTCTAGCAATGCATTTATTTTAGAGACTAAGCGAAGCAAATCATACTAGAAACACTCACCCTCCCCTTCCTCAACTCCCCTCTCAGCTCTCTAATGCCTTCCCTAGAGGAATATCTCGTGTGGGACCAAAGAAAAGCTTTTTCATATTGGTGACAATTACCTGAGATTATCAGTTATCTTACAAGAGGCAATTATAACTCACAGAAGTACCAACATAATTATTACAACGTTTTCAATGCGGTGAGCTTAAATGTACTGATAGCTTGAGCACAAATGATATTGCTGTGACTTTATTAGTCAAATTATTTAGAATACACAGACTACAAGTTAAGTCACTTTATTCAGTTGTGACCAGTGAATGCAAGTCCTAATGTTACAAGTACACAGCTTTAGACAATCTGTGGACCTCTTTCTCCTGTTTATAACTGCAGCATGTTCATTAAGGCCATACCATAAAGCAGACCATCTTTAGGCAGAACCGTGTAATTATAGGGATGCAGAACCGTGTAATTATAGGGATGCAGACCCAATCTGCATCAGGATCCCTTAGCTCACACACAGTCATCGAATAATGTACGACACTTGAAAGCAAAGGTGCAGCCACTGCACCTCTATAAATCATCAAAAAGAATAAAACTGTGCTCCATGTACTTTAGAATGGACATAAGTATATTGTACTACATTGATTAGGAAGACAGTCCCAGAGGACTTTTAGATTTCTGTGCAGGGGAAAGAATATAAGAATGTCATCCAGACTTGCTTTGAAATTCTGATATCACTTAGGCTCATTCTTAAGCTTTAGCTATTTTGACTCTTCTTTATTAGTAACTAATATATCTAAAGATGTCCGGTGCCTGGCAAAATGCCTGGCATACAGTAGGTGCTCAGTAAGTGGTAGATCATATTATGTGCAGAGTGGTGCTGGAGGAGTTTCCTAGGGGGTGGGGAGGTTAGTAGGGGGTGGAGAGGTTAACTTAAGGGTGTGGAGAACGCCTGGAAACCTCTGGAAAGTTGTTTAGCCACTGAGAGTCTAACTGAGGGAACAGAGCAGTGCCATCCTGAAGTTGGATTCCTTTCATTCCCACATGATGGGCTTGCTTGTCTGTTGGTATAAACAGGCTGGACTTCAGTCCCAGACCATTGACTTTTGTCCCCCTCTGCTGACTGTTTAATGCATTCCCAGCTCTCCTGCCTTTCAAATCTAGCTCTCTTGCCGGGAGCCACCATCATAAGCCTTCAGTTTCCACGTTTTCTTTCTTTAAGAGTTCACCTGTTTCTTTCACAAACATTTATCGAACACACGCTGTGCACCAGGCCCTTGTGCCTGACATTGGAGATACTGAGCTAAAAAGACAGAGCCGTGCATTCCAGGAACATGTGTCCCAGCTCAGAAGCCCTATGGAGACCTGGTAGTATTGAACGATGCTCGGAGCACACTTCCTGAAGCCTTTCTTCAAGAGGCCAGAGGTGCTCAGAATGATGGTGGTGCAGTAGGTTACAAAACACATCATTCCAAGGAATGTTCTGTATGTGTTATCTAGTGAGGGCTGAGAAGGGTGACATGCTCTTGTGTCACTGAGTGATTTCCCTTTACCCGCAGTTTAGCACAAGTTTATTCATAAGTTAGGGAGTGTCAGGTGAGCACTGTGCTACATGCTTGAAATACAGTGCTAAGTAAGTTTTGTCATTCTGTAACCTTTCAGGCATAGGGAACATATTGGAAGGAGGAACGGGGTAAAAGGCTATTTTTACTTTATCAAGATACAAGTATTGGCCTCAGAGCTAACAAGACAGTATTTCCCATTGAAAGGCTTATCTCTCTGTAGTAAGACAGGCCTTCAATCCTATAGGGAACCTGTTCCACGTGGTTTGGTGGACCCAACCGTGCCCCACCCATGGTGGTCGGCCTATGACTTACGCCTGGTAGTTCCCCATCTCTTTGGCCACAATGATTAGTTCAGATGTGGGCATGTGATCCAAACTAGGTCAATTGGAAATCCATGTAAGACTTTTTTTGCCAAAGCTATTGGAGACAATGGCCTCCTTTTCCTTGGGGTGGCTAGGCTGGTAGGAAGTCAGTCTGTGGCTGCTATTGACCACCATCTTTGCCTGTTGGAAAGGAGAAGAGAAACCGAACCTGAATAGCATTGTTTAATGCCCCAGATTCAATCATGAATGAAAATAATATTTCCCAGTTTTGTGTGTGTTAATCACCTCCCTCCTATGACCCATTTCAAGGATGAATAGGTAGACATAAGCTAATTTAAATTCGATTGAGTTGCAACTAAAATAATTCTTACAAACTTAGCCATTCAAAAGCTAAGACATTACCAATAAATTCTGGTCGATTTTATAACAGTCTCAAATGTCTAAGCCGTATCGCCTTTGGAAACCACCTAATGTATGTGTGTGACTGATTCTGATACTTTATATGACATGTCATATCCTGTTGGGCAGGCACCCAGCAGACACGATGGTCCCTTGTGGTTTGTTAATAATCCTGTGCTCTGTAAGCACCTGGATGATACATCATCTGGAATTTCTATAGGATGCCCTTACGGGTGTGATATACTTCCCTTCCATTTGTTGTTTTAAATGTTTCTCAATCACTATGTACCAAGAACTATTGTTAGACATCATCATCATAACCTTTAATCCTATAGCCCTAAGGGGATGGCACTGTTATCATCCCCGTTTTACAAATGAGGAAATTAAGATGTAGAGCAGTTAAGAAATTTTCCCAATCAGGTAAGTGCTAGACCTGTGATTGATTGGCCCTTGAACCTGACTCCAGAGCACTGATGTAACCACTGTGTAATGGCATCTGTCTGTGCACCTGAAGTGGTTTTGGTTTATATGTGTTTGGACTTACTTCAGACAATCTTGCCCTTTGCGTCCCAGCTCCTTTTTTCCTTTGGGTGACTAGTGTGTCTAGTATCCCCTTTGAGCTAGGAACCATTCAGAAATGACACTGTTTTCTTCCCCACTGATAATTTGTGGAGAGGGTTATTCACCCATATAAAGAAAATAAGAGTCAGCCTAAGAAGGCTCTAGATTTTCTTGAAACTGTCTTGGAATATGGAACTTGTAAAATCCTATAGCCTCTCCACAAATCCTGTTAAAATACCAACAGTTTTTGTGAAGCAAAGAAAAATGTCAGCAATAGCAAAGAGCCACGGATAAGATTTAAGGAAAAATGAGTCAACATGAAAAGATACTTTGAACCAGAACGTTTATGGTCCAAGGAAGGAGAAATGGAAACCTTTGGGCTCTTAAAAGCTAAGCTTTCCTCTGTACCAAGGACAGCTTTCTATATTCCCAGAACTCCTAGGATTCCCTGCACTGAGCAAACTATACATGTTTCATGTCAGCAGCATGTTATAAACAACGTAAAACTTTTGTCCAAAACATTTTTACAAAATTGAGATGTCATCTCCACAGCCAAAACCAATGTAAATGAAATAACTCAAAAGCAATTGTAAAGTGGTGTTTAAAGCAATACATAATACTAGGGTATAAAGTGTCTAAGTAATCCCTATAAGATAAGGGGCAAGAACCAATAACTATATGATAGAGATAAGAAAGGGTTGGAGAAGTCAGTGGTAAGATATACATCAAGTGGAATATTATTCAATCTTAAAAAAGAAGGAAATCCCGTCGTATGAAATAACGTGAATGAACCTGGAGGACATTATGCTAAGTGAAATAAACCAATAACAGAAAGATAAATATCACACGATCTTACATATGGATTTTTTTTTTAAAAAGTCAAAGTCATAGTAACAGTAGAATAGTGGTTACCAGAGGTTCTCATAACACACAGTTGTCTGTAATTAAGGTAGTTAATTACCTTAAATTGACTAAATCAGTATTTCATATGCAGAAAGAGGACAGATTCAGATGGTCAGCTGCACAGTTTGTGATCCATTTTAAATATGTTATAGACAGAAGGAGTATGAAGACATCTTTGACAATTTGTTAACCTTCCTCATCCTAAACCCTTGAAGAGAGGGACGGAGTGAGAATGACTGGCTCACAGATGGTACTCAGTAAACATTTGCTGTGCATGAATGGCAGTGAGGAAATGAATGACACATGGGACTCCCTTCTGCCTTGTCCAGAGCCTGTGGTAAAGTTGGTCTGAAAATGGGCATCATAATACCTTTCTCCACGTTTGCTCTGAGGAGGTATTGAGAAAATGGATAATACAAAAGCACTTGGTAAACATACAGCACTGTACACGTGTTTAAAATTCCTACTGTGGTCCCATGGCTCATTTTAGGGCCCTCCGTGGTTAAAAATTAGAAAGTAATATGGGGCTTAAAAACTAGCTTTACATGCCATGTGACTTTCAGAAGCTGGCTGGCTTCAAGCACTCTGTAGCAGAGAGCCCACAGATGTGAAGTTCGGCAACCCACAACTCTCTGTACCTGAGTTATTTGCCTTACAGGCACTTTCTTCTTTTCTCTCCGGAGCAGCCAAGTTCTATACTTCCTATAGCTGACTGCTGGGTTTGACCTGGTCTTTAGTGTAATACATATATAGGAATATATATGTATTTTGTGGTTTGTGTATCGGTGGTGGTGGCTGTTTTTTGAAGTGTCCCCTTTAACAGGGTAGATATACTTTTACAGCTTCACATGTACCCTGTGAGCTCTGTTGGCCATTTATAAACCCAGCCTTTCCTGCATCCTCGGACTTGTAATATTTCTTAATAGATGTCCTCAAAGTCCTTTTCCTTTAAGATTTTTCAATTCTGTTCATCTTTACCTTATTATTTATATACTTTATTTGTAAAATATTTAAATGTCCTTCTCCTTGGGCTAGCTGCATTTGGGATTGGCAGATTTAAAAATTTTCATGGGCCCTGGCTTTGCAAGAGAAAATAATCAAATGACTAGTGCATGTCTGAACTCCATGAATACTATTTAGTATTTATTATGCCCAGACAGTTGACAAGGCAGGGAAATAAAGCTGGTTCCTGCCTTCAAGGGGTTCAAAGTTTCATGAAGGAGATACATGTATACAGTATAACTGCAAGAAAAATAATGATACAATTGCTCAATAATATTAAGGATAATCTAACCTGAACAGTGGGGAAGAGGTTACGGGGATACATTCCAAAACAAGAGAATGACATATGCAGTATCAAAGAGGCATGAAAGGGTAGGGTATGTTTAGATATGGCTAGTAGATCAGTATAGATGGATTTTAGGAAGCTGGGAACAATGTTCTGGGTCATTTCATTGGAAAAAATGACTGGGACTAGATCATAAGGAACTCAATACCATGCTGAGTATTTCAGCACTGAACTGAAAAACTCAGTGTTTCTGCCAACCGACTGGTGGTTTTATCTCCCTTTATTATAATCTTATGAAAATATTGTTTATTGAGTATCTGATGTGGCCCTGTTTCAATGCAATCTGATATGTTTGCATTCTCTGGGATTTGTTCAGTTATAAGTGATAGTTCAGTTAAACTCTCCTATGCAATTAGTCAGTCAAATGACGGGGTAAATATTTATGGGCTTACAACACGGAAGGAAAAGATTATAGTTCAGGCCTGGCAGAGACAGGGCTCACAGTGTCATGAATCTCATCTTTTAGGTCTGTTTTGTCTCTACAGTAATCTCTCTGTATGTGGCAATCCCCAGGTCATGCCCAGGTGACAAATGTGTCTTTCCTGAAAGTTCTTGCCGATGTCTTCCGAGTTAAGGAACCACTCTGATTGTATTCACTTGTCCAATTGAAATGTGGACCTGGAAGTGTTAGAGAGGTGTCTCCAGGGAAAATATAGATCCTATTTCCAGATGAAGGGGAATGGATGCAGAGCTGGAAGGCAAAAAAAAAAGTCCACTGCAATGCTCTATTCTCTTAGAAAGGTTTAGCTACTGATTTATTTACTCATTTACTTATTCACTTAGAATTGGAGGCTCAGATATCATTGATAAGTGATATCAATGATTTGTTTGATTTGTCCTACAAGTGGCAACAAGTGTTTGTAGAAAGACAAAAGCTTTGTTCAGCGCAGATGTAGATTTGCCCCTGTTGTGTGCTTTTATAAAACAAATGGATATTTTGAAGACACCACAATAGTAAATGATTTAACTACAACCAAATTGTGTCTGTTTAATTTCCTACTGACCTTCATGAGGTTGTAAAGCCCAGTGGAGACTTTTATTCTGTTGTGAAGTTTTGTGTTGCATTGTGTTGAGAAATATTTTGAATTGTCTTTTTTTTCCTTTACTTTAGAGCTTGCTATCAAAGCTGGAATGTAGGGCTTTAAGAAAAAAGTACTTCCTCAACCAGAACTATAGAGTTGCTAGGGCCCTGCCATGATAATTGACACAGCAGAGGTTCAGCAAACATTGCTCTGAAGTTTGCATTATCAAATCTACCCAGATTTTCCAATCCATGAAACGTCTATTCAAGCACTTTTTTTGAATTTTACCATTGAGAGATTTCTAAATTTGTCAGTTGACCTGTTAGACACTTCATATTATGTTGCTTAAAATAGCACCGTAAACTGTGGGGGGAAAAGGTGGAATTGTCAAATCACCTACAGTTTTTAATGGTTTTCTCTTTCATATGAACATTTCAATTTCAATTGCTGTCAGGTCCTCTAAATAAAAATCGATCTTTTTTTTCCCCTTCCTATTCCCATCACTCTGAGTGCTTTCCAGGGAGGTAACCAAATTAAATTTATCTCTGCAGCTTTTGAGTTTTTGTATTTATTTGTTTATTCTTTTCTAATTTGGTGAAACTGTTGCACTAAAACATCCCTTTCGTTAACAGTTCAATTTCCTTCTGCTGTTCTAGATGAGTTGTCAATGATAATATTTGAATTCCAGTAGGTTCTTTGTGAAGAAAAATATAATATCACAGGCTGTCACAGTCAGTTTATTTTTTAAATGACAACGGTGTTGTTAATACCTTTTAACTTGAATTTTAAGAGGAATTTCAAGCTTTCATAGTTTTAAAATCCATGGAAAAGTAACCACATTCATACTGTCTTTGCTTGGAGGAAATGCATTCTATCTACTGAATATTTTGAGTTATTAGCATTTTTAACTGTTGACCCAAGCTTTTGATAGGAACTCTGTGAAGAATTGTTAAATGAAGAAATAGCGCTCCCCTGCCCCAGCTGCTGCTTTTGGTTTTGTTTTTTTTTTTTTTTGTTCATTTGTTTCTTGTTTTGTTTTTGGGGTTTTTTTGTTTGTTTGTTTGCTTGTTTTGGGAGTGGTTAGAGAGGCTTTGGGCATTTAATGCCTCCTAGAACTAGACTGTAATATCTAAACTTGACCAGTAGGTGCCACTCTCCAACATATGATGCCCCCTCATCTGCTGACTGTGACCAAATCTGCATAATGGGCGGAAGGGGTGCTTTCAGTTTGTCATAGGAATGACTCTTCCTGGAATTGTCTTGAGGAACCTTTTCCTCAAAGTTCAAGATTGGGTTTTATATATACTTCATAGGCAGTAATGGAATTTTATAAAAGTAAACCTCCAGAAATATGTATTGGTGCCCTTCTCGTTTTAAAAAATGATTGTGATACTAAACAATTGAGTGAAATTACCTCCTTGTTAGAGTACGATCTGAACCAGAGTCGCATGACGTGCTTATCAGTGAAGGTTCCTGGGCCTCACCCTAAGCCTTCTTGGGGCAGAATTTTTTTTGGTAGGAAGAGTGTTGATTACCAAGCCTCCCAGGAGATTCTTATGTAAAGTAAAAATTGAGAACGACTGTTATAAAAGATTATTGATTGTAAAGTGATAGCCCCGCACATGTGTAGGAGAGTGGCTCTCCCACTAAAATGAGGGGGTATGAAAAGGAAGAAATCATGTACGGTTGACCCTTGAACTTGGGGGTTGACCTGCCTATAGCATATAGTCTTCCATGTCCATGGATTCAACCAACTGTATAGTAGCGTAGTATTTACTCTATTTACTCTTGAAAAATATCCACATATAAGTAGACCTGCACAGTTCAAAGTCATGTTGTCCAACGGTCAGCTGTATATTGTGTGTGTGTGTATATGTGTAACTACTTTTGTTTGCACAGATAACTCTCACCCTTAATATTATATTGAAATAATTAGTTACACATGAACTATATAGAATGTTACTTAAGGGTACGATAATGCATTATTATATAAACATCACCTTTCCATCAAGATTTAAAATCTAAGACAGCAGTCACTGTTGGATATTTAAGACATATGTTAAGGGCAGAAGTCAAAGAATCGAAGTATTTAAATTACATGTAAATTAATTTAAAGCTATTCATGATGTTACATTTTAGTTAAAAATAATAAACATAATCTGGACTTTATTGATAGAAATAGTGTCAGAAGGGTGTGTGTGTGTGTGTGTGTGTGTGTGTGTGTGTGTGTGTGTGTGTGTGTATAATGTTCAGTTTTGAGTTTTGGAGCAGTTATGCTTAGGATTTTGACCAAATCATATATTTCTACATTTTGGAAATAGAACCATTTCAAAAACAGACCATGTATAGTTGTATTCATTCTTGCCCTCCAAGGGTCAAAGCTAGATTCGTGAAGGCACAATACAATTTCTGTTCCTTGGGAAGTGATTTCTGAGACCCTCAAGCTATTTTGCTGGAGTTCAGGTGCCAGCCTACCAGGCCCACTCCCCCTGTTATCCCAGCCACTACCTGGTCTAGCCTGTGGCTTTAATCATGATAGACAAGATGACTGTTTTGGCTGTGAGTCAGTCCCTGTGGATTAAATATTATTAAACTTTGGATAGTTGGCCAAATCCATTCACACAAGAACTTTTAAAGTTTTAAGCAATTGTTTGGCATTTATAAAATACAGACACATACAGATGCACATTTCCCTAGGTTTGTGATCTTTTCGCACCTTCGCTGAAGATCAGTTCAGAATCACCCAAGAAAGTAATGCTTTTCTCTTACCAGACAATGATTGAAACTTAAGGGAAGAGGGCTAATATTCTTGGTATATTTTTTATCATCCACTTGCTTCCCAAGTGACAACTCACTGTCAATATTTAGACCAGCGCTTTATTAAGAATATGAAATGTTATTACAGAGCAGATTTCGTAAGAAATTTGATCCATCACTATGGTATGATACCAGACTTTCAATCATGTTGTACCATTAGAGTTCCATTTTTAATGTTACCTGGGCCTGGAACTATGTTCAAAATTGAAGAATAAAATGAGTTTGGAGAAAATGCATTTATCCCTTTCATTCATATCTCCACCTCGGTCATGCTCTGCCTACCTTGTTGATTGCTCCCAGGAATTCAGTTGAAAATAGTATGTATTGTTTCAGCACTTGCTGTGTGCCCAAAAGTGCCCCATATTTAACAGTAATGCAAATAAGCAATTCCTACCCAAAATAAGAAAAATATGAATAAGTGATGATGGTACAAGTCATATGAAAGCAAAAATACATGATGACATGAAGATATCTTCCTTCTTTTCTCTTTTTAGGCATGCAGAAATATTAGATAAATTGAAATGTCATTAACAAGTCAAAGTTTATTATTAATTGTGAAAACGGGGACTTTATAGATGGCAAAAAAAAAAAAATCTCACCTTTGGGAGAAGGCTGCTTAAGTCTTTCATTCATTAATTCTTAAAAAAGGAAGAAGATGGTATAATCTGGGCGTTAGTTTAACCAAGCAGGCTTCACCTTCCTTTTGAGAGAAAGTAAGATCTGGCCTTAGAGAATACTTCTCTCATAAATTAGAAGTTTAGGTTGATTTTTCACTTCTTTGGGGGTCTAAGTCTATATGCCATATAACAGCTAGTGTATAATTAACTCTTACGGTTGGTATTGTAGTTCACATCCTACTTAGCTCTGGGACCTTGAGCAAATCACCTAGCCTATCAAAGCCTCAGTTTTTTCATCTACAAATTAGGAATAATAGGGAGTAAATGAGATGATGATCATACCATGCTTGGCACCAAAATAATATGTGCTTTTTGGTAGAAGCTGTCTGTGTTTTACATACACCTTTAAGGAGGCTACCATCTAGTAGTTAAGATGGGACATGTATTTATGTGGTTATAATTTAATACAAGGTAGAGCTCAGAAGAGGGAAAGATCGCCTCTAACCTAGAAGACTGAGAGGAGAACGTGTCACTTGACCTAAGCCTTGAATAAAAGGAATACCATTAGAAAAGGTAGGGAAGCCTTTCTGGGGTTGAATTACACAAGTAGATCTGGAAAGGTGGGAAAGTACAAGGTACCGATGAGGTGGTCAGTGTGATTGCATCACAGAATTCCTGAAATGCTGCCAGTGTAAGTGAAGACTGGGGAAAAGGAAGTAGGTTGTAGCTAGACTGTTTATGCTTTGTGTTCAAAAGTTGGATCTCTAAGCCACAGAAAATGGACTCTCATTCTGAACATTTGGAGGAGTGCATGGCCAGCTCATTTGTAACCACCATACCTACACCCAGCTGAGAGCACCATGCCCATACAGCTTCTTGGTGGCAGGTGATACGTAGCAGCAGCCAATGGCTGAAGCATCCTGAGCAGGTCTGGACTTCCTGTTATCCTGCTGGGCACATTTTCCACCATACCTATGTAGTCATCGGATATTAGAAGCTTTTTTTTGTTGGCTAAGGTAAAGGCTAACACTTTCTAAATTGGCGGTGACTGATTTTCTTGTAAATAATGTCTGCCTGGGGACCTATCAGAGCAACAGGACCCTAGCACCTACCAGCCAACATTGGCGACAATGTTGTACGATCCAGTACACATAATTTCATGCCTCAAGTCATTACCAAGTGCTTTTCCCATGCGTTTATGGGATGAAAAAACCCAGACTAAGAGATTGTGTAGCTTTTTCTAGTTCTTGTGAACATTGTTGACATAGTGGCAGGATTGGTCTATCCCAGTTTCCCTTTTTCCCCATGGAAATTGGGAAGTTTTGCTGATACATGGAAGACACAGAACAGCAGGCAAGCCACAGAATGTCAGGAGGGAATGGGCCCCTCCACGAAGGTCTGTAGTCTTGCCTGAATTGGGGTTCAGGGGATGTTTTACTCACTAGAGACCAGAGCCAAAGTAGGAATTCAAAGCTCTGATGTACTCAGGGCCATAGAAAAATGAGTAAGTTATTAAGTTTCATGACTAATCAAGATATTAAAAAAACTGAAGATAACAAAGCAAAGCCACTGATTAGTGTGTAGATATGACCAGGAGTAAATAACGAGTTAGGGGTTCAGGAAATCTCTAGGAAAGACAGGGTGTCGCTTTCAAAGCCAGAGCTTTTTCTTTCCCATGTTGGTGCCTCCTCTGGTCCATCCTGCTAGAATATAGGGACCAGTGTTCTGTTCGACAGTGTTCTGTACCTAAACCGTAGGTGTGCCCATGGGTATAGGTACTGAGCTCTATTAGCGACTAGAGCAGTAAGAGGGCTGACTTCAGTGAAAAGTTCTTTTTAGGGATGGTAATGAGATTGGAATGCTAATGGACGATATTATGGCCAAAGCACGGAGGAGTACTCAGATCCCGTACAGGGGCCCAAGGAAGATAGTCCACTAACTGCAAAATGGGAGGCAAAGTAATTCCTCATTTTTGGCTGTGACTTCACCTCAAATCTTGATGTAGGGAGCTCTAGTAATTGAGTGAGTTCCCAAAGAAAATTGTTTTTCTAAACTGATGGACACATTAGGATCTGGGTATGAGCTGCAGAAAACCCAATTAAACAGCAGCTCAAGTTTATGATTGACTTTTCTCATATGCTATGAAGTCCAGAGTATGCAGTACATGACTGACACGCAGATGTGTAATATTTTCAATGTGACAGGCTCCTTCTGTCTTTTCTGCCTTCCTTAGCATAAGGCTTTTTGGTTTGCATAGTTTTAGTTCTACTCAACATATCTTCATGCCAGAAAAGAAGAGGGGTAAGACCCAAGAGGCAGGTGTGACTGCCAGAAGAGTCCGTCCCTTTAAAAATGGTTTTCCTGGGGGCTTCCCTGGTGGCACAGTGGTTGAGTGTCCGCCTGCCGATGCAGGGGACACGGGTTCGTGCCCTGGTCCGGGAAGATCCCACATGCCGCGGAGCGGCTGGGCCCGTGAGCCATGGCCGCTGAGGCTGCACATCTGGAGCCTGTGCTCTGCAACAGGAGAGGCCACACCAGTGAGAGGCCCACGTACCGCAAAAAAAAAAAAAAAAAAAAAAAAAAATGGTTTTCGTGGAGGGCAACCCAATGACTTCCACTTCTCTCTCTCAGAATAGAACTCAGTCATGTGTCTAGTTGCAAAGGATCGTGGGAAGTGCAGTTTGCACATTGCTGCCCTGAAAAAAAAATCAGAGTTCTGTTCATAAAAGAGTGGAGAAGAGATTGAATGACCAATATTCTGAATAACTTCTGTGTAAAGTGGCCCCTGAGACCAGTCCAGCCTCTGTTACTGCTCACCAAAACCCAAGCTCAGATTCCATCTCTGTGCCACCCTATCCCAATTAGTGCCAGGTAGCGCAGGAGTTGGAACTGGAACTAGTCATTCACAAAGAGGAAGCTCATGTGTACCTTCTGTGTTTGTGTTCTGTGTCTACTATAACCAATCACCACAATTTGGGGAGCTTAAAACAACAAATGTACTCACATTTCTGGAGGCCAGAAGCCCTAAATCTTAGAGGAACAGGCAGAGGGCTGCACTCCCTCTGAAAGCTCTAGGGAAGAATCTGTTCCTTCTTCTAGCTTCTGGTACCTGTTAGCCTTCCTTGACTTTGGTCGTATGTCTCGCTGCTCCATCTTCACATTGCCTTATCTTCTGTGAGTCTGTGTCTTCTCCATTTCTGTCTCTCTCAAATCTCCCTGTGCTTTTCTCCTATAAGGGAACTTGTCATTGGATTTGGAGCTCACCCAGATAATCCAGGATGGTCTCATCATCTCAAGATCCTTAACTTAATTAGATCTACAAAGATCCTTTTTCCAAGTAAGGTCACATTCACAGGTTCCAGGGATTTGGGACATGGACATAGCTTTTGGGGGCCACTATTCAAACCACTGCATCCTCTGATAAGCCATGAGTTTTCCCAAATCAGCCTAAACCTTTCAGAAATAGCAAGTCAAAGGCACACCCACCATGTGGTCTCACCAGCTGTGTATATTTGGAGAGAATAGACAGAATGATTAACAGCCAGGTCACCTTTCATTAATGGGTGGGCCGTATAATGTTGTTTTGAGCATTAGATGGCCTTGGTACTAAGTATATATTCAGTAAAGAGAATCTACCCATTATTACTGTGTTGCTCCTATCTGGGCTTCTCTAGAATGCCTGGTCTAGGAAGGGCAGATCACAGACAGGACTGTGTTTTTTTGCTGTGCGTTATAGAGGCTGGTGCAGAGCTGCCTTGTAAGTAATGACCTTTCCTTCCCACTCAGCTATGGCCTCAGAATATAGATGAAGGGATGGTGAATATGAACTTCATAATATGGTAACAGAAAAAGGAGAATGAGGGGTTAGGGAAAGGCCGATTTAATGGTGGAAGAGGATAGAGGTAAGCCAAGAAAATCATGTGACACGGGCTATTTCTATGGGATGGTTAATCTGAGATACCGTCTTTGAGGATTTAGGCTTTGAGGCACACGGAAAATAAAGTTAGAGAAGGAGGTTTGGGCTACTGCCTCCACCCAGTATGGCCAACTTGCAAAGTTAGTGTCACTGCTCCTTTCAGACTCTTCAGAATCACCTTAGGCAACCATTTTGTGATGATTTTATCTTTTACTCCTGCTCTAAGCAATTATTTTAATTGGATTTTACCTGGGGCAGAAAAAGAGGTGGTGGTTACAGAGGAGGATCGACTTGAGAATGAGAGGTGGAGGGAGATGGCGGCAGTGTTGTGATTCCCCCTCCCACCGCCAGGTGGCGCTTGATATCTGACTGAACTTTTTAACCTTAGAACATGGTCTAGTCTCCTCAACTTTGTCAAATGATGAAAGGCAACATCATCTTGAAACAAATAGCCAACCCTCCACGGACTCTTCACACCTTGAGGATAAAGTTTGACCTTATTGGAAGTTTTCTAGAGGGTCATAAGGAGGTCTTGACAAGATGAGCCTTACAGGTGCTGTTAGCTAGTGGGAAGGGAGCCCTGAGCACAGCTATCCTCTTCATAAACGTTTGTCCAATGAATAGATGACTCTAATACCTTTCCATGAAAGAACCCAGTCCCAGCCACAGAAATAATCACTTAAGTTTCTTAATTTCCTTTTATAATGCACTACTGGAAGAAGAGCTTATTTTCTAGTTTTAAACCAAACGGCAGCACACTGATACATTTCCTTTTACTTGGGAGAAATCCCCACTGACAGCATTAATGGATTTATTTTAAATTGCTGTTTGTAAAATGAAAGCAAACTCGAAATAATTACATAAAATTGTTTTTTAATGTTTGCATAATTTTTTCATCATTAAAAGCCACCGAGCTCTTTAATATTGAGGCAGAACCATCCATTGAACATAAAAAATTGTTACCTTGATGCTTTTAATATCTCTTCCTCACACACAGACGTTCTCTGCTCTTCGTGGTTATTGATAGTGCTTGTCACATTGGTAGTTTCTTCTGACAGATGTATTGTTTTGGCGTGTACTTCACCAAAGAAGTGAGGGGCGGGAGGGATCCTTAGCCTGAAACTTCCCGGAAACCAGGCCTCCATCCTTGGCCTGCCATAGAGAATCAGACAAGGGTGCTACTCTGTTTTTAATTTAAGAGACCTTTAAGTGTTGCTATTCTTAGCAGTTACTCTATTTTCAAAATCATCCTCTGCAGAGGCCATAACTCAATGCTGAAAAAGCCTACAAAATCCACTTATTAGGATCAAGGTGTGATTTTGTAAGCTGTCTTCCTCAAAATTGCAGAGGCGGCTGAGGAGTTCAACAGATATTTGCTTTGAGTTTAGTTTTACATACATTTTTACTCACTGAAAACTGTAATGAAAATATGCCCTTCCGTGTATGCCAGATTTGAATACACTGCACACCATTAGTGCTTTCACTTGCCCTGACTTTGAGGCAGACATCAGAGAGAAAAGCTTTTCCTGTCATTTCTGTTTCACTGACACCTAACAAAGATTGTAAGTCAAGCTGCTAAATAGTTGTAAATGCTGATGATTATTTTTGTCTCCATGAATCAGGGCATTCATCAGGAAACATGCAAAAATACACTAAATACAAATGCTACTACGCATTTGTCTTCCATAATCCAGGAGTTCACATTTTGCATTCCTCAAAACAGCCTCGCTGGCCTTTTGAATTGGCTGACTTTATAATAAGAGATGTTACAAATCTGAACTTAAATATTCAAGCTAATAGAAGATTGCTTTTGTCTATTGTAACAGTCCCTGGAAGATACTGTTTTAAAGTAGCCTCCCAATAAGCAAACTAACAAAACGATTAAAAGTGTGGTCTACAGGGCTTCCCTGGTGGCGCAGTGGTTGAGAGTCCCCCTGCCGATGCAGGGGACACGGGTTCGTGCCCCGGTCCGGGAAGATGCCACATGCCGCGGAGCGGCTGGGCCCGTGAGCCATGGCCGCTGAGCCTGCGCGTCCGGAGCCTGTGCTCCGCAACGGGAGAGGTCACGACAGTGAGAGGCCCACGTACCGCAAAAAAAAAAAAAAAAGTGTGGTCTACAGACCACACAGGCAGCCTGGACGTTTGTTAGAAATGCGTAAGCTTGGACCCCATGCCAGACCTACTGAGTCAGAGTCTGCATTTTAACAACTCCCCAGGTGATTCATATGCATGTTAGTTTGAGAAGCACCGCACTAGACTAAGCAGCACAAGTCTTGGCTAATAAACTTGTGTCCTGTGGGAGGCACCATTATCATCCATGAAGACACATTGCAAAGGTGCTTCCCAAACATCACTCAGAGGGCCAGTGTCCAAGCTGTGTGGATTCCCAGGCACAGCCACAAGATGATGCTTTAATAGGTCTTGTGGCTGCATATACTTCAGAAAGTTTCCGAGGCAGTTGTGATGAACGACTAGTTTTATAGAAAGCAAGACATTGGAGAATGGGATAGAAAACTGACGGTTTTTAAAGTTTGGATGAAGAGAGGATGGTAAAGGGAAGGTTCACATCAAGAAAAGTGATCATGCTAGCTTGGCTCTAAGGCACCACATTCTCATCAGTCAGGGACCATTTGAGAAGGACAAGAGAAAATGAAATGACAGAAAAAGTGGCTAGAGAGGTGCACCATCCCACATTTGTTTGATACAGATCACCGTGCTAGACAGTGATAGACACTGAGCTAAGTAACAAGACACTCTATCCTGTAGTGCTTTGTAATAATGGGGGAGAAACAAGAATATCAATAACTCTAATCCAAGTAAGAACAAAATAAGTATGAAAACAAGGTAAAATAATTCTCACCCTAAAGGAAAGAGTAATTGGTTTTAGCTAAAAGAATCAGGAATGCCTTCCCCGAAAGGAGCCATCCCTGTTTTCCAGGCATTGTTCTTATCACATTTGAGAAAGATCCATATGGAAGGAAAACTGGAGGAAGGTGTTTGAAGATAGAGCAAAACTCAGAGGCATGAAAGGCGTCCTGGGGCCCAGATCAGCATCTGTTCTGGTGTGGGTGAAGGGGAGGCGTGTGGTGAGAGACAGCATAAAAGGGCCCTTGGTTGTACCAGTGTGGGGACCACGGAGCCATGTTAAGGACAATCTTCTCTGGATGTTGGCTACAACCTTGTTGATTGTTTGAAGGAGGCTCAGAGGTCAGGGAAGTCAACACCCTTTTTTTTTTTTTTTTTTTCCATTACCCAATAGGAAAACATTCTTGAAGCTCTTGTCCTTGGAGTCTGTGGCCAAGACTTGTAAGTCATTTGTGCTTTTATCCACACTGATCTCTTGGCAACCTCCAGTGTTTATCAGTTTTTCTCAAGCACTAGCCAGCCATGGCCTCCGGACACATGAAACTCATATTCAACACTATTTTACATTTCTAGAGCATGTGTAGCTTTCAGAGGTTTTTCATATCCCACTGCTTCATTGCAGCTGTAGACCTACCATCCGAGGTAGGCAGGAGAGAGGGTATTGCCATCTAATTTTTGCTTAGGGAGTTTGTGGGCAGGGGGCTGGTCAGTCTTGGAGCTGGGAATAGATCAAGTTAATTGTCCACTCCATACTTCCACATTTCCTCTCGTGCCTTATGGTAAACCACTGTGGTGATCACTAGCTCTAGTTAACAACATTTGATCCTCATCTCCTTCGGGCATGTGGATGAGTGAACTCTCTGCTGTTTACCGGATGAGCAGTTCTACCCAGGAAGACTGAGTGGAGGTGATGGATGCCACTTTCAGACCGGGGCATCTAATGACCAGCTTTAGACCAGGTGGTCCCTGCATCTGTGTGGTCATCATGGAAAGCATATCAGGATGAGGCCTCTGTCAGCCTGGGTTCCTGAGCGACTCTGATGAGCTGAGCTGCTGTACTTGACTTGCAGTATGGTCAGGAAATAAACTTTCATTGTTAAGTCACTTGGATTTGGGAGTCATTGCCATATAATCTAGCCTATCCTGATGCTCCAGCCTCCATCAAATCCTTTTGTACGTGAGCCAGTGTGTATTCACTGGAGAGTGAAGGGGTGTAAAAGCAACTTGACAGGGTGATAAACTTGACTCTCAGAGGGAAGGTGCTGTGTCTACCTCTTTCCTAGTTAAATCGACCGTTTCTACCTTATCCCTCACACCTCTTTGGCTCCCTGTCTATATTTGTTGAATGAATGAATGAACATACTTCTGTTTAAAGTAAATCCTTGGGCTATGTTCTTTCTATCAAGATATGTTTTAGCAGTATCATCTCCACATGTTAAACACCGTTAGCCATGGGAATACCAGGTGTAAACACCAACCTTTTCCCAGGAATTGTTTGGGTAGGCTATCTTTATTACCATTAAACAGCTAGCATCCTAGGTTTTGGCAGACGAAAAAAAGGATGAAGTTATGATGTTACTAGAAATTCAAAGCAGCGGATCCCCCAGCTTGGTTTGGTGATTTTCCTGCAGCTGCCTATGTACCTTTAGGAGTGTTGTGACGTAACACGTGATACATTTTAATATTTCTTTGAAAACACTATCTTCTCCGCCATTCATGTACCATGCTAATGAGCCCCTATTCCAGGGAGTAGCATATAGCTGTGTAAACAGAGTCCTTCAGCAGAGATGGTGTCCAGGACCGGTGGTCATTGAAACACTAAATGGCCTGCAAAGTCTTTGTCTCTGCTGGAATCGGAGGCCGCTGGGCCCGAGGATGGTGTCCATGTTCACTGCACTGTATTCACCTGCAGCCCCTGGCCGCCCCCCCCCCTTATTTCAGTGCATTAATTATTTGCTTCCACTTCTCTTTAATTAGTCCTCTGTTTCAGTCTTCCTGCTTCCTGACTTCATTCCTTTCTTTCATCGTCTCCATCTGTTTCTGTCTTTGAAAATTTCATTCTGGTCTTTAATTGATGTCTGCTCTAACATTTTGTAGTTCATTAGCATTTCTTACCAGATTTCTCACATTCAGTTCAGCCATTTTTTTTACATATCTAAAAACTTTAAAACTCTCGATTAAGTATGTTGAGGCTCAGAAAGTCACCTTTTTTTTTTTTTGAGGAAATAAATATTCCCAAATGCTTGTGATTCTTATAAACATTTTTCTAGTCTCTTAAGTACAAAGCAGATGGCCTATATCATACCCTTGATATAGCACATTGTATTATTTCAAAACATAATAATGATGGTAATAGTTAACTTTTTTTTTTCTTTTTTGGCGGTACGCGGGCCTCTCACTGTTGTGGCCTCTCCCGTTGTGGAGCCCAGGCTCCGGACGCGCAGGCTCAGCGGCCATGGCTCACGGGCCCAGCCGCTCCGCGGCATGTGGGACCTTCCCGGACCGGGGCATGAACCCGTGTTGTCCCCTGCATCGGCAGGCGGACTCTCAACCACTGCGCCACCAGGGAAGCCCAGTAGTTAACTTTTAATGAGCACATAAATGTGTCAGGCATTTTCCTAAGTGTTTTGTATTTATTATCTCACTCAATTCTTACTAAAATCCTGAGAGGTCAGTATTAGCTCTGTTTTACACATGAGGAAACTGTTTCACAGAGAAGTTAAGTATCAGTGACATGGAATTGAGCCGGGCAGCCAGATCCAGGTCCCATTCTCTTAACAGTTGTAAAGAGAGAAAGGGACCTGGTAAGTAACTGGTTGGAAATACCTACAAGTCTTTGAAGATTAATTATTTTCCTGTTGGTGTCAAAATTTATTAACCTGTTTTCAGCTGGTCATCATGTACAGATTTGTTTCTTAGCTGAAGTGATCATGTAAAAGTCACACCCAGCCGAACCTGGAAGAGAAGAAATATTTCACAGAGTCAGTATATTTGGAACTGTTTTATTAGACCAGGAGCAAACACGAATGCCATTATGTTACACTTGCCAAAGCTTTGGAATTTGGGGTTCTGAGACTCCTGCACCGTGTGGCTTGCTTGATGCCCAAAAGCCAGGTCCGTCCTATATCCACCGGGGCACATCCCGTGACAATCTGCTGACACATTTGGCTCTCTTCCCATTTGATACATCATTGCCTAAGCTCACCTCACATCCTTTAATATCTTCTGCTAGTGACAAGCATGTTGACAACCAACAATTACTGTCAGTCAGGCGCTTGTGCCATGAGCTTTCTGGACATTTCTCATTTGATTCTTATAGCAACTCCATAACGTATGTACTATCATATCCTCAACCTACAGATAAACAGCCTAGGGAAGTTCTGTGATTTGCTTATGAGGACAGAGATGGGACATTGCAGCACTGGTACCACCTGTTCTCACCATACATGATTCGGGGTGTGTGGAAGGCGTCCATTCATCAGACATTTCTTAAACCTGCTTGGTGTGAGATGTGCTGAACACTCAGAGGAAGGGGGTGGTTTTTGCCCTCATGAACTTTTAGTCAGCCTTGCACACAAATAATTGAGATAAAGAGATGAGTAGTGCTGAAGAAGCACATAGAAAAGACCGACCAATTCCTTGGGGGAAAACTGAGAACAGAGTCAGTACATTTGATTGAGCAGGAATTAACCAGGTGAATAAGAGAAAGGCATTCAAGACCAAGGGAATACTGTGTGTACAGGCCTGAAGTCCTTTACTGATTCATTCAACAAATATGATTGGCTTATGTTTACCAGGGAGTAAGGGTGGGGCGAAGGGATAAACTGGAAGATTAGGATTGACATATACACACTACTATATATAAAATAGATAACTAATAAGGATCTACTGTAGAGCACAGGGAACTCTACTCAATACTCTGTAATGGCCTATAGGGGAAAAGAATCTAAAAAAGAGTGGATATATGTATATGTACAACTGATTCACTTTGCTGTACACCTGAAACTAACACAACATTGTAAATCAACTCTACGCCAATAAAAATTTTTAAAAACAAAAGCAAAAGACAAAAACAAAAAAAAAACCCATACACTTCGGACTGCCCTCATGGGCCTTATACCCCAAACATCCAACAGATGGAATGGGATTTCTTGGAAGTGCATGGAACAGTTAGCACATAGCTACAGCTGGTGTTTATAAAGTGAAGGCAGGAGAAACTATTGGATTAGTTTCGTATTGCTGCTGCAACAAATTACCAGAAATAGTGGCTTAAAACAACACAAGCTTATTATCTTCCAGTTCTGGGGGTCATATGTCCAAAATAAGTCTCATGGGCTAAAAATCAAAGCGCTTTCATGGCTGTGTTCCTTCTCTAGGGAAGACTCCATTTCTTTGTCCTTTCCAGCTTCTAAAGGGCACCTGTATTCCCTGACTCACAGCCCCTTCCACCATCTTCAAAGCCAGCAGTAAAACACCTTCAGATCTCTTCTACTCTGATACTCCTGTCTCCTCCTTAAAAGGACCCCTGTTATTACATGGAACCCAGCTGGATAATGCAGGATCTTCTTCCCTCCACTTAAATCACAAAGTGCCTGCCATGGAAGGTAACACAGTCACAAATATCAAGGATTAAGATGTGGGCACGTCTGGGGCCTCTTATTCTGCAGGAGAGGCAGATGATGAAGAGCTTCTTTTGACATCCTGGGACCTGAGCTTTGTTTAATAGAGTCATGGGAAATGAGCAGCAGCAAAAATAGGAGAGAAGAAAATGTTCAGAGGTTTTTGCTGGTAAGAGCTGATGAGGGTCTGAAGTAAGGTAGTATCAGTGGGAGTGGAAAAGAGTAAGCGATTTGAGAGAAAAGGAGTACATTTAGCACTTGGTGATTAACTGGGTAAGTGGATGAAGGAGAGGGAGAATTCCAAGATGACCCCAAAGTTTCTCCCTTGGTCAGCTAGGAAGCAAATGTTCTTAATTTTCTGCTTAAAATGATACTTTCTGAACTATCCAGTGTCAGCATAAATATTCAGGCCAGTACATTAGCTGCACTGACTTCTAACAAATCACTGGTGTTAGGCCTTCCAGTTGAAGTTACTCAGGTCTTCTGTTTTTATATTTTTCTCCCGTCTATTTAATATGGTGGTATACCCAGATGTCTTCTGCACTACATTGCATTTTAGTGTAGTATCTTATGCTAGCCTATGATTTAAGCTTTTAAGTTATGATAAGGCTTGACACACATCCATCTTGCTTTTGTCTCCTAATATGTTTAAGAAAGTAATTCTTGATCTAGCAGTCTCATTTCTGGTTATATATCCAAAGGAAATAAAATCACTATCTCAATGAGATATCTGTACTCCCATGTTCATTGCAGTATTATTCACAGTAGCAAAGATACAGAAACAACCTACGTGTCTGTTGATAGATGGGAACGGATAAAGAAAATGTGTGTGTACATATTCCATTGTGTGTGTGTGTGTGTCTGTGTGTGTGTGTGTGTATCATTCAGCCTTATAAAAGAAGGAAATCTTGGTATTTGTGACAATATGGATGAACCTGGAGGACATTTTGTGAAAAGAAATAAGCCAGATACAGAAAGACAAATATTGCATCGTCTCATCTATATGTGGAACCTAAAAAAGAAAAGAAAAATGTTGAACTCAGAGAAGACAGTGGTGGTTACGAGAGGCTAAGGGGTGGGGGGAAATGGGAGGTATTGATCAAAGGATGCAAACTTTCAGTTTTATGATGAATAAGTCCTTGTACTCAAATATACAACATGGTGACTATACTTAGTAACTATATATAGTGACTATATAATGTATTATATACCTGAAAATTGCTAAGAAAATAGCTCTCCTCTGTTCTCACCACACACCAAAAAAGAAAATGGTAATTATGGGATGTGATGAATATGTTAATTATTTTGATTGTGGTAATCATTTCAGTGTATACATATATCAAAACATGTTGTACACTTTAAATATATACAATTTACAATTTTTATTTGTCAAAAGTCAAAATATATTTATTAAATTTTTACTGTTAAACACTGTGTTTGCATAGCCTGGGAAGAGTATATACAATGCATGTATCTGACAAGTGACTTGTATTCAGAATATATAAAGAAGTCATTCAGATCAGTTTTAAAAAGGACAAACAGCCCAACTTTTTTAAGTGGCTAAGACTTAGACACTTCACCAAAAAAAAACCCAAAACAAAATGGCCAATAAGCCCATGAAAATATATTCATCATCATTAGCAGAATATAAATTAGGACCACAGTGAGAAACAATGTCATACTCCTAGAATAGTCAAAACTTTAAAAAGATCAGCAACACCAAATCAATCAGAACTCTCATTCAGTGTGAGTGGGAATATAAAGTGTTGCAACTACATGTGGAAGACTGTTGGCAGCATCTCAAACTTAAACATATAGTAAATATAAAGTTAAATATATGGGCTTCCCCAGTGGTGCAGTGGTTGAGAGTCTGCCTGCCAACGCAGGGGACACAGGTTCGTGCCCCGGTCCGGGGTGATCCCACATGCCGTGGAGCGGCTGGGCCCGTGAGCCGTGGCCGCTGAGCCTGCACGTCCGGAGCCTGTGCTCCGCAACGGGAGAGGCCACAGCAGTGAGAGGCCCGCGTACCGCAAAAAAAAAAAAAATTATATATATATATATATATATAGTAAATATAGGGTTAAATACATACTTGTCCAGTGACTTAGAAATTCTACTCCTCTCAGTATTTCCAAGAGAAATTGACATAGAGCCATGTAAATACTTGCACATGAATATTCATAGCAGTTTTATTCATAATACTCCGAAAGTGTAAACAACTCAAATGTCCATCAACCAGAGATTGGATCAACAAATTATGGTGTATATATATATATACACAGTGGTTCTCTGCAGCTTTAGAAGAGAGGAAATTACTTGTACACATGGCAACATGATTGAATCTTACAGACATTTTGTTGAAAGGAACCAGGCCCAAAAGCATACATACTGTATGATTCCCCTTAAATGAAAACAGGCAAAAACAATCTATGGTGATAGAAAATAAAATAGAGCTGCTATAAGGGGTAGGGATTAATTGGAAGAGGGCATGAGGGGATTTCCTGGGGGAATGGAAATGTCCTATATTTGATTAGGGTATTGGTTACATGGGTGAACACACTTCTTAAAACTCATCAACTTTATATTTAAGGTGTATGCATTTTATTATATGTAAATTTTGCCTATAAAATAAAAATATTGTGCTAGGTACCAGGAATGCACTGATGAACAGAATAGATGAGGTCCCTACCTTCATGGATTTTGTAGTTGGATGGGTGAGAAAGACATTAAATAAGAAATTGCATGAGGGATAAGCCTTATGATATGGTGCTACAGTAGCATAAAGCAAGGGAAAACACTCAAGAAAGGTTAGCATCCCCAGAGACCTGACATTTAAGCAGACTCTTAAAGGATGAGGAAGAGTGACTCAAGTGAAGTTGAAAAGGCAAAGAGGGAAGAGTTTCCTAAGAACTTGGAAAGTGGAAAAAAGAAAACTCACTTATTCAAGGAACTGATGTCCAGTATGACCGGAGGGTGGAGAAGGATGGGGAGAGTGACAGAAGATGACAGTCAGGGGCCAGACAGTGAAAAATCTTGTAGTTCATATTAAGGGCTTTGATATGTTGCTTGGGGCAAGGGGAAGGTGGTGGTGGGTTTTACTTTGTGGGTTTTACTTTGTAGGATGATGTTATTGGTGTAGCAGAGCCTGCCAGGTTTCTCCCATATTCATTTTTCCTTTCCTTAATATTAAAAATTTCAGCTGGGTATGGCTGCCCAAAGCAGAGGCTTCATTTCCTAGCCAAACTTGCAGCACTTTGTGGCCATGTGGTAAAGTTCTGGCAAAGGGGATGCAAGTTCCTGGGAGACTTCTCTAGGAGACAGCTGGGGCATGCCCACCTTCTTCATTTCCTGCTCCTCCCTGCTTCCAGGAACTTGGCTGTGGCCTTGGAGGATGCTTGAAGATCCTGGCCACACAGATCCCAGGGTCAGATCCTGAGGACATCAAGGAGAAGAGCTTACACAGTGGTCCTGAGTGGCAAACCTCCAGACTTCTAAAGGAGAGGAAAAGGGAGAGAGGGAAGAGAGAAGAGAAAGTGTCTTTGGAATTTTTTGTTAATGCTAGGTGAAGCTAATCCTAACTCAGATTTGTATTTTTAAAAGATCATCCTGGGGCTTCCCTGGTGGCTCAGTGGTTGAGAGTCCACCTGCCGATGCAGGGGACACGGATTCATGCCCTGGTCCGGGAAGATCCCACATGCCGCGGAGCGGCTGGGCCCGTGAGCCATGGCCGCTGAGCCTGCGCGTCTGGAGCCTGTGCTCCGCAGCGGGATAGGCCACAACAGCGAGAGGCCCGCGTACCGCAAAAAAAAAAAAAAAAAAGATCATCCTGGCCTCGTTGTGATTCCTGGACACACAGTTTTGTCCTCTCTCCTTTGATATTTTGCTTTCTCTTTTGTTTCCTTGTCCTTTAGGGAGTTAGATGATGAAAATGAAGCAATCTTTTATCAACACAAATAACATTTTGTGGTTTTTACTTTCAGTTTCTGCAAGTGGCTGCTTTAAGCTGTAGGAAAATGATAGACATGATCCACAATTATAAACTAATTACCAAGAACACGGGGACCAAATCTCAATAAATGGGTTCCCCCTCCCCAGTTCATATTGAGCAAAGTTGATTAGCATCTTAAATAGGAAAATTACATGACTCTCATATCTGAGTAGCTGCAAAATGTTAACATATGATAATGATTTACTATATCAATAATATCAGAGCCCTTATTTTAAAGATGCCCATGCAGTAAGGACTTAAAACATTTTACTCAAAAAAAACCAAAAACATAAAAAACCTTTTTCTGTCTGCAAGGAGGAAAACATAGGCAGGATCTGTGCATAGTGATGGTATGGAAAAGGGCCATTCCTCCCCTATATTAATCTGAAGTCTCTAGGATATTTCTGGAGGGAAGAGCTGCCTCCTTTCCCTCCCATCCCCCTACCCCAGGACCTCAGTATCCTAATAATACCTAACAATTTGCTTGGTGTTTTGAACAATTAAATCATGTTACTTCCTTTCAGTGTGTCAAACCAAAGAAGAAGCTAATATTTTAAAAAACACAATAAAACAAAGGCCATTACGACTGTACTTAGAGCAGAAGGACATTATGAGCTATGAGTGTTTTAAATTAGTTTTTAATGTGAAAATTAAAGGCATTATAAATCCATCACATGAACAGGATTGTAATTTCCAGTCGATATAAAGAAAAAAACATCCTGATAGGAAGGGTTTTAAAGCACCGGAACAGATTACTGAAGGAAATTTTTCAAGGTGGTTTCTCTGGAGATCTTTAAAGGGGAAGAAGCTCATCTTTCGTAGTTGATTTAGAGGAAACTTGGTAGGAGACAATCGGTTGAAATTGTGGCCTTTGAGCATCTGTCTCTTCTACTAGAGTACTGTAAAAGTTCTATGAAAAGGGAGTGTTTTCATAATCTTGGGGTGGGAGACGATTTCTGAAACAAGACACAAAAAGCACTACTGCTAAGAAAAAATGGTAAATTGGATGTCGTTAAAACTAAGAACTGATCATCAAAAAGCATAGTGAGTAGAATGAAAAGATAATCCACAGATTTGTTGAAATGTTTGCAATACAGAGATCCAGCAAAGGACTTATATCCAAGTTTATAAAGCAGTTCTATAAATTAGTGAGAAAAAAGACAAATACCCCTATTTTAAAATGGTCAAACGAGTTGAACAGGCACTTGACGTTGAAATTGCAATGAACATATGAAAAAGCTCAGCATCATTACTAGCATATTAAAAACAAAACGAGATATTATGATCTTCTCACCAGAATTTCTGTAATTGAAGCAACTGCCAATACCAGCGTTTGGCCTGAGTGTGGAGTAACTGATCTCTTACACATTGTGCGAATGTGTAAATGGCTACAACCTCTTCAGAAAAGTGTTAGGCAGGGTTGTTTGTTTTTTTTTTAAAAAAATAGAGTTAAATAACTACCATGACTCTGCAACTCTACTCTTAAGTATTTGCCCAAGAAAATGGAAATGTGTCCAAAGACTTCTATAAGAATGTCATAGCAGCTTTACTCAAAATAGCTACAAACTGAAAATAACCTAGGTGTCCATCAATCAGAGAAGGGAAGAAAAAACTAAAACCAACAATGGTATAGTTTCTACACAGTATTAAAGAAGAGTGAACTACTGATGTATGTAACAATCTGGATAAATCTCACAGACTGTGCTAAAGGAAAGAAACCAGGCGCCAGAGTGCATGCTCTGTTATCTCAGTTGTGTGTGGGTCAGGAGAAGGCAAAACCCTGGGGCTAGGGACTGGGGGGAAAGAAAATGTGTGACAGGTTCTGGTTGAGCAAGGGACATGAGAGGAAACCTCCTGGGGTGATGGAAATGTCCACCATCTTAATCTAGGTTGTGATTGCATGGTGTACACATATGTAAAAAAACATTATTGCATTGTACAATTAAGATTAGTGTATTTTACCGTTTGTAGACTTCAGTATTCTCTAGTGTGATTCTGAGTCCTGTTGGAGTATTGTTCAGTATTTTTATTAGGTACATTATATAAAGCACCTGTCTTCAAAGACCTTATTTTTTTAAAGTGTAAAAATTTTAGGGCTTCCCTGGTGGCGCAGTGGTTGGGGGTCCGCCTGCCGATGCAGGGGACGCAGGTTTGTGCCCCGGTCCGGGAGGATCCCACATGCCGCGCAGCGGCTGGGCCCGTGAGCCATGGCCGCTGAGCCTGTGCGTCCGGAGCCTGTGCTCTGCAGCGGGAGAGGCCACAACAGTGAGAGGCCCGCGTGCCGCAAAAAAAAAAAAAAAAAAAAAAAAAATTTTAAAGTCAAAGAAGAAATTGAATAAATAGAAAACAGCTAGTATGATGGTACATTTCAAGCAAACTATATCAATAATTACAATAAGTGCAAGTTGTCTAAATATACCACTTAAAAGACATAGATTTTTCACATGGAATAAAAAAGGAAGACACAATTATGTCCTCTACAAGAAACCTACTTTTTTTTTTTTTTAAACATCTTTATTGGAGTACAGTTGTTTTACAATGGTGGGTTAGTTTCTGCTTTATAACAAAGTGAATGAGCTATACGTATACATATATCCCCATATCCCCTTCCTCTTGTGTCTCCCTCCCACCCTCCCTATCCCACCTCTCTGGGTGGTCACAAAGCACCGAGCTGACGTCCCTGTGCTATGTGGCTGCTTCCCACTAGCTATCTACTTTACATTTGGTAGTGTAAATATGTCCATGCCACTCTCTCACTTTGTCCCAGCTTACCCTTCCCCCTCCCCATGTCCTCAAGTCCATTCTCTATGTCTGCAAAGACCTTATGTTTTAACATTTGTTTCCAGTTTTATTGAGATGTAATTGACACACAGCACTGTATAAATTTAAGGTTTACACCGTAATGATTTCACTTGCATATATCATGAAATGATTACCATAATAAATGTAGTTAACATGCCTCGTCTCATGTAAGGTACACGCCCCCCCCCGAAAAAAAACCCCAAAAAACAACGAAAATTTTTTTCTCTGTGATGAGAACTTTTAGGATTTACTCTCTTAACAAGTTTCCTGTGCACCACACAGCAGTGTTAACAGTAGCCATCATGTTGTACATTACATCCCTAGTGCTTATTTATCTTATAACTGGAACTGTGTACCTTTTGACCACTGTCATCCAATTTCCCTTCCCCCACCCCCCCAACCTATGATAACCATAAATCTGACCTCTTTTTCTATGGGTTGGGGGGGGGGTTGTTTCTGTTTTTTCAGATTCCACATATAAGTGAGATCATAGAGTATTTGTCTTTCTTTGTCTGACTTATTTCACTTAGCATAATGCCCCCAAGATCCATGCTTGTCACAAATGGCAGGATTTCCTCCTTTTTCTGGTTGAATAATGTTCGATGTCTATACATATCATGTTTTCTTCATTCATTCATCTGTTGATGGACACTTAGGTGGTTTCCATTTTTTAGCTATTGTAAACAATCCTGCTGTGAACTTGGAGGTGCAGATATCTTGTCTGCATAATGTTTTCTTTTCCTTTGGCTATATTCCCAGGAGTGAGATTGCTGGACCATATGGCAGTTTAATTTTCCATTTTTTGAGGAGCTTCCATACTCTTCCAAAATGGCTGTACCACTTTACAGTCCCACCAACAGTGCAGAAGGGTTCCCTTTTCTCCACACCTTTGCCAGCATTTGTTATTTCTTGTCTTACTGATAATAGACATCCTAACAGGTGTGGGTTGGTATCTCATTGTGATTCTGATTTTCATTTCTCTAATGATTATTGATGTAGAGCATCTTTTCATGTACATTTTAGCTATTAATATATCTTCTTTGGAAAACTATCGGTTTGGGTCCTTGCCCATTTTTTAATCTGATGATGATGATTTTACTATTAAGTTGTATGAGTTCTTTACATATTTTGAATATTAACCCCTTATCAGCTACATGGTTTGCAAATATTTTTCCCACTCGGTAGGCTGTCTTTTGGGTTTGTTTGCTGTGCATAAGCTTTTTAGTTTGATGTGCTCTCACTTGTTTATTTTTTACCTTGTTGCTTGTGCTTTAGGTGTCATATCGAAAAAGTAATTTCCAAGACCCATATCAAGGAGTATTTTTTCTTTAATGTTTTCTTCTAGGAGTTTTATGGTTTTGGGTCTTAATGTTTAAGTCTTTAATTCATTTTAAGTTAATTTTTGCTGGTGGTGTAAGATAAGGGTCTAGTTTCATTCTTCTACCTGTGAATATCCAGTTTTTCCCAGCACCGTTTATTGAAGGGGATGTCTTCTCCATTGAGTATTCTTGGCCCACTTGTCAAGTATTAGTTGACCATGCATGCATGGGTTTATTTCTGGTCTCTAGATTCTGTATCATTGGTCTATGTGTCTGTTTTTATGGCAATACCATACTGTTTTGATTACTACAGCTTTATAATATAGCTTGAAATCACGAAGTGTGATACCTCCCTCTTTGTTCTTTCTTAGGGTTACTTTTTCTATTTGGGGTCTTTTTTTTACTTCTTTTAAAAATGTCATTGGACTGTTGACAGCGATTGCCTTGAATCTATAGATGGCTTTTTGTAGTATGGAAATCTTAACAATATTAATTCTTCAGTCCATGAACATGGAATACCTTTTTATTTATTAGTGTTGTCTTCAGTTTCTTCCATTAATGTTTTGTAGTTTCAGTGTAGAGCTCTTTCACCTTCTTGGTTAAGTTTATTTCGAAGTATTTATTATTGTAAATTTCAAACACTTTAGATCATGTATCCTGTCATTTAAAAAAAATAACAGTAAAGTGAATGGATGGAGCATGTACATAATACATCCCTTATTAACTGTATCTTGTGGAATAAAATGTGTTTGGGGTAAAGATCATGATTATTGATAATAGTTATAAACCCACATTAGATATTCTTGATATTTTTTATTCATGCGCTGACTTGATGCCTTTGATACCAGAAACCCCCTTTTACTATGCTTACTTATAGAAGTAAACATACTTTCATTTTAATTCACCAGCTGCTTTGTTGAACTTCATAGTCAATATCTTGGTGTTGCAGGGTAACTAATGGATTATATTAAGTATAGCCACGTGGTAAAATTAATCAAATTGCAGGAACAGAAAACTGTGCTGCATTTGATAGGTCTGTCTCTCAAGTCATGAAGCCATGATTTGAAGCCATGCTGGACCGTGTTATAATGTACAGAAAAGTGGACTTAGAATAGAAAAGACTCTTGTCAAATCTCAGTTCTATCAGACACTACCTCTGACCAACTTGTGTTTCATTTTTGAGTTTCATTTTCCTCTTCTCTGAAGGAGGACCAGTAATACCTGCCTCAAAAGGTCATTTGGGCAAGTAGAATAAAATAATATTTGTGAAAACGCTTAGCATAATGCATAATACATATTAGTTTAAAGCACAGTAAGGCTTCATTCCTTCCTTTCAGTGCTCCCAGAAGCCACATGAAGCATCTAGACTTGGAGTTCTTCCTTTCTGCTAAGCCACCACATTGCTGGACACTCCCAGCCTGAATAGCAGAAGCCAGACTACTTTACACCGTGTGCATCTAGGTGAACTCTGAACTATCACTAGAGGAAGGTACCCTTGATGTGTGCTGAGCTGTGGCCTGGATTATCTTCCAGCCCCTTCTAGACCTTATTCTCTGCTTATTCATTATACTTAGTGTGCCTTCCCTTAAACTCTCCCCTTCACAAGACTCATAGTCTTTTGAATCGGATACATTTCCCGGAGGATATTAGCACTCAAGTCTCGTATTATGTGCTGCATCACAGTTGTGTCAAGTAGCCGGAGCACAGCAATAACCAAAATCTAGAGCCACTAACACCCCAGAGTGGTGGCATGGGTTGTCTAGGTGGGAAAGCCTACCACATACCAGGTCCTTTATGTACATTTGTGCTAGGTATTCTCTTTGCCTTCGAAGTCCACTCTCACCCATCTTTGCCCTACTCAGACCCTGGCAGGACCACATCACCCAGGCTCCCTTGACCTCTGACTTCTAGTTGGGAAACACCAGCAGGAGACCAAAGGGCAGGAGGTGGAAGTGTTTATTTCTCCCGTTGCCCCATACCAGGCTTTGATGTGACAGTGGCTGCATTCCACTATCTGAGGCCAGGGCTCCTGTTGGGCAGCATCTCTCCTTTGGCTGCAGCTCTTTCCCCTTCAGGCCTAGAGCTGGTATCTGCCTCCCACCATTGCTGGCACAGAGGTGCTTCCCCTCCTGTTGGTTCCATTAAGCCTTGCTGTACCTTTGTTAATGCTTCTTACTGTTCATTTTCTTTTGCTGCTATAACATGACCACAGCCGCTGTGTCTTAAAACAATGTATAGTCGGGCTTCCCTGGTGGCGCAGTGGTTGAGAGTCCGCCGGCCGATGCAGGGGACTTGGGTTTGTGCCCCCGGTCCGGGAGGATCCCACATGCCATGGAGCAGCTGAGCCCGTGAGCCATGGCCGCTGGGCCTGCGTGTCTGGAGCCTATGCGCCGCAACGGGAGAGGCCACAACAGTGAGAGGCCCGCGTACCGCAAAAAAAAACCCAAAACAATGTATAGTCTGTTAGAAGTCTGTCATAGGTCTCACTGGACAAAAATCAAGCTGTGGGTAGGGCTTCATTCCTTTCTGGAGTCTCTAGGAAAGAATCTGTTTCCTTATCTTTTCCAGCTTCTAGAGGCCACCCATGTTCCTTGGCTTGTGGCCCCTTCCTCCATCTTCAAAGGCAGCAACAGCAGGTTGAATCCTTATCACATTTCTGCCATTGTCTTCCACTTTTAAGGTTGGGCCCACTCAGGTAGTTTAGGATAATTTCTTCATCTCAAGGTCCTTAACAGGAATCAAAACAGCAAAGTTCCTTTTGCCCAGTAAAGTGACATATTCACCAGTTCCAGGATTCCAGAGATTAGAATGTTAGCATCTTTCATGGCCTTTATTCTGCCTACCAAAACTACCTGCATTAAATTCTCTTTATTTACCCCTTTGTATCATCTGCTTCGTGCCAGGAAACTGATAAAGTATTCTTTAATCCCATCCCCTAGTGACTCTGTGATATATAGGTGTTGTTTCACAGGTGAGGAGATTGAAGACAGAAACCAGTCAACTAAATATGGATTTACCATACCACTGTTAGGTAAATTTAATGATCTTGGATAGTTTAAAAAACAAATCAGAAAATCCGAAGTTATTTATGCCTGCCAGCTGCTGGAACTGCCCATAAAATTTCATAAACGTTGCCTAGCTCAAGGCAAAATTATTTGGTTCTTAATATGTATGTGTCAGATATACATGCACGTATGTATACTGCGTACCGACTTCCACAGCCCAAAGATCATAACCCAGAATCAAGTTTAAAAAAGGAACTATGGATACGGAAGGTTAGGCTTTATTCTGGTTCCTTTGACCTCTCTGCTTCTCTCCTCATCCAGTCAGGCAACTTAGTTTCTTCTTCCTCCTTCTCCATTCTACCCCCATCTCTGTGTGTCTAGTAAGTCATTGCAGCTTTGGTGTGAATTGGTTTAATGTGTTACCTCCCCAGGAGTGTTGATGGGGTGAAAGAGGAGGTGGTGTTTACAACCCCGGGCCATCTTGTTTACCGTTAGTAGATATCTTAGGCCAGTGGGTCGTTCAGTCCTACCTGATAGGGAGCCACGTCATCCGTGTTCTCACACTGACCTTGGTGCTGGGCTAACCAGAGCAGCACAGAAATCATGCTGGTGAGAGCGCTTGGCGGAGGAACAGTCCCACTGAGAAGCCAGGGCTTGGGTCTACAGATTGTGCTAATGCAGTTGCAGACAAACTGGAGCAGAGTCCAAGCAGGGAGGTCAGGGCCACCCCAAGCATCACTGAGTAGATCCGTTAGCATGGACGTCCTGTAGGACCAGGGATTTGTTGTCTGGTTTCCTTGGTCTCCATGTTCCCAAGCCCAGAGCAAATATTCTATAGATATTTGTCAAGTGAAGGACTCAGAGAGAGCGGGGAAGGAGAGAAAGAAGTGACATTTCAGGGTTTGTAACCACCCCTCCAAAGGCAAAGGCTGTTTTTCTCTCGCCATCTTTGCCCCTCTTAGAGTAGAACACTCAAGGGTTGACAGGTGTGTCTTGACAGCCAGAAAGAGGCAAAGCTCCCCAGGAGGTATTAGCTGTTGATGTTGCAAGGGAATCTCAACTGCTGTCTCAACTAATGTGTTTCCCTTTGTAAGGGGACAGTGGTATTTGAACTATAAAGCTATACCAGTAATACATATGTAATTTACTGGTAATAGAATATCATAGATCAATATATACATATATCAACTCAACACACTGTGCACCTTAAACTTATACAATAGTATATGTCAACTGTATCTCAATCATAAAAAATAATATCATAGATCATTGGGAAGTCCACTTGCCTAACATACTTCAACACATTCTTCTGCTATTCACATGACCACTTCATCCTCATGACTTGTATCACTGAAGTCTCTGCTCACGTGTTCCTCTCTAGAGATGGTCTCCCAATCTCAGTACCACCCTCTTCCCTTACCGTCATAGCACATGCTATGGTATTATATTACATGATAACTGTATAATGCCCAGAATGAACGTCTATGCAGCTAGGCACTCTCTCTGTTTTGTTTCCTGTTGTGTCCTCAGTACTGAGAACAATCCTTGACCCAGAGTTGGCACTCAGGAAATATTTGCTGAATGAATGAATCTGGCTTTGAATCTATCTGCTGACCTTCGGCAGGCCCATCTCGCCGCACCTCAGTTTTATCATCTATGAAATGGGGGTAAGAATTACAATATGGAGTTATTTTAAGAATTAGATAGTATTCAAAAGATCCTGGCACAGCATCTGGGCTTTCGAAAGCTCTCAAAGATAAGAGTTTCTTTAATGTTGTCTATTTTAATTGTGTATATTCTTGAGTGTATGTAATTTTTCTTTGTTAAGGGTAGCTATTATAGCTATTTAGAAAACGTGTTAATATTAATGATCTAGTTGTGAGTTGTAGTAATCAAATCTCATCATCAAAGACAGAAAATCAAAGTTGGCCACTGACCATTAAATAAAATGTTATAATGAAATTCACTAGATGGCAATCTTGGTCTCAATATGGCAGGAGTTGAGTGACAGAAGTTCTTATTTGTTAAAGCAAATTGTAAATGACCACATTAGATGACACAAGCAGAACAATAAACGTAGAAAGTGATTTAAGATTAGGTTCTTATAATGTCAGTCCTTTTCGATTTATAAATCTAAGTGGTATGTTTCTCCATAAAAAGTACAATGTAATGCAAAATAGTGTCTCTTTAAAATGTCAAGTGCCGTGAATTACTAAGATGTTGCTGATGGTTTGTGTTTTAACCTCAGACACTCCCAGTTATTGTCTTGACTGTTACAAATAGCACATGTGCTTTCTGACGTGATTATTACTTTATTAAATAATGTTGTTTAATGCCCTTATATCTCTTCCATGTCCCTCTAATAATTTATTCATGAGGCTCATCATATTCTGCATAAAGGTAACATGATTATATTTGCACCTGAATTTTTTTTTAAATTGAGATGGATGGCAAAGATAGGATATTTTAAAGTTACTTTGCGGGCTTCCCTGGTGGCTCAGTGGTTGAGAATCTGCCTGCTAATACAGGAGACACGGGTTCGAGCCCTGGTCTGGGAGGATCCCACATGCCGCGGAGCAGCCACAACTACTGAGCCTGCGCGTCTGGAGCCTGTGCTCCGCAACAAGAGGCCGCGATAGTGAGAGGCCCGCGCACCGCGGTGAAGAGTGGCCCCCGCTTGCCACAACTAGAGAAAGCCCTCGCACAGAAACGAAGACGCAACACAGCAAAAATAAATTAATTAATTAATAAACTCCTACCCCCAACATCTTCTTTAAAAAAAAAAATTACTTTGCTGTGCTGCTCTCTAATTGCCAGTTTTACTGAATGTGAAATGTATTTACCTTTTCTTCCTTACGGTTTCCCTGCAAATAATACTCAAAAAGCCAATGAGAGCCCTGTTCACCACAGAGCAGACTTTCAGGCAGGTCCTTCTTAGACCCCTTCTGCAAGAGTTTTGTGCAAAGGTATCAGAATGCTTTTATTACAGGGTGAGGTGACCTCCATGGGTGTCCTGAATTACTGATCCTTGGACAGCTTTAAAGCAAGCAATGAAACATATAGCAATGTTCCTTATCTTCCATTTGGTAGCTGTTCAGTAAAAGTTGGAGTTGAAAGTGTATGAAGTGAAGTGAGTTGTGACGAGTTAAAATGATCTTTGCCTCAGAAAGTCGTGTTTATTCTAGGGAGAAGATTGAAATGACTGGTGATGCTTGTTTTTGGAGCGTGGGTATCATTTTGTTGCATAAAATGCTCATTTCATGTCTTTGAAGCTGTGGGATCCTGCACCTATTGAATTAAGAGGATACTCTACTGATGATAATTTGGGGGAATGAAAACAATGGATTGTCATTTAACACACGTCATTGGGCATCCTTCTTGGAGGGGTATGACTGTCTGGACTTAAATCCCTGCTCGTCCAGTAATTAGCTATTTTATCTTCCCTCATTTGTAATGGAGACAGTAACTGTAATCTACCTCATGGAGTTGTCGGGGGAATTAATTAAGTTAATATGCGTAACTCTTGGAACGTTGCCTGGCTCCAGGTAAGCAGGTCTCTAAGTGTCTTCCAAGGCACAGTGCACATCCTGCTTTGTCTATGGAAGCTCCTTGGATCTCTCTGCTTTCTGGCTGCCTATTTGATTTATTGTCCGAGCTATATATTTTGGAGCTTTATCATATTTGATGTAACCCTTCATCATACCTCTGTTTTCCCCCACTCATGTAAGTCAGTCTCATTCTCGCATTTGTAGGATCATTTAGGATCTCAACAAACTGGAGCAAAAGTGTTGTCAATGATGGCAGAAGGCATGCAGTTGCTAACTAGAGATTGCTAGCCAATTATGTAATAATAACGTTAACAATCAGAGTGATCATAATGAGATGATTAAAAATAAATGTTATTAAATATTGTGAAACTCATGTCAAATCCATATAATCCTAACAATTTGCTTGTAAAGTTCTAAGTGGAAATAAAAATACAATTCTGATGTATAATTTCTATAAACCATATAATTTGAGCCCAAAAAAACACTTTTTAAATGGAGGTATAGCTGATTTACAATAGTATATCAGTTTCAGGTGTACAGCATAGTACAGAATTTCTATAGATTATATTCCATTTAAAGCTACTCAAAATTTTGGCTATATTCCCTGTATTGTACAGTGTATCCTTGTAGCTTATTGTATACATCGTAGTTTGTACCACTTAATCCTGTGCCCCCTATAGCAGAGGGCTGGCTAAGTTTTCGACTTCAGCTTTTTGGTAAAAACAGATCAAAATGACCCTCTTCCGCAAGGCCTGTCAAGGTCTTACTTCCTATTCCTATGGAGAATTCGTTTTGTTGTTAGCATTCCTTTATCCCTTAAAACCTATTTCTTTTCTACTTTCTCCTTTCCCTGCTTTCCTTCCTTCCTTCCTTCCAGTCAAGCCAACCACCTAGCCAGCTATTCAACAGTCATTTTGAGCCTCTTGCTATGTGCCATAAACAGTGCCAGGTGTTACGTATTCAAATGGTCAACGTGCAGGTAGCCCCTGTTTTCCTGGAGCTTATAGTGTGCTGTAAAAAAAAATGGTTTAATACTTAATTACAGATTACTTTAAAGGCTAAAAAGAACAGAGTGCTCAGAGTGAATAACAACAGGAATTCACTTTAAATTGTGTGGTTAAGGCTGCCCTGAGGAAGCAATGTTCAAACTGGGACTTGAAAGATGAGAAGAAACCATCGTGCCAAGATTGATAGGGGAGAAAGAAGGTGAGGAAGGCCAGGACAAGTAGAGGGGACTGTATGTAGGGAGGCATAGAGGCCCTCATGGAAGTGGGGATGGCCAGCCCAATTGCAGCCCTATGGGCTTGGAGGAGAGCTCTGAGAATGGAACCTAAGTGGTACATGGGGGTGACCACACAGAGCCTTGCAGGCCACGTCGGGGGTCTAGATCTGAAGTGTAATGGAAGTCAGTGAGATGGCTGAAGGCTTAACATTTTTTTATTTCCATTTTTAAGTCACCCTGGTTGCTTCTGTGGATGTTGCTTTGGAGGGGGCCCAGGCCAGCGTGAGGGAACTTGGAGGCTATTGCAGCAGTCCGTCCCTCTGTTACCATATTGAACACGTTGCGTTATTTAATGATTGGTTAACTTGGCTCTTCATGCTGGCATCAGTGAGTCCTGACACACTTCTGACATACAGTGAGATGTGTCAGAAAGTGTTGAGAGGGTGAATGTCTGAATGAAAGTCTACCCTTAATGCTGTCCAGGGGGTTTACTTCTCTTGTCTGTGACCTTCTGATTTGCTCACGATGATGATTACCTGCCACTGTCCCTGACCGAGGACACATGGCATGCATGCTGCCGAACTCCATAGCACAGTAATCAAGTACAGCATCCCTGCCTACAGAAGCAGGCCTGGGAGAGAGCACCACTTGCTTCTCCTTGCCTCGAGAATCATTAAATTACCTGGTGTTGAAGTTTCCCAAAGCATATGCTGAATTTTTTCTTTTTTTTTTTTTAAGATTTGTGTGTGTGCTATTATTCATGTTCTTTAAGGACCTTGCTATTGAATCCAAATATGACTCTGCTATGGGGTTTATACATCTCTCCCTTCTATCTTCATTCTCTTCTATACTGTTTTCAGGAGATAATTTGCACAGCTGCAGAGTAAGAGGTGCTGTGATAGTGTGTAGGGGTGTAGCAGTGATCACCTGTAGGGATACAGCAGTGAACACGTATGATAAAAATATCTACCTTTGCAAGAAATCACCTTCTGGGAGCAGTTATACAAGAAGATGGTGAGTATTAGGGGGCAAGAAAAAGAGTAAGGGAAGGGTTCTGCAGGTTGGGGTCATGATTGAGAGAAGGCTTCACTGAGAGGGCAACATTTGAGGAGTGAGCTTCAAGTGAGGACACGAGGGAAGAGCGCCCCACATGAGGAGAGCAGCTCCTGCAAAGACTGAGGCACTGCACGCCTGGCAAGTTAGAGGAAGGGCAGGGAGGCCAGCGCGGTTGGAGGGGAGTGAGCTCAGGGTGACAGGTAGGATGTGTGGTCAGTGAGATGAAGTTGCTGAGACAGACGAGAATAGTCCTGTGGTCGACTGTGAGGACTTGGCTTTTACTTTGAGGGAAATGGGGAGCCAGCGCACAGTGTTGACCAAAGGAATTACAGGTGGGTTGACTGTGAACTGCTCATTAAGTGACAGGGAAAACAATCTACCAAATCCATTTGTCTTGAAATTGGTGTCCCAGGTGTGGTGTAGGAAGTTGCTGACACTGGCCTTGAGTAACTGTGACATATTGTCATTGCTGGAGTAGCTTAATTTCAAATAACGGAGTGTCAGCTCTTCCCTAATGAGGTCTTAGAGCTCCTACTCAGTGCTGGAGAGAGAGAGACAGGATTGTGAAAAGTAGATCTGTGCGATAGAGACCAAGGGTGACAGACACTGCCCCCAGCAGCTGGCCATTAGGAAGAGACGCACACACAACTGAAGTGGAGAGGCAGCCCAGCATAATGGTTACAGCAGAGATTCTGGGCCCGGACCGCCTGGGTTGGAATCCAGTTCTGCCGTTTGCAAGCTGTGTGATGTTAGGGAAGTTAACTTTGTTGTGCCTCAGTTGCCACACCATGAAATGGGAATCATTGTGGTACCTCTTAGTGTTACCATGAGGATTAGTGACTACTTATAAAGTGCCTTATGTGTTTTAAATAAAATCCACATATACTCCCTACCTTTTTCTGGCTTATGCACCAGGTTCATTACTTTGTGGCCCGAGGAAATGAGATTGCTCTCAACAAAGCCATGATGACTCTTTCCTGGGTCCCTGTGTTTTCCTCTCTGTCTTTGATGACTCTGCAGTTAAGCCTGATAGTTCAGGGCTCTCCTCCAGTCCCGACTGAAAAATGGGACAGCAGCTTCCCTGTAAGGGAAACACCTTGTTGGAAGAAAATATGTTGGCCAAGCCATCATGCTAATTATCTAAGCCTCAAAGGAATTAATTTTCTGGTAGTCGTTGAGCTTACTGTCTTTAAATAAAAATGTTGATTAAATTAATGTGGTAGAAGAGGATTTATATCTAAGTAATTGGATGATGACTGGAATAAGAATGAAGGCATACTGAGAACTAGAGGTACAGGGTCAACATATATTAATTCTTCATAGGTTCTTAGGTTTTTGAGGAATTGGCATCTGTGTGATGCTAGGCTTAGAGTAGGGTCTGGTTCTTTTTAACTCTAGAATCAGATGATAATTGAGAGGAGAGTTCAACCAAGAACTGAGTACTATTCTATACCACGTGCTTTTTAAAAACTATCTCAGTTAATCAGCACTTGGTGAGGTATACAGAGTTTCACCTCTAACTCACAATCTGAGGAAACTTGACACTAAGAGGCCATACAGCTACAAACGGTGGCCCCAATATTCAGAACTTTTACGTCTGCTTCTGAAGACCCCATTCTTTCCACTCTCTGTCTCCTTTGGGGCAGTCACTGCTGAGCATTATGAGTCAAAGAACTTGATCTCTTCTCTCCTAGTAGGTGATAGTAACGCTTTCCTGTCAGAATTTTGGATCCCTAGAACCAACCTATTGTGGAATTGACCTGGGAATAAATCCTTGTGTGTATCCTGTTCCTAATGTTCATTGGGACTTACAGACTTTCGACTGTTAAACCAAAGGATTGTCTTAACCATTCATATAAAGGGGAAAGACTAGAAAAATGAGAGACACTAGCTCAAAATAAGGAAGTGAGAAAAGTAAGTAATTTGAGTTAAATATCTCTGGGTTGTGTTACAGCAAAGGATCTTTATCCGCTGCTAACTGTGTCTCAGAGAATAAGCAGGGGCTGTTGTTGGAGGATTACCAAGCAGCCATCATGAATTGGGCATCAAACAGACCATAAAATCAGACCGTGTTCCACCTCGAGGCTAGAACTCATCCAGTGATGAGAGAGGCTGCTGAAGTGTGCGGGCACAGGAATGGATGTGTCTGGGTGGGAACCAGTGGTGGCAGGTTCTCTAGAAGACTTGTGTTTGTAGTCTTGCCAGCAAGTGGGAAGAAGCTTTGAGCATTGCTCAAGAGTTGGCAGAGAACCTCTGAGCTAGAGAAACAAATGACATTTTCTAAGCACTAAGGTTTCTTGGCAGAAATCTCTGCTATTTGGAACTGCAAAGATGCAAATGAAGACATGAAATTATTTTAGTATTTATTTTTAGTAATTTTTAAGAACGTGCTTAGTATTATCTTGTTCCTAGAGCCATCTCTTCAGATTTGTTGAATTGAGATGGAAGCAACGCCAGGCATCTTTAGTCTCCTTCCCTGCCACTTTAAGGCCCTCCACATGATTCCTGTCTGGCTCTTACAGACTCCCATGATGATAAAATCAACCGTGTAGGGGACTGAACTGCAGTCTCGGAGCTTTGGAACTGTTGCCAGGTTTGGTAGAATTAAAAATGTCTTGCCTTTCTGGGCTAGACTCAACTTGGATTCTTTATCACCGTAAGATGAAAATTTCAGGCACCAAGGGACAGAAAACATCCAAAATCTATGCATTCTCTCTTTATTCCCTAAAAGAGTAGAGTGCAGAACAAAACCCAGAAATTGCCCACACTGCTCCTGCCCTCTGCATCAAGGTGAGAATCTTCCCTTATTTGCATGGTCCATGGCGGATAGCAGAGGGCACCCCTGCAACATGCAACTGAGACTGTGCCATCCCTGGTGGGTGTTCATTCCCACTAGTGGGAATGTGCTTTGACTCCTCTTTTCATTCACTCTCCCTAAGGTCAGGAATGATGGACCGCTGATGACAAGTCAGTTTTCTCTGTGCTTTGGGAGCAGGTTTAATATGACACCCAGACACAGCCTTTGCACACCATTTGTGATACTGAGTGGCAGATGTTTTTTACTTAAAGGAAGGAGTGTTTTCTACAAAGGGAGAGGAATTTTTGCAGGAAATTTGCAAACATTACATTGACCCTGATCACCTTGTTACAGATCCAGTTAGTCTTCTGGGAAGGGACTGCTAGGAAGGGAAGATCCTAGCAGTGCCTTGCTGGAGAACATTGAATAATTTGTGAATTTACAGTCCCATCTGCTTCCTTTTTTTTCTGTTTTTTTTTAATTGAAGTATAGTTGATTTACAGTGTTGGGTTAGTTTCAGGTGCGCAGCAAAGTGATTGTTTTATATATGTATTCTTTTTCAGATTCTTTTCCATTATAGGTTATGACAAGATATTGAATATAGTTCCCTGTGCTATACAATAGGTTCTTGTTGCTTACCTATTTTATACATAGTAGTGTGTATCTGTTAGTCTCAAACTCCTAATTTATCCCTCCCTTCCCTCCTTTCCCCTTTGATAGCCATAAGTTTGTTTTCTGTGTCTGTGAGCCTATTTCTGTTTGGCAAATAAGTTCATTTGTATCATTTTTTTTTTTAGATTCCACTTATAAGTGACACCGTATGATACTTGTCTTTGTCTGACTTACTTCACTTAGTATGATAAACTCTAGGTCCATCTATATTGCTGCAAATGGCATTATTTCATTATTTTTTATGGTTGAGTAGTATTCCATTGTGTGTGTGTGTGTGTGTGTGTGTGTGTGTGTGTGTGTGTGTGTGTGTGTGTACACATACATACATACACCACATCTTTGTTATCCATTCATCTGTTGATGGACATTTAGGTTGCTTCCATGTCTTGGTTGGCTATTGTAAATAGTGCTGCAATGAATTTTGGGGTGCATGTATCTTTTTGAATTATAGTTCTTTCTGGATATATGCCCTGTAGTGAGATAGCAGGATCATATGGTAACTCTATTTTTGGTTTTTTAAGGACCCTCATTACTGTTCTCCATTGTGGCTGCACCAATTTACATTCCCACCAACAGTGTAGGAGGGTTTCCTTTTCTCCACACCCTCTCCAGTATTTATTGTTTGTAGACTTTTTGATGACGGCCATTCTGACCAGTGTGAGGTGATACCTCATTGTAGTTTTGATTTGCATTTCTCTAATAATTAGTGACATTGAGCATCTTTTCATGTGTCTGTTGGCCATCTGTATGTCTTCTTTTTTATTTTTATTTTTTTTTAGTATATCTTCTTTGAAGAAATGTCCGTTTAGGTCTTCTGCCCATTTTTTGATTGGGTTGTTTGTTTGTTTTGATATTGAGCTGTTTGTATATTTTGGAAATTAATTCTATGTTGGTTGCATCATTTGAAAATATTTTCTCCATAGGTTGTCTTTTTGTTTTGTTTATGGTTTCCTTTACTCTGCAAAAGCTTTTCAGTTTAATTAGGTCCCATTTGTTTATTTTTGCTTTCATTTCCATTACTCCAGGAGGCAGATCCAAAACATTTTGCTGCAATTTATGTGAAAGAGTGTTCTGCCTATGTTTTCCTCTAGGTGTTTTATAGTATTTGGTCTTATATGTAGGTCTTTAATCCATTTTGAGTTTACTTTTTGTATACAGTGTTAGAAAATGTTCTAATTTCATTCTTTCACATGTAGCTTCCCAGTTTTCCCAGCACAACTTATTGAAGAGACTCATATTTCTCCATTATATATTCTTGCCTCCTATGTCTTAGATTAATTGACCATAAGTGCATGGGTTTATTTCTGAGTGTTCTATCCTGTTCCATTGATATGTGTCTGTTTTTCTGCCAGTACCATACCGTTTTGATATCTGGAGCTTTGTTAGTATAGTCTGAAGTCAGGGAGAGTGATTCCTCCCACTCTATTATTCCTTCTCAAGATTCTTTTGGCTGTTCAGGGTCTTTTGTGTTTCTATACAAATTGCAAAATTATTCTGGTTCTATGAAAAATGCCATTGGTAATTTGATAGAGATTGCATTGAATCTGTAGTTTGCCTTTGGTAGTATGGTCATTTTAATACTATTGATTCTTACAATCCAAGAACACGGTATATCTTTCCATCTGTTTGTGAAATCTTCAGTTTCTTTCATTAGTGTCTTATAGTTTTTGGGGTACAGGTCTTTGCCTCCTTAGGTAGGCTTTTCCTAGGTGTTTTATTCTTTTTTGATGCAGTAGTAAATGGGATCATTTCCTTAATTTCTCTTTCTGCTATTACAGTGTTAGTGTATAGAAATTCAACAGATTTCTGTATATTAATTTTGTATCCTGAAACTTTACGGAATTCCTTGATGAGCTCTAGTAGTTTTCTAGTGACGTCTTTAGGATTTTCTGTGTATAGTATCATGTTATCTGCAAACAGTGACAATTTTACTTCTTCCTTTCCAATTTGGATCCCTTTTATTTCCTTTTCTTCTCTGATTGCTGTGGCTAGGACTTCCAAAACTATGTTGAATAAAAGTGGTGAGAGTGGACATCCTTGTCCTGTTTCTGATCTTAGAGGGAATGCTTTCAGCTTTTCATTGTTGAGTATGATGTTACCTGTGGGTTTGTCATATATGGCCTTTATCATATTGAGGTATGTTCCTTCTATTCCCATTTTCTGGAGAATTTTGATCATAAATGGATGTTGAATTTTATCAAAAGCCTTTTCTGCATCTATTGAGTTGCTCATATGGTTTTTATTCTTCAATTTGTTAATGTGGTATATCACATTGATTGATTTGTGGATATTGAAAAATCTTTGCATCTCTGGGGTAAATCCCACTTGATCATGGTGTATGGTCCTTTTAATGCTGGATTTGGTTTGCTAGTATTTTGTTAAGGATTTTTACATCTATGTTCATTGGGGATATTGGCCTGTTATTTTTTGTGATATTTTTGTCTGGTTTTGGTATCAGGGTGATCAGGGTGGTTTCATGGAATAAGTTTGGAAGTATTCCTTCTTCTGCAGTTTTTTGGAATAGTTTCAGAAGGATAGGTTTTAACTCAGTCCCATCTGCTTCTCATGAGAAGGGAGGAAAATCACATGGTGATGTTGTTCGTGGATCTCAAGCCTCAAATGGGATTTTCCCAAAAGTCTTCTCTAACCAGACTTAGCCATATAGTCTCAATATCCAATTTGACATCTAGTAAACCCACTAGAATTTATGAAATAATCCAACAAACCTTCATGAAAGGAAGTACAGGATGGGGATTAAGAGTAGAGATTTAAGACATAGACTACCTATATTTCAGTCCTGGCTCTGCAACTTACTAGTTATATGATCTGGTCAATTTACTTAATCATTCTATGCCTCGGCTACCACATCTATAAAATGGAGGTGAAATTATCATCTGTGTCATTGGGTTGAAGGGAACAATAAATGAATTAATATCTCAGAAACACAAAGAACGATGTTTGACACATAAACACTGTTCAGGAGCCTGTTGGCTGATGGTGATGATAACAGATTATGATTATGACAACAGTGTTGATGATGACACCGATGACTTCGTTGTTGTCAGGCTGAGAGTAACAAAATACAGTTCTATCAAGGGACTAGTCATCTTGGGTGGGGATACAGCCAAGTCAGTCAACGGTGTCATCACAGGTTTTGGATGTGTTTGAAGTGTGCGGTGGCGTATGAGTGTGGAGGAGGTGGGTGGGGCGGTGGGAAAAACTCGAGAGGCTGTGATGTGCCAGCTGTATCTGAAGCAATGAGCAGGCGTTAGCGAGGAAAAGAGATGAGAGCAGTGCCTTCCAGGGGAGCCAGTGCGTGAAGGTGTGTGACAGGTTTGAGAATCACAGTTAGTTTGGCCTGGTTAGTTAACACGTAGGATGCAGGTGAAGGAGGGGTGAGGGATAAGTTGGAGACAGAAGTAGGAGCTACATCACACAGGGTCTCGTATGCCTTAATCGGAGTGGGGTTTTTACCGGGAAGGTCTGAAGCATGGGAATGACAGAGACAGGGAGGCAGGGAGTCAAAGACTCAAACATCAGGGACTCTTACAGTTTTTTGAGTTTCCTCATGTATAAAATTAGGGCCTCAGGGACTGCACGATATTAGGGTCTCTGCTGTGCTTGTAAGTACAGAACGAATGGCCAAAACGTTCTGGTTTTGGGCTCTCCATCAATAAGGCAGAGAACAGGTGGCATACTCGACTAGGATTTTTGAGAATAAATGTTAAGGAAAAGGCTCTTCAGAGGTGTGAGCTGAAGCTGTAGACAAGGGCCACCTGAGTGAGGACCAGCCACTTCCAGGGCTGCTCAGATGCAGGGAGGATCTTGTCCTCTCCCTTCCCCACCCTCTTGTCTTCTACTGGTGCCTCCCATGGCTGACCCCGACTGGAAGCAAGAGGTGAGTGTGTAAGGTCCCTCTCCTTGGAGTCCAGGGAAGGACTGAGAATAGGAAAAATGGGAAATATCCTGAACTCCTCTTGGGACTGATTGTTCTGAGGCTATTTTAAGTCCTCTTTTTTTGGCACCTGTCAAAATCCACTCTAAGACGATACCTGTGGATAAGATTGGAATTTGTGCAGTATTTCAGATCACCTTCCTGTTCTGAGTCAGAAAGCTATACAGGCTATTTTACTATATAATCAGCGACTTTTTTCTATTAGGGCATCCTAATGGAAAACCACAGAATAAGTATTACAATAATTCCCCTTCCTCTTCTTTCCATTTATTGAAACTCATCTGTGTGACAGGCTCTTGAGACTTATCACCACAATCCTTAAAACAATCTGAAAGGTGCTTAATATTATTCACATTTTATGTATAAGGAAATTGAGGCAGTGGTGTTCCAGTAACTCTATAGCTGTAACAAAACTGGGATTCAAATTCAGTTTGGGGTTTTTGTCTATACCCCACTACCTTTAGGCAATAAAGTTCCTTTAGGTAAGTCTGCCACCCTGCTTTGAGGAAGATACTGGATACCTGGGTCACTACTGTCATCACCACCATTTTCTCTACCAGCATCTCTATCATGATCACCGCCACCAAAAACAAAACAAAAGCAACAAATATTGATAGATACTTTAGGATGAGGGGCAAATTTTATGGACACCAAGTCTGAACATCTTAAGGAAGAGTTATTTTCGCTTAACCTCTGGTTTTATTTTTTAATGACAAGTTTCAATTTTGGCTTTGTAAAGGTATTTTTTTGAGGTTTCTTCTCTCAGGTGCTATCAGTGGTAACATATTGGTTATAATTTGGTGCCATGAAACATTTCAATGGAAGTACCAGGTCAGCCACTACTTCAATACTATTTGGATGCAACTAAAATTTTTGCAACATAGTGCAAGATAAAATTACCCAGGACTGTATGTCCTAATGGTCTCACCAAAATGGTGGCTGCTAAAAGTCCTTGCAACTGCAGACTAGGTAATTGAATAGTTTGTATACCAAATTCAGGTCCAAATGATGCTTTTAATAGTATGATTACTCATAATAAGAAAAAGGTCAGCATTCACTAGTATTATCTATTCTCTATAATTTTTAAAACAAGAAAAAAATGCTGTGGCCAGCACATCCATAGGGGAAAAGGCACTGCAACACAGCAGTGGTATGGGAGAACCGTGCTTTATTATTAAATTAGTCATTTCGTTTGAGAAACACCGTGTATAATTGATCTGCTAATTTGCCCGAAGCCTTTCATTTAGATACTGTATTTCACATCTCCGTTCACATTTTCACATTTCCAAAAAGCAGGCATCATTGTGTGACACAGTTTATTGATCATCTTTCTTTTTCTGTCTTAGTGGTACCTAAAACAAATGCATGTCATAAAATCAGTGACATCTTAGATCAGATGAAATAGGGATTCAGACCCTTTTGTGTATTTTTTCCCGATGAGATATCCCTGAAAGACCAAAAGAACCCTTTGAAGAGAGCTAATGCAGAAGATTAAATTCACATATTCTAATATTCATTTTTCTAATTTATATTATATGCCTTACCTGTGTGAGTACTTTATGGGAGTGATAATCACAATGATAAATAGTATTTTCTGCATTTGGGTAGTGCTTTATAGTCTTTAAGGGGCTGCTACATGCATCATCTTATTTCTTCTCAAAGTTGACTTGGAGGATAGACATCAGTTTCCCACTTTCTGGCTAAAGACAGGTGCAAACCTTCTGAAGGTTGGGCGACTCTGCTAAGGTTATCCAGGTCAATATTGACAGAACCAGAACCTGAGTCTCCCAACTCCAAGTTCACTCTTTAGAGCTGGGGCTTCCAAAGTTTAAGTCCAACTCCTGCTTTGCAGTCCAGCATTTTTTTTTCTTATGTTCTAACATCTAGGTAAACCTCTTTTCCCATGTTTTTTAATTGCATAAGTAATACATGAACATAAACCCACTGTTAAAAAAAAGTAAAAATGGAGTAAAAAGTGATATATCTCCATGCCACTGTTTCTTTTCTAGTATTTACACATTTTCTAGTATTTACACATGTGTAAACAGCTCTTTGGCATAAATCTTACTATGTATATGTTTTGTGATTTGCTTTTCTCACTGTATATATCTTAGAGATTTATTCATTTCACAAATATTTACTGTTCTCAGCACTGAGAAAGCCTCATGTCAGTATATGTAGGTTTATCTCTTAACCAGTAAAGAATATTCCATTCTCTGCATTTACCATAATTTATTAAGGCAGTTCCCTGTCACTGGACATTTGGCTTGTTTCCAAATGTAATTTCAGTTCCAACTAATGCTAAATGAAAATATAAAAATTGTAGCACATGCCTGTCTGGGCAAAGGTGTACACTTGTGGGCTAGTTCCCTATGTGCAGGGTTAAAGGATGGGCATACTTAAGTTTTAGCCGTTTTTGCCTGTCCACAAAGGAAGCTGAACCAACAGGGTGTCAGAGTGAGCAAACTGAATCTCCGTGAACTTTTTTTTTGTTTATAAAAGAGAGGAAATAACACAAACCTAATAGCGTTCTTCTGACCATCTTGCAGAGTAATGATAGCCATGCTGCAGAGCTTCCCCCTCTCTTGCGGATCAGACAGAGCCACAAAAATGATCACAACAAGGCAGTCAATTCCAAGGGCATCTGGACGGTGCCAGCCGTTTGAAAAGGTGAGAGGAAGATGCAAACTTCTGCCTGCTGTGTGGTAGGAGGGCAGAAGAGTAAGTCTGGTCTGCCTGGTGGCTGGGGAGAAACGCATTAGGCCGCGATATTCCTGAAAGAATAGTGTGGATAAAGGCAGGGAAGAGATGAGTATGATGGGAAACCTGCAGTCCAGCAGAATCTGATATGGTGAAATGGAGCTGCAGCCTCTCCCTGGATTACAGCTTTCACTCTGCATCTCTTTAGTCCTGCGGCAAGATCAGCCGCTTTGCTGTGCCTGTCAGCTTGGTCATTGCTTTTTGCTCCTTGCTTCTCTGCACAGTGACAAGAATGATACACCCATGGGTAGGCTACCTAGAGTCCTGCATATCCCTCTAGTTAGGGAAGAGTGTTCATCAGAAGTTCAGGGACAGAGTTGGAACTGGAGGAAAATATCTAGTCTGTTGCCGCAATGAAGCTATATTTGAGTTCAACTCACCTGGACTGCTCTGTACCCGGCGTTCTGCCAGGTGCCTCTGAGGCGAAGAGTGAAGGGGATGAGAAGGTTATAACACCAACTCTGAACCCGCTAAAAGCTTTCAGATTAGAAACAGACTATTGTTTCATATCAGCAAAGCCCTGGGAAGCGCCACGTGCCTCCTTGGATCTCCCTTTGCAGTGAGTTATTTTCCGAAGGCATTTCTCAGCCAGTGGAAACAATAGCAGGATAGTCAAAAGACATTCTGGCATTTTTAAGGAGGATGAGGCTGCCAATAGGGGTGGAGTTTTTGTGAGCCTGTGAAGACGGTAGGTTTTCAGAGGCAGTTGACAAAGACCCAGCCCTCTTTGCTAGTTCATATTACTGCCTGGAGAATCTGCCAAAAATCGTGATGATACACTTTTTGGTCTCATTACTGCAGCTCTTTGCCCACCATCTACAATTATTTCATATTGTTAGGAGTCTGGCCCGGGTGTGTGTGTGTGTGTGTGTGTATGTGTACACACTTCCTGTGCTAGGGTACTCTGCTGTCTGTTATTGTTCATTTCCACGTTTGTACTGCAGACACACTATCATATTAGTTGCCACGAAGTAAGAGTTGTGGTTTACAGGAGTGGGATCATTGGAAAAAGAGGCGGTGGCTTGAAGCAGGTCTCAGCGTCCCACTGGGTAGATAAAGTGTCCCGTAGTGCAGTGCCACACCCCCGTACTTATGAACCTCAGAAAGCCACAAGTTGAGGGGCCTTTGGGGCTCTTGACTTAGAAGAGCATCAGGGTGATTGGAATGTGTAGTCTAGTGAACAACCCGGAGTCATAAATAGATTGACCCTGAGTCATAAATAGATTGAGAACCATCTACTCTGCATTGTTGTCTCAGAGCATAATTGATGGGGCAGGATTCAAACAGATCTTTACCAACTAGCTTGTTTGGCCTGGGCCACGCTTCCCATGGGTTTGCAGCTGCCAGGAGCTGCTGAGCACAGAGCTGTCCTAGATCGGGTGTTCAACAAGCCCGTAAGGTAAGTGACTGCAGTCTAGATAGCTTGATGTTACCTACTTTACGCTGAGCTGACATCGTAGTGAAGATCGTGGCCGCATGTCCTTCTGCAGGGGAGCATACGAGGTGTATGGATCTCCCAGGTCAGAGATCCGAACTTGGAAGTAGATGTAGCACAGTTTTTGAAATTATGATAGTATTAAACCTTCATACAAATGTTTCCATGTAGTAAGCATTACTCCAGGCACTCTAAATGGGTTATGCCACTTAATATCCTTCAACGACCCTGTGAGGTAGGTACAGTTATTCCCACTTTACAGACAAGGAGACAGAGACATGCTAAGATGATCCACTCGGGGTCATACAGCTGTCGAGTGCTGATTTGAGCCTGGGCAGTCTGACCTTAGAATCCCCAGGCCGTAATTGGTTGTAAGGGTCCAAAGGGGCCCAGGTGTAGCCATGGGGATGCGAAACTATAGACACGTGTCAGAAGCATTTGATGATTGGCCCATTGTCTCTGAATACATAACTCAAGAAAATGCAGTCCTGTCATTTTCTCTCTCCAACATCCTGGTATCTTCTTTTGTGATTGCTACTAGGAACCATTGATTACCAAAAATGGTTTGTGAAGCAGCCCAATTAAGTGAGCCAAGAATTACATGTCAAGTGTTACCATCTTTATTTGCTTATGTCAAGTGGAGTCAGAGTCCTTCTGTGATCAGCAAAGCAAGTGTAAAGTGGTTGATTAATTTCCTTTAAGTTTTGTCAAAATTTGTGTGCAGGGAATCTAATTTTCAGTTTAATTTTCCTTCCTAACACAGACACTCCATTTTTTTTCCTTTCTCTCTCTCTCACACTATTACTGATAGCTGGAACACATCATTTGTAGTTTCATTTCACTTGAGTGTTGGGTTAATAATATTAATCTGAATACTTCTCCCTTCTTATCTTTATTTTAAGTAATTTGTAAAGGATGGTCAGTTACAGACGTGCTTAAACAGATGACAGCCATTTTGCAGAATACCCGAAAAAGCAAAAGACTTTTATTGTCCTTTAACATACTTCCCACACTGAGAAGTTTTTTGTGTGGTTAATAATATTTTTGTGGGATTTATTGTGTGCCTACTTTGGGCTGGGCATGGAAGAAACACAAAGGTGAATAAAACTCATACCAATAACTTCAGTTTTCTCATATATAAAATGAAGCTGGTAATTGGATTTCTTTCATAGAGCTGTGATTAAATTATATAATCTTTGTAAATGTCTTAGTCTAAGTACTCAACAACTGTTAGCTGTGGCTATATGGCTTCAAAGTCGTCTTGGCTTCTGATTCTGTAGGACATGGAACCAGCTGGCTGCCCTGGTCTGAGACCTCCCCATGCTCTTCAAGCTCCCAGACCTGTGTTGCGACCCCTGTTTACTCTTTCCATGTTGGCAACTCCTGAGCTGTGACTGTTTTCAATCCTATATCTAGATTTCACCTGAAGACCCCCTGTGCTAGGTGTTAACTCAGGCTGTGCAGTGGAGTCTTCGCTGGTTTCTCATTGGTGTGAGGATGTGAGATTGAGAACATCTGTAATTCCTCCTCTAATCTGCTCTTTCCCCTTTAGTTATCACTAAAGGATCAATGACACCTCTTTTAGAAAGTAACTCCATCTTAGAAAACTAGGGATATGCATGGGGACCAACTCATCTCAGGTTTAGCATTGAAAGTCTTGAGATCCAGGAACCCCTATGGGATCATTTCCCCAGCACTGTCTGTTTGAAAGCTGAACATCTCAGCTTCCAGGAACCCCTGGTCCCAGGCAAACAGGGATGTTGGTCTCTCTAGATGCAGAAGACCAAGACAATCAAGAAAGCATACCTCACATCTTGTTTGTATGTAGTTATTTTGCCATAATAAAAAAATAGAATTAATTCTTCCTTTTTGAAATACAATAACTGCCTTTAAAGTTCTGTGAGATTGATGAGGTTACTACATGCTCTCTTGAGGGCAGCACCTAAGAGTCAGGAAGGATCCAGGTCTTAGCCTCTGTTTTGTACGTATCTGAAGCTATGTATATCCCTTCCTCTCTAGTTAAACGGATTCTGGAGATGCTGTAGGACTTTTCAGAATAACAAGACAATTGACAAATAAGTCACTTTTATTGATTTAAAAACAACTAACTAGCGAGCAGGTCAGCTGATCACCTGATTTTAGCCTCTAGAACAAGAGTCAACCTAGAAAATCCGATAACCACAGGAAGGTTGCTTGTTCATCATGATGCCAGAGCAAAGGAGACTGAGTCATAGAAAGCCATCAAGTGTTACGAGTCCCACTCACCCATCTGAAGGTATACAGTTGACCACTGAACAATATGGGAGTTAGGGGTGCGACCCTTCACATAGCCAAAAACCAGAGGAAAACTTTACAGTGGGCCCTCCAAATCTGATATTCATACCTGTGGGTTCAACTAGCTGCTGATCGTGTAGTACCGTAGTATGTACTGAAAAACATCTGTGTGTAAGTGGACCCACACAGTTCAAACCTGTGTTGTTCAAGGGTCAACTGTGTGGATCAGTTCTCAACCCAGAAGTTTAATCATTGCTTCCTAGATCTGCCCCCCAGAGATTCCACTTTAATTTGATTGGGGTGGATCTCAGACATTGCTCTTTGTAAAATTCTCCAGATTATTCTCATTTTCGTCCAGCGTTGCAGCTAAGGATGTTGAGAACCCTCTCTACTGGATAGTACCAGACACATTGAAAACCATGGACTTGACCTCTGCTTTCCCTCCATAAAGACCACACCATTCTGTTAAGACAGTACAGCAAAGCATAACATCCATTACTTTCTGTTTATAATTTCCTCGGGAAACTCCAGGTGATCTTAACAGAACCTAGGGTTGTTCCCAAACTATTTCTTATTGTAGGATAAATCTTTGAGCGTTTAACATCCTCCATTTATTTTGGTTTTTTGTTTGTTAATTTTATTTCATTTTTTAATTGAAGTACAGTTGATTTACATTATTGTGCTAGTTTCAGGTATAGGGCAGAGTGATTCAGTTACATTTTTTCAGATTATTTTCCATTATACGTTATTACAAGATATTGAATATTGTTCCCCGTATTATACAGTAAATCCTTGTTGCTTATCTATTTTATATATAGTAATGTGTATCTGTTAATCCCATATTCCTAATTTATCCTCCCCTCCCCTCTCCCCTCTGGTAACCATAAGTTTGTTTTCTATGTCTGTGAGTCCGTTTCTGCTTTGTAAATAGATTCATTTGTATTATTTTTTAGATTCCACACATCAATATAAGTGATACTATATGATGTTTGTCTTTCTCTGTCTGACTTCACTTAGTGTGATATTCTCTAGGTCCATCCATGGTGCTGCAACCTCTATTTGTAATTGATTCTTATTAACTCCAGTTTTAGACAATGCCATTTGCAAAATCTTGTCCCCAAGGCTTAGAAGGGCAGCCCACCAGGAGACTTTTAACAGGCACCATATTCGCCAGATAACACCAAATAGAATTGTTTCTGTGTATCCTTTACTCCACTTCCAAAAGACTTTCTTTGTTCCTTCCGGACTTGCCTTTGGAAACTTCAGGGAAACACCATTTATTCTTAGCTAACTAGTCAACATTCCATTGGTTAGACTCCAAATTAATACCACTTTACCAAATATGAATAGCTCTCTTTACTTAATCTGATTATTTCCCTGGTTCTAACTGTTGTCAACCTTTGATACCTTTTTTTTTCTGGAGCCATCTTTTCTATGAAGTGTTCTCGGTAGTGGTTCTGATTCAGCTCTCATGGGCCGGTGGAAATACCAAATCTCTTTGTCCCTATTTCTCTTTTGCAGGCTTCTTCAAGGTAAACAGCTCAGTTGTATCAAAGCGTCTTACAACACAACCAATTTAGGTTCGGCAAAGTTAACTTCTTCGCCTATCAGAGACATGAAGCTAGTGCGTTCCTTAGCAACGGTTATTTGAGGGGACTTTTCCCAGCCCTCCTTGCAAGGCCAGAGTGTGAAGGGCAGTATGTAATGGAAGGATCAGCTGAAATCCTAATCCTTTTAGCAACAGTATGGCACTTTAAAGCTTCTCCTGTAAGCTGCCTCTGAAAGATGATTTTCATTTTTTTAAATGGGGAAACTCAGACATAGTCTCACAGAGAGATTAAATGACCTCCCCAAGGACATCCATTGCTGGGCAGAGGTTGATCCAGTAATCTAATTAAGGCCTCATAAATCCAGCAGTGTTGCCAGAACCACACTTTTCCCTCCTGTTCCTGCCAAACGCACTAACTGAATATGATGACTTGCCTGGCCCCTTGCCCTGGAAGCCCTCTGGTGCCCACAGCTGAAGCCATTTGACCACACTTCTGGGTTCTACCCCAGGCCAAGGGCTTGGGATGATGAGTGGTCGTTAATCAGGGGGAATTTAAGGACTCGTCCTCAGGGGTCAGGTCTTGCCACTGGGGCTTTTCCGGGCTTAATCCTTCTGGCCATGACACAGCCCCATACTGTACACCGGTACGGGTAAGAAATAGGATCACTATTCTGTTCTCCTTGGTTGGATTTTCCCCTTTGTCCTTCAGTTCCTGCAAGGCTAGGGCACCCAGTCTTGGTGACTAGCCTGCCCTCCCAGAGTCCGTGTTCTTTCTCTGAGCCCTTGCCAGGCGGTGGAAGCCCTGCCTTCTCCTGCCCACTCACCACCTGCTCGCCTTCCCACATGTCGCTGGCTTTCACATGTGCCATTGCTCCCCGTGATTCCCGGGTAGATTGCTCTTTCTTCTACACCTCCTGACCTATTAATGCCTGCCTGGGCCACTGTGTCACTGACACCTAGCATCTTGCTGCCCTTCCTGCCCGGGCTTCTCCCCATTGCCTGTGGCTGGGCTACATCTGCTCTGTGAGTCCGTCTAGGTTCAAGGTTCAAATTTTATGCCACCACCTGTGAAAGTTCCAGTTTTTTGGTCTGGACAGGAGCCATCCATACCCTATACCAGTTGAAGATGCTCTTTAGACTCAGCACTTTCCTCCCCTTTTAATTTATTTCTTACAGAACTTAACCTTTTATCCCGGCATTTGGAGGTAACCAGCAGTTTTCTTCTGTATTTCCAAGTGGTGGTTTGGCCTCTGCTTTTGATTTTGAAAATTGTTCTCATTTCTCATTGCCCTTATTTTCAGCCATGGTGTCAGGTTTGTGTCTGTCTTTTCTCTCTTTCTTGTTTGATTTTGTGGAGGGTTCTGTTTAATCTGTCTTTCACGGTATCATTCTAAGATGGATGGATGGATGAATGGGGTGGATGGAAGGACAGACAAAAAAGCATGCAAGCATTCTACCTGTTTCCTTTTTAATGATCCCTCATTGGCACAGTTAAGAGTATCTGGTGTTTGTGAAACTGGTGTATCTCTGTTTTATCACTGTCCCCTCCACAATACCTTAAATGTAGTTAACATTCAACACACGCCTGTTATCAATAATAAGGCAAAAACTATTATCTTGTCAAATTCAGGTTTGGTGTCAGAATGAAGGAGAGGCTTGTACTAGTTTACCAGAATAAGCTTATCCTTCATTTTGTGTAGGAAGAGAAACAAGACAAGGCTATTAAAATCTCTGGAAATAAGTGATGTCTCTAAAGGGATCCCATTATCAGATGCACACATAGTCCTGAATTGCAGTATTTGAAAATATTAGAAATGAGAGAGATTTGAACTAAAGCAGCCTTAGGAAGGGACAGACATGGGACCAGAGTAAAGTTAGATTCTTTCAATACCACATACCCCAAACTGACAAAACAATGTGCGGGTATTCCATAATTTATTAAATCCTTATGGACATTTAGGATGCTTCCAAGTTTTCACTGTTACAAATACCATAGCAACACATGTGCACACCTACACGTATTCTTTTATACATACGTATCTCTGCTTCTTCTAGACAGAGACCTTGAAGTGGAATTGCACCTTGTAAACATTTAGAAACACACTAATGTGCACTTCAAACAAACAAAACTAGTCTGAGAGAGCACACTTCCTCGACGGATATTATCAATTTTCTCAGTACTTGCATATTTCTTGAGTAAGAACTCAATCATGGTTCTCTGTTTACTAGTGAACGCTGTACAGCAGTTGAAAATAATGAGGTGAATCTATATGTTTTACGGTGGAAAATATTTCTAAAATCTACTAAGTAAAAACAAATTGAAAAGCAATGCACGTGGTACTATCCCGTTCATAGGGATGGGCAGGGCTCACAGAAAACCATATATTCCTGTTTTGCATATATACAGGCATAAAATACATAGGAAAGAAAACGTGTGCAAGGCTGTACCTCAAAGTGATGATAGGTGCTAACTCTGCTGAGAAGAATGGAATTGGGAAAATAGTATGAAAAGAAGGTGTGGCTCTTTGTACATCTGTACTGTTTGAATTGTTGCAGTGAAAATGCTTTCAAGAATTACCATGTATACTTTTTAAAATTAAAATAGCCATAGTATAATGTCTTCTGTCTCAGGTATCTGAGCCTTTGTTAAATGCCTGCTGGAATAATAAATGATATAAAAGCCAACATTTAAATAATCAACACCTACTATATGGCAGACCTTGTGTTGGAGCTATGAAGGGTAGAAATGATGGACAGAACTGTGAGTACCTTTGAAATGCTCACGGTTGTGTGTGGGAGCAGACCTGTAGACAGATAGTTAAACCCCACTGGGAAAGGGACTCTAGTGGGAGAATGTTACCGACAACTATGGGAACAAGGCAGGAGAGGGAATTGGGGAAATCCTGCAAATGAGGTTGCATTTGACCTGGGGCTTGGAAAGGTGTGCAGGGATTTTTTCACGTAAAGAAAGTGAAAGTGACATCGTAGCAAAGTAAACCATTATGCACCAGGGCACAGAAGCAAAGAAGGGGCAGGAGAAATAGTTTATGTAGCTGGAGGAATAGTTCTGGGGAAGTGATGGGTGATGAACCTGGGATGTTATGTTGGGTACCAGTCAGGTCAGGTTTGCCAGCTGGGACCATAGAGATGGGTCTTGTTCACTCTCGCTTCACCAGCACTCAGCCCAGCACAGCTTGAGAGGATGCATGAGTGTGTGCACACAGGCGTTCTTACTATACGTGGGAACCATACTACATCACTGTTCTTGAGTTCATCACTCGTGGTCTACCCCAGCTCTTCTCCCATCCTCCTGTACACTTCTTCATCAATAGTGTTCCTTTCCTAGGATCTTCCAGCTTTCTCAGTCTTCTGATTTCTCCTTTTCATCACAACGATATCCTCATGTGCCTCTGTTCTAAAACTACCCGCTGTTACTTCTCCACTCTGATTCCGTGTCACCTTCGCTTACGCGGACCACGGGCTGGATGTACTCCCATAGGTGCCCACGTCATCCACTGCACTTCTCTCTCCTTGCACTTCTACCATATACTGCTCGTACCCAATTATGTTTCTCACTCTTCTGAAACCCTTGGCTTCGAGCCATCATGTTTCATCTTTGTGTCCCCAGCAGATAGCACAGTGCCTGGCATGTAGTAAGCACTTAATAAATGTCGAATAAATGAATTGAGTAAATGAATCCCCTCCAATCCCCCCTCATGAGTTGTTGATTGTTAGTTTCTGCTTTTATACCCGGTCCATCAAACAGTGCAATGTCCTGTGTGCCTGTTGGACGGTGTAATTATGTGGTTACAGGACACCGCCAATCATAAGACTTCATGGAGATGGAGCGTTTGTGAGGGTCAACATCACATGGGACTTCAGAGCAGATGGGAGGCCATGTTATTGCTGGAAAACACATTTCTACTGAAAAGTAGAAATTGTTCAATAAAACCAATGTTGTAACACCATTGTTAATTTTCGTAATCTCACGCTGAGGTTTATTTATGTTAATTTTTTTCAAAATATCAGTTTTTATTTTAGTGACTAATTGTGATAGGAAATACGTCTGACCCCCCCCCATCTGAAATAGACATCTCTCACAGTACTCCTCGCCGTCCTAATCCCATGCTCTCTCCTCATCCAGCTTTATTGTCCTCATGGCACTCATCACTATTCACTGTTGATTTGCCGAGTGTGTCTTTTATGCTAGAATGTAAGCCATTTGCAGGCAGGGGTCTTTTCGTTCTTTCTCGCTAGCGCATTCCATAGCGCTGTGCATGGATACTTGCTTAAATATTTCATGAGTGAATGAATCTTCCAAGTATTCTTTACAAAGTTATCTAGCCATTTGCCTTCTGCCTGATATTAAAAATTCATCATGTTGAAGTTTTCTTCTTTTAAACCTCTGAGAGCTAGCAGGGGCCACTTAGCAGCATATTTAAAAACTTGGTATGCACCTGACAGAAAATAGTCATCCAAAGTTATTAATAATTGTTTGCTTGTTTTAAGTGGCTTTAAATCATTTGAATTATGCAGAGGCATTTTCCCTGCTTTTAGTGCTGCCCTTCTGTTCAGTTCTCTGTCATCTGGATGTACAGTTGACTTATTTAAAATAGAAAATAAAGAAAAATGTAGAAGTGCTACTGAATATGTTAACTGTGGAAATCAGAACACTTTGCAAATAGGAACGACAAAGCCAGTGTTATCACGGGACAATTATCAATTATTATTTGACACCTTTCCTGTGTAGAAGACTTTTTTTTTTATTTTTAATAGATCTTGTTGGAGTATAATTGCTTCACAATACTGTTAGTTTCTGTTGTACATCAAAGTGAATCAGCCATATGTATACATATATCCCCAGATCCCCTCCCTCTTGAGCCTCCCTCCCACCTTCCCTATCCCACCCCTCTAGGTGGTCACAAAGCACTGAGCTGTTCTCCCTGTGCTATTCTAGCAGACTTTTTTGAAAGCAATATATTAATATTGTAAAATGCTGGAGCCACGAACTGAATACACACACACCCACACACACACACACACACACACACACACACACACAGAGCTGAAAACTTAACTACTATTTGCTTTGAACAATGGGACAAACAGAGCATGAAATTAAGTGTCGAGCACATTAAATCTTTTTCAACTTTTGTATGGTCACTTTTCAGTGAGTAATAGTAACTTGAAAACTAGTTTGACTCTAAAAAGAATTATGGAGTAAAATACATTTGATAAGTAGAAATAATATGATTGAAAGGGTAGCTGAGAGAGAGGCTGGAATCACCCTGCTTGCAGTATGAAAGATTTTGCTGCTTCGTAATCAGTAATCCCAAATGACTCTGAAGGGCTCCACAGATGTATAAAAGGTACAGAAAAACAATATAATGGAGGAACAGAGAACCAGTGGAAAATTAGTTCAGGATCCTTTTCTGGGCTTTTCTTTAAAGGCTCAAAAAATGTCCTGCACTCAGTTCTCTCTAGTCTGTATATCAAATGTGTAACCCAGACATTTTTATTATTAAGGTAACGTGCTTTCAAATCAAAGAGGTCAAGAAATGCAGAAGATACCTTTGAACCTCCAGCCTCTTTTTGTACCTGCTCAAAATGCCAAATGGCTAAAAGATCAGAATTAGGCCCCAGAAAAGAAATGGAAAATAATGAGCACGCAAAGGCAGAGAATGAAAGGTTTTTTAATTTAACAACCTGTGTAACTGCAAGGGGAGAACTGGAAATGGAGTAAAAAATGAAAACGGGAGCTTATTAAAAGGGAATAAACAGGAGATAGAAAAAGTGAAAACATGGAAGAGGATTTTCGATGACTTGTGGGGAAATTTGATTTTAGTTAAGTAAGGAAACTGCGTGTTTGGTGTATCTTTTAGTGTTGTTACTGATTCCTACAGACTCTGGATGATGCTTGGTGAGTGGGAGAGTTTTTCTTGTTTTGGATTTGTTAAGCACTTCCATAAGATCCCAGATTTCACTTTTACAAATAATATTCATGTGCCGAGTAAGCCTTGCTCAGTGAGATTCCGGATTTCTATTTATGGCCCTGAATGATCCTCCCTAGAGAAGGTCTGACAGCCACATGGACCAAAAAGACAAGACAGATTAGAAGAAAGACTGAGCAAATGAAAATGCTTCTCTTGGCCGAGGCCTGTGTTTACTGATTGGGAGCTTGGATCCATGTTGAATTGGGTATTTGTGGCCCATCACAGAGAAGGCTAAGATGTCTCTTGTGAATAGTAACTGGCAGCTGCATGCCTGGATCTAAGAAACCAACAGGATGTGATGCCATGTTTCTTAACTTTTCGTGCTGTTTTCTGGAAGAGAGTTATGGAATGGCAACCATGAAATCCTTTGCATTTTTGCCTTCCTGTAGATCTGGGTAAATTATGCCACTGAGAAATAACAAATCTAGATTATTATGCAGCTGTCAATGAATGTTTCTAAAAACATGTTTAATCCTGATTTGCACCTGACCTCCACTTCCATAACGGTAAGTAGTAGCCTTAGTGGGAGTAGTAGCTATAGAGACAGTAGAAGTAGTAAGAAAATAACAGTAATGGCAGAGGCTGTCATTTATTAATTATAATTGTGCTATCATTTATTAATTATAATTGTCAGAAGTAACAGAATAAATATCATGTTTTGAGTTTATTTTCTAATCAAATCATCATAGCAAACCTATGAGATAAACATATTATCCTCCTTTCTTTTATGGTGAAGCAGAGGCATAAAGAAATTGTCACCTGCTTACAATTAAATAGCTATTGTATGGAAAAACCTAGGTGCAAATCTAGGTCCCTGGAATTCCATTTGAACAGAGTCAGGCTGAGTACCTCTTTGTGATGTTATCCAGTCTCCCTTATTTAGATCTCTTGGTCTTTCAAGCTCATTTACTTGTGAATATACTTGTGAATATAAAGTGTCCTATGAAAGGCCTCTTCTGTGTCAGTCAGTGCTCACTCCACACCTTATACAGTGCGAGGTGCTAATTAAGTATCCAGTAAATCCATTCAAATGAATGAATGAATGAATCAGGACAGAGCCCTCATGGTTTTCAAATTCAGATGCACAAGACTGTTCTTGGCTTTGCGTGTTGCTTCATTGATCCCCTTTGTCTTATACCAAAGCCTTTCTCTACCATCAAATTGGGTCAGGAAAAGACACAAGGAAGACTCTGGTTTCTGATCCAGCATGTAAGAAGCTTGCAAGTCACCACTCCATCCTAATAACAAGAAAAACCTGAACAAATTGAAAAATCAATAACTCTTCTTAGATCCACAAGAGAAGTGAAGTCACAGAGCAAACTACTGCCCCCTTAATTAGAGAGACCAACAGGTGAATACAGAGAATCACATCTAGCCAGAGCATAAACCTCTATGTGAACCAGAGCTGGGGTAAAGAAACCTGGACTGTAATTGATGAATTGCTGAAAACTCAGTGTGAACAAATCTGAAATAAAAACTCCTTGGGGACCCAGTCATTGGGGGGTACCGTACTTTTTGTGAATTTTACCTCTTGGAGGTCTACCAGGCTCTCACAATGAATATCACATACAAATTCCCTTGTGCATGGAGCAGAGGGAAGGTGAAGGGAACCATTTCGAAATACAAGAGCACATTCTGTTCTTCTTAACAAGTTCTTCCCTCGGGAAAAACTATTTAACAGGATCCTAACCTGCTGGGGTATTTTCAGAGCCTAACTGACCTGGAGGAAGGGAAATACCCAACTCTAGTCCCCATTAGCCTTCTATATGGGAGAAAGGAAATACCCAGCTCCAGCCCACTCTAAGCATCCTGCTCTACCTAAGGTGGGGAAAACTGAGACGAATGTATGAAGTTCACAGTACAGAGGCACAGGCTCACTAAAAGACTGAGCCCCAATTATAGGACTGTAGAAGACTTCCCCTCTCTGCACATCTTACCACCCACATGACTAAAGGCCATTTATAGTAGTTACTTTTACCCAGTACATCTTGTCTGGCTATCAAAGAAAAATAACAAGACATATTAAAAGGCAAAAAAAAAAAAATCACAGTTTGAAGAGATTGAAAAACCATCAGAAAAAGACTCAGATATGGCAGAGATGTTGGAATTATCAAACCAGAAATTTAAAACAATTTTGATTGGTACGCTAAGAGCTTTGATGCATAAAGTAGACAGCATGCAGTAACAGATGGGCAATGTAAGTGGATAGATGGGAATTCTAACAAGCAACCAAAAAGCAATGTTAGAGGTCAGAAACACTGTAACAAAAATGAAGAATGCGTGTGATGGGCTTATTAGTAGACTGGACACAGCTGAGGCAAGAATCTGTGCTTGGGGATATCTCAATAGGACCCTCCAAAACTGAGAAGCAAACAGAAAAAAGAACCCAGAGTAGAATATCTAAGAACTGTGGGACAACTACAAAAAATTCAACATATGTGTAATACCAGAAAAACAGGGAAAGGAAAAAATAAATACTTGAAAAAATAATAGCTGAGATTTTCCCCAAGTTAATGTCAAACACCAAACCACAGATCCAGGAAGTTCAGAAAACACTAAGCAGGATAAACACCAAAAAAACTAAACCTGTGTATATCATATTCAAACTGCAGAAAACCAAAGATAAAAATATCCTGGGGCTTCCCTGGTGGCGCAGTGGTTGAGAGTCCGCCTGCCGATGCAGGGGACACGGGTTCGTGCCCCGGTCCGGGGTGATCCCACATGCCGCGGAGCAGCTGGACCCGTGAGCCATGGCTGCTGAGCCTGTGCGTCCGGAGCCTGTGCTCTGCAACGGGAGAGGCCACAACAGTGAGAGGCCCGCGTACCGCAAAAAAACAAACCAAAAAAAAAAGTGAAGGAGAAATAGACTTGCTCAGACAAATAAAAATTTGAGATTTGTTACTCATAGACCTGCCTTGCAAGAAACATTTAAAGAACTTTAGAGAGAGAAAAAATTATATAGGTCAGAAACTCAGATCTACATTTGAAAGGAAGGACCAGAGAAGGAATAAATTAAGGTAAAAGAAACACTTTTATTTTTCTTATTCTTAATTGATCTAACAGATTAAAATGTTCAAAATAATAACAGCAACAGTGTAGTCAGTTATGTACATGTATGTACATATATGCTTCTGTGTAAGTGGAATAAATGACAGTGATGATACAAGGGAGGGGAGAGAGGAATTTAGGTTACTTTGTTACTATAAGGTACCTGCACTACCCATGAAGTAGTATAGCGTTACTTGAATGTAGATTTGGATTCGTTTTAAGTGTATATTGATAACTCTAAGGGAATCACTAAAAAATGTTTTGAAAAGGGTGTAACTGATATACTAATAAAGGAGAGAAAATGAAATCATATAAAATATTCAGTTAAAACCAAAAAAGGTGTCACGAGAATGGAAGACAAATAGGAACAAAGAATAAGTGCAACAAATAGAAAACAGTAACAGATATGGTGCATATTAATCCAAGTATAGAAAAATCACTTTGAATACTAATGGTCTAAATGTCCCAATTAAAAGACAGATTATCAGAGTGGATGAAAAAATAAGACCCACTGTATGTTGTCAACAAGAAATTCACTTTAAATGTAAAGATACATACATATTAAAAGTAAAGATACACTGTGCTAATCAAAAGAAAGCAGGAATAGCTATATTAATTTCAGACACAGTGGACTTCAGAGCAAAGAAATTTATCAGGGATAGAGGGGGCATTATATAAAGATAAAGGGATCAGTTTTCCAAGAAAACCTAACAATTCTTAATGTGTACACACCTAACAAGAGAGCATCAAAATGTGTGAGGAAAAACTGATAGAACTACAAGGAGAAATAGATAAATCCACTCTTATATTAGGAGACTTCAGCATCCCTCTATCAGAAATGGACAGAAAAAGGAGGCAAAAAAATCAGTAATGTGATAGTTGAATTCAAACACCATCAATCAACTATATATAATGGACATCTATAGACTACTTCATTCAACAACATCAGAATGCATTCTTCTCAAGCTCACATGGAACATTCACCATGATAGATCACATTGTGGGCCATAAAACACACCTTAACAAATTTCGAAGAATAGAAATAATTTAATGTCTGCTCTGAGACCACAATAGAATTAAGCTAGAAATCAGTAACAGAAAGAAAGCTGGAAAATCCCCCAAATACTTAGAGATTAAATGACACCCTTCTAAACACATTAGTCAAAGAGGAAATCTCAAGAGAAACTAAATATCTTGAACTAAATGAAAATGAAAACACAACTAATCAAAATTTGTAGGATGAAATGAAAACAGTTCTTGGAGGGGAATCTATAGCATTGAATGCAGGTATTAGAAAAGAAAGATCTAAAATCAGTCATCTAAGCTTCCACCTTGGGGAAACTAGAAAAAGAGCAAATAAAATCCAAAGTAAGCAGAAGAAGAGAATTCATTAAAATTACAGCAGAAATCAATGAAATTATAAACAGGAAATCAATAGAAAATATTAATGAAACCAAAAGCTGATTCTTTTTTAAAAGAAATTTGCTAAGCCTTTAGCCAGGCTAACTAGGGAAAAAAAGACATGACACAAATTGTAATATCAGAAATTAAAGAGGAGACATCACTACAAATCCTATGAGCATTAATAAAGGAATACTATAAAGTGTAAAATACTATAAACTGTACTATCAATACTATAAACAACTCTTTGTCCATATAAATTTGATAACAAAGATGAAAGACTAATTTCTTGAAAGACATAATCTGCCAAAACTCATACAAGAAGAATAGACAACCTCATTAGGCCTATACTATTTAAAAATTGAATCAATAAATTAATAACCTTCCAAAACAGCACCAGGCCCAGATGAGTTTACTATGAATGCTACTGAACATTTAAGGACAAAATTATACCCATTGTCTACAATCTCTTTTAGAGCACAGAAGCAGAAAGAATACTTCCTAACTCATTCCATGAGGCAAGCATTTTTCCTAATATCAAAACCAGACAAAGACATTACAAGAAAAAAAAAAAAACCCACAGACCAATATCTCTCACACAGTTGCAAAAATCCTCAACAAAATATTAGTAAATCTAATCCAACAATGATGAAAAGAATTATACACTACAACCAAGTGGGATTTATCTCAGCAATACAATGCTGATTCAACTTCAAAAAGCAATTAATGTAACCTATCACATCAATAGGCTGAAGAAGAAAAATCACACAATTATATCGAAATTGAACACCCATTCATGAGAAGAACTCTCAGTAACCTATCAATAAAAGGGAACTTCCTCAACCTGATAAAGAATATTTACAAAACCCCGACAGCTAACATACTTACTAATGAGAAATTCCAAGCTTTTCCACTGAGATCACGAAGAAGGCAAGGAAGCCCCTCTCACTGCTGTTTCTCTAATCCTACTGAAAGTCCTGGCTAGTGAGATAAAACAAGAAAAGGAAATAAAGGGGGGTGGGGAGGAGGAAGAAATAAAACTGTCTTTGTTTGAAGATATCATTTCTGTCTATGTAGAAAATCTTTAAAAGTTGACCAAAAATAAAAAGCAAATATAAAAACCATGGAACTGATAAAGGACTATAGCAAGGTTGCAGGATACAAGGTTCATATACAAAAGTCAGTCAGTTTCCTATATCCCAGCAGTGAGCAAGTGGAATGTGAAATTAAAAACACTGTATCATTTACTTTAGCACCCCCCCAAAATGAAATACTTAGGTATAAATCTAACAATATGTATGCGATCTATATGAGGAAAACTATAAAACTCTGATGAAGGAAATCAAAGAGGAACTAAATAAGTGGAGAGAGAGTCCATGTTCATGGAGGAAGACTCAGTATTGGTAAGATACCAATTCTTTCCACCTTGCTATATAGATTCAGTGCATTCCCAATTAAAATCCCAGCATGTTATTTAGTAGATATTGACAAACAGAATCTAAAGTTTGTATCAAAGGCCAAAAGACCCAGAATAGCCAATGCAATATTGAAGAAGAAGAGAGTTGGAGGATTGACCCTAACCATTTTCAAGACTTACTGTAAAGCTACAGTAATCAAAACACAGTGGTATTGGTGGAAGAATAGAAATATAGAGCAATGGGACTGAATACTGAACCCAGAAACAGACCCACACAAATGTAGTCCACTGATTGACAAAGGAGCAAAGGCAATATGATGGAGCAGAGATAGTCTCTTCAATAAATAGTGCTAGAACAACTGGGTATTCATATTGAAAAGAATGAACTCATAGACTCAGATTTAACACCATTCATAAAAATTAACTCAAAATGAATCACATACCTATATGTAAAATGCAAAGCTGTAATACTCCTAGACGCTAGGAGAAAATCTAGATGGTCTTGGGTTTCCTAGTGACTTTTGAGATACTACACCAAAGGCATGATCTGTATGAAAAATAATTGATAAGCTGGATTTCATTAAAATTAAACATTTCTGCCCTGTGAAAGATACTATCAGTAGAATGAAAAGACAAGCCACCATCTGGGAGAAAATATTTGCAGAAGACATATGTAATAAAGGACTGTTATTCAAAATATACAAAGACTCTTAAAAGTCAACCAAAAGAAAACAAAACCCAATTTAAAAATGGGCCAGGGACTTTTATAGACAGCTCAGTTAAGAGGATATCCATATGGCAAATAAGCATATGAAAAGATGCTCCATATCATACGTTATCAGAGAAATGAAAATGAAAACAACAGTGAGATTCCATTACATACCTATTAGAATGGACAAAATCCTGAGTACTGACAACACCAGATGCTGACAAGGATGTGAAGCAGCAGGATCTCTCATTCACTGCTGGTGGAAATGCAAAATAGAATAGCCACTTTGGGAGATGGTGTGGTGGTTTCTTACAAAGCTGAAGATACTTTTATCAGTTATTATCCAGCAGTTGCTACCCTTGCCATTTTTCCAAAGCAGTTGAAAACTTACGTCCATACAAAAACCTGTACACAGATGTTTATAGCAGCTTTATTCATGATTTCCAAAACTTGGAAACAAAAATCTTGGAAGGAACCAAGATATCCTTCAGTAGGTAAACGGATTTAAAAAAACAAAACAAAACAAAACTGTGGTACATGCAAGCAATGGAATATTATTCAGCTTTAAAAAAGAAATGAGGGCTTCCCTGGTGGCGCAGTGATTGAGAGTCCGCCTGCCGATGCAGGGGACACGGGTTCGTGCCCCGGTCCGGGAAGATCCCACATGCCGTGGAGCGGCTGGGCCTGTGAGCCATGGCCACTGAGCCTGCGCGTCCGGAGCCTGTGCTCTGCAATGGGAGAGGCCACAGCAGTGAGAGGCCCGTGTACCGCAAAATAAATAAATAAATAAATAAAAATTAAAAAGGAATGAATTATCAAGCAATGAAAAGACATGGAGGACACTTAAATGCATATTACTCAGTGAAAGAATCTAATCTGAAAAAGCTACATACTATATGATTTCAATTATATGGCATTATGAGAAAGTTAAAATTATGGAGATAGTATAAAAGATCAGTGGTGGCCAGGTTAGGGAAGAGGCAGGGATGAACAGGCTGAGCACAGAAGATTTTTAAGGCAGTGAAACTACCCTTTATGGTACTATACTGGTGAATACCTGTCATTATCCATCTGTCCAAACACACAGAACATGCAACATGTAGAGTGAATCCTAATGTAAACTATGGACACTTTGGATAATAATGATGTATTGATGTAGGTTCATCAGTTGTATCAAATGTACCTCTCTAGTGGGGAGTACTGATAATGGGGGAGACTGTGCATGTGTGTGGGCAGAAGTATACGAGAAATCTCTGTACCTTCCACTCGACTTTGCTGTGACCTAAAGCTGCATTAAAAGATAGACTATTTTTTTAATCTATGCAAAGACACAAGGAGATAAAGCATAAATCTGTAATCTCACTTCTAGAATTTATACATCATCATAATCAAGAATCAGTCCAGACTCTGGAGATACCTCTATATTTAGTGTTTGATTTATTCATCTAAAGAGTATTTATTTTGTGCCTGGGTGCTAGGTGCAGGGAATATAGTAGTAAACAAGTAAATGGAAAACTATTAGATAACAAGAAGAGCTATAATGCATTAAAAATGTTTTGGGGTTTAGTTATGATCTGATGGTCAAGGAAGTCAGCCCTGAGGAGATGACATTTAAACTGAGATCTGAATGACAAGCCAGTGCTAGTGATGAGAACAGCTGAGAGAATAGCTAGCCTTTAGTACTTGCCCTAGAATAGGGATGGGCTCCGTGTGTTGGAGGAGCGGAAAGATGAGAAGGTCTTGGTCTAGGAACATCAAGACCAAGGCAAAGAAGAGTTGGAGATGTTCTAGGAAAGGGCCTTGCAGGCTGGAGGATGGAGTTTGGATTTTATTGTAAGTGGAAGGAAAAGGCAATGAAGAACTCAATCAGATTTACACATTTAAGAGTTTGTCTTTATTGAACTATGGAGAATAGTTTATAGATGGCAAGTGTGGAAGTTGGGAAATGAGATAAAAAATTATTGCCAGAGTCTAGGTGACAAATGGTTATCTTTTGGGGTTGGAAGGAGTAAACTTGAGTGTATGGGTCCTGGACACATTTTCCATGCAGTCTCAACATTCCTGGTATTGATTGTATGTATTTGTATATTAGGGATGGGGTAAGGGAAAGCCAAGGAATGAAAGGATGATTACTGGACTTTGGATCAGTATCTCCCAAGACATAGAAACACTGGCAGGATATCAGATTTGAGGGAAATCGTGAATTCTGTTTCGGACATGTTGAGATTGAAAGCCTATTGGAGCTCCAAGTGAGACATCATGTAGGCAGTTTGTCTAAATAAGTTGAAGTTAGAGATATTGAGGTAGAAGTATAAAACTTCAGCATCACTGATTTATAAACAATATTTAAAGCCAATAGGACTTGAAATTACCACAGATGAAAGTACGTGTAGAAAGTAGAAGGGGTTACAGGATCAAATCCCAAAACAGACCATTTAGGAGCGGATCAGAGGAGAAGCAGCTGGCAAAAAGGGAAATAACTGGAGAAGTAGAAAGAAAACCATTAGAGCGAGATGTATGGAAACCAGAAGAAGGAAGTATTTCAACATCACAGTGTGTCTCATGGTTCAGGTGCAACCAAGAGGCCACATGAAGCGATGTGCGATGTTGGAAGAAGTGATGTTGGACTTAGCCTCTGGATGCCTCAGTGGCCATGACAAGAGCATGTTCCTTTGGAAGAGGAGGGAGTGAAACCTGACCAGAATGACAGCACAAGGTGCTGAAACAGATTGTTACCCCAGACAATTCTTTCAAGATGTGTTTCTGTGAAGAGAATGGAAAAATGGGGCAGTAGCTGGAGGTAGGGGAGGGGGAGGTTGGGTTTTCAAAATACGTTGTGGCAAAAAAGGCAAACAATATAGCTTGTCTATTAATGGAGGAATGATTAAATTATTAGATTTTCAGTGGCACACTACTGTGTGTGCATATATGCGGATGTATATTCTTTTGTATATATAGAATATTATCATGATAACAATTTTTAAAAATAAGTAAATTTGTCAGTCGTCCATACTGATCACAGACTAAGCACAGATGTCTATGTCCTCTTCCTGCTGAATACCATTTAAAGATAATAGTATGGGAATAGAAACATTAGATGGCAATAACAATGAGAAAGGAAAGGAGAAGAGAGGCCAATGAGTTTCACTGTAAAATCTCAAAGAGGTTCTAGACTGGGGGACAGGAGTGGAAAACAGGACATAAAATGGGGAATCAGTAAAGCAGTTTCCATCAAACAGTCTTTTCCTTGCCCATTCCTGCTTGCAGAAAGAAAGCCCAATGGCCAGATGTTTATGCCTCAACCAAAAAAATAGTCTGTCTCTTAAAAGTTAATTTTTTATGTGTCTAGGATGAATTGGAGCTTATTTTGTGGGTATTAGCACTCCAGAGTGAGGTCATCTTCGTTTTGGCATTTGGGGAGCATTTTGAGTAATAGACTACTCAGGCGTCAAGCCCAGTGCACATGCACAGAAATCCCTCCCTAGTCTCCATTGCCTCATTTTTTTTTTTAATTAAGAGATAAAGACATAAACCAGTTATTTGCAGGAAATCTACAGATAAAGTCAAATATGTACAAAGAAACTTTTGAATAATAAAAACCCTCCTTTTAAAAAATTCTTTTAGTGTCTTCAAAGATATTCAAAAACATATTGCATCCCTATAAAAATGCATTCATTTTTTTAAAAAGTCCTGACCAGGGTGTGGCGGAGGCCAGAGGCCTCTGGTCCCAGACTTGTTCACAAGGAGTCTGGCTTGCACCACCTATCAAGGAAACCCCATCCTCATCGATGGCTCATTCCCCCTCCACTTCCCCACTCAGGAGTCACTGTGCGGTGCCTGTTCCCAGGGGCACGTGGCCCGGTGTTGCGGGACCGGGCACAGGCCCAGAGGCTGAGCAGGGGCAGGGGCAGGACCAGGACCACTGATGCCAAAACAGCCATGTGGCTGACAGGGTCTTGGTGCTCTGGCCTAGTATCAAGCCTGAGCCTCTGAGGTGGGAGAGCCAAGTTGGGGACATTGGACTACCAGAGACCTCCTGGCCCCATATAACATCAGTTGGTGAGAGCTCTCCTATACATCTCCATCTCAGCACTAAGACCCAGCTCTACCCAACGTCCAGCAATCTCCAGTGCTGGACATCCCATGCCAAACAACTACCAAGACAAGAACACAACCCCACCCATTAGCAGAGAGGCTGCCTAAAATCATACTAACTTCACAGACACCCCAAAACACACCACCAGATGCAGACCTGCCCACCAGAAAGACAAGATCCAGCCCCACCCACCAGAACACAGGCATCAGTCCTCTCCACTAGGAAGCCTACACAAGGCACCGAACCAACCTTACCCATTGGGAGAGACACCAAAAAAAAAAGCGGGAACTATGAACCTGCAGCCTGTGAAAAGGAGACCCCAAACACAGTAAGTTAAGCAAAATGAGAAGACAGAGAAATACACAGCAGAGGAAGGAGCAAGGTAAAAACCCACCAGACCAAAGAAATGAAGAGGAAATAGGCAGTCTACCTGAAAATGAATTCAGAGTAATGATAGTAAAGATGATCCAAAATCTTAGAAATAGAATGGAGAAAATACAAGAAACGTTTAACAAGGACCTAGAAGAACTAAAGAGCAAACAAACAATGATGAACAACACAATAAATGAGATTAAAAGTTCTCTAGAAGGAATCAATAGCAGAATAACTGAGGCAGAGGAATGGATAAGTGACCTGGAAGGTAAAATAGTGGAAATAACTACCACAGAGCAGAATAAAGAATGAAAACAATTAAGGACAGTCCCAGAGACCTCTGGGACAACATTAAATGTACCAACATTCAAATTATAGGGGTCCCAGAAGAAGAAGAGAAAAAGAAAGGGTCTGAGAAAATATTTGAAGACATTGTAGTTAAAAACTTCCCTAACATGCGTAAAGAAATAGTCACTCAAGTCCAGGAAGCACAGAGAGTCCCATACAGGATAAATCCAAGGAGAAACATGCCAAGACACATACTAATCAGACTATCAAAAATTACAAAGAAAAAATATTAAAAGCAGCAAGGGGGCTTCCCTGCTGGCGCAGTGGTTTAGAGTCCGCCTGCCGACGCAGGGGACGCGGGTTCGTGCCCCGGTCCGGGAAGATCCCACATGCCACGGAGCGGCTGGGCCTATAAGCCATGGCCACTGAGCCTGCGCATCCGGAGCCTGTGCTTAGCAACGGGAGAGGCCACAACAGTGAGAAGCCTGTGTACTGCAAAAAAAAAAAAAAAAAAAAAAAAAAGCAAGGGAAAAGCAACAAATAACATACAAGGGAATCCCCATAACGTTAACAGCTGATCTTTCAGCAGAAACTCTGCAAGTCAGAAGGGTGTGGCAGGACATATTTAAGGTGATGAAAGGGAAAAACCTACAGCCAAGATTACTGTACCCAGCAGGATCTCATTCAGACTCGACAGAGAAATTAAAACACTTACAGACAAGCAAAAGCTAAGAGAATTCAGCACCACCAAACCAGCTTTACAACAAATGCTAAAAGAACTTCTCTAGGCAGGAAACACAAGAGAAGGAAAAGACCTACAAAAACAAACCCAAAACAATTAAGAAAATGGTAATAGGGACATACATATTGATAATTACCTTAAATGTAAATGGCTTAAATGTTCCAACCAGATAGACTGGCTGAATGGATACAAAAACAAGACCCGTATATATGCTTTCTACAAGAGACCCACTTCAGACCTAGGGACTCATACAGAATGTATGTGAGGGGATGAAAAAGGTATTCCATGCCAATGGAAATCAGAAGAAAACTGGGACTTCCCTGGTGGCGCAGTGGTTGAGAGTCCACCTGCCGATGCAGGGGACACGGGTTCGTGACCCAGTCCGGGAGGATACCACATGCTGCGGAGCGGCTGGGCCTGTGAGCCACGGCCGCAGAGGCTGCGTGTCCGGAGCCTGTGCTCCACAACAGGAGAGGCCACAACAGTGAGAGGCCCACATACCGCAACAACAACAACAAAAAAGCTGGAGTAACAATTCTCATATCAGACAAAATAGACTTTAAAATAAAGACTGTTACAAGATACAAAGAAGGACACTACATAATGATCAAGGGATCAATCCAAGAAGAAGATATAACAATTGTAAATATTTATGCACCCAACATAGGAGCACCTCAATACATAAGGCAAATGCTAATAGCCATAAAAGAGGAAATGACAGTAACACAGTCATAATAGGGTACTTAACACCCCACTTTCACCAATGGACAGATCATCCAAAATGAAAATAAATAAGGAAACACAAGCTTTAAATGACACATTAAACAAAATGGATTTAATTGATATTTTTAGGACATTCCATCCAAAAGCAACAGAATACACTTTCTTCTCAAGTGCTCATGGAACATTTTTCATGATAGATCACATCTTGGGTCACAAGTCAAGCCTTGGTAAATTTAAGAAAATTGAAATCACATCAAGTATCTCTTCTGACCACAACGCTATGAGACTAGATATCAATTACAGGGAAAAAAAACCCTGTAAAAAATACAAACAAATGGAGGCAAAACCATATGCTACTAAATAACCAAGAGATCACTGAAGAAATCAAAGAGGAAATCAAAAAATACCTAGAAACAAATGACAGTGGAAACACAATTACCCAAAACCTATGGTATGCAGCAAAAGCAGTTCTAAGAGGGAAGTTTATAGCAATACAATCCTACCTCAAGAAACAAGAAATATCTCAAATAAACAACCTAACTATACATCTAAAGCAATTAGAAAAGAAGAACAACAACAACAAAAAAAGAAAACCCCGAAGTTAACCAAAGGAAAGAAATCGTAAAGGTCAGATCAGAAATAAATGAAAAAGAAATGAAGGAAACAATAGCAAAGATCAATAAAACTAAAAGCTGGTTCTTTGAGAATATAAACAAAATTGATAAATCCCTAGCCAGACACATCAAGAAAAAAAGGGAGAAGACTCTAATCAACAGAATTAGAAATGAAAAAGAAGTAACAACTGACACTGCAGAAATACAAATGATCATGAGAGATTACTGCAAGCAGCTATATGCCAATAAAATGAACAACCTGGAAGAAATGGACAAATTCTTAGAAGCAGAACCTTCCAAGACTGAACCAGGAAGAAATAGAAAATATAAGCAGACCAATCACAAGCACTGAAATTGAAACTGTGATTTAAAATCTTCCAACAAACAAAAGCCCAGGACCAGATGACTTCACAGGCGAATTCTATCAAACATTTAGAGAAGAGCTAACACCTATCCTTCTCAAACTCTTCCAAAATATAGCAGAGGGAGGAACACTCTCAAACTCATTCTACGAGGCCACCATCACCCTGCAGACAGAGATGTCACAGACAGAGATGTCACAAAGGAAGAAAACTACAGGCCAATATCACTGATGAATATAGGTGCAAAAATCCTCAACAAAATACTAGCAAACAGAATCCAACAGCACATTGAAAGGATCATACACCATGATCAAGTGGATTTTATCCCAGGAATGCAAGGATTCTTCAATATACGCAAATCAATAAATGTGATACACCATAAAAACCAACTGAAGGAGGAAAACCATGTGATAATCTCAATAGATGCAGAAAAGCTTTCGACAAAATTCAACACCCATTTATGATAAAATCCCTCCAGAAAGGAGGCATCGAGGGAACTTACGTGAACATGATAATGGCCATATATGACAAACCCACAGCCAACATTGTTCTCAATGGTGAAAAACTGAAACCATCTCCTCTAAAATCAAGCACAAGACAAGGTTGTCCACTCACACCACTATTATTCAACATAGTTTTGGAAGCTTTAGCCACAGCAATCAGAGAAGGAAAAGAAATAAACGGAATCCAAATCGGAAAAGAAGAAGTAAAGCTGTCACTGTTTGCAGATGACATGATACTATACACAGAGAATCCTAAAGATGCTACCAGAAAACTATTAGCGCTAATCAATGAATTTGGTAAAGTAGCAGGATACAAAATTAATGCACAGAAATCTCTTGCATTCCTGTACACTAATGATGAAAAATTCGAAAGAGAAATTGAGGAAACACTCCCATTTACTATTGAAATAAAAAGAATAAAGTATCTAGGAATAAACCTACCTAAGGAGACAAAAGACCTGTATGCAGAAAACTATAAGACACTGATGAAAGAAATTAAAGATGATACAAACAAATGGAGAGATATACCATTTTCTTGGATTGGAAGACTCAACATTGTGAAAATGACTATACTACCCAAAGCAATCTACAGATTCAGTGCAATCTCTATCAAGCTACCAATGGCATTTTTCACAGAACTAGAACAAAAAATTTCACAATTTGTATGGAAACACAAAAGACCCCAAACAGCCAAAGCAATCGTGAGAAAGAAAAATGGAGCTGGAGGAATCAGGCTCCCTGACTTCAGGCTATATTACAGAGCTACAGTAATCAAAACAGTATGGTACTGGCACAAAAACAGAAATATAGATCAGTGGAACAGGATACCAAGCCCAGAGATTAACCCACGCACATATGGTCACCTTATCTTTCATAAAGGAGGCAAGAATATACAGTGGAGAAAAGACATCCTCTTCAATAAGTGGTGCTTGGAAAACTGGACAGCTACATGTAAAAATGAAATTAGAACACTCCCTAACACCATACACCAAAATAAACTCAAAATGGATTAAAGACCTAGTGTAAGGCCAGACACTATCAAACTCTTAGAGGAAAACATAGGCAGAACACTCTATGACATAAATCACAGCAAGATCCTTTTTGACCTACCCTGTAGAGAAATGGAAATAAAAACAAAAATAAACAAATGGGACCTAATGAAGCTTAAAAGCTTTTGCACAGCAAAGGAAACCATAAAGAAGATGAAAAGACAGCCCTCAGAATGGGAGAAAATATTTGCAAATGAAGCAACTGACAAAGGATTATTCTCCAAATATACAAGCAGCTCATGCAGTTCAATATCAAAAAAACAAACAACCCAATCCAAAAATGGGCAGAAGACCTAAATAGACATTTCTCCAAAGAACATATACAGATTGCCAACAAACAAGTGAAAGGATGCTCAACATCACTAATCATTAGAGAAATGCAAATCAAAACTACAATGAGGTATCACCTCACACCAGTCAGAATGGCCATCATCAAAAAATCTGCAAACAATAAATGCTGGAGAGGGTGTGGAGAAAAGGGAACCCTCTTGTGCTGTTGGTGGGAATGTAAATTAATACAGCCACTATGGAGAACAGTATGGAGGTTCCTTAAAAAACTAAAAATAGAACTACCATGTGACCCAGCAATCCCACTACTGGGCATATACCCTGAGAAGACCATAATTCAAAAAGTGTCACGTACCACAACGTTCATTGCAGCTCTATTTACAATAGCCAGGACAGGGAAGCAACCTAAGTGTCCATCGAGAGATGAATGGGTAAAGAAGATGTGGCACATATAGACAATGGAATATTCCTCAGCCATAAAAAGAAACGAAATTGTGCTATTTTTAGTGAGGTGGATGGACCTAGATTCTGTCATACAGAGTGAAGTAAGTTAGAAAGAGAAAAAGAAATACCATATGCTAACACATATATATGGAATCTAAAAAAAAATGGTTCTGATGATCCTAGGGGCAGGACAGGAATAAAGACGCAGACTTAGAGAATGGACTTGAGGACACGGGGCGGGGGAAGTGTAAACTGGGACGAAGTGAGAGAGTAGGATTGACATATGTACATTACCAAATGTAAAATAGACAGCTAGTGGGAAGCAGCGACATAGCACAGGGAGATCAGCTCGGTGCTTTGTGACCACCTAGAGGGGTGGGAGGGAGATGCAAGAGCGGGGGATATGGGGATATATGTATACATATAGCTGATTTCCTTTGTTATACAGCAGAAAGTAAGACACCATTGTAAAGCAATTATACTCCAGTAAAGATGTTTTTTATAAAAAATGTCCTGAGGGCTTCCCTGGTGGCACAGTGGTTGAGAATCTGCCTGCTGGTGCAGGGGACGTGGGTTCGTGCCCCAGTCCGGGAGGATCCCACATGCCACGGAGCAGCTGGGCCCGTGGGCCATGGCTGCTGGGCCTGCGCGTCCAGGGCCTGTGCTCCGCGGCAGGAGAGGCCACAGCAGTGAGAGGGCCGCATACCACCAAAAAAATAAAATTAATAAAAAGAAAAAGTCCTGGAAGCTTCAGAAAAAAGAACACATTAGAGAATAAGGCAGCCCGTTGGAATTAAAATGCAATTTTTGAAATAAATTTTAAAATTTAGTAGATGATTGTGCAGATGAAATTGAAGAAAAATCTCTCACCGTTTATAACAAGGGTTGGCAAACTTTTTTATGAAGAACCAGGTAGTAAATATTCTCAGCTTTGCAAGCCATTCGGTCTCTGTCAAAATCATTCTCTCTGACTTTGTAGCACGGAGGCAGATGGGCGTAGCCATGTTCCAGTATAATTTCATGAATACTGAAGTTTGATTTTTACTTAACTTTTACCCATCGTAACATAGTACTATTCTTTTGGGGTTTTTTTCAACCATTTATATATAAAAACCATGATTAATTAGATTGTGGACCACACAGAAGTAGGTAGTGCGCTGGAGTTTGTCCAAGAGGCCATAGTTTATTGACCCCAATGTTGATGAAAATACAGATGGTATGTAGGAACAGCGTGCTAAATTGTGGAATGAACTTAAGCACGTAAGCGAAGAAAGTCTGTTTCGTTTCCATGTTGAGAAACTTCTTTGAGATTTTCAGCAGATATGACATTGGACTGCTGAGAATATGATACAAGAAAAAATAATTCATACCAGAATAACTGGCTCAACATTTGAACGGTACTTACACAGTCATCATAAGGTAAATGCTGGTTACTGTTTTTTTTTAACTTTGAATCAATCTGCAGTCATAATATAGCAGATCAAATAGAGGTTGTAGGGCAGAATATGCACTGTTAAGCATGACAGTATAAAAATAATCCTATAGATGACAAAGGTGGGACTTGGAAGGGGATGAACAAGAGTTGAAAATGTAAGAAGGAAATTAACAGCCATAGAAAAAAATTAAAAGGAGCTTATTTGGGAAATCCTATATTTAAGTATATTAAGGCTACAAAGATAACTAATTAAGAGATAAAGTTAATAATACAAAGAACAAAGCAAGGAAAATGAAGGAGAAAGGTAGCATTGTGTGGGCTAATTCCTCATCTTTCTCATCGGGGTGTCCACAGGTAATTCTCTAAGTCTGATGAATTAAAGAGACTGAAAGAGGAACCATTAAGAGGTTGGCCCTGGAAATTGCAACTGGGGTTGGAGAAGGGAGGTATTTGAGTTAGACTGTGTATGTGTTCAACTTTGAAGAAATAATAGTTTCCAGTGAGAAGAGATGGAACTTGTATTTTTCACTATAAGCTCTTTTGTATAACTTTTTAAAAAAACATGTGCATGCTTTCCTTGATAGCAACAAGAAGGTTACAAATAGACAGTATGACTATAGAAGTATAAAAATGACCTAAATTGGTAAGCAAGTAAACGTGCATAATTTTTTGTTCAGAGGGAAATGTGGCCTTAAAAACACGTGCATGGACATGGATTCTGGAAGAATAGTTTATAAAGATAAAAGTAATTGTGTTAATGAGATAAATCCTGGTAAAATTTTCTTTAGTTGTATGAATAAGTTTTTTAAAAGAATATGTAAATATATAAGGAAATGTTTTTGCTTTTATCATATAATGCATCTTACCTCCATTTTATTCTCTTCCCTATTATATGTAAATAGTAAGATTTTCAAAGCTCTATCAGTCTTCGATTGTCACACTATTTTGTCCACCTGACCCATTTATCTGAACTGAAGTTTGCCCCTCTGTTAGTCAGCTTGAACTGCCATAACAAAAACCCATCAAACGGTGTAGCTCAAATAACAGAAATTTATTTTGTCACAGCTCTGGGGGCTGGAAGTTCAAGATCGGGGTCCCAGCATGCAGATTCTGGTGAGCGCTCTCTTCCTGGCTTGGAGACAGCCACCTTCTTGCTGTGTCCACATCCTGTGGAGAGAGATACAAAGAGCTCTCTGTTGTCTCTTGTTCTACAAGGACAGTAATCCTATGGGATCAGGACCCCACTTTATGACCTCATTTAACCTTAATTACTTCCATAAAATCTCTGCCTCCAAATATAGTAACATTGTATAGTAACATTGTATATAACAATGTATAGTAACATTGTATATAACAATGTATAGTAACATTGTATATACAATGTAACATTGTAGTAACATTGTAGTAGCATTGTATATATACATTGTATATACAATGTATAATAACATTGTATAATAACATTGTATAGTAATACCCTAGCGTGGGTATTTTGGGGGACACAAACACTTAGTCCATAACAGCCCCCACTGAATTAAGTTGTCATGTGGCTCAGTTGAATATACAGACAAATTATTTTGCCACCGAGAAGTCGTGGACCTGGAGAATGACTATCCTTTATGTAGGCTTGAATTTTAAAGCCAATTAACACTAGTATTAGAAGCTTTACATAGACTGGCCGATTCTAGAGTTTTTAGGCTCTCCAATCCCAAGGCCCCATCCTGTCCCTGCTAAATACAGTTGCAGCAGCATTTTCTTAGTGCTTTTGTTTTCTCCTGAGTCCCAATAGCATGGTACCCTCAGTTTCCCTAGGACCCGTCGGCCCTCTCTTTTTCTGTAAAATCATCCAAAGTGAACACTCAGCCTTTTGATTATTTTATTTGATCTTCACAACAACTTTGTAAGATGGGGAGAGATGTTTTTATTCACATTTTATTGGTCATGTGGTTGAGAGGCAGAGATGAGCATTGCCCCACTGTACAGTGTAAAATATGTGCCTCCTTCCATAATAAGGAGAATGGAAAGAGCCCTGGACTAGAGGTCTCATGACTGGGGCTGATCCCAGATCTAAGCTTGGCATACCCAGCTTATGACAAAGGCAGAGTTGTTTTTGATCAGATTTACCTTCATTGTCAGTCACAGAAGTCTAGCATTGAGAACCTCAGTAAGATAAGTCACATCTTTTTTTCCCTACATCCGTCAAGCCAAAGTGATATCATGATCCACGTTTTTCCCCTGTGTCCATCAGGCCAGAGTGATAGCATGGAGTAAGCATGGAGTTTGAGTTCACTAGCAGTGTGCCCTTGGATGAGTTACTTTACCCCTCTAAGCCTGTTTCTCTATAAACTGAAAATAATAACTACTTTGTAGATTGTTGGGAGGATTGTAGATTGTTGGGAAGGTTAAAGACAATTTATCTCAAGTACTTAAAACAATTCTTCCCATATGCTGTTACAGAAATGTACCTAATATTATGTCTAGAATGGCATTAATCCTCCCCTGCCACATTCCGAAGGCTGATTTGCTCCAACTTCACCAGGCCTGTTCTCCTAGCAATTTCAGGGGAGCAAGAAGAATGTCCAAGCACGGAGGGCCTCTGGACCTGGCCCATCATCACCTCTGCCTTGTTATTTTTTTTTTTTTTTACTTTTTATTTTATATTGGAGTATATCCGATTAACAATGTTGTGATAGTTTCAGGTGCACAGCAAAGCAACTCAGCCATATGTATACATGTGTCCAGACTCCCCTCCCATCCAGGCTGCCACGTAATACCGAGCAGAGTTCCCTGTGCTCTACAGTAGGTCCTTGTTGGTTATCCTTTTTAAATATAGCAGTGTTTACATCTGCCTTGTTCTTTTGATCAAAGCAAGCCACAAGCTCCTTTCTCTCCCTCCTCTAGACTCAAGAGATGGAGAAATAGATGCTACCTTGTGACCTAATGACCTGAGGTCATATTGCAAAGGGTCATTTATTTTTTTTTTCTTTTTTTTTGCACTGAGGACATTTTTGTCATCAATCTACCACACTGTTGTTCCAAAGGAATTTTTGTAAACATATGAAATGATGATCAACAACCAATTTTCTCGTTCCTGTTTGCTTTCAGTTTTGCTTTTGTTCATTCAGCATTCACGCAGGGGTACGTGCTCTGAGTGTACATGTGCCTTGGCGCCTCGCAGGCATAGCATCTCCCCTGTAGGGTGTGCTTATCTGGGTGGATGAGTGATGGGTTTTCCCACTGTACCATGAGCAGGCACAGAGTACAGTGTGATCCTGTCCCTTCGTGTTCCACTTGACAGGTGCCACAATCTGGGCTGATAAGAAAGGCAGGCCTTGGGAACCAGAGCCATCTGGGATGCCAGAGGCATCTTGTTTCCTCTTGACTGCCAGCGCATGTCTGTTTATTCCCTCCATGAGGTTTATTGTTAGAAGCCCTGATACCCAGTAGCGCACATTTGGGATGCAGCAGATCCTAACCAGCATTCCATGCGAGCATCTGCTTCACAGCTTGTAAGTGGTAGAGTCCACACATCTAGATGTGCACCTTTATAAATAGTTAGGTGCCTGGGGGATCTGGGCCATATCTTTGGTGTGGAATTAGGACACTTTGTGCCTGACTGTCCTGGAGACAAGAAAGAGCTGACTCCGAGTCCGAGAAAAACCACTGGCACGACCTATTGTTGGAAGACATGAGGTGATATTTGTGTAGTTGCAGCAAAGCCGGCCTGAATAAGGAGGACCATTGCCTTGTGTCTCCTAATTTGGTATCTTTGTTCTTCCATCTTTTTTTCTTTCCTTTTTCTACATGTTCTCACTCTCTCCCCGCTCCTATACCTACCTTTTCCACTAGTGCCTTTTCATCCTTCTCCTTTCCTATCAGCTATTTTTCTTCAGGTCTTAGCTCAGTACACCTAACACCATCTCACAATGCCTGTAACTCAGCTCAAGTCAGCTGGACTCCGAGGACTGTCTGTGTTCACTGCACTATTGCTTCCCCAAATCAGGCTTGGGAATCCAGCAGGAGAGTGTACTGATGCCATTCAAGGGATGTGAAGGTAACTCCTGAGCACATCTATGTGGCAGGCACTTTTAAGCATTTAGATAAACTACTTCTAATCCTTCTACCAAGGACAAGATAGGAATTGTTTCCAGCATATTGAGGAGCATGTTTAGAAAGGTTTAGTGACCTTCCCAAGGTCACAGTGCTAGTGAACTCCAGAGCCAGCCTTCAGTCCAGGTCTGCAAGATTCCAAATGCCAAGTTCTTTCATTATATCACTCTTCATGTCATTCAAAAAAGAAAAAAAGTGAGGATCAGAGATGTGAGCTATCTTGCTAAGAATTATAGTGTTGGAAAGTCGCTGCATTTTTGGCTCAATATGAGAGAAATCTAATTGGAGGAAAGCCTGTTTTACTCCCAACCTGTGAATGTCAAAAGCACAGCTGGGACTTGAACCAGTTTTCTGACACTCAAGGCTATAGGAGCCGTGATATATGATGGACAGACCGTTGTTTCATTCCTTCAGCAAATTATTGTTGCTATGTGCCAGGCATTGTTCTAAAGTGTGGGATTCTTCGTGAAATAAAAAAGATCCTTGCCCTTGTGGAGGTTGCAAGCCAGTGGAAAGAAACAGATAATAAACAAAAGACAAAATAAGTTAGCTCTGTAGTGTGTTAGAGGATACTTACAATGGAGAAGGAAGCAGTGGAACAAGGTAATTAATGAGTGTTGGAAGCCTGAGGGAAGAATGTTGCATTTTTAATTAGGGAGATTAAGATAGGACTTATTGAAAAGGTAGTATTTGAACAAAGGCTGGAAGGAAGTGAGGGAATTAGCTGTGTGGGTATCTGGGAGAAGACCATTTCAGGCAAAACGAGGAGCGGATATAGTTGGCATTTGTGAGCAACAGCAAGAAGGCTGGTATAGTGGGAGCACATGTAGTAAGGAAAGAGTAGTAGTAAAGGTGGCATCAAAGATACTACGTGCTCAGATTGCTTAAGGCTGTGTTAAACGTTTTTTGGGGGTTTTTTGCTGTACGCGGGCCTCTCACTGTTGTGGCCTCTCCCGTTGCAGAGCACAGGCTCCGGATGCGCAGGCTCAGCAGCCATGGCTCACGGGCCCAGCCGCTCCGCGGCATGTGGGATCTTCCCGGACCAGGGCACGAACCCGTGTCCCCTGCATCGGCAGGCGGACTCTCAACCACTGCGCCACCAGGGAAGCCCTAGAAGACAGTTTTGAGAGGAAGAACAGGAGCTCATTTTTGGACAAATTGAAATAGAAAAGTTTCCTAGGTTTGCAGATGGAACTGTGAAGTGATCAGTTGTATATTTGATTCTTTACTCTGGGGAGGCAACAGAGAGAGACATACAATTAAAAGACGTGATCCCACGGACAGCACCAGTGTGATGTGTGGACTGGAAATCAGTGCAGTGGGTAGTGAGATTTGTCTTGAATTGCTCCAGAAGTAGGACTCAAAAATCAGTGAGAAAGATGATGGAAGTCTGACTTTGGCTTTGACACAAAGGACCATTTTAAACTACTAACGCTTATAGCGATGGAATAATGGTGTGTTTTGCAGGATGCATTTTCTAATGCTGTAAATTTTCAGGGAGGGTCTTGAATCTAGATCATCATTTTCTCAGATCTAGATCTAAATTTCTTTAGATCTTGTGCAGCTTCAAAAAAAAAGAGAAAAGAAAAATGTAGTCATTATTTTCAGTTAAGGGATTGACATTTGCTTTTTATGTATTCAAGTAAAGTTGTTTACACACACACACCCTTGATACATCCATCATGGCCCAGGTTTACTAGTCACCATTTTATTGATAGATGTCTTAAAGTGGATTGGACTCTTGCCTTGGGTTTAAACTTGAACATACTGACTATTTAGATTCCTTCACACTTTCAGTTTCTGTGATTCTGAGCATTTAGGAAGGAAAAAAGCCATCAAAAATTCAATATGGACAAATTAAGGGAAAACAATTATGTCAAGCCAGATGTCTTTTTTTCCTTTAATGACACCACCATGATGATGCCTTAAAACAGTGGTTCTCAAACTTTTAATCCCAGGACCCTGTTACAGTCTTTAAAGTTATTGAGGACCTCAGAGACCTTTTCTTTACATGGGTGGGGCAGATATGGGAGAATAACCAAGTACCCTGTTTAATGAGGATCTCAAATGATGAATTGAAACCTGCAAAATTGAGGTTCACAGAAATCTACCTTCAGGATAAGAGAGCTGTAGCTTGACAGAAATTCATTTAAAGAAAACACAAAGTTTTAGAACTTGCCCCTAAGTCCTGTATAGTCAATGATGATATGACTCAGTAATAATGAAGGTTTAGGCTTAATAACACATTTCATTCATCATATTTAAGACCCTGCCTTTTGAAGGAAATATTAACAAGCTACAATGCCCTGTGGAGGAGACTGGAAAGTCAAAGATCTAAAACAGTTGCTGTATGGAAAACAATTGAAGAAACTAATCAGTGCCACACTGTATACTTGGAAAAATTACTGAAGTTGCTTAGCCACTACTGCTACCTAGAGGTGTCATACTGCTCAGAAGAGATCAGCATCACCAATTAGGAAGCATAAAGTGATCCCAGTGATATTAAAGCAGTGGTCAAAGTTAGAAAATGTGAATGAAATGAATCTTTCATTCATCCAAGAGGAAGGGTGTTCAGCTTTTTCCTGGAAACTTTCTAGCAGTGAGATATCCTCTCTTGGGAAGACAAGAGGTTTAAGAGTGTCATTCATCATAAGATATTTTGGTTTGAACCCAAAAGTGACCAGGCGGATGTTATAAACTACCCTGGGGATAGAATACAATAGAAGAGATACCTTTTAAAATTTGTCTAACCAGTTTTCCCATGAAAGAGTTCAGGTCGCAGAAGAGGGCATTATTAGTACTTAAGAATTATTTAATTAAATGCCAAGTATTCTGTGAACTAGCTCATCCTTCTTGATAATTAGAGGCCCTTTTTTTTGGTAAATGAGCATAAAAGCTGCTAAAATATACATTAATAGGTTATTGTGTGTGTGTGTGTGTGTGTGTGTGTGTGTGTGTGTGTTCCTCTCCCCTCTCCCCTCTCTTCCCTCCTTTTTCCAATCTTGAGTAAGATGACACAATAGAAGCCAATAAAAAGAAGACCTAGAACTAAAGAAAAAACATTGCAAGATGGTAAGAGAAGGAAGAAGCATTTTTAGAGTTTGCAAATGCTTGCTTATAATGAGATGCTGCAAGTATGTTTACCACTTCCTGATATTTGGCCATAAAGCTTGCTTTGTCCTGCTAGTGGAAATAAACAACAGTCTTTGCTTTCTCTATTTTTTCGCAATCAACCACTGGGCTTCATGTAAGCTTAGCTCCTTAAGAGTTTGTACAGCTACTGGGGACTTAAAATTTCAGCATTCTCTTATAAATCAAAACACAGTAATTTAAAAGAGAATTTATATTGCAAAACAAATAAGGGATAATTGAATTACAAGATAAAATTTAACTTTAAAAGCACTTTGTAATATTGATATGTTCTTTCAATATCAGACTTCTTTAAAACATTTTTTATTACTTAGCAGAAATGCTTCAGGTTTACCTTAAAGAACTTAAAACTTGAGAACTCTTTCCAGTTAAATACAAATCAGAAGTTACTGTAAAATGTAGCTGAAATTATTGAATAAGGGTAAATTAAAGTAGGAATTACTTGCAAAATAAAGCAATTTGCAAACAACTTTTCCCTCAGGAATGTAATGTGTCTTTTGCATGAAGTGAGGTCTCTGTAAAACAGAAAGTGTATATGTCAATGCTACTCCCTCACTCCCCAGCTTACCCTTCCCCCTCCCTGTGTCCTCAAGTCCATTCTCTATGTCTGTGTCTTTATTCCTGTCCTGCCCCTATACACTACCAAATGTAAAACAGATAGCTAGTGGGAAGCAGCCTCATAGCACAGGGAGATCAGCTCAGTGCTTTGTGACCACCTAGAGGGAGGTGGGATAGGGAGGTGGGATAGGGAGGGTGGGAGGGAGATGCAAGAAGGAGGAGATATGGGGATATATGTATACATATAGCTGATTCACTTTGTTTTACAGCAGCAACTGACACACCATTGTAAAGCAATTATACTCCAATAAAGATGCTAAAAGAAAAAAAAAAAAAACCAGAACGTGAAGGCATCTGACATACACATTCAGATTGTCTATAGAAAGGCCAGGACCAATTCAGAAAGAAAATGCCTAGAATTCCGCATGGTGTTACAATGCATGGGGAAGGTAACGAACTGCCTCCGGCCTCTTTCAGGGGCAGCAGAACAAGCCAAAAGTGTCTCCAGGGATGGAAATCCAGAGAATGATGTAGCAGGCCTGAGTGTAGAGAAAGAAACGGGGCAAGTGCTTTTTCTGATGTTTGCCTTGGGCAAGATTTTTTTTTATTATTTTCTACTGAATATGAAATACTATCTCTTTGCTTTACAAACTGTTATTTCGGTTTAGGCTCCTTCTGTGGGGGAGAAATAAAATGCAGCACATCCGAGAAAATTACCTAACGTTGGGTGCGGAGAGAGGCATGAGTGTTGGGTGGCAGAGGAAAGGAGGAGAGTTGAAGTAACACTATGGAGCTACGAAGACTGGACAACTCTGCACCTCCCAGCGGGACAATGTGATAAAGAGATTGATGTGCGTTTAACACGTGCTTGTTCCAAATGGCCCGTGGAAATCAGAAATCAGGTTATGTTTCTGCTTTGTACATAGGTTCATTTGTGCCATGTTTTAGATTCCACGGATAAGTGATAGCATACGGTAGGTGTCTCTCTCTTGCTGACTTCCTTCACTTAGTATGATCATCTCTGGTTGCTGCAAATGGCGTTATTTAGTTCTTTCTTTATGGCTGACTGAGTCACTTTGCTGCACAGCAGAGATTGGCACACCATTGTAGATCAACTCTACTTCGATTAAAAAACGAAAAAGAAAAGAGCCTGGTTATGGCATTCACCCCCCAAGCCTGGTTGCTGTTGGGGTTGGGGGCATCGTGACAGAAGGGAGAGGAGCACAGGTTGACCAGGGCTGCTAGGCGAGCAGCTGAGGCGGAACAAACAAAAGTCTGCTCTGAGAATAGAGAATCTCGGCAGCGCGCAGAGGCAGCTGAAGTCCACGATGGCTCTTCACAAGTTAGTGTGTATGGCTGAGTAATAGTCCCCTGTATACATGGGCCGCATCTTCTTTATCCATCGTCTGTCGATGGACGCTCAGGTGGCTTCCTCAGGTAGTGAGGTGGGTGGACCCAGAGACTGTCATACGGAGTGGGGTAAGTCAGAAAGAACAACACATACCGTAGGCTAACGCATATGTATGGAATCTAAAAAAAGAAAACATGGTTCTGAAGAACCTAGGGGCAGGACAGGAATAAAGACGCAGACGTAGAGAACAGACTTGAGGATGCGGGGAGGGGGAAGGGGAAGCCGGGACGAAATGAGAGAGTGGTATGTACATACATACACTACCGAATGTAAAATAGATGGCTAGTGGGAAGCAGCCGCATAGCACAGGGAGATCAGCTCGGTGCTTTGTGACCACCTAGAGGGGTGGGATAGGGAGGGTGGGAGGGAGGGAGACGCAAGAGGGAGGGGATATGGGGTGTATGTATATGTATGGCTGATTCACTTTGTTATACAGCAGAAACTAACACACCATTGTAAAGCAATTATACTGCAATAAAGATGTTAAGAAAATAATTATTCAGATAAAAAAAGTTAATGTGTAGCAAACTAATAACAAGTTCATATTAGAGCCAAAGCTAAGAATCAGTTGATAAATGGGGCCGATACATGTATCACTATCTGAGTAAGAGACAGACAGGGCTTATTAATGGTAGGAATCTATCCCTCCCCACTGTATTTGTTATGCCTATTTACATGGAGGCAGATCCCCGCAGGTTCGTGTGGTCTTAAAAATCTGTACCTGAAGCTTTGTGTTTATTGCTGTCCAAGCATGTAACACCAGATTACTGCTGAGTAAGAGTATATTGTGAAGGCAAAGCAAAGCAACACCTGGATTGTTAGCCTCAGAACACCTGGATTTATAATCAAAGGAAATTTATAACACGAGAGTACATGGTAAGCTGGTGAGGATGTATTCTGAGTTGACTTGCTGTGTTTGGATTAATCTCCCCCGAATCTCCAGTTGATGAGACTTGTCTTGGAGCTGAGGATGTTCCATTTCCTAGGAAATGAGCAAGTTAAAGAATGACCTCCCAGGAAGTTTGGTAAATTGAGGTATAAGCAATTTATCTTCTTGCCTTTCCCTTCCTAATTTACAGCCTTCTGTGACTGGTTTATAGGAGTTTTCAAAAGATGTGATTAGCTTTACTTGCGAGAAACTTGCAAGGGGTTTCAGGGCAATGATGTGTCAGCTAAGAACTCATTCAGCTAATCTGAAGGAAAATTTTTAGAGCAGGAAGGAGGCAGATTCAGAGGTGCTGACTTGTGAAACATGGTGGGAAGTGCATTCCTAGCTAAAAGAGCTGAAACTGGTTTCCTAATCATGCGAGGGAAAAGTGATGACTAGCAAAAGGGAAAAAGCTAAACAACAACAAAGCATGCACTCATTTGCACCATCCATGCCAGAGGCCCTTCTTTCTCATCAAAATTAGGAAAGCAATTGATATGGTTGTATGCAGTGATTAGAGGGAAGATGGCTGGCAGTCTGTGACTAGAGTATGCAGAGTGGAAGGGAGAGACGGGCAGGTTTGATCAGGAGCCACGTGAGCAGCACACAGTCGGGGTAGAGCAGCGAGGGCTAGACTTGAAATTCGCTGCTGATTAAAAGTAAGGCAGGTCTGTGAGCTCAGACTCAGTGAGAATGGTTTCATTTCATTAATTTCTTCGCTTGTTCATTGTGGCTCTGTAGAGCATCTGTTAAATGCAAGGCACTCCGGGGAGCACAGTCATAACTATTGTATCCTCACTGAGTGTTCCAGTCACTAGGGTTGCAAAACAAATTACCCCAACACTTAATGGTGGAAGACAACTATACATGTTGCTAGTGGATTATGTGTGTCTCTGCATCATGGCGTCTGGAAGTCTGAGCTGGAAGATTTGAATCCTGGTAGCTGGAATCATCTAAAGCTTGGTTACTCATTTGTCTGACAGTTGATAGGGTTGGTGGTAGCTGTCAGCTGACACTTTAAGCTGGGGGATTGGCCAAAACTCCTCTACCTGGTCTCTTCATGTGGTCAGAGCTTCCTCACAATATAGTGGCCAGGTTCTGAAGGTGAGTGCCAGAGAGGGCGAGCCAGGCAGAAGCTCTGTCTCTTTTCTGATGTAGCCTCAGAAGTCATAGATAGCATCAATTCTGCTGTACTCCATTGGCCAGGCCCTCCATGAACCCTGTCAAAATTCAAACAGAGACAACATCAACCCCAAATATCGGTGGAGGAATGAAAGTCACAATCAGTGAAAAGGAGATATGTATGTGTGTATGTATGTATCTGTGCATATATAAAATCATCTTTGGAAAAATACAATCTGCCACTCCTGAGAGTGAAAGAAAAAAAAATACCACCGCACAAAGTAAAAAATGATATTTTATTTGTAATTATTTTATAAGTGATGGCCCAAAGAATCATACAATTCAAAATATACTAATAAAAAATAACACCTGAACACTGTTTTCTAGACTTGAATCACCTGCATTTCACTTCCACTATTTTTACTATTACCATCTGTATTATTGTTTCCTTAATTTTTCTTGAAATGGACCCATTTTATTGAAGTATAGTTGATGTACAATATTGTAAGTTATAGGTGTACAGTATAGCGAGACACGATTTTTAAAGCTTACACTCCATTTATAGTTATTATAAAACATTGGCTGTATTCCAGTTTTGTACAGTATATTCTTGTAGCTTATTTTATACCTATTAGTTTGTACCTCGTAGTCCCCTCCTCCTATCATGCCCCTCCCCTCTTCCGTCTCCCCACTGGTAACCACTAGTCTGTTCTGTATATCTGCAAGTCTGCTTCTTTGTTGTTATAGTCACTAGTTTGTTGTATTTTTTAGATTCCACATGTAAGTGATATCATACAGTATATGTCTTTCTCTGACTTATTTCACTTAGCATAACGCCCTCAAAGTCTATCCATGTTGCTGCAAATGGCAAAATTTCGTTCTTTTTTATGGATGAGTAGTATTTCATTATATATATATATATATACACACACCACATCTTCTTTATCGATTCATCTATTGATGGACATTTAAGTTGCTTCTGTATCTTGGCAGTTGTAAATAATGACCCAGGTTTTTATTAACTCAAATTTGTTTTAAAAGCAATCTAGGTATTACTACAGAAAATAGAATGTATTTTTGCCATAATTTATTTGTCATAAAATAAAGGTAACCTTAAATATAAAAAAAGTAAAACACAGCAGTTATTATATGCTAGATGAAAATTCTGCTTTCCAATGACAGTTCCGAGGCTGAAGGAAGCCCTCTCTTTGTCAAAGATCATGTTAGCAGGTGTTAGAAAGATGTTACATCACACATACAAAATCAAGGCTCTCCCCTTCACATAATCTGAGAGATTGAAAGAGAAGTGAAAGAGAATGATCCCTAGTGAGGTCAGTGATATTTAAGGCCAGGTCTGTGTACTGTCCAACATCCTTTAGAGAACTACTTGTATTGAAATCCTGATCCAGAATGATAAAGATTATAGCTAGGTAAGCTTTCACTTAGCCTCAGCCCAGTCCCTGGGATCTATGAGGCAGACCAGCGTCTAGCACAGTTGATGCTTGTTGATGTTGTTGTTGATGAATGAATGTATTTCTAACCTGCCATTGGTCAAAGGCTGGGTCCTTTGCACCTCTGTGTTCCGTTTTGTTTCATAAGCCTCCCTGAAAGATCCAGTGAGCAATAAATGACTCTGGCTAGTTGGCTTCTACATGAAGTCTAGCTACACTCATTATCTTATTACCATTACCCACGTGCTGGTGGAATTGACTTTTTCCTTACCTACTGTGCATAACTAATTCCTAGACTTTACAGGGCCACCCTAAATCCAGAGCTCTCAGGAGTTATTCGTATGTAGGTATCTAAATCCTATAACATTCGTTCCTAAAATAATTATTAGCACCTGCTGGGGCCAGTTATCCTAGGTCCTAGAGATATCAGAGGATAGTGAGAAATGGACACTTCCTTGGGATACAGAGAAAGGCCACTTGGGGGCAGCTGTTTCACCCCTAAAATTTAGTCAATTGCTTAGCAACCTAATCGTCTTGTTGTTAGAGGAGTCATCAGAAAGCACTACTTCCTGGGGACTTCTCCCAGTAGAGAGAATCTGAGAATAGGTGTAGTTTTCATGGCCTTCTCCACCTGGACCTTTTCTTTCTGGCTTTCAGGGGCATGGAGAAGGTCTGCAGAGGCTCAGAGGAAGACAAGAGTCAGATGTTTATCTTCAGGGAATCCAGCCTGTAGCCTTTACCACACTATAGGGCTTCTAACAGCAGTGCCTTTCTAGGCATGAGGCTGGCACTAACAGATCTTCTTTTCCTTCTTTATTTATAGTCGGCTACGGTGAAGCTGTCAAAACCAGTGGCTCTGTGGACTCAGCAGGATGTCTGCAAGTGGCTGAAGAAACATTGTCCGAATCAGTATCAGATCTACAGTGAGTCATTCAAACAGCATGACATAACGGGTAAAGTATGCAGTATCCGAAACATTTCACTCCCTCTCCCTCTTCCCATCTCAATGGCCTTTCCCACACCCTTAAAATGAAAAAGCATCTCCCTGCTGAAATTCTCTGGCATGGGTTTACTTTAAAAGGAACGATAAATTCCAGATCCGGGCACGCCATGCTACTTAACAAGCAAAAGTGGGAACCATGGATTTTGAATGTCCAGTATAAAAGTATGTGGTAACCAAGCATACAGGGAACCATGGATTTTGAATGTCCAGCATAAAAGTATGTGGTAATCAGGGTAAGGGGTTGGGGGATCCTAGAGAAAATAAGAGTGTAGCAGTCCTAGAGTAAAGAAAGGGAGGAGATCCTTCAAATTAATTTGGTTACAGGGTCCGTAGGTAGATGTTTTAAGAAGAAAAGATTTCTAAATAGGAAAATTCTGGACTGAATATAACAATACTAACTCACTGCCCCTGAGATGAATACTCTCAAAGCACAAAGTAAGACTCCCTTTAAATCAAGGGGCTTCGAGTATTATATGTGGAAGTTGAGAAGCGCTTGGCAGCGGGAAATATGACAGCATAATGAACTGTAAAAGACTGTAGGATCGTGTCTCTCAGTTGGAGAATGGAGTGGGTAGGAGGGAGCGGATAGGTCCACTGTGGGAGCCCATCAGAGTAAGGGGGTCTTTTGCAGACCTCGCCTGCCCACCTGCCTTGTTGCTTGATCGTGGGTACCATTCCTCCCACCCTCCTCTTCTGCAAACCCTATAATGAAAGATAGGATGGAGGAACATGCTCTGTGCACCAAAACTGTGCTTCAAGGTGGGAAAAAGTTTTGAGAAGACCTGATTCCAGTCCAGATTCTTCTTTTTTCTAAGCGAAAATTGACCCTCTAGTGGGAAAGGGACTTGCTGTCGAGTAGCTCAGCACACCTCATGCCAAGCCCTTTCCAAACTCATACTTTGCATCTTCAGAAATGCTAACCTCTATATTCACTCCCGTCACTTTGAAAAGGGTCACGTCAAGCAGAAAGCATTTATTTTTGCAGTTCAGTTCTTACCCTGTAGCTTCAAAATCTGAGGCAGATCGTACCTCCTTAGAGCAGGACTAGATGGGTGGTTTTCAAAGTGCGTTCCGTGGAGCCCTTGGTTGCACTAGAGGCTGCCAGGGGGACATGCTTTGGGTTGAGATGGGTGTGTCTGTTTCACATATTCAAATTGCACAGAAAACTTGATTTGGAAAAAAAAGGCTTCTAATATTAAATAACGTTTTTTTTAATTTTATTTTTATTTATTTATTTGGTTGCATTGGGTCTTCATTGCTGCACACAGGCTTTCTCCAGTTGCATCGAGCAGGGGCTACTCTTAGTTGTGGTGCGCGGGCTTCTCATTGCAGTGGTTTCTCTTGTTGCAGAGCTCCGGCTCTAGGCGCACGGGCTTCAGTAGTTGTGGCTCATGGGCTCAGTAGTTGTGGCTCGTGGGCTCTAGAGCGCAGGCTCAGTAGTTGTGGTGCACGGACTTAATTGCTCCGCGGCATGTGGGATCTTCCTGGACCAGAGATGGAACCCGTGTCCCCTGCACTGGCAGGCAGATTCTTAACCACTTCACCACCAGGGAAGTCTCTAAATAACGCTGAGCTACATTATCAGAGATTCCTGATGACCAAGTTAGTAATGTTTAAATATGTAAGGAACACACAGGTGTAGCTCAGAGTGAGTTAACAGAGAGTGAAATCCTCCTAACTTAAGCCTAGAAATGGTCCTTAATGTACTTCTTTTCTCCTCTGAACTGGAGGTAATGGCCCATTTGGATGAAATCCTGAAGGCAGTGTCAGAACTTAGCTTAGATTCCAAGTGTCTAGATTCTTTTTCTTAGTCCCTCCCTTAAGGATATAAGAAAATCCCATACAGGGTCAGCTATTCCACCCCTAGAATTTATCAACCAGTTAGTAACCATTTGGCTGCTTATGGGAACCTTCACCAGATAATGTCTGTTTCTTAATGCTTGTGTGATAGTAATGGCAAAACCTTTTTCATGATCTTATGAGAAAGTAGTGTTATCTTTTGTTAGGGGTGGGAATTCTGTGATACCCTTGAGGGAAGGGTAAGCGTTTATAATGGTTTGAAAAGGATGAGCATTACACCCCCGTCAGAAATAAAGGTCTCATGCTTCAATGCTTATGGGGTAAATGGTACCACTTCCTAAGGCTTTCTGCCAAGTGGCCTTGTGTTGCAAACAGCTGTCATATTGCTTTTGGTGGCATACCTCGTCTCCACAAACACCTCTGGTGTTGGTAAATCGCAACCTTCTTGAGATCTTGGACAAGCTGCTTAACCTAGACAGGTTATTCAGCCTCACTTCTTCATCTCCAAAATGGAGATGGTAATAATAACAATACCTGTCTCAGAGAGTCGTTGTGAAGATTAAATGAAATGATACAAACAAACCACTAAGTTAATCATTTATCAACACCTTCTACCTACTAGCACTGTGCCGTTCTTCATGTCGAAACTCATCTGGAGGTGTCTAAAATCATACTGTTACTTCATTCTGAGGGCAGCCTGTTTTCTGGCAAGAAAAGAAAGCAGGGGATTATTTGGGGACTTAGGAGAGAATGATTTCAGATTAACCCTTGACACACACACATCTTTCTGACCTTCACCTATTCAAGGCCTCAGAAGACCACTTTTGTGTCCTGTCCCTCTCCAAGGGTGAATGTAAACTACCCAAATGATCGCAGGTGCCAAGTGGCCCGAAGATAGATAGCTTTCAGGACTGAAGCCAGCCTGCAGTTCCAGCCCTGGGATGCTGGCGGCTGCAGGAAGCCTAGTACCCTTGTAGGCTCTGATAAACTGGGCAAAGAGGATTGTGAAAAATCAAGACACGATGGCAGAGAGAACCTCAGCAGCCGATGCAGACAGTAGAGTGTCTCAGAGTGAGGGCCGGGAGGGGGTTACAAGTGCCAGGTCAAAGCCCAGACTTGCAGCTTAGCTCCGTGATTCTGTGAAGGTGACTTGGTGTATTCCCGCTTTCTTTACCTGTGAAGAGGAGGTGATAATAGCACCCGCCTCAGAGTGTCGCTGGGAAAGTAGTTCACGGTCACAGTAAGCGATGAATGTTAGCTGCTGCTGCTTGCCTAAGTGCTGCTGCACTTTCTATGAGAACAAACCACACACGTAAACACTGGTGAATTCATCCATCTCTGTTATCCTGAAAATTATAATGAGCACCTAAGGATGGGGGTTGGGATGTGGGCTGGTAAGTATCCTGTGCTTATCTGCGAGGCCACAATAAAGATGTCCATGTGTCTCTTATTTATGCTTAGATTCTCGTGAGTACTGCTGTTCATTTATGTGTCTTAAAGCAAGGGTCTCCAACATCATGCTCATCCGGGAAGCATGTTATATCTCTGGAACATATAAACAATCCCTTAATTTAGAGGCGCGTGGGACCATGACGATAAATAAAAAAGACATATTAAATGGAAAGAAGAATCAGGAAGAAAAAAAGATGGGCTTTCTGATTACAGACCTGAGGCAAATCCCGTTCCTCCCACCCCGCCCCTGTTCTCCACCCCTCGACCTCTGACAAGTAATAACTGTGCAGCATCACACAAGCCTAGTTTAAGTCAGTCATCTGCGAGTAATATTTATCTTAAAGCGTTGTTGGAAAGGTTAAAGGGGACGATGCATGCGAAGGGTTTAGCTTTATGCCTCATACATAGTAGACGTCTGTTTAGCAAGTATTTATGGAGCATCTGCCCTGTACCAGGTGTGGGGAATACAGCAATAAATAAAATAGCCAGTGATCTGTGGAGGGAGAACATTGTGCCTCCTTAGAAAACCGTGCACCCTCAGTAGCACATCATTTCGGCTTGTCTAATTCTGACTCTACGAAACTGTTCTACAACTCTGTAAGTTGTAAGTAAGTGATAGCAGTATGAAATAATTCTTGTTTGTAGACGTATAATTTCTGTCCCACAGAGGTTCAGTTGACTTCCCAATCCACTGTGAAAAAGGTGAGTTTTGTCTCCCATTTACACATTCATTTCTTTCCTCCTGATCTGAACATGTGTCTGCTCTTTGGTTTCTCCTTTGAGTTGGTTGTAACATCTTATCAGTTTCCACAAAATCTTAAACATGTGTTTATTTTTGTGTATGATGAGAGTCAGGATTTTAACTTTTTTGAAAATTACCCTTTAACCTTGGTAGTTGTTTCTTTTTTTTTTTAAATTGGTTTCCACCAACAATTCCACTACATTAACATCTTTCTGATGCCTTTGTTTAAAATACATTAAACTCTAAACAAACTGCCCCCCTCCGCCATCCAGTTTCTCCAAAGTCTAAGGAAACTTAAGGTATGTTTTAACACACCAGTATTCAAAACACTGTGCAAATTTCCTCTTAGAATTTCTGAGAATTTCATTATGTCCAGAAGGCACCTACTATTCTATGGCAGATGAGTTAAATCAGAAGAGACGCTACTAGTGGTAACTCCCTGCAGAAGTGCTCTTAACAGGCATGAGATGGTTAGAACACCTGAGAGGCGTTAGGAGAGATATATTTAAATCATCAGATTAGGCTTGAAGGAAAGAAATTTGACTATTTTCCTGTGCTTGCAAGGTTCTTTCCCCAGCTTTCTGAGGCCGGGCTTGGAATGCTGATGAGGAAGCTCTACTGGGGCCAGGTGTAAGCTCACAGGCAACGTTCGGATTCTTTTTTATGCACAGTTAAGAATCTTTTCAGGTTTGAGGCAGTTTCAGCCCCTGGCTGTGCCTGGTATTCTTCCTGCGGTGGCTGCTAAAATCAACTCATTTCCTTCCGCGTCAAGCCTTTCCTCTGTAAAGGGTTCTTCCCTCCCCAACTTTAAAGACTTATCTTCGTGGGTGAGGTGCTCAGAGCTCCCCAGAATACAAAGTGCATTTTTAGAAGCTATTTTGAATGTGTAAAAGGTTTCCACGTGGCCTGCTTCGTGGAACACGGGTGGGAATCCTTTAGATGTCTGCAGGAATAAATACTTACCCTGTGAATGTCCCCTGCAGGTGGTCAGTATTGACTTGTCATATTTCTCAATGGTCTCCTACAAAATCAGTGAATACTTCGGGTTCTTTCTGTGCTTCAGACACTGCCCATTTGTACCTCTTTCCCCTTTTCAAAATATTCCTCTGGGATGTAGCACCCTGAAATTTGGCCGTTCCGCTTATGCTATTGAATAAAGGGGAAACCTCTTTATCTTTTTGAAACCTTTGGATTGTGGGCTCTGTGCATTTGCTAACATTTACCCTTCTGCTATTGTCTTCCTAGTCCTTTTTTTTTTTTTTTTTTTTGCGGTACGCGGGCTTCTCACTGTTGTGGCCTCTCCCGTTGCGGAGCACAGGCTCCGGAGGCGCAGGCTCAGCGGCCATGGCTCACGGGCCCAGCCGCTCCACGGCATGTGGGATCTTCCCGGATCGGGTCACGAACCTGTGTCCCCTGCATCGGCAGGTGGACTCCCAACCACTGCGCCACCAGGGAAGCCCCTTCCTAGTCTTTTATCACGGTTAGAATTACCCATGGAGGTTGGTGGGATGTGTAGTAAACAAGTGTCCAAAGAAGTAGAGTAATTATTTTATGTGCTATACCTGTGAGAACACTACTTTGTGGAACCCAGTGTAGCGCAATGAACTGTGGGCTTGTTGAGCTACCCCAGTGCTTCGTCTGCACATTTTCTTGTCTTTGTTGGTTTGCCCTCTGCATAGTGCGTTCTACTTTTGTATATCTTTGTGTTTTGTTACATTTCTCTTTTGTATGAACTGCTCTACGTTTTTTATTGAATCTCGAGCAGCATTTTATATCTGCATAGTAGAGTTTGGACATCATCGGGGCATGAGTTTCCACATATTAATTTTCCAATAACAGCATTTATTCTTCATTTTTAACGCCCTTTGATAGAAAGCTTACTAACATCACCTCTATACTCCTCCACATTCTTAAACCTAGGATGCTGAATTTGGTTGTCTTGATGATTCAGAATAATAGATTTCTGAATGTTGGAAGTGACTTCAGATGTCATCTGAGGTTTTATGGAGTCAGTTTAAAACTACGCCTTGCAATGAGAAATATGAATGGAGATCAGAATATCAGCTTCATTCCTGATAAAGCTTTTTTGGAGAATATCCTTTAGGTCTTCAGATGAATTGATTTGCTAAGAATATTTTCCCTCTAAATGAGGTATTCTGGTCACTGGCGCAGTTGGGAAGTGCCCCTCTAACCGCCTGGGAGAAAGCAGACTGCATCAGGCACACCGGTCACAAGACAGGACAGAACATGAGGCTGGGCTGGGCAAACCCGTTTCCTGCTTCCAAGGGCACCAAACAGAGGGGAGGAGAGAGAGACCAGGAGTGTTAGGGAAGTTCTTCCATGAAGGAATAGGGTGGGGAACGAGTGTCCCCCACCACTTCAATCAGACGTCTCCCCACATGTCCTTTCCAACATCCCTGCTAGATGGCCAGACAGCCTTTGCTCAGACACCTGCAGGGATGAGCATTTCATAATTTTTAAAAGCAAACTGTTGTTTTTTGTGTGTTTGTTTTGGTTCAAGATTTTGGATGACGGTGGCAGTTACAGTGCTTGGTTTTCCTTACTCCCTCCTACTCTGAGCTGCAGGGCTCTCAAATGCCATGCTTGCTTCTACCCTCCTCAAACCCACCTTTTTACCTGGATAATTCCAACTTCCTTTCGGGCTTTAGTTCAGATACCACCTCCTACAAAAGCCTTTCTTACTCCTCCTCTTCTGGATTAAGTGACCCATCCTGTAGCTCCCAGGATAAAAGCCCTGTGATAGAACTTGTCCCATGAAGTTGATAAATGATTAGACAGTTCTGCTGAGGTTTTACTGAAACCCACCCCTAGATCCTGTTTAGGTTCCTGGGTTATAGAAACCTTTGCTGAAGAAAGCCCTTCATGACTGCCCCCCAATACAGATTCACGTGCCAGGCCTCCATGGAGCCATGATGCCTTCCCCCAGCCTTTTCTTCATCCCAGTGGCCTGTTAAGTGGCTCTCCCAACATGCTTTCTCCCAATTCCTTTCTTCATCGCTAGTAAAGGTCTGGTTTCTGCTACGCTGAAAACTTACACGCTGTTTGATGGGATTTCCCTAAAACTTTTTACCCTCTACCCATCTGTCTTCTCCTGACTCTTGTTTCAGAAGGCATGCTCTTATTCCCTTCTACAAACAACCTTTTCTGCCTCTGCTTTAACCAGACATCCCCTATATCCTCTGGATATTTGCTTCCTCAGTTACAGTCATCATGTCATCTTCAGTCTAGCTACACTGGCTACCTCCTTTCTCTCTAAATACAGTTGACCCCTGAACGAAGTGGGTTTCATATACACAGGTCCACTTATACGCAGATATTTTTCAATGGAAAATGCAATAGGACTGCATGGTTCATTGAATCCGCGGATTCAGGGGAGCCATGGATACGGAGGGCTGACAGTACTGCAGGCGGATTAACCCCCTCGTTGTTCGCGGGTCAACTGTAGCTTCATTTTAGCCGCTTGACCAATCCCTTCCTATTCATTTCATTTATTTGTTAAATCATAATTAATTCATTTGTTTTATAAAATTTATGTGACCACTACCACGTGCCAGGCAGAACACTGTACCCAACAGCTTCAGAATGTATGTACTTTCCAGTTCAGGGGACTTATTCACCATGATGTACTATACACCAGGGCACAAATCAGTGTCAGTAAATTTGAAAAAACCTGAAGTGGCACAGGGTGCATTCTTTGACTGAAACAGAATTAAATTAGAAATCACTACCAAGATAATCAAGAAGATCCCAAATATTTAGAAACTTAATACACATCCATGTAATCAGATGGGGGAGGGGGGAAAATCGCAAGAGAAAAACTAAAACATATTTTGAACTGAATGATAGTAGAAACATTAATATTTCAAACGTTTGTGTGGTACAGAACTTAGAGGAAAATTACAGCCTGAAATGCCTGTATTAGAAAAGAAAGAAGAAAGAGTTGAACTTGATTAATTAAAATTTTACCTTAAGAAGTTAGAGAAGGAAGAATACTAATCTCAAAGAGCTGAAATCAGTAAGACACAAAACATACAGGCAATAAAGAAAATTAACAAAGGTAAACCTGATTCCTTGAAAAGATCAACAAAAATTGATAAATGTCTAGATAGCCTGAATGAGGGAAAAAAAGACAGCATCAAGTGAGAAGTTGGGGATATCACTAAGTTTTCTACATTCATTAAAAGAGCAGAAAATATTATGAACAGGTTTATGCCCACATACTTAACAACTGAGATGAAATGGACTAATTCCTTAAAAACGATAACTTAACAATATCTGACTCAAGAAAGCTAGAAAATTTAAATAGCCATGGATCTCTTAATCAGTTAAACTTTTAATCAGAACTTCCCATAAAGGAAGTTTCAAGCACAGAAGGCTTTTTCCAATAAATTAAAACAGTCGAGAATTAGCAACCAAATTTTCACAAATTCTTTCAAAAATAGAGAAAGGGGGAGCACTTCCAAACTCATTTTATGAGACCAGACTAACCCTGATACCAAAAGCTGACAAAGATATTACAAGAATGGTATGGTACGGACCAATATCCTTCATGAACATAAACCTACAAACCTTGACAATACAAGGGTTGAATCTCACAATAGACAAAAAGGATATTACATCATGGTCATGTGTGCATAGGAATGTAAAGTTGATTCCATTTTTGAAAATCGATGTGATTCGTCATGTTAAGAGTAAATGAAGAAAGTCATATGATCATCTCATTAGATGCAGAAGGCTTCTGATTTCAGCTCTGATATGTAAAGAGCTTGGATGTCATCACTCTAATCCTTACCACAAGACACAGCTGGACACAGTGAGTTTACTGGTAGTCTGGTGGTTAGGACTCCACACTTTTGCTGCCGAGGGGTTCAATCCCTGATTGGGGAACTAAGATCCCACAAGCTGCGCGGTGCAGCCAAAAAAAAAAAAAAAAAAAACTGGATCAACTGAAAAACAGTGGGTCAGAGAGCTGATGTCATAATGCAAATCACCCCCCTGAAATCTGGAGAGAAGGGCACATGCAGGAGATACAGAACCCCAAAGACCTGCTTAACTGGAACAGAGACAGACCAATAACAATGGACAAAATATTTGGACACTTCACAAGGAAGGTAAAAGCATGGCCAATAAGCACATGAAAATATGCCCAGCAATATTACGTCATCAGGAAAATGCAGATCCAACCCAGTGAGATATCACTTTACACCCAGTACAATGGCTGAAGTTCAAAGGATTGGCAATACCAAGTGTTGCTGAAGATGTAGAGCAACTGGATCTCTTGTACACTGTTGTTGTGAGTAAATATGGTGCCACCAGATGCAGAAAGTAAATTTCTTACACAATTAATCACACACTTATTAGATGATCTGCTGTTCTGCTCTCAGATATTTACTAAAGAGAATCGGAAACATATGTTCATAAAAATTCCAGTCCACTCATATCCAAAAGAGCTTTACTCAGACAGAAGTTTTAAACAACCCTTAGGTCCATCAAGAGTAGAATGGGTAAAACAAAGTGTGCTGTATTCACACCAGCAACAATGCAGAACAATACAAAGGAACCAACTACTGATGCATATGACAACATGAATGAATGTCACGTTGTACTCAGAGAAAGAAGTTAGAAAGAAAAGAACACACACAGCGTGATTCCAGTCATATGAAATTCTAAAACAACAAAATTAACTTACAGTGATGGCAATGAGATCGGTGGTTACTTCTGGGGGTGTGTGTGGCGGGGTACTAGAAGGGAGATTGATACGAAGAGGAGCAACGGAACTGTCTGTGCTGATGAAAATGCTTCGTATCTTTGTCACAGTTATCTATTTGGCACCTCAAATCTGTGAAATTTATTGTAAACAAGTTATATCTCAAAGCTGGTTTTTACAAGCTTGTGTGCTTTCCAGATTTTCTAAAATGGACATACTGTTTTTAAAAGGAAAAAATGAAAGTGTCATCCTGCGTCTTTCCATACTAGCTGTAGGATCATTTAGGTTAAAGGTAGTTAGGTGAATAGATAGAGTTTTCTATTCATTTATCTATAATATATAGTTATAGATAATGAGATTGAAAATCCACTTTATGCATTTTTCACTGGAAGAATAATCAGATACCAGAACATTCTTATAAAGAAAGGTATAGTCTGCCAGTTGCTGGAAGATGTACTGCTGACGACAGGAGAACAGTTCTCTTGTCTTATTGAGATTCTGCTTGTCTGAGCCTATACCTGTGCATCCAAGATACTTGTATTTCACAGATGAGTTAAATTTCAGAAAATATTCATTGCCATAGCACACAGTTGGCCCTTTTATATTTTACTCATTAATAGCTTTTTCAATTAAAAACTACTCTCACCACCATTTTATAAACCAAAGGAATTTTAACCAAAAAAAAGACCCTCATGGCTTAAAAATGGAGTACATTTCACTTTAAGAAAAACATACATTGTTTTTATTTCTCCCATTTTCATCACAGATCAGCGTGGCTTTGTTAAGTTAGTTAAGGAAACTACTGCTCTTGGGGACGTTTATTGATATTCTAAGTACATCATTTATTTAATATTAGAGATGGTATGTGGCAGGATAAGAATGGAAGTTGTCACCAAATGAACTATGTGTTGTTTCACAGATCAGAACAAGAACAGAAGGAATATACTTTTCTTAGCCAGCAGCATAGACTTAAATACACCTCATACACTGCTCTTGTATCACCTACTGACTGCTCTCTGTAGAATTATTATAATCCAGGCTCCTCTCACAGGTGGGGGGGTTTGCTATGGTTACCAGTTTTCTCTTGGATGACCCTCCCCTCCTGTCATCACCTCTATAGGTTTTATAGTGTGGGAAACAGACTAAAGGAAAAGGCTTGCCTAGGTCCCACGGCCAGGAAATGGGGAGCTGGGGTCAGGAGCTGGCTTTCTAAACCCTTATCCCAGTGCCTCTCTCACTTACAAGATACCCTTTTCCCGGCCAGCACCAGATAGCAGACCCACACCAAAGGCTTCTGAGACCTGAGAAATGCCAGTGCCAGCCAGAAGGAATCGCCTTACCAAAGTTGTAACCCTGGAGCAGTCCTGCTTTAGAAAACCCCTGACATCTTGAATAATGCCAGTTGTTTCTTGGAGGTTTTCTATGTGCAAGAGGCTCTGCTGAGAACTGTCCACTGTCGAGTACCTAGAACTGTCTGGAACCATTCAGTGTTAGCAAATTGTAGCTCTCAATCTTGCAAGCTGTTACAGCTGAGGAAGCGAGGCCCAGACTTCAGTGAGAGACTCAAGCTGAGCGCTTAACGTCAACAGGACCTACCACACAGGCTTGTTGGGAGGTGAAAGGAGTTAAAACATACTTAGAACAGTGCCAGGTCCATTGTAGGGGCTCAATAAATGTTACCTGTCATCCTCATTAGTGGTCTGTGTTTAGTAAGTGAGAAGCATTCAATGAGGACCACCATGGGCTCTGCACCGTGCTCACCGCAGTGAGATAGAAAAGCAAGACACCACTGGTTCCATGGTGTCGGACTAGAAGGCACCTCCTCCTGTCTCCTGTTATTCCCATGAGGAAACAGAGGCCTGGAGCTAAACTGAGCTGTGCAAAGGGCACACAAGTTCTTGGATTACCAGGAACTGTTGAAAGCTAAGTCACATTGTTATGGGACAACAGGAGACCCATTCTTAGGGACAGTCCAGCAGGTCGCTTGGCTTAGAAGTAATCAGAGTAGGGGCCCAAAACAGACAAGACTCCCTCTTAGTGAGCGTGTTTTTCCACTCCCAATTCCAGGAGCAGAGTGAAGGTTTTATAGCCACCAATTCGATCTCATACTTCCTTACTTTCAACCAGATCCAGCTTTTCCTTCTCTTCCCCCTCTTTATGCCACCTTTCCAGTTCCCTGTGAGAATGTCACATTATAATAAATCAAATATGACCAAAGGTCTAGCTTCCTTTGCTCCTGAGCTTTTGACCCTGTCAGAGGAATTAAGTCAATGAAGCACAACCTGTCCTGAGAAGTCCCTGTTTGCCTTTCAGCTTCTGTATCAATTTGATTCCTTTTCTCCTGATGGTTTTGTTAATTACTCTGTTTTGTTTTGCTTTTTATTTTGCGTGTTTTTAGAACATGCTGAAGTCAGATTGTAAAATTGGAGATCCCCTCCCCTTGGTTTCGCTCCCAATCCCTGTTTGAAAATTACTGTGCTGTGTACTCCCTACCCGGCGAGTCAGATCTCCCATCCACCCGCACAGAGCCCAGGCTGTGTGCGCAGAGCCTCTATTGCTGCGTGCTTTTGGGGGTTTGGCAATGAGCCCTTTTAGAGGCCACCTGCTAAGTGGACCGATGACTCTCCTCCTTCAGACAGCGCTGTTTATGGTGATGAGCATGATGCCGTGCGTCAACAGAGGGAACTGAAGCCCACACATGGGATTGATTCTAGTTAAGAGCCTGTGGCACTGTGTGCATGAAATACTATTGTCCTCAAGAGGTCTTGGCCAATGTCATTCTAGGCCATTTGTGTGTGGACTCTCATGTTCCTCATTCAGAGTTCCACTAGATATGTTTTCCAGCTCCCATATTTATTTTAGGGTGATGTGGCCGTTAAGTGTTTAATTGCTCCTGACAAGTTTCATATCTTGGAAAGTTATGAAAGATTCGAGAAAGCAGGGGTGTGGAGACCTGTGATGGAGTTCCCTCCGCTGATGAGTCACTGATGAGTCCCCCTGGCCAAGTCTAACCTCTCTGAGCCTCAGTTTCCCTTTCTCTAAAATAAAATTATGATAATATACCTTACAAAGTTGGTATCAGTTACTGTTGTTGGTGGTGATCTATAACTGTATGGACTCCATACAAAGGTTTGTAAGAAGCAGAGTATAGAAATTACTTTGCAAATGGTAAAGAATGATACAAATGTATATATGTGTGTGTGAATATGCATATATATACATGTGTATGTGTAGTTCTCGTTTCACTGTTTAAGGGTATCTCAGTTCTCTAATTAGGGCCCTAAAAACTATCAACTTCAATTTCCCCAGCCCACCAAAATTTTGCTTTGCCCCATGCCTTTTTGAGTAGTCTAATTATTGCAAATAAATATCAACTTATCTCCCAAACAGGTACTTAGCAGCAAATACTCCCAAGACATTTCTCTAGTAACTCAGAGTGTAAAGAATTCGGAAGATTTGATTCTTGATCATTAAGACAATTATCATGATGTTAGGGAAAACCATATATTATTAAAAATATTTCGGTGTTTTCATGCCAGGCACTCCAGTAAGTATTTTGCATATATTTTTATCTTCACAATAACCCCATAAGGTAATATTATTCCTATTTCACAAGTGAGAAATATGAGACTCAGAAAACTTAGGAATCTTGTCTTATGTCATATCAGGCTAAAAGTGGCAAAGTCAGGGATTTTTCCAGGGCCATCTGAATCCAAAGCTCATGTTCTGACCTCTGTGCTATGAAAGATAGCATCATACAAGTACAGGTGAGTGATACACAAAGGAAGGTTGGGGTAAATACCAAAGGGGACTTGAGAAGGAACTCTTATCTATGAGTCTGGTTTATTAGGAAATCTGCTTGGAGGAGGCTGAATTCGTGTACAATTTGAGAAGAGAAAGTCCCTGAAATATCAAATTGTATTTACATATTTTGTTTGATCCTGATAGAATTTTTTAAATTATTTATTTATTTATTATTTTTGGCTGCGTTGGGTCTTCATTGCTGCGCGTGAGCTTTCTCTAGTTGTGGCGAGCCAGGGCTACTGTTCATTGCAGTGTGCAGGCTTCTCATTGCGGTGGCTTCTTTTGTTGCGGAGCACAGGCTCTAGGCACGCGGGCTTCAGTAGTTGCGACGCGTGGGCTTCAATAGTTGTGGCACTCAGCATCAGTAGTTGTGGCGCACGGTGTAGTGCGTAGGCATAGTAGTTGCTCCGCAGCATGTGGGATCTTCCTGGACCAGGGCTTGAACCCGTGTCCCCTGCATTGGCAGGTGGATTCTTAACCACTGAGCCACCAGGTAAGTCCCTGATAGAATTTTAAAAGAAAATATAACAGCTTCCGAGCCACGAACCTCAGCACTCCCTGTTGCCTCAGACCATGCCTCTTTTTACGCTGTGTTAGACCTGCCTGAGCCTGAAAGCATTTGGGTTTCTGACTCCAGAGGAGGGAACAGTGAAGGAGGTGGAGATAGATCAGAGGGGTAGATCGAGAGTTCCATTGGAGAAGGCCTGAGTGTCAGGTTGAGGAAATCAGATTTTCCTCTCTTGAGTGTCATTCAACACCCATCAGTGATAAAGCATTTTTCTAGATGAGTGAAATGATAAGCTCAAAGCAGTCTTGGAAAAAAATCAAATGTGCGGATGAGACATCGCCAATGTATGAGTTGTTGGCCCAGGTGGATTCTGAAACGTTTTCCCTTTCCCAGGCACCAAAGGTGGTTCCATGCCTAACTCCCTTTCCAAAAAGCCCCCATCCCTCTCATTATTCTAAGAGTAGAGGTCAGTAGTGATGAATTTTCTCAACATCCCTCCCTGCAATATTATCTGCGTTCTTACCCTTCCTTCACTGTTTCCTTTATGTCTCTGAGAGAAAAAAAATCTGTGTGCCAAATCCAGTGCCCTAGCCATACTCTTCTCCCTGCTCACCTACCCTTCCTCCTCCCACACCAGAATTTTATTCATTTGTTTTTCCCTTTCTTCTGGGTTTCGACTTTTTGCCTCCACTTTTGCATTTCAGTTTGGAAACATGCTGTATTCTGTCTACATCCCCTCCTCAAGATTCTTACTCGCATCTATCTCTGTGGTCTAGGTTTTCCATCTTTCTGCTACACAATCTCCCATGATCCAACTTTATGGCTCTCTAGGAAATCACTCTTTTGTCATTTTAAACCAGACTCAACCGGGTCACTTCCTGCATTTAAAAAAAAATGAAATATGTGTGTATGTATATATGTGTGTATATGTAGATGTATGTATGTGTACACGTATATATGTATATAAGTAAAACCTACTGGATGAAGCCCAGATTCTTAAGCTTGGCATAATCATTCCTCATCTTCATTTTAGCCATTCCTTGTATCCATCCTATTCCAAAACTGCAGCAGACCACTCTCGTTCTTGTCCCAATATTCACCTAGTGAACTTTTAGTAATTTTCAAGGCCTAACTCAAATTATTCCTCTCTTTCCTGCATTCCTTGGACCTTTCCAAGCAGAATTCATTTTTCTCATTCTGAATTTTCTTTACATTTTTTTTTACAACAAATGACAGCTATTATTGTTAATATTATAAGACATCATTTGGTTACACATTCATCTCCCTTCCACCAGCCCAGAAACTCCTCTAGGGTAGAAAGAGCATCTGATATATCTTACCACCTATAGCTGTGTTAACCCAGTGCCTGGCATAAAATAGACATTGTGTTGATTGGATTAAACTGAGTTTGTTCTTCCTTTGATAGACTTAGCCCTGAATTTAAAGCCGTTCTTCATTTCCATTGATAAGTATACTTTGATTAGTCCTTCAGTTTCCTGATTTGCCTGCTTTTCATGAAACTCATCCTATCCTTTCCTATCTTCATCCTGTCCTTTCCTGTCTGCATCCTATCCTTTCCTATCTGCAACTAATTACATTCCATTGATAATCAAGTCTCTCTTCTTATCTCATTCTTGGAGAAGCCCCCTCTTTTTAAAAAAATTCCAATTTTGAATTTGTACCAAGCCCCCAAATGCCATCTTTAAATGTATTTGAATGACAGACTCTCAAAATTTTGCAGGATTCAGAGTCCCATGTTTCCTTCAGACAGGTCTTCCCAAAGATGTTTTGGCAAGGCTGTGTCTGGATCTCCGCCCAGTGCCAAGAGTGATTGTCACCATGTCATGGAAGCTTGCTGGACCCACTGAAATTCAACAGACAGGTGTTATTTTGTAGGGTGGAAAGAATATTCTTTACCTGAGAAGCTTATGTTTAGGGTAGCAGGGCAGGAGTACAGAATGTCACACCATAGCTACATTTTGTGCTAGTTTGCCTGTGTTTCACAAGTACAAAGCGTAACGCAAATATAGCATTATGATTTCAGTCGTTCAAATGTCTGGACTTGGATGCAACAGTGCTAGATAGAATCCTAGCCCTTCATGGCAAGTTAGCAAACCCCAAGCTACCTTAATGACATTGGTACTATCTCAGAGATTATAACTGACACAGAAGAAATGAGAACAGTGAGTGGCTAAAGTTGCTCATATGGAGCAATTTTGACTAACAACATTGGCAGTTGCGTTAGATAATGGTGGAATGAGGTATCTTCTATGAAAGAAGTAGTTAATAATAGGTAGAGTAATATTTTTGAGCGTTTCCTAACATACAAGGAACAGTGTTAAACGCTTCTTATGCATTGATGACTCTAAGCAGAGTTATCCTTCTCTTTATATATGGGGAAAGTGGACAGGGAGGTTCTGACTCCCTCAAGCTCACACAGCTAATAATGTGCAATGGATAATCCAATATCAAGGGAAGGATTCTTCTGACCCAGGGGGTTGGCAAACTTTTTTCTGTAAAGGGCCAGATAGGGCCATTTGGTTTTGGTTTTTTTTTTTCGCTACGCGGCCCTCTCACTGTCGTGGCCTCTCCCGTTGCGGAGCACAGGCTCCGGACGCGCAGGCTCAGCGGCCATGGCTCATGGGCCCAGCCGCTCCGCGGCATGTGGGATCCTCCCGGACCGGGGCACGAACCCGTGTCCCCTGCATCGGCAGGCGGACTCTCAACCACTGCGCCACCAGGGAAGCCCAGGGCCATTTGGTTTTACAGGCCATATGGTCTTCTCACAAGTACTGAACACTGCTTGTGTAGCATGTAAATGAATGAGGTGGCTGTGTTCCAATAAAACTTTATTTACAAAAACAGGCAGCAGGTCGGATCTGACCCACACGCTATAGCCTGCAGACCCCTATTCCAACCTCTTCCTTCCTTCCTCTGCCCAAATATGTTTTCTCAGTGATGGTTATAAAAGAAATGTAGAAGCCATAGTTTTCAAAAACATGTATTACTTTTTTCCTTTTTGTATATTCAATATAGAAAAATTAGAAAATACACACACAAAGGAAAAATATGTAAAATTCCCTTTTAACTCCAACATCCAGAAATGATCACTGGTACAAACATTTTGATGTGCGTCCTTTCAGTTTGTTGTCTCTGCACACACATTTATAAGAAATGGCATTTTACCTTAGTGGAATAGCCTTCTCTTTTCCACTTAAAAATATATGGCAAATGCATTTCTATGTCAGTTGCTGAATGCAAGATATTTTCTTTGTCTGTTAATGGTTATTCTCTGGATGTTGTGTATGTTTCCACTTTCCAGATAAATTGTTTATCTGCTCCCATATGCTTCTCTTTCAACACCCCATCCTCTGCCTGTCCTATATTCTTAATTCTGTGCTGAATTCTTCTTCCTCGTACTCTAACACACACACAGGCACGTGCAAAACACTGCACTTCCAAGCCCTTACTCTCCATGTCAGCAGCCCTCAGTTGTGCGGTTGTGAGAGTCACAATTTTCTGTCTCTAGCGTTGGTACCTCTGATGTTGATCAGATTCCTTCACCGTTGCCCCGCTTGGGGCCAGCACAGTAGTGAAATCAGCCCCGGAGGTAAATGGGCACCAGAAAAATAGTCTTCCCCAAGGCTGCTCCAGAAGGGAAGCTTGCACAGCTTTTCTTAAATTCATTAAATTTTCAGTGTCCTTCCCCAGTGGTTGGTACGCAGCAGGTAACACAAGACAGGAGGGCCTTAGAATTCCTTCCAGGGAAAGGACATACCATGAGAGTTTCAAAAGGTCGCCATGTTGCCACAGTGCCCTTCAGTCTTTCAAGGGATGCCGAGACATTTCTAGAAGGAGCTCATTGGGACAGCTGTAGTCATTCGGGAAGGATCTTAACTCCAAACCTGCCATTGGGTAGTAAGTTCACAGTGATGATCAGATGAGCACACAGAAAAATGGGGACAAGGTATAGTTACTTCTGGTTTTGCAAAATATGCTCCTACTAAGTTCAGGTCAAAGATTAGTCTCTCTCCCAGCAAGCGTAGAAGGCTACAGAGTGAAAGACGCGGTTATAGCTGAGTACAGACAAAAAGTGCCCCTGTAGAATATACAAGGAAGACCACTTTGTTTCTCTAAACAGTGACTTGAATGTGTTCAGTTAACTATTCTGAGAATGTCCCCAGAATCTTATAGATTTTGTTACTCATAAGAAATTTCCCACTGATGTTCATATCACACTTGAAATGTATAAAGTGATATTTCACACATATTATCTAACCTCGGAACCCTGTTGATATAATATTAGTGTGAATCTCTTTTCAGATGAGGAATGTAAAACTCAGAAAAGAAAAATGACCCAGACCACATAGCCAGTAGATGGCAGTACTCAGCTCCTCTGACACCTAAGACTCCATTTTTTGCTCCAGTGCAAGGCAATTCCACCTTCCTTACTGCCCTCATTCTGCCCTTGTTAATTAAATGCTAGGCACAGTCATATTTGTCTATTATAGAACATTCTGTGCTATTCTGTGCTACAGAACATGCAAACTATAGGGGAAAATTTTTGAAGCCAAGGAGAAGATTGTTTTAGCAGATTGAGAACTCTAGAATAATCTCTATAGCCCAAGCATGGCTGTTCAAGATCACTTAATACCGAAGCTACAATATATTCACCAAAAGATATTGTTACCTTTAACTAGAACTAGTAGAGAAAGGAAAATTAACAATGAAACTCTTTTGAGATAATTAGTAAAATGTCAGGGACAGATGGACTTGAAACTATGGAAAAACATATGTTTTACTGATCATGTTTTGGATGCTACAGTGGGAAAACTTGTCTCCTGATTGGAAAACTGTACTTGTCATTTTTTTCTGCTTTTTATTGAAGAGATTGGCTGGCTTGCTTTTGGAAGTTTTTGTAGTCTGTGCCCTTCCCTCTTATTTATTTATTTATTATTTCTTTAAAAATTTTGGCCACACCGTGAGGCATGTGGGATCTTAGTTCCCCGACCAGGGATCGAACCCACCCTCCAACACCCCCCCCCACCTCCCCGCATTGGAAGCACAGAATCTTAACCACTGGACTGCCAGGAAAGTCCCCCTGTCCTTCCCTCTTTGTCACTTCTGGCTGTGCACATTTAAGTTAGATTTTCTTAGCACATTAAAAAAGAAAGGCTAACTATGGAGAACAGTATGGAGGTTCCATAAAAGACTAAACTACCATATGACCCAACAATCCCACTACTGGGCATATACCCTGAGAAAACCTAATTCAAAAAGAGTCATGTACCACAATGTTCATTGCAGCTCTATTTACAATAGCCAAGACAGGGAAGCAACCTAAGTGTCTATCGACAGATGAATAGATAAAGAAGATGTGGCACATATATACAATGGAATATTACTCAGCCATAAAAAGAAACGAAATTGAGTTATTTGTAGTGAGGTGGATGGACCTGGAGTCTGTCATACAGAGTGAAGTAAGTCAGAAAGAGAAAAACAAATACATATGCTAACACATATATATGGAATCTAAAAAAAAAAAAATGGTCATGAAGAACCCAGGGGCAAGATGGGAATAAAGACGCAAACCTACTAGAGAATGGACTTGAGGACATGGGGAGGGGGAAGGGCAAGCTGGGATGAAGTGAGAGAGTGGCATGGACATATATACACTACCAAATGTAAAATAGACAGCTAGTGGGAAGCAGCCCCATAGCACAGGGAGATCAGCTCGGTGCTTTGTGACCACCTAGAGGGGTGGGATAGGGAGGGTGGGAGGGAAACTCAAGAAGGAGGAGATATGGGAATATGTGTATACGTATGGCTGATTCACTTTGTCATACAGCAGAAACTAACACGGCATTGTAAAGCAATTATACCCCAATAAAGATGTTAAAAAAAAAAAAAGGCTAGGAAATGAACAGGTCTACTCTGCTGCTTGGAGCAGTATCAATAGAAATGATTGTTGTATGCACCACTAAGGGTAAAACCAGGTCCGGTTCAGAAGGTAATGGATACTATAGCTCCTATCTTTGAAACTTCATAGCTTAAAAGTATAGCTGTTACAATTATACCCTCATTTATTTGGGACCCACTACCTCTTAATTCACAAGAACTGGTCTAGCGCATCAAAATGACACATGGTAGGGATTGAAGAAACAGGGATTGAGTTAATGGCAGGCAGAAAAGATAGAAGAAAAGGAAAAGCTGACTAGAAAGAAGGCCAGCTATGTGCTAGCCAAGTAAACTTGGGTAGATCATACATGGAAATGGAGCTCCAGTTCCGCATCTGCAAAACAATGGAGTTTGAATAGAAAACCTCTCAAGTGTGTTTCAACCATAAGATTCTAAATCGGGTGTTTAGCAGTTGAATATTAAATCTTTGTTAATAACAGGTTATTATGCAAGATGGCATGGTGAATTGCACTGCTCACTAATTTATCTAATTTTGTTTCAGTTTCCATTTATATCTTACAGTGTTTGAAAATAATATTTCTGTTGCACATATTCTCTAGTTTGGACCTTTAATCCTTAGGGGAAATCTTCCTTTTTTTATTCTAGCAGTTTGTTTACTTACTGAATATTTTATTATCTCTATTGAAGTTTAATTATTTACTGATTAACTAAATTATTTGTAATTTATTATAAATTGCTAATTTACAACTCATTCATTACCTGCTAATTGTTTAATTATCTTTAAATTAGTGCTCATTAATTTACTCAATAAACATTTGCTGAGCAATTACTAGATGGCCAGCTCTAGCAGAATGGAGATGCAAGCCGTGTGGGAAGGAGGTTGGGTTCCTTTAAAGAAGGAATTCTCTGTCGCTCCTGGGAAACTGGATCTTCTTTAGTGCAACCGTGTATGTTCACATCTCTTCATTAACCTAATTCCATTTAACTCTGTTTAAAAAAGTCTCCAGAAGTATGATATTTAGAAACTTTCATCTACAGTTGTTTCTAAGATTGGGCAAAGGAAAACACCTTTGATAATCCGTAAGACTGAAAAATCAAAATGAAGTTGATGGAATCGTCAAAGTTAGATTTGTGTACTGTATAATCACAGATGATTTACATATATTACTCTTCAAGTAAATAGGAGTTAACTGTGTTTGAGGGATGAAAGAAAAGAGATGGGTGGAGATATTGAAGGGAAAAACAAACATGGAAAAGTTCATGGGGTTAAATGAGGTTGAAGGATTATCCCATGATTCCCTTGTGTGGCTAATCAAGCCCAGATGAATGAAACTGTAAACCACGAGATGGTTCGATTTTTCACATAGGACAGTTTCTTCAACCTGGAATTCTGGCAGCTGCAACATTCAATTCAACGGCGTAAATGTTATTTTAGATGAAACCAAGTTTTTGTTATTTGATTCTGCCAGAGTTTAAAGATCTCCTTGATTCCAGCTGACTCCCTAGGGCATGTTAGGGATAGCCTAAGTAAAAGTGTAGCATCATTGATTATCCTTTGCCAGAATTTGAGTAACACGCCCTGAATAAAATATTAATGCCTCTTGGCCTAAACTCTTTCCCAGATCTGATTAGTTTATTACAATTATGGTTAATAAGAATAGTTGATGCTGTTAATAATAATATAATTATGAAGCTCATCACTTCATACAACATTTTCTCTCTGTCTTTCCCTACATTCCACATTCAATGCCATCCTACTATGACTTAGACGGACAGTGCATATTGCAAATGGCCTCCCTGATTGCACTTTAAGAGGAACTATTAAACTATGATTGGCACTTCCCTGATCTAATAGAAAGAAAACCCTATTCTCCTTTCATAACACTGAGCATTGATGTCTTTTCTTCATTGTGCTGCATTTTTTCATGTCTCCAAAAACTTTAAAGGGAAGAGGGGAAAGCCACACTAGATAAATGAGAATATTGAGATAGTGTTAATGGAAGATCCCTTTGAGTCATCTGAGGCCTCAGGCACTGTTAGTCTGATGAGACCCTCTCCAGTTCTAGCACAAAACGGGCAGATCCTGACGTGTGAGTTGCCACTTCTGAGTGGGCATTGTGCCCTAGAGGTTTGCTTATTTGACTTACGTGGGCAGATTGGTTAGTGCGTTCTTAACGCATACGTGGGAAAGGAGGCTGTCAGTCCTAGAGGAGAATGGGTACTGAAGATGCTAGGCTACAACAAAATCTCCTCATTCCTTCTAATTCTTTCAGAACCTCACAAGAGTCAAATTTATGGTGTGCTCATATTGAACAAAAAGCGCACTCTCCAAATTCTCATTCAGGCACAAAAAATGTTTTCCAGTTACTTGCAACCTTTTATCAAGAAGTGTATTTTCTCCCTCACGTCATTCTCAGGACACAAAGCAACTAATTAATGGTAACTACCTACACACAAAAAAGTACTAGCTTAGAACAGGGATATCTTCATTTTTATAGTGGTTTTTCCTCGGGTTTGTTGAAGGAGATGGGTCTTGGCTGGTGACAGGGCACACGTGGAGGTACAGTTTTTTTATATATGTCTTATTTCACATGAAAGATACCAGTTAAATAATAAAGTATCTTAGATGGAGGCCAAAAAAAAATAAAACCTTTTGTAAAATAGTCTTTTTCAGAAATGTTTGTAAAGGATTTTTTTCTTTTTTTCTAAAAGAGTGCTTAGTCTTTTCTTCTGAAGGACAAGAGCTGGTGATGGAATTTTTCAGTTGAACTTTGCAGTTGGCCATGTAATTTTTCAGTTGAATTGTGCAGTTGTTTTGAGCTCCTCAAGGGGGAGCTTTCACACAAGCTAACTGTAGTAATAAACTCACCTCTGAGGTTCCACTTGGGCTTTTGGTGGGTACCTCCTTGTCCATCCATTTAGTCCTGGTAGAAGTCTCCATATGCAAGTTTTACTGTTTTAATTGACATGAGGGAAGTGACAGACAGCCACTGACAGCCAATGATAATCTTTTTAAAAATTCTGTCAAATTGTAAATTAATTGTTTTAGTTGTGAATTAATCAGCCTCACTGCTAGGTGTCCTACTATATGGAGGACACATATACATTACAGATGTGGTCCGTTTGGGCAGTGTCCTGCACAGGGTCAAGAAAGCAATGACAACTGGGCCTTAGACATGTACTTTTAATTAGAAAATTCTCTGTAGGGTTATTCAAACCTACCATTTCATACTGCCATGTAAGCGTGCCATTTTTTTATGGTTAATATGAAAGGGATTACTCTCATCCTTTAATAGATCTCAGGAGGTATTGCTCACCCCACCTCCAAACCATGTCCCTTCAACACAAATCTATTTCAGTGTGGATTACATATTTTATTCTCATTTTTAATGTCTGGATATAAGGACTGGGTAAGTCCTACTCAGACTCCTTTTTCAAAAATAAGAGGAAGGATAAATTAATAACTTTGATTAACCTCTACTTGGAGTTGAAATTGAAATAGATGGGGGTATGTAGAAGACTTTATTTTCTTCCAAACAGATGCTGAAAGGTTGTTTCCTATTGCTCCCTTTTTTTAAAGAAAAAAAATCAGATATGATACATCGTCACTAAACAGTGATATTTGACGGGTGATTATTTGCTCTAATTCAGCCTCCCCCTTTTCTTCCAAGGTAATTTCCCGAGGGAGAAAGTTGAGACAAAGAAAAGATGCAGAGTAGCACTTCTCTTTATGATTCTTGGAAATATAATGCCCTTTCATAAGAAATACAGCCATTTGAGGGAAATGGTTCTTCTATTTTAACTCTGAATACAGTGGGAGGATTTCTGTGGCATATAAATATTTGCAAACCCTTTATGTAACCATGCTTTAACCAAACACCTGGTAAATGTTGCACAGTTTATTAATGACTTGCAAAACCTCCAAGTTGGGAAATACAGCTCTGCCATTATGATCCGTCATTTGGCATATAGTCAAGCCTGACGGCAATTGTTTAATACCTTTTTACCCATAAAGCCTCTGAATCACTGAAAACATTCAAGATTTCAGAAGATTTCCCTCCCACCCCCCCGACCCTGCACCAAACTGCTCAATTATCTTCCATAAAAAAATTCTATTATTCTTTCAAATTTGAAGCAATAAAAAACGACTGTAAGCAATGTTATAAAATGTGTATTATGTTGTCTCTACCTGTCTGAGACCCTTTCAAAAGCTATGGCACATTCTTTGCTTTCTTTCTATATTCATTTAACACCTGTTACGTGCACGATATTAGATTATGTGCTGTAAGGGCTGGGAAGAAGGGTGAGAAGCAGTATGGCATAAGATACCACCCTTCCACCCTTCTGAGCTCCTAAAGTACTTTTGTGTTTCATTCTCCCCACCTGTGAGTTAAGTAGCATCGCAAAGCAATACACATACAGTTAATTGTCAGGAAGATGGTTCAAAAGGTGAATTCTCCAGGAATCCGGAGGTGAAGCTATCGTGGGATGGAGTGGTCAAAATTGATTCTGGGGTTACAGAATTTAAGCTAGACTGTTAAGAATATGTAGGATTAGGAAAGGCAGAAAGAGGATGAAAGGGCATCACCAGAAAGAATAGTGGTTTGAATATCCCAAGTGTTTTAGAGACAGTACACAAAACTATGTGATTAGAAACTGTGGTTTTTATTAGGAGACTGCTTGAAATAAAAATTCTTGTTGTACTGATTATCTGTTGTTACTGAAGGTATTACATAGCACATGCATACCCTCCAAAAGAGTGGCTTAAAACAAATATTTATTTAGCTCACAAGTTCACAGCCTAGTGATTTAGGCTAGATTTGACGAGCAGTCCTTCTGGTTTTAGCTGGGTTCATCCACTTGTCTGTGAGCCAGGTGGCTGTTCGCTTGTGTGGAACAGACTTGACTGGGATGACAGGGATGAATGGGACCTCTGTCCTGCTGCCATGTCTCTCACCTGCCAGCAGGCTGGCCCAGCTATCTTCTCATGGCAGTGGTGGAGGTGCAAGAGAAGAGAACCCCAATCTTACAAGTGCTATCCAATCTTCTGCTTGAGTCACATTTGCTAACGTTCCGTTGACCAAAGCAAGTCACATAGCGGGCTTCACAGGACCACCTCACCCTGGAGTGTGTCCTACATATACACAGTGAGCTGTGCCAGTTATCTACTTTTGCTTAACGAAATATTCCAAAACTCAGTCACTTAAAACACCACTTATTATACCTCACAGGTTCTGTGGGTTAAGAATTCAGGAAGGGCTTGGCTGACCTAGTCTTCTGGTCCTCATGACCTTAGTGGTACTCATCTGGTAAATAGAATGTTCTGGATGATCCAAGGCAGCTTCACTCATATGTCTGATATCTTGGCTAGAAGTCTGGGCTCAGCTGGACTTTTGACCGTACTTCATTCCAGCTTAATGAGGTCTTAGGGAGACTCAGAATCCTTCCGTGGCACAGGCTTTTCCCAGGGCCAGCCTCCCAAAAGAACGAGGCAGAAACCACATGGCCTTTTCTGACCATGCAGTAAGCTCTGCTCTGCTCAAAGTTCAGAGCAGACACAAGCCCTCCCAGATTCCAGAAATGGGGACACAGACTTTATGGGAGGAGTATAAAAGAATTTGCAGATGTGTTTTGAAACCACAATGGTCATTCCACAAACAACAAATTATTTACGTTTTCCCTGTGTGTGAATTATACTCAACCCCTCGTAAGACCCACCCATCCAAAGACCCATCCCATCATGGTATCAAGCTTAGGCACAAGGTCCAGCTTCTTATCTAAATCAGGTGCAGCTGAAACCCCCATCTATTCTTATCAGAATAGTATATTACTGTTACTTTTACCAATAAAATTTTCATTGGAATAAAAAGTACCAGTTTCACCATTTTCTTGGATTTCAAGAGCCATTTAACTTTCTTGTCTATTTTGTGTTAAGTCAATTTAGTTAAAACTAAATGTTACAAGCTACAAAGCCATTTACCTGGCACATGCACGTAGGGTATGTCCTAGTACACTGATCAGGATCCAGGGATGTGGGCAACACTGCTATCCCCCAAGCCTATGGAATTCTCACTTTTCTCTTGGGGATACTTTAAATACACCATAAGCTTCCAAATAATGGAGTCTTATTTTTTAGGTTAAAAAAAAAATTATGAATATGGAGTCTTTCTTACCACACCCTAGGGTACAAACACACCATAATGAAAGCAATTGACATAGAGGACATTAAATAAGTATTTGTTGCATTAACAAGAGAAAGAGTCTGTCACAAAGTAGGGACTCAGTATTTGTTGAATGAAAAGGACATTGCTGTATCAGCAACAAAAACTAAATTGCAGAAATCTCAGTTGTTCTCAACAACTCATCTCCTCAATGATGGAGTCAAAACATTGTGGAAGATTGAAACTTATTTTCCTATAAAGTGCATTCCCACTGGAGGCTGATTTAAAAAATTAACTTTCTGTATCAGTGGAGATTAACAACTTTTCCTCCTTTCTACACCCTTCCCATTTGTAATTTCTTCTTGATGTCTTGGGTTTTACGTTTCATAGCAGCCTCATAAATCATTTAATTCCCTTCAACAATTAGCTGAGTTGAGTTTGTAATATTAATATCTTTTTTGTTCTTTTTAATGAAAGAACTAAGGCATATTGAGTTGAAATTTCTTGCTCAAGTCCACCTAGAGCATCGGTAACCGTGCTGGGATTAAATTTTTAAACTTCTTACAGGCTTTACCTGTGTTCCTTTAGCCACTATGGCCATTTGATCTTTGCTTGAAATAAAAGAATTCTTGATGATTAAATAAGTGGACTTGCTTTTAAATAAGCAAATAATGGAACTTTCAAAACTAAAAGCAGTTAGCCTAGAAAATTCAATACTACTATTTTATGGAATAGAGTTGCTACAAAACAGCCTATTAAGTTGGAAAAAACAAGACAGCAGACAACGATGGTTCTTCCGAATCCTTTTTAGAAAGGTGGAAGGTGAATATTTGATTGCTCTGTCTGTTGGTTGGTGTTAGAGTAGAAAGTTGAAGGAGTTCTCTTCTATCAACCCCCAGGTTTCTCTGCAAAGCAGAACACTTCTAACAGTGATGGTAGGTAGTGGTTGGTTAGGAAACATTAGGATACTGGAGAATTTGGAATAGCAGTGGTGCAGATTCACAGAACTGTTAAGCAGGTCTGAGGGTCCAAGTGAAGATGGAGACTATGACTTGGATTGTAGTGGCTGTGGCCCACATTGGTGCAACTTCTCTCCAGTAATGTGTAGGTTGATAAGGCAGATGGTTGGTATGATCTTTGATTGGCGTTTAGCTGGTCTTTTGAAGCATAAGTACAAGGGATGCTGAATTTGAGGATATTGTCAAGGGAGTCTGTATGCAGTTGAGTATAGGATTGGGGTAAGAAAGTGAACTCACATGGTAATTTATAGATGTGGGGAAAGGGGAAGTAGAAGACACTTGAGTGTGCATAAGGTTGAAGGACAGAATAGCCAGAGTTAGAGAACAACTGGGCAGAGAGGAGGTTGGTGATGAAGCTTGAACTTGAAGAACATGAATAATTCACAGTGATAAAGTCCAGAGTGTGGCTATCAGGGTGAGTGGCTGAAGTAGGGTAATAGTAGGATAGTAGATTCATTTATACAGTAGAGAGTAGGATTTGATGTAAAATTGAGTCTGAAATCCAGGTGTCATATTCCTCAAGGGATGTGTGTGATTGAGAAGGTGGATAAAGATAAGAGAGGTAAGGATGAAATTGGAGGGTGGCATAAACACCAAAGGAAAAGGATCTCTTTTATGAGAATAGAGTAATAACCTGGAAGTAGCCATAGGAAGCTCTTGTCAGCAATCACCCAGATCGCCTGTCTGTCCCTCTGGTGACATTTGTCAGTGAGGCAAGGAGGAATTCCTAGTTGGTTATTTAGAAAATAATAAAAATTTAAAAATAAAGTTGAGGTTTTTATCCATGCATTGTCCTTCCTGGTTTAATGAATGCAGAAATACAGGGCTGACCTCCCTTTTCTCCCTTCAGAGTTTTTCCCTGAGTTTATTTTATCATTTTATGATTTATTTTCCTTTAGGAATGCATAGTGTTTATTTTAACCTAATTGCCTCATAGGAAATATTGGAGCCAGGCATTTCAGGGAAGGCTTTGTATATTTTACTTCCTTAAGACTCTTTTCTGGTCAGAGGGAAATACTTAAATCTGGTTTAATCCAGCTTATGTAACCTAGTTAAATCAACATTCCCCAGCCTGCTGAAGTCATTGAACCTTGTAGTATTTATCCATGGAAAATACTTTCCGTGACCAACCATAGAGACAAAACAAAAAAAAATGTCAGTAAGACTTGTTATCTCTTTGCACATAACGATTTCCATCGATTGTTAATATTTATTAACAGGAAATACTCCATCTAGCTTTCTTTATAGTCTGGAACATGATGGCTGAGAAAGAACCTAATAAAATCTGTGAAGTGGCAAGGACCAAAGGGCTTTTAGTGGCAAGGACCAAAGGGCTTTCAGAATTGTTTTCCAAATTTTCAAATTCTAGGACAAAGTGGTTTATCTTTTCTTTCTTCCTCTCTCCCTCCCTCCCTCCTTCTCTCACTTCTTTCTTTCTTCCTTCCTTTCTTCCTTTCTTCCTCTCTTTCTTTCTTTCTCTTTTTCTTTCTTTCTTTCTCTCTCTTTCTCTTTCTTTCTTTTTCTTTCTTTCTCTCTCCTTTCCTTTCCTTCCTTTCCTCCCTTTCCTTCCTTTCCTCCCCTCCTCCCTTCCTCCCTTCCATACAGTAAAGCACCCAGATCTTAAATGTACAGTTCAATAAATTTTTACATATGTGCATACACTCATGTAAACCTTACTCAGCTCATAACATAGAATCCTTCTATCATTCCAACAGGGTCCCTTCTGCCTCCTCCCAGCTGACTATCTTCAGAGTGAACCATTGTTCTTACCTCTGCTATCATAGATTAGTTCTACATATTTTTAAAATTCTTTTATGTCTGGCTTTTTTCACTCAATATTTTCTCTGTGCAGTTTCTCCACATTGTTGAGTATAACTGTAACCTGTGGTTTTTCATTGTTGAATAATATTTAATTGTATGAATATCTCCTAGTTTCTCTATTCCACTGCTGAGGGACATCGGATAATTTCCAGTTTGGGGCTCTTTTGATTAAAGGTACTAAGAATATTCTTGTACATATCTTTTGATAGAAAGAAGCACTCACTTCCATACCAAGGAATGGAGTTCCTGGGTCTTTTAGCCTGAATAGATACTCCAAAGTTTCCAAAAGTGATTATTCTAGTTTACGCTTTGACCAGCAGTTCATGATAATTCAAGTTTTCCCACATCCTTGTCAACACTTGGTATTGTCAGTGCTTTCAATTTTAGCCATCCTAGGAGAGTTGTAAGAAAAGTTTATTCTTGAATTAAAACCAAGACAATTTTAAGGTGAATGAGTCAAAGTATAGGTTCAAGCAGAGGGCCATTAATCTTACAGAGCTTATTGGAGTGCCACAATTAGAAAATAGTAGATTTGTTGAGTTGATGTTTATTTAAATATAACCCCCAGATCACCTGCCTCAGCCTCATTCAGGATGCTTGGTAAATATACATACTCCTGGTTATATACATAACCCTGATCCACTGAGTCAGAATTCCTGTCCTCGAATTCTACATGTGTACCAAACTCCCTTAGTAACCCTTAAAGACATTAAAGATTGTATGGTATGTACACCACTACATACATATTTGAATGACAGAGATCTCAGATGGCAATGTAGAAACTGGGTTAAATCTATGTTGACTGTATTCTGAGGCTAACAATTGAGGTACTCTGAAATCAAGACAGCCTCAGAAAATCTCAGTCACCCTTGATGTCCACAGATCTCACATATGGGTAATTGGAATTCTGCAGGGAAAAGAGAATGAGGCCAAGGAAATATCTGAATTTTCTTCAGGAGGCTGAGAATTTTCCAAAGTTAGTACAGACACAAAACCATAGATCCTAGGAGCTCAGAGAACACAAAACAGGACAAATACCGAAAATCAATCAGTCAAACAAACAAAACACGTGTAGAAACTGAGGGTAAAGGAACTTCAAATATTGTTCAAATTGACCAAGCAAATACGTGAGACAGCTAGAATTTAAACCCAGGCAATCTGACTCCAGAACTCCTACTCGTTTTCTTTCCATCTTTATTAAGGTATAATTGGCAAATAAAAATTATGTATATTTAAGGTGTTTGACTTGATGTCTTGATATCGGTATGTATTGAGAGGGAAAAAAACTTCTACTCTTAACCATTCTGCTGTACGCATCTTCATTTAAAAAAGAAACCACACTCCCCCCCACACACATAAGATCATATATTATGTGTAACATAAATGTGTAGCAGACTTTATTCCCCATTTCCACTGAGAGAGCCCAATTTGCTCAACAGGTTAGAGCCCATTTTATCTCTTTACCTTTGTTTTCATTAACCCTGTTGCAACAGCAACCTGGTTGAAATGAACAAATCCTCTTTAACTCTTGGAGTTGCATTGAAGGAACTGGCAGGCTGACATGAAGATACAGTATTTCCTACACTGGCAGATGCTAGCCTCATCTCTCCAATGTGTGGAGAGATGCAATAAATCAGGAAAGAGGCTGTGTACGCAATTCAGAATGCAGGGTGTGTGGGCAGACTCTCGAAAGGGATTCTGATAAATTTTAGAGATTGCTTACCAGCAAGTTCCTTTTACCCCATTTCACTGTTTACTGGTAGGCTTCTCCTTTTTAAATGGCTTGTAGCAACTAGTTACTAGTATCAGATTTTTTTTTTTAACAAAGGACAACAATAAAAGACAAACAAGACCAGGCCTTACAAAAGACTTGTCTAATCAAAGGTCAGATTGTGAAATCTAAAGATGCTTAACATTTTTAGATAATTTTTAGATAATTCTGCTCTGATTATTTGGGTAAATGCCAGCATCTGCTTCTTATTGTTTCTGCTGTATCAGTCCAGTGCCCCTAGTTCCACATCTCCTCCCTCCCCAACTCACGCACACACTCAGAAGAATGTTTACTACAAGCCATTGCTCTTTACTAGGAGGGAAACGGGGAAGGAGATTTCTAAGGATTAGGTTACATTCCATAGATGAAAGGTTGTGGTTTTACACACAATAATATCATTCAGCCTTTGACCCCTCTGGCTCTTCTGGCTGTAACAGTTCCCTTATAAACCCTAATCCCTGGACACTGTCAGCGTAGATACCATACAGGACTTTCATCTCTGTCAAGAAAACTTTCAAATAAAGTTTTATCTCCTTGATGTTTCAGTGTTACTTCTCCATTTGCCTCTCCTGTATCTTACATATTTCTGTCTGATATTCTGATCCATGAGGACTTGCCTTTGATTAAGGGCCTTGCTCCTTAAATGTTCTCTTGCAGTTTCTCCACTTTATCAAAAGATTGGAGGCACCTCTGGTGACCCAGCGTCTCTGGCATGCTAAATCTGGGTGTCAAATGCAAGCTTTGATTTGACAAGCCTCTTCTAGTTCTAATTTCAACACCGATTTAGCTATACTGAATTATTTCTTTTGGTAGGCACATGATTTTCTTCTCCTCAAACTTCCCTGTGTTACATAGGTTTTTCATAACTAAAGGCAGTGGATTGTTTAGAATCTAATCTTGGACACATGTGCCTTTTTTCTTATGGAAAGACAAGGAAATGGAGCTTCATAAATCAGAATATTCGGCTTAAATATAATTTATAAGGAATACAGGAAATGTAAATCATGCTCAAGAAAGGCTTACTTTCATCTTACAAGTTGGATTGAAAAATCATGTGGCTACATTTCTAAGTGATGAAAAGACATTCTGAAAATGAAATGTCAAGGTTAAATGTAGAGGCACATTTAGTGGCTATTTGAGCAATCCCAATGTCCTCAAAAGTTTGTGTGTGTGTGTGTGTGTGTGTGTGTGTGTGTGTGTGTGTGTGTGTGTTCCCAGCGATGAATCTCATGACTTACTCATTTAAAAGGTGAATTCTCATCGGGGCCAACTTCTGTGTCCTTATGAGCTTTTAACGTCTCAGTACTTTAAAAAAAAGCCTAGAGCTGTGATAATCCAATCCAGAAAATATACAGGACTCGAGGCAAAAAGAAGCCTGGAAGACTACTACTTTACTGTCAAAGAAAATCTGAAAGAACTGTTATAGATTCAAATTTCAACTGTGTCCAGATTTCGTAGCACTCTATGATTAAGGGAGAAATCTAGGAATAGTCACTACAGACACTTGTGTTCCTTATGTTAGAAGCAAGATATGAAAATGGTTCAGATGGCTAGGATTGGGATGACATGGCCCTGGAAGATGCAGCCCAAACCAATAGAAATTTGAGGCTTGGGTAGAGATTGATGATTTTAGAATCGACAGTTCTATAGAGTCATTTCTAAGGATGGTACCATCTTATTCTTCAGTTTAGGCACATTTTGAAGCTATTCTTTACTGTAATAGTGAAGTTGTAACATTTGACATCTTTATGTAGAAGACTTAATTTAACCAATATAGTTTTTGTTGACTCCAAGCTGTTGATGTTATGATAGCAATGCGTTTATCAGTTATGTTTTTTCAATCTCAGTTCTGTTTTTATGGACTGATCAGTATTCAGCTCTTCCTTTGACAGAGACTGCCTCCTGGCTTGTGAGGGTGTATGTTCTCACGGTCACAACATGATGGAGTGTGTGTGTTGACTTACAGATTTTTGTAGCTGAAGGCATGTATTCTGCTATGCTCCATTACTCTGCATGCAAAGGAAGACATTTAGAATGTAAAAACCAAGCTCACTTAGTTACTGAGAAGATGTAGCTTCTGCAAGGGGTAAAGGACAATGCTACATTTCCCTGTGGCTTTGTTGTTTGTGAATTTGACTTACTTGTGTATCCAGGTGTCTCCCGATTTAAGGAGACCCAGTATACAAAATCTGAATTTGTAAAATGAGGGATCCATGAGTCTGTATTTGTCCTTCTTATTCTCTTGTTAAGTCACAGCTTTTGACAATAACTTTGACAATAACTTTTTACAATAATGCCGCATTAATATTCAGTGTGGTACAGGGCTTGAAGTCTGGGAGTGCCAGATCTGACCCAAAGCATCCATTCTTCTTGCTGGGGGGTTTTTGTCAGGGTCTTTAACCTCTCTGGGCTTAATTTTCTCATCTGAAAACATCAGACAAGTAATTGTGCTTGTATATAAGAATCTGATGCGATAATTCATGTCAAGCATATAGATACTTATGTGTGTATGAAAATGTATGTGTATCTGCATATATACATATGTATTTATGATTTACATAGAGTGCGCTATCATTACATAGCGCTCACAGTGTTGAATGGAAAATGAGACACACGTATAAAATCAATAGATGATGTACACATACAATTTTTAGCAGCAGATTTATCTTAGTAATTATGTACTGCAGAGACCACTATTCACTTTCATTCCCTGCACACACACACACTTACTATGGAGGTGGGTGACCTAGAGGCATACTGGATGGGCCAGTGAATCCACCTGGGCTGTTTTAAAATCATCACAGGCAGCATGTCGTGTTCATGTCAGAGACTCAACCGGGCATCCCTTTTCCCAGTAAATCCCTGTCAGAGTTTGGGTTCCACAGAAAGCAGGCTCAGAGAAGGAGATCTGGGGGTTAGGAGTTTGTTGGGTGGTGTCCTCCTGTTCACCACCTGCTGGGAAAGGGAAAGAGGCAGAATTCAGGCTGTGATTCAGTCATGACAAGATCTCAGCCAGCCCCAGTTCTGGAGCTGGGGTTGACCTTTGGAGTTCACTGGGGGCTGGGCTAGCTGGGAGCTGGACTTCTACACCTTCTTCCTCCCAGCCACCCCACCAGTCATTGGATCCTGGCTGCTTTCAGGAAGAGGGTCGTGACCTCGGGCAAAGTGGCTCTTTTCAGCCCAGAGCATTGCCCAGAAGGGCCGACAGCTGAGAGCGGTCAGCAGGCAACTCTCACTCCCAGCAGCTGGGGAGTTCTTTAGGCCTTACGGGGGATCTAAGTGACATGGCACAGAGTCTCCCATTCAGTAGAACCGATTATTGTCAGAAATTGATTTGGCCTAAGTTATCCGGTCTCTACTTTTCTCTTGTCTTTCTCCCTCGATTTTTTCCTTCTCGCCCACCCTTCCATCAATCACTTATCGTTGGCCTGCTATGCAGCGCGGGCACTCTAGTGAGGTCCAGAAATTAAAATATTTTTAGAAAGAGATTCTCTTCCCTTTCCAAAGCTTCTATTCACATGCAGAGACAAGCCAGGCAGCAAAATGGGCAGAAGCGATGAACTATGGAGTTGGAAAAATAGTAATTCAAACTTCTGCTGTCTCTTACCATCTATGTGATTGTGTCACCAAAATTCTCAAGCCACATTTTCCTCATTTTTAAAATAGGGATAACAGTTAAACCTATCCAGAGGACTGTCCCAAAGAGTAAATTAAAGAATGAGAAATTATTCACATTTATCCCCAGCCCATCATAATTGTCCAATAAATTATTGATGTTTTTATTATTGATAATAATGATGTCAAAGGTTTATGAATCCATTTCCATGTAACTCCTTTACCTTTGTTGAGTAAAACAAAAGATACCTCACCTAGGAGAAAAGCTCAGGGATTGAATGACCTGGTGTGTTAGACTCTACCCTTCACATACTCTGTACACTGGGGATTCTGTGCCTCAAGGCCTTCCATTGCAAGGTATGCTCTAATGACTACTCCTGGCTGGACTCCTCAGCGTTCAGCGCAAATGGTCTCTTCTCTTTCTTGAACTACGCTCCTGCTGACACCTCATCCTCCCTGATATTTTCCCTGTCTCCAGTCATTCATTAGCAGTGTGTCCCAGTTGGCCTGTCTCACTGATGTACCCACTCAGTGCGAGAGGTCCTCAAAGGATCAGCCTTAGGGCCTCTCCTCTGTCCATTCCCGCTTCTCTTTGACAGTGGGTTTCTATGTCAACTCTATGATGGTGGTTCCCAAGCTAAACTCCAGACCTGACTTCTCTTTGAAGCTCCAGGCTTGTACTCCACGCCCATTTTGCATTTCTGTTGAATATCTCATAGGCATGGGCAGTTCAGATTTATTCCATGTCCTGACCAGAAGTATTGATCTCTTCCCTCTGACTTGTTCACTCAGTGTTCTCCATGTCAGCAGTGGCCCTTTCTTTTATTTTATTGACCAAGTGAGAAACACAGGGATGATTCTTGCTCTCCATTTCTTTCTTGACTCAATACCTAATCTACCACCAAACCCTTTCATTCTACATTCAAAATATGTCCTCTCTTCACATCTTTATCACCACCTTCTAGTAGAAGCCACCGTCATCTGTGGGCTCAACAACAGCTCCAGTTTCCCAGCTAGTTTCCCTCCTTCCAAATGTCACATAGACCCTCAACTGGGACATTGTTTTTATAGCCAGAGAGAGTTTTTAAATATAAATTGTATCCTGTCACTGCCCTGCTTAAAACTGTATTTTGACTTCACATCACAGTTGGAATAAGTAATGGGATCCTTGATCTTGCCTCCAAGACCAAGAATGATCTTACACTTGCCTGCCCTTCTATCCTCATCTCAAGCCATTGACCTCTTCTATCCTCGTCTCAAGCCATTGGCCTCTTCTATCCTCGTCTCAAGCCATTGGCCTCTTCTATCCTCATCTCAAGCCATTGACCTCTTCTATCCTCATCTCAAGCCATTGGCCTCCACCCGTCCCACAACCCTACCTCACCTTGCTGGCCTTCTTGCCTTCACTAAAAGTAGTAGTCTACACAGAACATTTGCATTTTTCTTCTTCCGCCTCCACCCTCTTTCACTTTACTCTTCACCAGTCTTTCTCATCCTTCAGATAGTAGTGTACTTCCCTCACTAAACTACAGCTCTGTGAGTACAGAGACCATATGGATTGTATTCACTGCTATACCCAGCACCTAGCCTAATGACTGCATTAGAAGACCATTGTTTTGTTTGTTTGTTTGTTTGTTTATTTTGTTGGGGGTTGTTTTGGTTGTGTTGGGTCTTCGTTGCTGTGCGCGAGCTTTCTCTAGTTGCAGCAAGCGGGGGCTACTCTTCGTTGAGGTGCGCAGGCTTCTCATTGCGGTAGCTTCTCTTGCTGTGGAGCATGAGCTCCAGGCAAGTGCACTTCAGTAGTTGTGGCTCGCGGGCTTCAGGTGTTGTGGCTCATGGGCTCTAGAGCACAGGCTCAATAGTTGTGGTGCACGGGCTTAGTTGCTCCACGGCATGTGGGATCTTCCCAGACCAGGGCTTCAAACCTGTGTCCCCTGCATTGACAGGCAGATTCTTAACCTCTGTGCCACCAGAGAAGCCCCAAGATCATTGTTTATTAAATGAAGGCTGAACCAAAGCAGGCATAGCCTTTCTAGACACAGCGTGAATTTGAATCAGGTGTCTTGGTTCTAGTCTCTGCTCTGGTAATTACTAGGCATGTGACTTTGGGCAGGTCCTTTCACTTTTCTGGGCCATTTTTTTTACTTTCATAATGGGGATGATACCATCTCTTCTCCCTTTCTCACAGGGCCATTCATTCAGCAAAACTTCAACAAATATCTACCACGTGCCGAGCACTGGAGCTACTCAGTTAAATGAAACCCACATTCTCTTTTATAAAGAGCCTAGAATTTGGAAGGGAAGAGAGTCATGTGAACAAATTCATGATTATATTATAATATAGTAAATGTAATGCTAGAAACAAGGCACACCTTTATGAAATCTCTACTTTAATTTGAAAGAAATGTATTGAGTCAGGTACTATGCTAGGCACTTTCAAATTTCCTACCTAATTTTACTTTCACATAGAAAGCTCCAAGCGTTGAAAATCCGTATTCTCATTTTACAGATGAGGAAACTGTGACTCAGTGGCTTTAAGTAAACTGCTTCAGCTCACAGCACTAACCCAAGCTTTCTACTCCAAGTTCATGTTGCTTTCCCAAAATCAAACAAATAAACAAAATTAAACTAAGTTATGATTATATTATTGCTAGAAGAATGAGTTAACTAATGTTGAACTGAAGTATTTTATAGCCAAATCTAAGTCAGAAGAGAAAGTTGTACCAAAGAATCTCACTTTTCCTTCCACTTCCACTTTTTTCCTAGCTTTCCCTGGGTCCATTTTTATTATCACTTATGCTTGATTATAGAAAGAGTCTATTATTAGCCAGAGTGTGTCTTTATTTGTACCCACAGTAAACAAAGTGTTTCCTACAACAATGATTTGAAACTTTTTGAGGTTAGAGAACCCTTGTATGTGACATTCTGGTCCCCAAATACTGACCCTAGTGTGTGGTTACTGGAGAAAACCCAAGTGGGTATTGCTTTGTTTTCTTTCCAAATAATTCTTGAAATGTCTTATTGCACCTTACAGTTCTTTAGAGAGAGCTCAATTAGAGATTAAACATATCAGATATACATCCTATAATAATGGAATTATAAAATAAAAAAGGAAGTAAGGACAGCTAAGTGACCTGAGCCCTCAAGCAGTGGCTGAGAGTAACAGTGAGGGAAGCAGTGTACAATGTAGTATATTTATATACTACCAGTATAATTATAAACTGGCTGTACTGTGTAAGGCGGATGTATAGTACATTTCACCTGTGGGAACAGAGGGACCCATGGCTCATCAGAAACTCACCTGTAGCAAATCCTCAGTCTTAGGACTGGTCATCATCATCATCATCCATTGATAACTTCTGTTGAAAGCTTATGGGCCAGGCACTGTGCTTTCTGTGTATCATCTCATTTAATCTTCATAAATATGCCTAGGACAGAGATAGTGTTATCATACTCATTAGTAAGGTGAGTAAATGAAGACTTACATCAGGTTAAGTAACTTGTGTAAGGTAGCATGACCTGTAATTGGTGGAGACGTGTTTTGCGCCCAAGCATCTGACTCCACAGGTGTGCCCTTGACCATCATAAAGCCATTGGTCTGTGCTGTCAGGGTCATCCAGTTCCCCCTTCCCCTGTGCTGCCAGTCTTCAGGGGTGATGTAACTCATCACAGCAAGAGTTCTCGCCCTTCCCCTTTCACTCTGTTCTTGCCACCTTCCTCCTGCTCCAGCATCGTGATCCCTGGAATGAGAGAAGGGAGAGAAGAAAGCTGTCATCCATGCGTGTCTCTAGTTCCACAGTCCTTAGCACCATCACTCACCTGGGCTACCAGGGGGCTGTTGCAACCCTGACAGTCTTTTTGCAAAGTCAAGGTACTGGCACTACAGACATGGCATCACATGTACCTGCAGTTGCAACATGGGACTGTTCCCTTCAGAGTCTACCACACCCTCTAACTCGAGTTTCCCTTGACAAAGTTCATTTTGACACTGTCCAAATCTTATTTCACTGGGTTATTAAGCAGTATTCTGAATGTTGGCAATAGAAAAGTGAAAAGATACACCCTGGCTTTAAGGACCTTTAAATAGGGGAAGAGACACCTGTAACAGCACCTTATACTTTACCTGTAGGTTCCGAGGGAAGCCAGGGAGAAAGTAAGATCTGAGCCAACCCTTGAAGCGCATCAGACAAGAAGTGGGGAGGGAAGACATGAAAAGGCAGAACATGTAGGGAGACACGAATAAAGGAAACACCAGAGAGAGTCTGATCATGCTGCTTACCTTATTCCAGCATAACTTTTAGTGATGTAACCTGTTGACATCAAATCTTGGACTTTAAGTTCGATTAGCTTATTTTTTTTAATATCTTTATTGGCATATAATTGCTTTACAATGGTGTGTGAGTTTCCCCTCTATAACAACGTGAATCAGCTATACATATATCCCCATATCTCTTCCCTCTTGCGTCTCCCTCCCACCCTCCCTATCCCACCCCTCTAGGTAGTCACAGAGCACTGAGCTGATCTCCCTGTGCTATGCGGCTGCTTCCCACTAGCTATCTATTTTACGTTTGGTAGTGTATACATGTCCATACCAAGCTCTCACTTTGTCCCATCTTACCCTTCCCCCTCCCTGTGTCCTCAAGTCCATTCTCTATGTCTGCGTCTTTATTCCTGTCGGTGAGCTTATTTTTACTCCCTCTTGGAGGACAAAAGGGAACATTATGTAGATGTGCATCCTTTATTGTCTCTTCAGCATTGAAGCAATGCCAGACAGTGTCAATTTTTATCGTCTTGGTTTCCTCAAAATTTTGTCACATCAAACAGGGGAACCTTATTTCACTACCATTACTCTTTATTCATGAGGACTCTTCAGTTGAACCTCATTGGAAGTGTTGTGGTTATGGGCTTTGAGGCATTTCAAGATCAAATGCATGGAAATGTTTACTTGTAGAACTGAATTGGGATCCTTGTTCGTCTTGTATGCTTTGGAACTTTATCTCCATGAATGTGTTTCCTCATCCTTAAAATGGAGAAAAGAATGCTTCCCAGGGTGATTTGTGGATTAAATGGAGTAATGGATGGGAACTGGCCTAACGCATAGTAGGTGCTTTTCTCAAAAGTACATTTTGTGTTTGTTTGCCTCCTTATCTACCTGAGTCCCGTGAATGTCTCTTGGATTAGCATTTTGAGAATCAGTTAGTTGAAAGCAAACATCTACGTCATTTGTTCTCAACCAAGGGTGAATTTGCCCTCCAGCAGACATTTGGAAAAAATCTGAAGACATTTTTTTTTTTTTGGCCACACACGTGGCATGTGGGATCTTAGCTCCCTGACCAGGGACTGAACCCTTGCCCCCTACAGTGGAAGTGTGGAATCTTAACCACTGGACCGCCTGGGAAGTCCCTGAAGACATTTTTGACTGTCACAGCTGGGAGTAGGTGCTACTGGAATCTAGTTGGTAGAGGCCAGGGATGCTGCAACACATCCTACAGTGCCCAGGACTGCTCCCCACGACAAGGAATTACCCAGCCCCAGATGTCAGTAGCACCCAAATAGACAAGGTCAAGCAGGTAAGACCTACTCTACTTGCATGTCATATTGATGACTTTTGAAATTTGGGATGTACTAAATCAAATTTTCTTTTCCTTTTGACCACTACCTCCTGAAAAATGACACCCACTGTCATCATCAGGATGCCATCCTTTCAGGTGCTTCCATCATAGTTTTGGGGTGAACTACAGCACTCCCTATAGCATTTTGGGTGGGACCCTCAGCTTTCTTCAGGTCTGCTTCCTAAAAATGGCAATGACACTCTCTGTTCTACTGCCTTCATTGAGTACTTAATCAGCACAACATGGGGGCGAGGGTATCATTTCATCCCCAGTTTACAAGTGAAAAAACTGAAGCCTAGAAAGGCGAATCATCGCAGCAGTAACCGTGGAGCAAATCAATGGTCAATCCAGCCCTGACTTTCAACTCCAAACCCAAGACCTCTTTCTTTTTCACCAAAGCTTTCCTAATAGATCGTATGGTCCTCATGGTCATTGTTATAGGTTTTATCACATAATTGCTTTTAGGATGTTTAATACCGTCTGATCTTACATCTGCAGTTAACTCTTCAGCTCCCCAAAGACAGGAGCACTGTTTCCATCTCTTCTGCTGAATGTTTCTGGGCTAGTACTCACGTGTTAATCTTTCTACCAAAGAAATCCCTGGTATTAATAAAGTCCAACATTGAAAAGCTTAAGAAAAAAAACTAATCTATAGGTATCAGGAAGAGAAAGTCGAAGTAGCTTTGAAACTTTTTTAAACATCCCTTTGGCATTGGGTCACTGGCTCAGATGAATTCGTGCGGAGAGGCCAGCAAGCCCAGTAGTGCCTGCCTCTTCAGCAGATGAGCACTGTACATGTCGGGCTGTGATGACCATGGGTGCAATATCGACGGGGAGGGGGAGGCTGTCAGCAGACATCTCACGTGCTTCCTGGTAATTAATTTTAAAAGATGCCTGATGCACGGTGGGCTGCTCACCTAGTGACATTCAGTTAACAGAGAATCCCCAAGACAATGCATACAAATTCTGACAAATAAAAGCAAATGTACCAAGAGGTCTGGTTTGCCTATAAAAACCAGAAAAGACCTTGAAGGTGGTTTATGATATCATAAATCTTCGGCTGTAGTCTCTGATATGTTGATACTGTACTTCTTCGCTTGGAAAATCTGCTCTGAGGTACAAGGGAAGTAATCACTGAGTCTTCCCAGGGACTAAAACAGAATCCCCAAACAAAATGTTTTAAGGTTTTCTTTAATTTTTGGAGGGGATTTGGTAACTCTGTGTGCTACCAACAACATCAAGGATTTAGCCTTTAATTTACTGCCTCGAAGCTGTGTATTCCTTCTTGGAGAGCTGAAAAATAGTGCACAGCCATATTTCCCCTCTGTTTGAAAACCACTGTAAAATTTCTTTCTGACTTTATATTTCGTGTGAGAATTAGCATTATTTTAGTTTCCTCCTATTAACATCATTGGCACCTGAATATATTCAACCAAAACCCTAGATTGTCTAAAACAGTCTTTTTATCCTGGGATAAACCATAATGGAAAAGAATATAAAAAAGAATGTATGTATGTGTATAACTGAGTCACCTTGCTCGACAGCAGAAATTAACACAACATTGTAAATCAACTATACTTCAGTTAAAAAAAAATAAATTTAAAAAATTTTAAAAGTCTTTTTACCCAAGACTGGTTTAAAAAAAATCAATATACAGTTCCCATCAGTATGGTAAATTACTTACAGTGATCGCAGTGCAAATGTCCGTTAACCCTTCTCTTCCTCAGCACAGAGAAGGGGCCTTTAATTTACTGCTAACATTCTGAATGTAGCCAAGTAAGTGACCAGGCTTGGCAGTGTGCTGCCTTCTCAGGTAAAAGTGAGAGGAGACTTATTGGTCCTGGAAGGTTTTGTGCACATTCTCTCCAGGAAATAAAGCAATGGGTTGGCTGACCTCAGAGTCCTGTTCACTCTGGTACTGGTGATCTGCAGTCACCCTTAGGAAATCAGGCACTGGGTTGGGGGTTACCTAAGAAGATAGGTTTGTTCTGCACGTTAGGTTATAAAAAACGGAAGGCCTGTTCAGACTAGTCATCAACCACCCTTGGTCTCGTTTGCTGTTAATCTGGAACAGGCCGCACAGGGTGGAATCTCAGAACCTGAGGTCCATTCCAAAAGTGAGTTGAAACCCTGAAGGCAAGGTTGCCTGAATCCCTTTCCATTGCAAGTGGGAGGGACATGGGGGAGGAAAGGTTAAAAGTCATATGTTGAAAGTGGCAACTTGTGAGTCAAATATGACCCATGTATATGCTTTGTTTAGCTCTCATAATATGGGGGAAAAGGGCAAATTTTAAACTAGGAGGTTTTGTGAAACTTCTAGATTTTCCATTCTTAACTTAAAAATAGGAGCAGTGGCAACACTCAGCCTGTATTCTAGCATAGCAAAAATGGGTGGGAATTGCACATTTTAGGAAAAAACCAACAGCAAAATATCCCATCCACTGTCATCCACCAAGTCCCAGTTGTCCCTTAGATTGGTCCTCTTCACGCAGTTATGTTATCCTGGCAACATTTGAGTTTGTAACCTCAGGTGTAATTGGATAAGGAGGTGGCCCAGGTGCATCAGGACATACAGAAGTATGCAGTTGCACTTAAGGTGTATTCCACATTGTCTAATAATTAAAATACCAAAATTTGCCAATGATTCACTTTTTGAAAGTAAGTTACAGTGGGTTCTCATTATTCTTACTTGCCTACACCCTGATGGGCTTTCTTGACATGATGATAAGCAGGACAGTACAGCAGCTCAACTGAGAATTCCACATAAGCTTCGCTCTGTAAGTCAAGATTGTCTTGAGTACACGTGGTACAAATGAGCTCAACTCGCTCCCCGCCCCTCCCCCCCCAACATTGACTTATATAAATGAGAAACCCAGGGGTATCTGACTTCAGGCAAGGCTGTTTTTAGGAAATCAAATAATATTTACCTTCCTCTCTCCCTCCCCCCCCCCACCTCCCTCCTCTCACCGCCCCCCTTTCTCTTTCTCAGCTCTGCTTTCTCTGTTGGCTTAATGCTCTAGCAAATTCTCTCCGTATGGTGGCAGAGACAGCCACTGACAGCCAGTCTAAGCTTATATTGCCCCTTGGACATGCTCTAAGTAAGAAAGAAAGAGACCTTCCCTCTTAGAAACCATAGCAATTCTACTAAATTTTATTTGCCCTGTCTGGGTCACACACCCAGCATTAAGAAATTTGTTCCGTGCCTCCACTGAGTCAGGCTCTAGCTAGGTGGTTGGAAACATCCTTACATCGTGGGAGGAGGTGGGAGGGAATCCGAAAATAAAAGGTAAACATAATAAGAAAATTATGTAGTCCTTTAGAAATGAAAAGTCCTGTAGGAAAAGCCCCACCAGTTGGGGAAGGGCAGCCCTCCCTGCCAAAGGCAAAGCATGACTCCTTTTACCAGAAATAGGCAGGGATGCAATGTAGGCAAAAAACGAGGCGTTCATAATCTACAAATGAGTGTTTTATGACGGTGAACATCATCTTGTGTGTCAGATGTGCTGCTTCAGGTTGGGCAGAAAAAGGAAAAGAAGACTAAAACTGGCTACCCTATAAGGTAGGCATCCCCAAAATGGCATGTGAGACTCATATGATGTGCTCCATGCCCAGCCATGTCAAGCTTCTCAGAGTTCCCAAAGTGGAGCATTGGGTTGCCATTTCCATCTCTGCCGAAGCTGTTTCCTGTGCCTCCAGGACACTTCCCCCTCCTACTCACTCTCCTGACTTGTGTTTTATTTAATTCAAGGACCTCAGCTAAGTTAGGTGCCCCTCCTGTGGGCTCTGGAAGAATCTGTACTTGTCCCACTGGCGGGGAAGTTACCTTTCTCCTCCTGGTTCTTCATCGTGAAATGTGTTCAGTCCCTGGTACAGACCTAGACCTTGTGTGATGAAGGAAGGATGAATCTGTTCCACAGCTCCTCTCAAAGACCCCCCAGTCCCCTGTCACTCTTCACTGTGGGAAGACTGGAGAGTGGTGGCCATCACAGCCTTGTGCATCGTGAAGTTATGCCCGTGTTTGCACTGCTTGCCTTTAAGTCCTCGGAGACGGTGACCTTTTCTGGCTCTCATGCTCCCTACACGAGAACAGCAGAAGCCTGCTTGGGGGGCATGTCAGGCTATGGGAAGGGTTCCTGGGCAGCAGTTTAGAGAGGTGGTTAAAGAGCATGACTTCTACGTATATTTGTCTCCTAGATCTGCAGCTTACTAGGTATGTGACCTTTAGCTATGTTTAGTAGCTATTAATCCATTATAGATAATAAAAGTGTCTTCACAGAATTGTTGAAAATGAGGTAATCCGTGTAAAGCTCTTAGAACAGTGTTTAACACTTAGTAATGGCCCGATCAATGTTTGCTATTATTATTGTGATGACGAGGAAGAAGGGGAGTAGAAGGAAGGAGGACGAAGCAGCCTCAGCCAGCCAAGAATGGTTGTGCCCCGACTGCATCATCATGGTGGTTCCAGTCTGCAAAGGGTGTGTGTTTGTATTGTGTCATTTGATTCTCACAGTCACCCTATGAAACAGTGTCATCGTCATTCCCATTGCAGACCTGAGGAGATTAAGACTCAGGTGTGATTTCCTGGGCATTTATCTCATGATCCCATGCTTTTGTGATTATGCGTCTCTCCTTATATCTCTGTTCCACAAATTCTGATTTTGGAGTCACGGTGAGATTGAAGAAACATGGGTTCAGGCTGTGGTATCCTGATGGTATGCCCAGCACCTGTCACTCTGTTCACTCTGTTGCTCTGGCCCAGCCAGGACTGGGGTAGAGCCAGGGGCATCTACCTGGTGTGTGACACAGACCTTTACCTGGGATCAGATTTGGAGCTAACCCTGTGCACAAATGGCTGTTTGTTTGGGGAACTGTACAGTGACCTCTATTTCCAGAAGAGAAGGGGCCCTGTAACTCGCACTCTTTGGGGAAAGTGGCATTCCCCAAGCACTTGCAGTGACACCAAGACTTTCCAGTAGGGTAGGAGCTGAAGTCACATCCTTTGCCCCCCGCTCCACTTTACCCTGAAATTTCCTGTTGGGCCTTATGACATGTGGTCATTCATCTTGGAAAGCGGTGACAGGGCTTCTCTTACAATTCTCTGAACAGACTATGGAGGTCATCTGAACTAGAGACCACAAACCAGATTGGGCCTGAAAGTCAGAGGCACCTGCCTAGACCCAAGTCTTCCTTCCATTTCCTGTGTGGTTTTATACTTTCTCTGAGCCTCACTTCTCCGTGGAACACAATGAACCCTGGGCCATACTCAGAAATCTCAGGTTCCTTCCAACTTGTAACAGACTGAATAGTGGCCATTCAGAGATACAGGTCCTAATCCCTGGAACCTGTAAATGTTACCTTATAAAGAAAAAGGTCTTCATAGATGTGATTAAAGATCTTTGCAGGAGGAGATTTTCCAGGATTATTTAAGTGGACCCTAAATCACATCACGTGTCCTCATAAGAGAGAGGCAGGATGAAATTTCCTACACAGAAGAGGAGAAGGTGATGTGAAGATAGAGGCAGAAATTAGAGTGATGTGGCCACAAGCAAAGGAATGCTGGCAGCCAGCAGAAGCTAGAAGTATCAAGGAACGAATTCTCTCCTACAGCCTCCAGAGGGGGCGTGGTCCTGCTGACATCTTGATTTCAGCCCAGTGACACCAATGTTAAACTCTGGCTTCTAGAACTATGAGGGGTAAATTTCTGTTGTTCGGAACCCCTGTATTTGTAACGTGTTAAGGCATCTGTGAGAAACTAATACACTGCTCTCTAAGTCTGTTGTCAGTTACCTGTTCTCGCTGCCCATCTGCTCAGCAAAGCTTATAGTCTCACTTGGTGCTTGTTCCAAAGCAGAACAAGCCACTTGTCTTTCTTTAAGCCTGTAGGAAAGTGAAGTGGTCATTTAGTCTCAAGTTCTCTATTCCATTCAACTTGGCAGTTGTTCCTATGTTCGACACCAACAAAACGCTACCTCCTTCCCGTTACATTCAATTTCTCATTGTCGGTATTTTCCTATCTGAGAGTCGGTGTCCAATCAAGTCTCTTGAAGCAGAAAAGCCACTAATTTAACAACCTTGAGATCATCAGTAGTGAGTAAAGAAAACAACATTCATTTAGTGGTTCTAAGTATATCCGTTCAATAAATATTTCTTGTGCACCAGCACGTGGGCAGCAGTAGGGAACCTGTGACAGTGGAGAGCCTGACAGGAAAGGTACTTATTCTTATGGAGCTGGCATTGTATTAGGCCACATGCAATAAAGCTTTTGTGTATATGCTCACGCTTCAGTTGCAGCAAAATTCTTATTTCCAAGATTGCTAGCAGAGCGTCAGACCCATGTTTCTGCTGGGTGAACCTGCTTTTGGAATATTCCCTGTCTTGGATTTCTACAAGGAGTCCTGGGAAACAGTTTTAGCACCCAAGACAACTGTTGGGGTTAAGCAATACAGACCTTAGGTCATAAGAGGTCCCTCTGATTTCTCTAAGTTCCATCACGGCATGCCTGTGCTCACCTTAGCCCAGTCAGCTCAGAGCTTTGGGATCTGAGGAGAGGATTGAACGAATGAAAACACTGTGGGGAGGAAAGAAGACTGTCGTAACTGTCCTCCTTTGTTTAATTCCATACTTTTCATTACTTCTCTGCATCCCAGGCGCTCTCAAAAGAAAAAAAAGAATAGCACTAATACTACCATGATTTCCTCCCTCTGGTACACCCGCTCTGGGAGCAGTGACTCAGCTTCCTGCCCTGAAAGGGTGCCCCCAGCCATTGGTGGCCCAGGTTGAAAGCCTGAGTCATCTCTGATGTCTGCCATTCTCTCATGCCCCACTTCTAGGTGTTGTAATTCAGAATTCTACTACTTCTCACTATGTCTTCACCTCCACCCTAGTGCAGGGCACCCTGGCTTCCTGTTTTGACTGCCCTGGCGGTGTTCTGACTCTTCCCATCACTGCTACACTTACTCTCCACCCCCAGTTAGTTCCCCACATACTGACCAGAGGGATTCTTTTCATACGTGAGATTATGCCCAAGTCATCCCTTGTTCAAAACTTTCCCCATTTAGAATAAAATCCAAAGTCTTCACCGAGGCCTAGGAGGCCCTGTATAATGTGGCCCCCGCCTTCTCTTGGGCCGCATTTCCTACATACTTATCTTGCCTACTTTGCCCTAGTCAACACTAGCCTTCCTGCCATTCCTCTCATTGCCTTGACACTTCTGTGTGTTCCAGGGTCACCTCTTCAGAGAGGCCTTTTCTCACCACCCGAACTACAACAGCACCGTCCTTCCAGTAGGGGTCCCTGTCTACCCCTATATATTGGTTTATTTGTTTGCTGTCTGCCTCTCACGCAAATGGTAAGCTCCACAAAGGCAGAAGATACTACTCATCTCTATCGCTGCAATACCCAGAGTAGGGTCAGGCATATGATGGTGCTCAGTAAATACTTAATAAAGGAAAGGAGTAGAAGGCCCGGCTATGATCAATATGGAGGACTTTAAGCCTCTTCCAACTCCAACAATCTATGAGTCTGTGAAGGGCCCAGCAGCCTGGTCACCGAAATGCCATTTAGAACCAGTTTGGAGTATCAGGAAATTTAGTTGTTGCTTCTTTTTTTTTTTTTGATTTTTTTTTTTCTTTTTTTGGCTGCACCCCGAGGCATGTGGGATCTTGCCTGACCAGGGACCGAACCGGCGCCCTCTGCAGTGGAAGCACAGAATCTCAACCACTGGATCACCAGTCCCAGTGCTTCTTTTTTGAGATTGGGTTGACTTTTCTCTCCTTGATCCCTCCCTGTGTAGGCAGCTGACCGCAGAGGCAGGTGGTCATTCAAGACACTTGTGTGAGAAAACATAGGAATGTAAACGCCATAATAGCACTCCTCTATTTTCTGCCTACCATAGCAGCCTCCTCCATCTACATGGTTACTGGACTCTAAAAAAAATCTTTATCCCATAGTCTTGGTCTAACTGTTACTTACTCCCTAAGTCCCAGGTTAAATATCCTTTACTCCCTGACAGCTCCTTGATACCCAGACTAGTTTAGCTCACCCAGTTCTGGGCTCCCGTATTTGCTCTTTCTTAGGATTGACCCATCACATACCTGTAAACATTGATCGTTAGCTGCCTTTCTTATCAGTCTGAAAGCTCCAGGAGTGACCCTGTCTTGTTCCTCATTATCCAAGCATGAATAACAAAGTGACAAGACACAGTGCTCAAAAAGTGTTTGTTGAATTAACAATTGGATTTTTATGATAAGCAACAAAAAGTTACAATATAAATTGAAAAAAAAAAGATGCAATTGATGATTGACTGCTTGTCACCACCCTGACCCACACTTGTTTGGACACTCTTTATTTTGTGGTCAGCGGGGGGGGGGGGGGGTCAGGAGATTGCTAGGACGGTTCCTCCTGTAAATGATCTAATGTTTCTGAAGAGTTTTCAGAACCACAGACTTAAATGGCTCTGTAGAAACCATCCAAGAAAGGCAGCAAATTTTGTTCATAAATTCCTCGGTGTACAGATGATGATCTTTTCTAGAAGTTGTTTTATCAGGAAACTCTTTTATATAATTTCCCTTAATCTTTCTCCTAAGACTCTATTTTCTTACTGCTGAAGATAGAGCACACCTAAAGGTGAAGTAGTAAGAATTAGAAAAAGCTCTCATGTTTTCAGTATTCTTTAACTTTTCTCAATTTTCCTATCAATGGAAATAATGAAAATAACAGCAAGAACATCTTTAGTCTCAGGGCTGAAACAACTTGAACAGTCAAGCCTATAAGAGGTGAATTGTTGATAGGTACAGTTGTTTGTACCACACAATGTGAAATGCACGAACTTTTTTAACTGGTAGAGTTTTGTTACTTGCACATTCAGAGCTGATGCTTTTAACCCAAGTAGGAGATAAAATTCTGATAGGGCTCATGTATCCACATTTTGATCAGTCAGATGCATTCATGGAACAGTTGAAGCTGGAGGTTCTTGGGGGAAGGCGACATCTTTGTTTCTTTGTCTGCAAAGAAACTGAACCATGCACACTGGAATAAAACCTCCCTTTGAGCACTAATGATGCACCAGCCAACCTCTCGGGACCAAAGCTCCCAAGTATCTTACCAACACCTCAGCAACTCTGGCTGCTGAATGTCCCAGTTTGTAAAACCACAGCCCAAATAGTGAGGACCAGAAAAGGGAGGAGGAAGAGAATTAGATCATCTGAATTTCATGGGTTTTTGCAGTATTTATTGTTGAGTTGAGGGCCTATATAAAGAGCTAAATATCTGCTATTTGGAGACCAATTATCCACGTAAATGATACCCAAGTCCCACTCAGTGTTTTCTGAACATCACTTCAGGATCAAGGTCTGACAGCAGAATACTTGAAGGCAGGGCTGTCCCGGAAGCCTGGGACTCAGACTCAACACTCCTTAGCTCTGCACCTTTGAGTATGCCAGTGCCCAGAAATTAGGAAAGGGATAGCAAAGGAAATCTGAAGCCATCAGTTGACTTTATATATATATATATATATATATATATATATATATATATATATATATTTTGTTTGTTTGTTTGTTTATTTGGCTGCGTCAGGTCTTAGTTGCAGCACACAGGATCTTCGTTGCGGATGGGGCATCATTCATTGCTGCACGTGGGCTTCTCTCTAGTTGTGGTGCGTGGGCTCAGTAGTTGCAGCACACAGGCTTAGTTGCCCCACGGCATATGGGATCTCAGTTCCCCGACCAGGGATTGAACCCACATCCCCTGCATTGGAAGATGGATTCTTAACCACTGGATCACCAGGGAAGTCCCTCAGTTGACTTCTTAAAAACATGTTAAGTTCCAGTTGCAAGGCCAATTGCTGCTGTAACGAATTACCACAAACTTAGTGGCTTAAAACAGCACAAATTTATTATCTTACAGTTGTAGGGATGAGAAGTCCAAAGTGGGTCCTATGGGGCAAAAATCAAGGTAGAGCGGCATTCCTTCTGGAGGGTGTGGGAGAGAATCCAATTCCTTGTCTTTTCCACCTTGTAGAAGCCTGCCTTCCTTGGTTGTGGTTGCATCTCTCCAGTGTCTGCTTCCATGGACACATCTCTCCCCTCTTTGGCTCTCCTGTGTTGCTCTTTCACCTATAAGGACCCGTGTGATTAGATTGGACCCACCTGAGTAACGCCAGTACTCTCCCATCTCACGATCCTTAACGAAATCACATTAGCAGTGTCCCTTTTGTCATATAAGGTAAGAGACTCACAGGTTCCTGAGATGATGTGGACGTCTTTGGCAGAAAGAGCATCATTCTGCCTATCGCAGAAGACAGTCAGAACTACTTGAGTCTGTGTGTGTCCTATGCTTCCTTTCTCATGGCCATCATGATCTGCCCACTGTTGCCAAGCTACCTCAGGTTCCCCTTCCCCCACCTCTTTTTCCTCTTCCACATGCAAATTTTACTGAAGCTTCAGACTACCACCCACTTCCACAACTCCCTGCACTCGCTTCCTTGCCAGGCACTGGTCCAGAGCCAAGTCGATATTGGTGCGGTTCTCATCAGTGCTGCCCATCAAATATATCTCTTCCCCCCTACCACCTTCCTGGCACGTGATAGAAGCACAGTTCAAGTGTGGACCCTTGGCGGGTGGGAAAGTTCATGTGATTAGTTCTGGCCAAAAATTTATAAATGACTCCAGGCTGAGCATTTCATTGATACTATGAGACCTTCCAACACCTCTCTTTTCCCTCTGGTACAGTGATCAACAATGTTCAAAATGGATGGACTTGCAGTCGACATGTAAAATAAGCAGGAAATAAACTTCGTTGTAGCCACTGATATTTTGGGCTTGCTTGTTACTGCAGCGTGGACCCTAACTTATCCTGACTGATGCATTTAGCAAAGCTGAAAGGGAGGTAAAAGAGAAGTATGCACAGCATGGGTTGCTCTTGACTGGTTCTCCCTGTTCACCTGTCTCTACTCAGAGGCCACATAGGCTTCCCTGTTCCTCAGATTAAAATGCCCATGAACCTCACCTTCTGGCTGTTGAGTTTATTTTTTGAGGAGGTAGAGAATTTAGTTCCTGAAGCATATATCGTAGTATACCCTGAGACTTACCATTGATCACTGGTGGACTCTGTCTTTTCGTCATCAATTAAAATGAAAAAAGACCTGCAGGTCTGGTGACTGGGGGTGTTGGAGGGAGAGTACAGGGCCGTGCTATTCTCTTTATTTCTTGTGCAGGTCAAGCACAGAGTAGAGAGAATTGGGGAATTTGATGGAAACCACAGTAGCAAGGGAAGCATGCAGACTGCCCCACCCCCCCGCCACCACTCAGGAAAAGAAAGAGGTTGAAAGGAAACTATGCCAGGCTGCCCAGGGCCCAGGGTGTCTGTTCTGAGGGTACTCACACCGGAGGCTCCTTGTTTTTGCCCATGCTCAGCCCTGCTGGAATTTTTTCCTTAGGCCAGTGATTGGGTTCAGCGTAGCTCCCACCAACCAGGGGTGCAGCAGGGGAGGTGGGTGCCTGCCGATAAAACTGGACCTTCAAATGCATGTTTCACAGAAACATTATCGTAACCTGGTTAAACAGTGCCGGAGTTTATCTATAAGCACAGTTAGAGCATCTAAGTCTTCAGCTGGCTTATCAGTGACATGGGCTTTTATGGGTGAGCCTCAGAGCCCATCACCCAACAGAGAGCATTGTTTCTATGGAAACATGCAATCTGTGACCCAAATACCCAGGTTAAAATGTTGCTGATTTATTTAACTCAATGTGTGAGTCAATTGGGGATTGCCAATATTAGATAAAAATTGAAGTTCTTTTTTTAAAGTTGTGGATTTTTTTCCATCCTGCCTATCCATTCCGTCAGCAGGCATAATGGAGGACCCTGTATTCTAAAGTGTCTGTGTTTAGATGGAAACTTCTGTTATGGCAGGATCAGCCCAGAGGAAGATGGAAATCCTTTTCCAGCCATTGTTCATTTGCTTTTCCTCTTATTTCTTGAAACCCTGCAGGGCGAGCCCTGCTGAGACTTACAGACAAAAAGCTTGAGCGAATGGGGATTGCCCAGGAGAACCTCCGGCAGCACATCTTACAACAGGTGCTCCAGCTGAAGGTGCGAGAAGAAGTCAGAAACCTACAGTTACTCACACAAGGTATCCTGTTGCTGCCTAGTGGGTGGATGGAAGGGGAGATGGGAGGAAAGAAACCCTTACCGTCGTGACAGAAGGGAGCCAGGGAGAAACTGGCTTGTTTTGTTTTGTTTTGTTTGCAGAATTTTCTTTCATTAAAAAAAAAGTATACAGATTTAAAGGCCACTTCCCTACTAAAACTTCTCTTTTTCTTAGCTCACTAGAGGGAAGGATGTACAGATAAGTAATGGATAAGCAAACAGAATTATCTGAGCTAAGTTCAAGGTCATCACATACAGCTATATAGGTTGTGCACTGCACAACCCCCAGAGTACCAGTTACATAGATCAGTATACGATTGCACCACCTAGAGTTGTACAGTGTGCAGCCTGCACAACTGTACAGTGCAGCCCCAGCTATTTTAGTCTGACTACCAGTTTTGAGGGGGCCTTGGAATTTGAGTGATTCCATAGTTCATATGGCCATGGTATAAGTGGGATTTTTTTGTTGCGTTTTGCTTTACTTCGCTTTTCACTGAGAGAAAAACATTTTAGAGGTGTGTGTCTGTCTGTGTGTGTGTGTGTATATATATATATATGTATGTATATATAAATACATATATATGTTTACACACACTCTCTAGAAATTTTGAGAACCCTATTTATCATCTTAAAAATAGAATAGTTTTTTAAATAGACTATAGGGAATTTAAAACTGCAGTATCACAACCATATAGTTCTAAACAAGAATCATTAATAATTTCAATATGTTGAAATCACTTAAAAGCCCTATAACTGGAAGTGACAGAATAAAGCTGGATCTTGAAGAAAACCTTAAGTTACACTATAAATTATATGTCTAGGTAAGATTTGGTTGCTGTCAACCTCCATTAACTATAACCCTTTATTTGTTTTATTTTAATGTCCATTGTACACCATTTTAAATGAAAGGATGATAAAATATATATTTTTGAGAGCCTTGGCTATTTTTCAATCTGCAGACTATTGTTAATTGCATGCATACTGATATTGGAGAAATCTGGATCAGCCAGATTTCATGTTATTGCATTTAGATTAACCAATTAATAGTCTATTTGCCTGGGGGAAGTAATGTACTGCCTGAAAGATGACTGTTCTAGAAGGATAAATATAGACTTCGAGTGATATGAAAATATATTGTTTACTTGATATACGTTGTTTGCATTGGTCTCCAGAGACTTCCAATGGTAAATTTACAGATACAGGTACACTGAGTGACTTAAACGTGAATCTGACGTACTGATACACTTTTAAGTTCTTTTAAGAAGTAAACAGAGATTCAAAGGTTTATCACAAGAATGTCCATTGCGCTGCTATTTATAAAACTGAAAAATTAGAAACAACCTAGATGTTCAGCAATATGGAGAGAATCAGATAATTCTATTTGAATTCAGAAGATACAATATAATATAGTCATTGGAATTATATCTTCGAGGAATATATGACAACATGGGAAAGTACTCAAGAAGTAATAGGAAGTAGGGGGGAAAAGGCCATGTATAAAATGTTATTTATAATATGAGCCCAATTTTGTAAAAAGAACATATTTTTATATGCACACAGAAAAGGGGATGCAAATGGTTTTGCCAGTATTTTGATAATGGTTCTCTTTGGGTGGTGAGATTGTGGGTGATTTTAACTGTTTTCTTTATATTTTTCTAAATTTTCCAAATCTTCTACTATAAATCCATATTACGGTTATAATCAGAAAATGCATTCACATTTTGTAAGCTTCAGTCACAAGCGTCGTTCTGCCCTGTTCTATTTAACGTCTGGGGTTTCCTCAGCTCTTTTGTTTTCCTCCCGTGGTGATATGTAGAATGAGACCTGAACTCATCCCGTGCACCTTGGACTTCTTTTTTTTCCCTCTGCTACTGTCAGCCTGCAGTGTGTTTGCTTTGCAAAATCATTTTCTACAACTTTCATTGCCCTAGATTCATAATATATAAGATTTTTCCTGCGATACTACTCAACTCTATTAAGCTAAATACATGTTTGTGTTTTGGGAAGATAATGCTAAGTTCAGCCTTTTCAATTCAGTTGTTGTCATTTTCTTTAGCTTTGAAAAGCTGTGGCTTTAGAACTCTTTCATTCCATTCCCTTTAGAAGAGATCACATTCTCTAGCTCTTGGATATTTTGTCTGCACTCATACTACCCTTTTTCATCGCTTGTCCTTTCCATGTTAATGTTCAAACTCATTTCATGTCAGACAGCTTTTGAAAATCTATTGCCTTATTGAAGTGATGGTTTCTTTTTAAAAAAAATGAAACAAAAATTGACGAGTCGTTGTTGTGACTGATAATAGAAGTTCTGAAGACAGCTGGAGTGGCCTTAAAATATTTGGGGTCTAGGTTTGCTATTATAAGAATTGTAGCTCCATTCCACCCAAGTGAACTGAATGGCTTAACATACATATCATATGGAAATGTACCAGGGGGGTGATATGTGATTTGGTATTGAATATTTGATTCCTCAATTCAGAAAATATTAATCAGTGGAAATAATATGCTAAATAAGTGCAAACAAGTGTCTTAGAATGTTACTTAGTTTTCAGAAATCCATGAGCTTTCCCCTTAAAGAGTGTAACTCACCTCTCCAGTCTCTAGAGATACATTTTCTTTCCCAGCTCACATAGGACTGTGACTCTGGTGTAATGCAATTAAATTTTTTTTGTTTTTAAGAAATGTTTTCCAACTAATACATTTAAATGAGGGTTGTTGCCTTCAAAGTAGCCAGTTTTTGAGGAAAGGGACTTATTTCACAAATGATTGTATTTCTTATGTGTTTCCTTCTTACTTTTGGAGGCAATTTCAGAGCTTTAACTGAATCGCAAAAGTTTAGGAAGAACCTAAGTGTCCATCGTTAGGAGACCAGCTAAATGAGTTATGGTACATCCAGGCACTGGAGTATACTTGGAAGTTATAAACGCAAGAATGAAGAATAGTAATGTGGAAGGATCTCTGAGATGCCAGGTGAAGTGGAAAAAACAAGGTGCAGAACAAGGTAGAGAGTATACTGCATTTGCAAATGAGAGAGGGAGAAATAGTAATGTATATCTGCATGTTCTTTGTTTACATAAGAAAATGCTGATGCATAAGAAGCTAATACAAACTCTACCTATGGGACTGAGAAGAAGATGGATAGAGGACATCTGCTTTTTAAGTCACTTTGTGTCTTGAAATAGTGTGCATTAACTATTTAAAAGAGTAAAATGTTTTAAAAGAAATAAGGAGAAAGAATGAATTTTAGCATCAGACAGGCCTGAATTTTAAATCTCGGCCCCAACCCTTACTGCTGTGTTATTTCAGGGAAGTTACTTAATCTGTCTGTGTTCCAGTTTCCTGTTCTCTGAAAAGTGAGATCAGCAAATCTACTCACCTCATAGGGATGCTGTAAGAGTTAAACGAGCTCAAATATATACATCACTCAGTGCAGTGTGACAGTAAGTACAGAACATAGTTAGCTATCAGTAATAGAAGCCACAAAATTAAATCAACCTCATTAATTTATATGAAAACTTTATTTTTATAATATCGTTTATTGAGCAGTAATTCACAGAATATACAGTTTCCTCAAAGTATAAATTCAATGATTTTTAGTATTGTCACAGAGTCGTGCAACCATCACCACAATTAATTTTAAAACATTTTCATCACCCCCAAAAAGAAACCCGGTACCCATTAACAGTCATTCCCCATTTCCTCCCAAGGCCCCCCCAACTACCAGCCCTTAGAAACCACTAATCTACTTTCTGTCTGTTCACCTATTCTAGACATTTCCTATGAATGGAATCATTCAATATGTGGTATTTTGCAATTGGCTACTTTCACTTAGAATAATGGTTCTAAGGTTTACTCATGTTGTAAGCATGTGTCAGTATTTCATTTCTTTTTATTGCCAAATTGTATTTCATCATATGAATGTACCACATTTTACTTATCCATTCATCACTTGGACATTTGTATTGTTTCTGGATCTTGGTTATTATTCATAATGCTATTTTGAATGTACGTTTTTCTGTGGACCTGTTTTCATTTCTCTTGGTTATATACCTGGGCGTGGAATTACTGAGTCATATGGTAACTCCCAGTGTAAGTTACAGGAGCTGCCAGACAGTTTTACATGGCAGCTGTACCATTTTATATTCCCACAAGCAGTGTATGAGGGTCTCAATTTCTCCACATCCTTGCCAACACTTGTTATTGTCTGTCTTTTTTATTATAACCATTCTAATATGTGTAAAGTGGTATGTCGCTGTGATTTTGATTTTCATTTCCCTGATGGCTAATGATGTTTAACACCTTTTCAAGTGCTTATTGACCATTGTGTATCTTCTGTGGGTAAACATCTGTTCAGATCCTTTACTCATTTTTTAATTGGGTTATTCGTTTTTTCCAATCTTTATCTTGGACCCACCGTGTTTCTCTGTGCTTGATTACCCACTTTATTTATAAGATCTAAAGCTAAATATCAGGCTGCCATTTCCAAAGAGGAACCCCATCCTCAAAGGATGAAGTCTTATTTATCCCCACTAGAGGTGTTCAGAAGAACCTACCACAAACTTGGAAATCAACTCCAAAATGAAACAAATGAACTCTGAAGATCTCCTCTCAAGGAAACAACATTCTTTTGGTTGTAGAAATGATACACACATCAAATCAGTTACCTCAGTTTGTAACCAGACCTCCAAATTAGTTACACCCATCTGAAAGCTCATTCTACTGTGTTTCTAGAAGAAATAAGCTAATAGATAATTAAGGGTAATTTTCCAACTTTTAATTGATGTTTTAAAACTTGTCTTAAACTTTTCATTCTACACCAGTCATTGTCACTCAGTTGCCAGGAGCCCAATGACAGTAATACGGCCAAGGTAGTCACAAATGGGCTAGGAGAGCTCTAGCCAGCCCCTATGGGTTATCTGAACACAGGGAAGGTGAAGTCTCTGCCCTCCTTTTTCTTGCTCTCCTCCTTCTGGATACCGACCAAAGGCAAAAACTATAAGGTGTTTAAAAAAATGTATATGGCGGATTCATAGTAAATGCATCCGTTTATAGGCACTGTCAATGAATCATGACAAAAATTCCTGAAACAGCTCATTATCTAAAGCCAGAACTCTCCTTCAGCTAAAATGCTGGCCTCTGATTTCCCTGCCTTTATTCACAGTGGCCCTGTAACTACCTGACATTTGCAAGCAACATAATCAGTGTTTAGCCCTGCTTTACTGTCGTTCCCTTTGGTGCCTTTGAGGCAGTTCTTCCTTCATTCAGCCTTTTGGTCTTCTGTGTCCTGTCTGTGGAGTGGCCGGGGTGTCCATCTGGTGGTCTTACTTGCTTGCACATTCCTGCAGGAAACTCAGCTGTCTTTTGGGAAATGCAGTACAGAGCTGGAAACGTCATTATTATACTTTCCTTCTGCTCAGCCCATGAGAGACAGGGGGGAAAGGTGCCTTATGTAACACACAGAAGTGGTGCAAATTATTTTGGCGTCTGTCAAATTAATCCATAATCAAGCATATGCGGGGCATCCTTACCTCTTTAATACTGGATATTTCTAGGAAGAAAAACACCCAGGGATACTGAAAGCTATTTCTCATAGCTAATGAGTATAATAAAATGTTTACTGTATGCAAAGCAGTGCACTAATTGTCACATCAACTCCTGACATTTACCCTACCATAATCAGTACTGTTGTTAGCCTCAATTTACGTATGGGGAAACTGAGGATGGAGAATTTAATTAACAGACCCAATATCAGACAACTAGTCAAAAAGCATAGTACAGGTCTGTCTGACTTCACAGCAAACTTTTATCCATTACACTTCATCACCTCTGATCTGTCAGATGAGTAATTCCTATTTCATAGCAACGATGTGATGATTACATGAGATTTTATGTGGAAACTATATAGCATAGTTCATGGCATACTCTGTGGAAGTGGGTTGGCAGACTTATTCTATAAAAAGCTAGATAGTAAGTATTTCAGTCTTTGTAGGCCATAGAGTGTCTGTTGTAACCACCACATCACGGGAGAACCACCACAGACAATCTTAAATGAATTGGCATAGTAGTGTACCAATAAAACTTTATTTACAAACACAATTTCTAGTCCGTAGTTTGTGGACTCTTGCTTCACAGGGTCAGAAATTAAACTTTTTGTCATCATCATCAAGATTATTGTTTTATTCTTAGTATCTTCCCTTTTGAGCTGTATACTTTTCCCTCAACCCCAGGGACACAATAATATGGAACCACTCCTGGGGCATCGTTTTCAGTGTCTTTCTTGGCTACAAATGCATGGATAGTGTAAAAATGTAATAGTAACTCTGAGGGTTGGGTAAATGTAAGCAGTAGAAAACAATGTTCCAACTGGAGGGTAAGGCAAACAAAGATAGTAAAGGCTGCCATCTTCAAAGGCCTTTTTTTTTTTTTTTTTTTTTTTTTGCGGTACGCGGTCCTCTCACTGTTGTGGCCTCTCCCGTTGCGGAGCACAGGCTCCGGACGCGCAGGCTCAGCGGCCATGGCTCACGGGCCCAGCCGCTCTGCGGCATGTGGGATCTTCCCAGACCGGGGCACGAACCCATGTCCCCTGCATCGGCAGGCGGACTCTCAACCACTGCGCCACCAGGGAAGCCCGGCCTTTTTAAATTCGTGCCTGCAAACTGAAAAAAAGAAGAGTATGATTGTTTACCAAGGCCAGTTATAGCTCATTAAACATTAGTGTTTCCCGAAGGGCTGTTTCCACATTGTCCAAATATATGTGTCAAATTTTAGTTGAGAATTACATGACCAGATGGACTTTTCCAAAGCTCCACGACACAAATTAGAAACACTATTTTCTAATCCAAGAAGGCTTTTCAGAACCATGTGTACAGATTGAGTATTTTAGTCCAGTCACCCTCACAATGATACTTCAGCAACTGAAGTAGGCCATCTGAATTGAAATAGGCCATCTGGTCCACCACCTTGCTTAAAGAAGGAAGTCTTTGTAGAACACAGCAATAGACTCTTTGAGAAAGTTTCCAATCTCACTTTACAGTTTTGGGCACCAAGACCCAAAGAAGGTTAGAGGATAGTCTGTGGTTACACAGCTAGTCAGTGGCATAACTGAAGCTAGATCCCAGTCTCTTAATTCCCAGGCTGGTATTCTTTTTTCTCATTGTTTTTATTAAGGTATAATTTACATACAGTAAAATTCATTATTTTTAGTGTACAGTTCTGCAAGTTTTAACAAATGCCTACAGTTGTATAACCACCACCACGGTCAAGATATAACAGTTCCATAACTCCAAAAAATACTCTCCCTGGTACCCTTTGTTGTCAACCCCCCTCGTTACCTCCAGCCTCTGGAAGCCACCGATATATTTTCTGTTCCTTTAGTTTTGCCTTTTCCAGAATGTCATATAAAGGGAATCATGAAGTCTGGCTGCTTTCACTTGCTATGATGCATTGAGACTTACCAAAGCTGAGTGTGTCACTTGTTCATTCATGCTCACTGTTTAGTATTGAATTGGTTTGATATACCACAGTTTATCCGTTCCCCAGTTGAAGGACATCTGGGTTGTTTCCAATTTTGGCAACTACTAATAACACTACTAGAAGCATTCACATACAGGTTTTGTATAAACATCAGTTTTCATTCATTAGCTAAGTACCTAGAAGTGGGATTGCTGGGATGAATCATAAGTATACATTAAACTTCATAAGAAACTGCCAGGCCAGTATTCTTAGGATGATAAAAATAGAAGAACAGCATTATGGAGACTTTCTGAAAATCACTGCATCTTTGCAGCTGTCCTACCTAGCACTTCTTAGAGCCACCATTATTTTAAGAGGGCCCTGCTTTCCTGGGAGTTTCTAATAAATTGTCTCAAGGTAAGTTTAGGTCAAGTGTGTTTACAGTTCACTCATTAATTCAATTTAAAAATTCTGGCATCAGTGTACAGGCAGTAGGATATGGTTTTCCCCAATTGTCAATGAGAAATGCTTCCTTTGTCTCTTTTCTGAGGAAGAAAATCTAATAATATTTGCAGCTCCTGGGAGAGAAAACATGAGCCAGTCAGATTCCCTCTTATGCGTTCATTAGGTATGTCTGATGGCCCTTTCTAGTATCTCTCAAATTACACTATTTAATTTCCAGGCTTCTCCACATCTTTTATTCAGCTGTGCCACTGGTGTTACAAATCTGATGCTCACATATCAGTTCTCTTCATACTTGGCTTTTCTGCTTCATCGTTGGATAGCCTTAAGCTTTTCCTCCTTGGTGTTCATCTCTTCCATGAGCGTGGTCATGACTCTCTTGGTTCTCCCCTTCTGTTTCTAGTGGCTCCTCCTCGGGCAGGTGGCTTGCCGCCTTCCTCTACGACTCCCCACATGTTGATGCCCCCTGGGGATGAGTCCTCTCAGCTCTTCTCATTTTGCATGCTCTCTGAAGAGTCTCACCCATTCCCATCGCTTTAACCATCCCCTACTTCAAAGTTACTTTCAAATACATCTTAGCCCTCTATGAAGCTTAAAAGATGTGAACCTCAATATTCCACTGACATCTCAAATTTAAAATATCCAAAGTCAACCCCATCGTCTTTCTCACCATCTCCCCAGCCAATTCTTCTCCCTGTGTTACTTCTCAAGGTTATTAATGCCTTCCTCACACCATCACCTAAATGAAGAGGGCTTAGAGTCACCCCTTTCCCCACCTACTCATGTGTAATCAGTGACCAAACCCTCTGAATTCTGCTCGTAAAAGGGCTTTCCAGTCATTCCCCATCTCATCCCCATCCTTGCCACTGTGTTAAATCATCCCTCTTTGGCTCCTTCCCAGGCCATTAGAATAACCTACTAGTTATTATTTGATCTCCAGTTATTATTTGATCTCTACTAGTTATTACTTGATCTCCAGTCTCTGCCCTGCCCCATTCACTCTCCTTTAATTAACTTCCCACTTCTATCGCCAGAGTTAATTTAAATATATTTCTGACAACGTTATTTCCCTCCTAAAAGCATTTGATGGCTCCCAGTTGCCTACGGAATACAATCCAAATGCTTTAGCATTCCATAGAAATCCATTTTAAGGCATTTCATAGATGTATTCACTTTGGGCAAGTTACTTGTCGGAGATTAAGTTTCCTTAGTTGTAAAAATGGAAATAGGATCTATTTCACGGAGCTGTTATGAGTACGGTATAATAAAACTCATGAAAGGACCAAGCTTTGGTGAGATACAACCTCTTCTGAGAAGCCTTACCTTATCTCTCAGGCAGAACCAATCATTCCCTCTTGTTCATCACTAAGCACTTTGTTCACACTAATAGTCTATTCATTACACAGTGTCTGTTGAGTATCTATTTGTTCTTCCATCCAGTGAGCAACAGGCTCTGTGGTAGGTACTAGGGATAAAAAGGAACACCCAGTCTAGCAGTAGGGATAGGATATCAACGCCGTGGTAGAGATGCGTAGGTGTAGAGTGGTGGCACAGAACTGGAACTTAACCTCATCTGGGAATGGGGGGAGACTGGGAAGGAAAACTTGCCAACGGTGTAGCTCATGAACTAGATCTTGAGGGATAAAAGTTTTGACAGATGGACATGAGCTGGCATGAGGCAGGAGGAGAAGCTTGTCCAAGAGCATGGGGGCATGCAGTCTCTTTGTCTCCCCTGCAGATCATGGGCAACCACAGTTGTCTTCTGATTTTGCTGTGCTCTCCTACCTCCTAGTACAGTGTCGCACAGAGAGTGGATCCTCTGTTTAAATGTATTTTGCTGATTTCAATGTTATGGTTGCCCTTTTCTCTTATTTACCAGCTCTATTTCATTTTCAACATCATCTTCTCAAAACAGTGCATGCAGTATAAATTTTAAATGGATTTGTAGTATACGAGAGAGACTACAAAGCCATTTTGCATTATCCATGAGCAGAATTGCCAAAAGTATCTTTTATTCCTTTGTGATCTTTTTGTATTGACTAGTAAAAACAATGGCAGTGGCTCTTAAATGTGTAAACCTTTGGCAAGGGCTCTTAAATATATAAGCCACCCCACCTACCTTGAGTTGTTTGGCCTAATATTTTGAAGTCTTCAGTGTTCTGCTGAGTGACACTGTCAAGTGACTGTAGAATGAACCTTTTCTCCTAAAACCCAGTTAATTGCCCAGGGGTTCATGATGGGTGAGGATGTTGGATTCATAATTTTATAGGATTATGTGCAAATTATTCTTCTGTCACTGGGGTCTTTCACTGACACTTTTTCACTCAGCGTTATTTGATTATGTCCTTTCCCAGTTGCCTCCAAGACAGCATTTCTTCAACCTGCTACCTTCTTGGGCTTTACCCACAATACATTTCCAAGTCTTCACAGCCTGTTACACAGATTTTGCGGCTAGGAATATTTCTAATTTTATCAGGTCTTTGAGCCTTCAGAAGAATTCTCCTTGGTATGAGCTTTATATGTAAAGACTTAGGTCTTTACATATAAAGGTCGTAAACACAGACTTCTTTGGGGGAGTATTAAGCTCACACATCAGTTCATTAGCAGGAGTTAGCATTGTGACAGGTACACCCTAGCTAGCATCCTTTCCTATTTCATTTTCATTCTGGAGTCCATTGTGGCCAGTTCATTCAAGAAGGTGTTTTGTTTGAAATGAGGCTTGAAGTGAACCCTTGCCTTTAATCTGTTGCAGTCTTCATGGCTGAGAAATAGTCTGCTTATTCCGAGTACCGCGATGGTCCCTCTAACTAGCGTGTGGTAGAAGTGTTCACACATCTTTCTAATTTGGACATGCTCTATCAGGAATTAGCCTTGTCATTACTTCTTCACAACTCAATGTTTTATGGCATCTTTTGCATGGTGAAGAGTTCCTGTAAGGGCACCACAAAGACTCCAAATGCTTCACGTCTGCCTCTGCAGAAATCACCAACCTTGAAATTCTTTACCATTGTTGCGTTTTTATTAAATGTAGTAAATGAAATTAAAAATATATTTGAGGGAATTCCCTGGCTGTCCAGTGGTTAGGACTCCACAATTTCACTGCCGAGGGCCTAGGTTCAATCCCTGCTTGAGGAACGAAGATCCCACAAGCCATGTGGCACAGCCAAAAAATATGTATATATTTGATGTTTCTTGTTTGGACAATTCAAGATGGCCATGAAATTGCATTGTTATGTCACCTTGTGGCTTGACCGTGGATTTGGAGAATCTTCAATGACTGATATTGCACTGAAGAAAGATGATATATGGGTTTTCCACAACTGACATTGGTTCATTTCTTTGGGGTATGTTTAGACCCTGAAATCTTGGCTCTGTGGTATTCAAATCTCCTATGGGCCTTTCAAAAGGCCGTTGTAGTAAGGCAATGGCATGTGGACCTGATGAGAGAAAATCAAAGCCATTTTCAAGGATGCAGTGAGCTGTTTCGGCTTTTCTAAGAAGAAATAGAGAAATGTGCCATCTGTGTGCTTTAGAATTTCTGTCCTTAAGATCGTACATGGTCTACTTTCTATGTGGCTTTTTTCTTTGGGGCCACTAATTCTCGATGCCTGGAGTAAAGTTCTACATAGTGTAGATGTTCAAGGTCCTCCTTGCATCCAGGTTTCTAATGCCAAATTCTAGAAGGCCCTGTACTATGAATGGCCCAGCCAAGAATTTAAATCTTCAGTTCATCTCGGAAATAACCCCTCCATTCTTCATATCCCTTTTTTGTTTCTTTATCCCTTTATAGTAGCAATAATCATTCAGTAACTCATCTAAAAAATGTTTACTGAGATTTTACCAGGTACCCAGCAGTATATGCTGCGTGTTAGGGATACAGGGATGAATGTGACATTCCTTGACTTTGAAGTCAAGTGAAAGAGACATGAGGAGTAACAGAGGTAAATGTAGAATTCTAGAATCATGTAGGAAGTTTACCTGATTTAGAAGGAATTTTTTTAAGGGACTTCCATACTGTTCTCCATAGTGGCTGTATCAATCTACATTCCCACCAACAGTGCAGGAGGGTTCCCTTTTCTCCACACCCTCTCCAGCCTTTATTGTTTGTAGATTTTTTGTTGCTGGCCATTCTGACTGGTGTGAGGTAGTAGATACCTCATTGTAGTTTTGATTTGCAATTCTCTAATGATTAGTGATGTTGAGCATCCTTTCATGTATAGCTGATTCACTTTGTTATACAGCAGAAACTAACGCAACATTGTAAAGCAACGATACTCCAAAAAAGATGTTTAAAAAAAAAAAATGAAGGAATGTATCAGGAAAGTTTCCAAGAGTAAGTGACCTCTGAACTAGGCTAGGTGCTATAGTTAGCAGGGTGTGTTTATTTTCTCTTTAATCATAGAGCAAATATAAAATCGCCAAGATGATAAAAGCTTTGGAGAGATATGCCATGCCATTAAAGTATATTTACTAACAAATCATAGATTTACTACTGAGTGCCTACCATGTGTCCATCTTTACCGGATGTTTGTGAAATTCAGTAAGCAAGACAGACCTGGTTCTCACATACATGGATTTTGTGTTTTAATGGGGAAGGCACTCATCAAAGAAAGAATCATAGTAACATGATGAGTGATGTGAAAGGGGATGCTAATTACGCTTTGGGGCGTGAGTAAGCAGAGGGAATTCCCTGATTCTGAGGGATCAGGAAAACCTCCCTCAGGAAGCTGAGATCTAAAAGAGGAAGAGGCATTAACTAGGGCAAGTGGGGCTTGGGAAGATGTCCCGGTGGGAGGGAACAGCCTGTTCTCAGGTCAAGGTTGAGAAGGAAGCTTGGTGCGTTCCAGGAACACGAGGATGGCTGGTATGATTAGAGGGTGGGGAGTGAGTAAGAAGGGAAGCAAGCCAGCAGGAAGTGAGGCTGGAAGGGGACCCAGTGGTGATATGAATGCCTTGTTTGTTTGCTCTCCTTAAGGGCTTTAGAGACAGTGGGGAGATACTGAAGAATTTGGGACCAGACACTATCCTGATCAGATTTTTGTATCAAAAGAAGAGAAGATGCACTGGAGAAGGAAAAATGGGGCCAGACCTCCAGTCAGGAAGTTGCTGCATTAATCTGTGCAGAAGATGATGACAACCTGAGTGAGGGTGGTGGCAGTTGGGGATGGAGAGAAGTCAACTCAAGAGCCCAGGCGACCTGGGATGGTAGACCGAGACCCAGTGAATGAGAGGGTTGTAAACTAGCACCCTTCCCTCCTCTGCACCACAGTCTGCCCCCTCAAATCCATGACCCCCCCTGCAGCTGAATTTTCGGGGCATGCTTCTTCAAAATGTAGATTTCTGAACCTTAACCTTGGAACTGTCAAGTTAGGCTCTCGAGCCCAGGCGTCAGTATTTTAAACAGCTTCATCCTCAGATGACTCTTACGCTCATGAAAGCTTGAGGGCCATGGCCCAGCACTGTGTAGATTCAGCACACACAGTACACCAGGTACTCATCCCTCTTGTAGCATCAGAGTAAAACTCCCTTTGGGCTTAATGAGTTTGCTTGTCATAACCATGTGAACTCAGACGGAGGCTTCAGCCCTTGGAGTGCATGAGGGTATCTCATCTTAAAGCCCAAAATGGAATGGAGCCCACGTGGCCCATTTATCTGCAGTTCTCAGGAGACAACACCACTGAAATCCCGCATCTACAATTCCCCAGGTGAAATGAAACAAGTTCTCCTTGGCAGTCAATCCCACAGGGCCACAAAGAAGGTACTTTACACAGAGCCTCCACTATTTCCTGCACGTAGCAGGTATCAGGGCAGAGCTGTCACGGCAGGACCTCCAGTAAAGCTAGAAGAGGGGAGGAGAGACAGAAAAGTACTTGCTTCAGCTCCACCAAGAACAGTTTAGGTGTTCATATTGGAAATCATGGAGGGTTCATCGTTTGGCAGCCATCTTCAAAATCATTAATACCTAATATTAGTGTTATTACTGTTTTTATTTCTGTACAGAGGCACAGGTATCACAAAGGGGAACCTTGGAGCTAATATTGATTGTGCACCTATTTGCACATTTGGCATTTTAAATTCCATATTTAGTCCATACAGTAATTTTGCAAGGTAAAGATCATGAACCCCATTCTACAGATAAAGAAACTGAGGCCCAGAGAGCTGCAGTGCCACACAATTAAAAAGTGGGTGCACAGGGTTCTTCAGAGAAGCATAACCAATAGGAGATAGATATATAATATTGTATAGGAGGTATATATATAAGCAGGGGCAGAGAGGGGAGGGGGAGAGAGAGATGGATTGACGATTGATTGACTGACTGACTGACTGAATATAAGGAATTGGCTCACATGATTATGGGGGCTAAGAAGTCCCAAGATTTGCAGCCAACAAGCTGGAGACCCAGGAGAGCCAATGATACAGTTCCAATCCCAAAACGGGCAGGGTGAACACCCAAGAACAAGTGTTTCTGTTCAAGCCCAAAAGCAGGGAAAAAACCCAATGTCCCAGCTCAAGGCAGTCAGGCAGGAGAGGTTCCCTTTTACTTGAGGGAGGATCAGCCTTTTTGTTCTGTGCAAGCCTTTGACTGGTTGAGGCCCACCCACACTGGGGAGGGCAGTCTGCTTTACTCGTCTACCTATTCAAATGTTAATCTCATCCAAGAAACACCCTCAGAGACACACTGAAAATAACATTTGCCAAATATCTGAGCACCCCATGGCTCAGTCAGGTTGACACATAAAATTAATCACCACAGTGGGTAAGATAACCAGTTGTCTTCAAAGCCAATGCGCTTTCTTTCCAGCCTACCTGCCTGCTGTGCAGTATCTCTTCTTTCAAAGATGCAATTTTTTCTTGTATAAAAAACTCCTGATGCCGATGCATTTTTAAATGTTAACACTTGAGACTGTTCAAATAAAAGATTTCTCTTAATAGCTTGCTCATGGCACATAGCTATCACTGCCCATCCCGCATTTTCCATTAGTTGGGGCTGCTAGGAATGGGAGGTGTGTGGTTCCGCTGGGCCGCCTCCTGAGTACCTGAGATGTGGGGGCACTAAGAAATCAAATTTGTTTATCTCCCAACTTGACATCATAATGAAGCAGAGATGCCAGCCCAGCATTTCCTGATGCCCCCAAATATCCTGAGTAATCTTAATCTTGTTAGATCAATGACGTGAAATTTCACTAGTTGCCATTTTAATTGATCTAATTGAAATTGATTTGGCATAAATGAGTGCACAGAAAATTATTAACAGTGACCTCAAAGGTTTCAAGTGTCTGCTGTGTAAGACGTGGTGGGGCTTTGATTTACACATCTGAAGGCTCACTCTTTCCAAGTTACGCCAGAGAAGTGAAACAGATGTTTAGCACTGAAAACCATTAAGCATTGATGAGGGTAGTAAACGGAGAGTCTGAAAACATATGAGAAGCATTTGACTATACTTTTCAGTTCATCCCTTTCCTATCACGTTGGTTGGTTGTCATGAATCGTGTTTACTATAAACTACATATGTAGATGTTTATTCCTGTAAGTATTGGGAAATTTGATTTTTGTTATTTGTGTCTCTAAAATTCAGACCACACCATGGAAGGGAGGAAGAGATGAAATAATAGTAGAATAAATTTCATTGACTTAAAATTATTTTGTATTTTTTTAAATTAATTGATCCTCTCCTGAGGCTTGGATATTTGTTTTGTTACACAAAGAGTTTTACTCTAATAATTTTGATCTAGCAGGATTTGACATATATTTAGGCGTAAATAAATGGCCTGTAATTTTCTTTCTAGTTCTGAAATTTTAGATGTGCATTAGCTTTTCTGCTTCCTCTTTCCCTTTCCCTCTTTTTTTCTCCCCAACTTCTCCCCACTACCCACTTACTTTTTCACTGGAGACTCCTCTCTGCCCACAGAAGAACTGTTAGAAATTTATTAATTAAAGACCAGTTTCTGCTTCTTTGTCAGGGACAATCATTTTTAGAGATGATTTTCTGGTTTAATTAAATGAACATGTCACTCAGTCAAATGAATTCATTTATATTTATTTATCTCGTTCTTCAGGCTGGAATTTCTTAGCAGGGTCTTGGGCTCATCACATTTGCTCACAGAATGAACTGAAAAATGTCTCTTATGTCTGTTTAAAAGGCTCACGAATAATTACTCCTCCCCGTAGAATTTGTATAAACAAAGCCAGGATGAGCAAATGTGCAAATAGTTGTTTTCTCTTGTCGAGGTCATCGAGGGATCCATATTTGAGTATGTCTTTGCACACACATGTGTCTGTGTGTGCTAGGGCAGGAAGTGAGGAATACCCATCACCACAGTCCCTTCAGACCTTCAGAAAGTGCCGGAGGTAATGTTTTAACCACCTGTGTGTCTTTACTCGCCTTTTCAAAATGCTAATGGACGGTGCAAGGTGTAAATGCTACCCAATCTTTCCCATCAGATTTTTGGACAGATTACCTACTGAGTGTAGACTGTGTCTAACATTATAATAGGTGCTCTAGGGTATGAAAATGGAATGAACGTACTTATTCACTCATTCAACAACTTTTGTTGAGTACCTACTATGTGTCAGGCTAGGTGTTAGGACTCAGTGATAAACAGCGCAATCCTTGGAACTGGACAAGTAGGGCAGCTGCAGAAGACTCACCAGAGTCTTTTTGGCATGAGCGAATCATGTTCCCTTTCCAGAAGGCTGACGCACGGGTTCTTAGGGGTTCTAAGCCGCTTTTCTAGAACACCTGAAAGGGGTAAATGCCACCTTGAATTCTCCCAGGAAGAAACAAGTGCAGTTAAAGCAGTTCTCCACCTCACTGAGAGGATAGAAAAAGACGGTGAAGCCCACCTGACCTCCGTAGACTTCTATTTAGACTTTCTGGTGATCTCACAACCACAGATATGAACTCCTTAATCACCCGTCCTTTGTGGCAAAATGCTCTGTGCTAAAACACCGTTCCCTCGTAACACACGTTGCCTTTTGCACTTCTGTAGTACAAACAGGCTTTGACTCCACCTGGGGTTTTGGGGGTTTTGCTTTTTATCTTAAATGGTCTGGAGACAAAACTGGGTTTAAAGGGCTTGAACGTTGAGTTTCCAACAGCCTAACGAGTTACTCCATAATGGAACAGGCACAATTTTAATCTTTAAGTCATCCTTTTGTTTTCTTCTCTGCAGCGTAACAAGAGCTGAAATTATGACGGCTTGGCAGTTTTTACTGTGAGAGACAGTTGCACTGGGACCCAACTGGTCCCTTGAGTTAACCCAGCACTGGGGTTAAGAACAGCCAGTACTTGAGTTCCCTCATCCTTAAAACAGTTCCTGGTAGATAGAAAGTGCCGTGACAGTAAAGATAATTGAAATAATTATTACTTAGACTCTGGGGAGCCTATATCCTATTCAAGCCCTGGGCTTAGAAAGAAAAGCCTGGGAAAGAGTTTACTTCTTTGCCCCTTGATACAGGTGTGGAAAGTGTTTACCGTGGTGGAAATCCCACTGCCCAGGTAGAGAGGAAAAGGTGATTGGGTGTCTCCAAAGGTAGGAGAATAGCTTCAGCTTAGGAACTCCATCCCAGACTTTATAAGGGCAGCTCATAGAGTATTCGATTGGATATACATTCACTGAACACATTAGTATATGCCAGGTACTGTACTAGGCCCAAGACAGTGTCTGCCTTCAAGGACCCTTCAGCCCAATGAATATTCCAAAATATATCATTCATTGTGTTTATTATGTATCAGCTCTGTTCTAAGCACTCCATTTACACTGTCATTATATCCTTCCAACAACTGTATGAGATGGGAGCTCTTATTATCCCTGTTCAGCAGATAAAATAGCTGAGGCACAGAGAATTGAAGAGACTTAAACCAGGTCACACAATTTAAGAAGTGACAGAGCGAGGGTTTGAACCCAGTCTCTCTCCAAAGCCCTGCTCTTAGACACCATGCTACGTGTGTAGCTATAACTGTGGCTACCCTGTGAATATATTTCGTCATTCGTTTGTGCCAAGTTCCATGCCAGGTACTAGAGTTACAGTTGGGAACAGAGTAGAAATGGTCCCTGCCCTAGGTGACTTTTAGAACCTGGGGGGGGGAAGTAAATGTGAGGAAAGAAAGAAGCCTGCATATAAATATAGTCACATCTCATTTAATGCCACCCCCTAAGGCACTGATTCATTATAACTACTTCTTTCTTAAATGTTTCCTTTAAAAAGATTGTTTAGACCTATAACTATCCATATAGTATTACTAACCTGTATTTTATCCCTTCTCTGAGCACTTCCCCACCCTGTCATCCAGTGGGCTGCTACAGCACACCTTAGTGTACACACAGCCCGTTAACATGGGACTACTGCTCTGGAATATTTTCAACCAATCAGTAACCTTTCTTCATATTCTAAGGTAATTGTGCTCCCTTCATTATAGTTATCCTGCTTTGGCCTCTCTTCTTGCCATTTATTTTATCATCTGGTGACCAGTTTTGACTATAATGGCAGAAAGAAAAGGCATGCAAGGGAGAGTGTTGGAACTGAAGCAAAAAAAACAAAACCAAAAAAGTACATCATCACAGGTGTAAAACTTCAAGTTCTATAGAGACTCACATTTGTTTTCAAGTTTTCAGATTTGCTTTCTGTAGGGACTCAAATTTGCTTTCAAAGAAGCAAAGGATAAAGATTAGCAGGAAATTAGGAATTATCTGGACCTAATGAAAGCCAGTAGGAATATCACAAAGTTGGCCACTCGTTGTTGGAAACAATCTATGGCAAAAGTTACGTGAGACTTCGTTAGATTTGGAAGAGTGGCTGCCATTGTCCAGTGCCAGAGAGGCATCTCCAAAGGAGCTGTACTGCACTGCCCCCTGCAGCATTGTTCAGTTAGCACATCCCTCTCTGGGGTCCTTTCCACAGGAAATGAGGGGTGTGTGTGTGTGTGTGTGTGTGTACTGTAAAGTTGTGTCAAGGGTAATGAAGGAAAAATTGAAAATGCAAAGAGAGGCTCTAAGTTAGACTGGGGCGTAACAGTGACATTTAAGTGGTGACAAGAAAGAGAAATCAGGGTCGCTAGGTAAGGAGCAGGGGAAGAACAAGCAGGCTGATGGAAAAGCGTGTGCTAAACTCTGGAGCACACAAGACGTTAGCAATACTTGGGAACTGAACACAGACCACAGGTTGGACCTCAAGGGAAAGTCACATGGCCTGGACACAGCAAGGGCCAGATCTTGCAGGGCCTCAGAGCCACAGTCAGGATTTGGAATAGGGTCTCAATAAGTGTAATGAGAAGCCATTAAAGGGTTTTAAGCAGAGGAGTGATGAGGTCTCATTTACATTTTTGAAAGATCATGCAGGCAGCTGTGTGGAAAATGGATTGGACGAGGGCAGAGATGGAACTGGGAAGGTCAGTGACTTGCAGAAATCCTGGTGAGAACAGGTGATGGTTACAACTAGGGTGGTGGCCACTGAACAGGGACAACAGAGTGGCTCTGTTTGCAGGTAGGATCAACAGGCCTTGGTGATGGATTGGGTGTGGCCAAGGGGAAATCCAGGGTGAGTCCGGGCTGCTGGCCTGAGCTGCTACACAGGTGGAGGAGCCTGCAAGGGGGAGTGTGAGACAGAGGCTGGACTGGGAAGTGAAGAGGTCAGTTTGGAACACGTTAAGTTTGAGGTGCCTTTGAAACATGGAAGAAAGCAGTCCAGTGTCTGAGTATGGAGCTCCAGTGAAGGCTCGGCACAGAATGTGCAGGTTTAGGAATCATGAGAGTATGTGTATCAAAGGTGCTGGGCGGGGGGGGGGGGGCGGTGCGGTGCAGTCACCTGACCAGGAAGCAGTCCTGACCTTTACTTACACTAAGTCTTGTCTTATGTCAAATAAGAGAGCTGCAGGGGACTTCCCTGGTGGCGCAGTGGTTAAGAATCCGCCTGCCAATGCAGGGGACACGGGTTCTGAGCCCTGGTCCGGGAAGATCCCACATGCCGCGGAGCACCTAAGCCAATGGGCCACAACTACGGAGCCTTTGCTCTAGAGTCCGCAAGCCACAGCTACTGAAGCCCGCGCGCCTAGAGCCCGTGCTCCGCAATAAGAGAAGCCACCACAATGAGAAGAAGGCTGCACACCACAACAAGCCCCCGTGCAGCAATGAAGACCCAATACAGCCAAAAATAAATTAGTAAATAAATAAATTTATTTTTTAAAAAAAGAGAGAGAGCTGCAGGGATAGGCTCCAAGTGCCCTGGGTGTGCTTCCCTCACTGGGTCGCCCATCCCGTGTCTCTTTTTTTTTTTTTTTTTTTTTGTGGTATGTGGGCCTCTCACTGTTGTGGCCTCTCCCGTTGCGGAGCACAGGCTCCGGACGCGCAGGCTCAGCGGCCGTGGTTCACGGGCCCAGCCGCTCCACGGCATGTGGGATCTTCCCGGACTGGGGCACAAACCCGTGTCCCCTGCATCGGCAGGCGGACTCTCAACCACTGCGCCACCAGGGAAGCCCATCCCGGGTCTCTTTTGATGAAGGTTGTTCAAATGAAGATCAGAAAAGGGTTTGAGAGGGACAGGAGGCTGTACTGAGGAGAGAGATCACAAAGCAACATTGTGAGGCTGTACACCACGCCCTGTCCTCTGCCAGCTCCCCGCTCCCAGCATTACTTTTGTTGATATTAGGATAAACTATCACAAACTGACTCAAAGAACGAGCCTCAGAGTCAAAGAGCCTAGGTTGTGATCCCAGCTCTGTCCCTCCCCACCTATGAGGCAAACGTCACATCCTCTCTGAAAGTAAGTTTTCTCTGCTATCAAATGAGAAAAAAAGTATCTAGCTCACAGAGTGGCTATGGGATGCAGAGAGAGATTTTTGCAAAGATTTGTCATGGATCTGAATAAATGGTAGACAGGAAGCGGATCCACACCTAAGAACACATTCTTTCCAGAGATTAGTAAAAGGATGAAGTATGTGTTTTATAAGGCTATTCCAATCAGCCAAACACTGAACTTCTGTTAAAAATTCTGTAGTCATCTCAAGCCAGCGAGATGAGCGAGAGGGCATTGTATAAGATATATAGCTTTATCGCTGCCATTAAATTGCTTCTGACAGAGGCCAGTTTCTTTGTCAACCAGAATGACAGTCATTAGTGTACCAACACCTAAAGACAGGTTTTCATTGTCTGTGAACAAGTCTGGAGGATGGTATAGAAGCTTCTATAGATAGCTGTGCGTTTGGGTCCTTTTGATGATTTCACTTGATCAGGATATATAACTTGTTAAAGAATCATTCCTAATGTTTCAAGGTTCTTTATGAGTACATGAGGAGGACATTTTATAAAACAGAGTTTTTGCCTTTACAGTAAGTACCCTACACACGAACCTTCAAGTTGCGAACTTTCAAAGATGTGAACGTGTGTTCTCATGTCCAGTCACGTAAGTTAGTTCATGTGTCTGACATACATTGTCACGTGCTTGCATCCTCTACAAGTGGTTGTGCTTTTGTGTACTTTACTGTACAGTACTATATAGAGTATGGTAGTACAGTATCTTTATTTCAAGCCCAGGATGTCCAGAAGCAAGTGTACAAGCAGTGGTGATGTAGCTGGTACTACTGTACTTTTCAAGGTACTGTACTGTAAGATTAAAAATGTTTTCTTTATTTTTTTTGTTTTTATGTATTATTTGTGTGAAAAGTATTATAAACCTATTACAGTGTGGTACTATATAGCCAATTGTGTTAGTTGGGTACCTAGGCTAACTTTGTTGGACTTAGGAACAAATTGGACTTACGAACGTGCTCTCAGAACGGAACTCGTTCATATGTAGGGGACTTACTTTATTATTGTGGGACTAGAAGAATCCCTACCACAACTACCAGCAAATTGTCCATTCTCTACCACTGTTATACCCTTGCTTCCATTATTAATGGAGTGGAATGTGTTTTAATGTTCTTTGTGTTTTCATGTTCTACTGAGAAATAGTCATGGTCATTACCTAGGTCAGCATGTGTATCTGCTAAGCATCTCCTGTGTGCCCAGCACGTTTGGACTCAGAATGAAGACTCATCCTTGTTTTTCATTGACTCTGCAACTGGAGAACAATACAGGAGTATTTATGATTTGATACTCATTGGAATCGTACATAATTAGGTGCTCTAGAACAGCTCTGTCCAGTAGGACTTTCTGAAATGATGGAAATATTCTAGCTCTGCACTGCTCGGTACAGTAGCCACCAACCACCTGTGGCTGTTGAACGCTTGAAATGTGCTTAGTGTGACTCAGGGGCTGAGTTTCTAATTTCATTTTGATTTACATTTAATCAGCCATATGTGGCTACTGGCTACCATAATGAACGGTGCAGCTCCAGTATTTCTAAGGAGAGATGGCTGTGGGCTCCAAGAACTCAGAAAGGAGGTAGGACTGCAGCCTGATCTTAGAAGTAGGGAGGAAACTGGAGGACAACTCCATCTAGGGTAACAGCATGAACAGAGGCTTTGAGGAAGGGGAAAGTGTGCACTTTGTGAACATTACAGAGGGAAGAGCACTGAGGGTAATTAGATGAGTGAGACTTTCTGAAAGTGTCAGGGAAGAAGTTTCTAGAGTCTAGACCATTCCTCTATTTCACAAGTTTGGTATGAGTATTTTACCTGCATTAAACCTCCCATGTTTGGAATAGGGTTGCATAGTATTGATTTTGTTATGCTTTTTATGAATAAATGAATTCCATAGAGTTATACCATATAGTGTACCAGGTGTTCATCGAAACTTTCAATACAAATCCGATGAGAATCTAAAGGTAATTAAGAAGCGATTACATAGCAGAGGTTAAAGGAACCCACAAGGGTTGTTTAGTCACCCAGAGGCTAACAACAGCAGAAGCCAGAGGGAGCAAAGTGAGGGACTGTATCCACGGAGTCTGTGGAGAGCCAGAGCCATGGGAGAGGGGTTAGCTGCCTGGAGACACAGTAGCAGAGAGGTGTAGGCTGTGCGGAACCATCCAGTCCAAGCAGGGAGAGAACGAGAGAATAGTGAAACCTCTTGCCTGCTGCCTCCTGCTGGTGCCTCTCACTAGAGAAAGGCAGCCAGAAGCAAGATGGCATGAGATCACAGGTAACGCAGTCCACAGGAGTCAGCCTCCCATCAGAGCTGGACAGAAAAAGGCGAGAATGGATCATGGAGAAGGGGCAGGGAAAGGAGGTAGAAATAAACAACTCTCTTTTTCTTAACGTTTAAAAAAGTAGTGTCTTAGTTAGTGCTGCTAAAACAAAAATACCATAGGCTGGGTGACATAAACAACAGAAATTTATTTCTCACAATTCTGGAGGCTGGGAAGTCCAAGACCAAGGTGCTAGCTGATTCCGTTCCTGGTGAGAACTCTCCTCCTGGTTTGCAGACAGTTGCTTCCTTGCTGTGTCCTTGCATGATTTGGCGGGGGGTGGGGTGGGGGTGGGGGTGGCGGGTAGCAGTAGTATAGGTGGGAGAAAGAAGGAGAAAGCAAGCTCTCTCATGTTTCATGTTATAAGGGAACTAATCCCATTCCTGAGGGCTCCACCCTCATGGCCTAATTTCCTCCCAAAGGCCCCACTTCCTAATACCTTCACATTGGGGATTAGAGCTTCAGCATATGACTTTGGGGACAATACAAATATTTAGTCCATAGCAAATGGTAAAGTGGGAACTATATAGATAATATGTTGGTTAAATTATGAAAAAAACCATACAGTTGAATGTGGTACAGCATTGAAATTATATGCAATGACTAGAGAAAATTCTCACTAGACATTAAGCAAAGAATATGAAAATAGCATATACAGGAAGTTTAAAATGTTATTTTTCGTGTATATTCAGTAAACATATAAATGTGTATTATTCATACTTACAGGGAAAAAGAAGAAAACTGGAAAGAAATACACCAATATTTTAACAGTGGTATCTCTGGATGGTGGTTTGAGGGTGCTTTTTATTTTCTTCTTTGCACTCTTGTCGGTTTTCCAAATTTTCTAAAGCAACTTAATTACTGCATTTTTCTGATCTGGAACAATGTTCTGTTGTTCTTGAGATATCTGCAGGGCTACACTGAGCAGAGAGCAGTATGTGACCATGTCTTTTTTATCAGTCATTCACTAGCTCTGCAGTTAACTTGAGTCTCACTATATACAGTACCCATTTCTGCAGTGATGACAGGGACCTCAGTTACATTTCTTAGTGTATTAAAAATGGGATGAGTTAATAAAATGCTCTTCTTTTAAAACATGCCACTGAGAAACCCTTAGGTCCTGGAAAATGGCCTGATTTCCTATTAATCTTTTTATTGCCTCAATTATTTCCTCAAACATGGTTAGTTAGTTCAGGTCCCCACCTTTCCCCATTGTCTATTACATTTGGCCTCTGTTAAAGAGGAATCTTCGGTGGTACTTCCTTATTAAATTGACAGTTGCATAATGCTTTATTGGCATCTGTAAGAGTGAAGCATGTTTCTTAGGAACCACGGAGACAGTAGCCATTTCTTTTTCGGAACCACCTGAGCAGAGCCAGTATTTTGTGCTCTTGTAATCTTCGTCTTGAAAACAGCAATTCATCTGTTTCATTGTTTTATTCTTTCCTGATAAGAAAACACTCCCCACTACTGTCCTCCTGATCTATAATCATCCGACCTTGATGGACTCTTGTAAATGGAATCATCGCCAGTGATCTGATGGCTTCTCATATTAGTCATCATTTCAGGAAATCCACTCCCTCTCCCTGACTTGCTTTCTAACCTCCAGCTGCTACCCAATTATTGGTTCTTCGGATGGCTGCTTCAGCAGCTTTGCTCTAGTACTTGCTTGTAGTAGATGTTGATAATAATAAGCAGTTCGTAAATGTGCACACAGTGTTGAATGCACGTAAGGATTATTGTTCATAACCCAAATTGTAGTCACTTTTGCCATTAGGTGATTTAGGATTCTTGTGGTTTCAAAGAACAGAAAGCTGGGGACTTCTTGGTGGTGCAGTGGATAAGACTTTGCACTCCCAACGCAGGGGGCCCAGGTTCGATCCCTGGTCAGGGAACTAGATCCCACATGCATGCCACAACTAAGGTTCCCATGTGCCACAACTAAGGAGCTGGAGAGCCACAACTAAGGAGCCTTGGAGCCGCAAGTAAGGAGCCCGCCTGCAGCAACTGAGACCCGGCACAACCAAAAAAAAAAAAAAAGCTGAAGCTGGCTTCTTCAAAACAACAGGGCTTGGTGAGGTGTTCCTGATACGCATAGGGAAGAAGTCTTTGACAGGGCTTCAGAGCAAAAAGACAGCAGGACCTCTCGTTTCTCCTTTTCTAGCTACTTCATTTTCTGTACAGTATCTCTACAACTCAAGCCACAGAATGGCAGGTGTTGTCTGACCCCTTTTGAGTTCACTGACTGTGGCCAGAGCCCTCAGAACTCTCCCAAGTGCTCTCAGTTTCTCACCTTTCTGCTCCCAATTATTTTCTGCCCTTTCCCAACCCAATTCCTTATTCTCTGGACAGGAACTCTGATTGGCCCGGCTTTGATCCAGTGAACAACAGCCAGCAGCAGGGCTGTAATGTGTCTCCCTCACTGTCCAGAGATATCCCTTGGGGTCACTATGAGGCATACAGACACCCTAAAAGGTGTTGACCACAGTTGTTATGTGGTTGACGCCTTCATTGTACTTAATCAATGACAGGGATATGAAGTTACCAAATTAAAATCTTTTTTTTGTATTAATATTTAGAGGAAGAAGCATATAGCTCATGAAGATGAAGCCAGAGGGGAAAAAGTGAGCTTTGAAGACTTCTTTCCTATGTGGCAGGAAAGAACAGGTTATGTTCTTGACATAAGAGATTTTCACAGAGAGATGTCAAGGAGATGATGGGATGTGATTAAAATATCAGAACTAGGAATGACAGCAAGAAAAGTAAAACACGGAAGGGCTAGCTCCTAAGAGGCTGGCAGCTTTCCCATAGTGAATATGGCTATTTTGGTACCACGTTTACGAATCTAGACACCAACTTATGCATATTTTACAAAGCTTGCATCCTGGAAGTGAGAAGATCCATTCTGAGGCAAACAGAATACAATTAGCCTTTCTGTGTGGGTCCCATTGCATTGGATCCCCAAATGGAGACATAATGCAGAACACCCACTAGACTTCAGGCAAATCTTAGGCTATATGGTTATCAAATGAACCTTTAGATGAGTATCAGTATTAATTAAGCTCTGTGCTAGGCACTCGAATAAACACTTCACGTTCTTTAACTCATTTAATTCTCACAAGCACCATCAAATAGGTTCCACAATTCCCATTTTATGGAGAGAAAACTGATACTCTGAGAGACAGAAATGACATGGCCAAGGTGACAAGGTTAGAATTTGGAACTCAACCCAGATCTGTCTGGCCACAAAACCCTTGGCTTTATTTTTTCAGTGTTTGAGTTGCGTTGTTGTAGTTTTTTCAACCTGTTCTATGGATTGTTTGAGGAATTATGTGAGGAACACCCCTGCTGCATCCCAGGCTAGCTCCCAGGCTAGCACTGGTGTGGACCCATGAATGGCTAGACCATAAGCCACAACAGGGTGCTAAATACTCAGTACTATGAGGCTGTGACTGAGGCAGCTGGAGAAGAGGCATCTTCACATCCTAGCTCTGGAAGCGTGGGCACGCTCCTTTCACCTTTGGGCTTCATCGCCCTGCACCTGTAAAAGCAAGGGCGTAAAAGGACCTACCTGATAGGTGATTGTATAAAGAGTTGATATATATAAAAATGCTAGAGTAGCACCTGAAACAAAGTTAAGGCTCCTACAGTGGTCACTCTTATTATTACCCACAAAGTTCTAGTTCTCTCCGAATTGGTACTGCCTGCCCGAATGAGGCAGGCAGGATACAGAGAGAAACAGGCTTTGACACATCAGGTGTTGCTAGGTAAGGAGGCAGACGTTGGATATTTAGAACAGAAGGATCTGTGAACGAATGGCTTCGTTTATTCAACACATGTTTCTTGAACCTGTATGGTGAGGCGAGCACTCAGCTCAGTGTTAGTTAGGGATGGAGAGGCATGGATGGCACAGTGAAAGTATATGGAATGTTCTAGATTCTGACTTCAAAAAAGAGATGAGTCCTAGGAAAAGGGCCACAAGGAATTACCTGTGAAAACAATCAGGGGTATGACAGACCTAGGATTGCCTCAGAGAGATAATAATCTGGTTTCTTTACCAAGGCCTTGCACAGTTCTTTATTTAGGCAACAGTTTTAGCACACCCAAGTGCACTGAGGGGTCTTCTCCCCCCACACTCTCTATACCCACCTGTGTCTGTCGATTCACTGCAAAATGTATCACTGTCCTTCACGTTCCAGAGTGACACAGCTAACTCGCCATATATCTCAATGAAGGATTATTCAGTTCTATAGAGCATTCCTCAACTGAAGATAGCTTGAGAAGGGAGAAAGAAGAAGTGTTGAGGCATATTAAAAATTGGCTTTGTCTTGGTGACAGTTTGTCAGTTTTCAATTTAGCATTCTTCCCTGTTCTTTTTTCTACCGTGTAGGTCTGTCTGAGTCTTGATTCAGCGGGGATTTTCTTGCAAGGTGCCTGTCTTCAACCATATGGATAAAATCACCAGGTTTAATTGAAGGCTGTTCAGAGTCTTGCTCTATTTACAGTTGTTGGCCTCAGTCCTAGACTCCAAGGAAATAGTGCCTCTTGGCCAGTGATGGTCTGTGTCTAATCCCTGGTGTGGGCCTTGTCTTTGACGGGCCTTGGGTGTCACGGCTCCCTAGGACCTGGAACAAGCTCCACCTGGGACCCTTCTGGTTTCCTCAGGCCACCCTCATCCTACTGTCCCATCCCTTAGTCTCTGAAGCCACAAGAGTCTGTTGTCTGTGCCCATCCGTGGTTCGTGGCATAGAGCAAAGGATCTAGACTGCTGGAGCTGGAAAGAACTTCATTTACTTAAACAAATATATATATCAACAAGCCCATGTGTAGCACTTCCTGTGTATTAAGCACTTTCTCATTTCACAGACAAAGAAACCAAGGCACACCAAGGTTAAGGAACTTGTCATACGGCTGGTAACTGGCAAAGCCAGGAAAGATCTCATTGAGTAATTCAGCGTCTGCACTGTTTCCCCCAACTGTGCCGCTTTACCCTGCTTAGAGGCTACCTTGTCCAACCTCTTATTTGATTGAGTTATTGTATAAAAAACTCTTTACACGCAGTAAGAGCAGTGTAAGTGCCGGCTGTTGTTATTAGTGTGTTTAATAGCTGGTGAAAGCTGAGGCCAGAGAAGTAATGCAAGTTCACACACCTAGCCCAGGATTTCCCAAATCATATTCTGCAGAATGCTAGTATCCAAAAGGATGTGATAAGTACTGTATTTTTTGGGGGGATAATGATCAAATAGGGTTGGGAAATGTTGGTTAAAATTTTAAAACAGTCTTTTACACTATAGTACTTCTCAAAGCACTTTCATGTGCTAATGTGTATTATTAATCTCCCAAAGGTGGCCATGGCACACAGTTTTCTAGACTTAATAGACTGTTGTATGGGAAAAATTAGCATAACAGGACTGCGACTGCTTTTCTCTTTCTTAGAAGGTCCTGCTTGTGAGGTTGGCCCCTACTGGATTTCAGGAGAGTTCCCACCACCCCCTGATCAGAAGGGCCCACGTGCCTAAACGGTTTGTCCAAAGGATATCGTTTATGTTCAACACTTGCTTTCTTTCCGGGAATCTAGAAATTTGGTACCTGCCGAGCCAAGGATGCCTGTGCGACCAGCCCCTGATAAAAAAACCTTAGGCGGTGAGCCTCTAATGAGCTTCCCTGGTAGAGAGCATTTCACACATGGTTCACAATTCATGGCTGGAGGAATTGAAAGCATCCTGTGTGACTCCAAGGGGAGAGGATGCTCGGAAGCTAGTGCCTGGTTTCCTCCAGACTCCACCCCAGGGGCCTTTCTCTTTGCAGATCTTGCTCTGCATCCTTTTGCTGTGATGTGATAAACCTTAGCTGTGAGCACAGCTATATGCTGAGTCCTGCTGGTCCCCCCAGTGAATCAGCAAATCTGGGATGTTCTTTAGGGCCCCTGTCACAACCAGAAAACCCTCTTCTTCGTGATGCCTTTTAATGTCATGTGGCTCACGGGGGTTCTACAGCGTACGGTGTGGGCAAGGATGAGTTTCAGTCCCACAAGTTAGAGGCAGAGATCACCCAACATCACCACTCTGGGCTTCTTGGTGGAAAATGTTAGGGTTCCTGAGGCCCGTGTGGAGGTCATTACCAAGTAATCATTTCCTTCCTGGTGGGAATACACAGATTCATTAAACAGTGACAGAGCAGAACTGGCTGGTACTATTTCATCACACTTTTGGCACGGTTGGGGGGCAAGGGTAAGGATGGAACCAGTAGCTTCAAGATAGAACCATCTTTCATGTTCTGCCATCTTTTTAGACTTAGCTCTTTAGCCCAGGATAAAATTATTTATATAAATTTATATTACATTATATTAGCATTTGTATGAAGATGTATTATATAAAATGATGTATGTGCATAGGAGATTGTTCATATATCTAGGTAGACAGCTCTACTAAAAGGCTTTGGAGCCTCACGGCCGAGCCTGTGGCTTACCCCTTATTAAATACGACTTCCTTACGTTCACTGTAGAGAATAAACAGAGGCACCAGCGTCTCCTGAGAGCAGGTGGGCTGCTATGGTGCATGAAAAACCAGATGAAGAGGGCGATCAGCCCCAGTGTGTGTTCCTTCTAGCCCCTTCCCTGGTCTTCCTCCTGCACATTCTTCATGGCTGACTTGTCCTCCTCGTGTTTTTCACAGCTGCTCTAAGTTATATTTGCATATCCTCTGCCATGGGTGTACTTCCTGCAGCCCAGACTGCTCCAGCTCACTTCCCTACATTGTATGTCTGGACCAGCCTGCATTGTTTGCCTTTGACCTTGTTCTCACAGCCATGGTTGTCCTGTTTCCAGATAACATACAGTCTGATACCAAGAACCGGCCAGTTATTAATTGGTTTAGCTGGCTACTTGCCAAGTTGACTAAACAGTTCGTCATCCTCATGGTCTCAATACCCTGGGCTCATGCTGGATCCTGCCTCCGTTTATGTGTTTCTTTATGTGTTGCTTGTATCCTTTTTGCTCTTTTTGACCTCTCCAAATCCCAGCTCAGGTCTTACTCTGTCCTCCATGAAACTGGCCTCCTCCACTGCACCACTGTGGACCTCCCTGGACCTTGAATTCCCAACAGTATCTCTGTCTGTAGCATATATGATTATTTTATCTGCTTATACATCCAAACCCACAGTGGTTGAGCTCCTACTAAGAGGAGTCCCTGCCCCCAAGGAGCTCACTGTCTGAGCTGCTTCGCAGTGTTACACTATTTTTCACACGCGAGTGCTCATTCCTCTCTGCATCTCTTGACAGTCTGAGAATAATGAACTCTTCTTGGGTTTTCTGCATTTCCAGAGTGATGAATCTTCAATAGTAAATAGTGGTTAAGAACTCAGGAAAAGGCTCAGTTCCTAGCCCATTTCTACAGTCAAGAGCCGTATTCATCTCTATTTCCTCACCTGTAAACTGGGAATAGTCATATCTGTCCGACCGAGTTGTAAGGGCTGAGGTGGGTAATGTTCATAGCCTAGCACAGGGCCAAGCACATGCTAATCCTGTAGGTACATACTAGCTATAATTCTCACTAAGCAGGCCTGTGACACAAGAGTTTGTCGTGGTTTTTCCTGGAACTTTGGCCTCAGAGCAGGACTGGGAGATTTTTCCTGGTGGGCAAGATCCTGGCATTGCACCGTCCACCTTCCATCAGGTCCAACCTCAGCAAGATGGGAGGAGTTAAAAGAGAAAGCAGTAGAGACTCAGAAAGTCAACAATGCGTGTCAAGACCTGCCAGGCTTCCTCTGCCCAAGGACGTGCATTTCCACATCCATTTTTGGCATGAAGGTTGCTGTCCCTAGTTTGTGTGTTTCCTGACAGTCACTCAATGTGGAATGGAGGCTGGAAAAAAGGGAAGACTTTCCACATCATGACGGAATACAGTGTGCCAGGTGCCATGTATGCAGTCTCCATTTTCACAGCATCCCTGCCGAGAAGGTGATCTTACTCTCATTTGAAAGATTTTATTTTTTTTTTTATAAATTTGTCTATTTATTTATTTTTGGCTGTGTTAGGTCTTCGTTGCTGTGCACGGGCTTTCTCCAGTTGCAGCAAGCGGGGCCTTCTCATTGCGGCGGCTTCTCTTGTTGTGGAGCACGGGCTCTAGGCGCACGGGCTTCAGTAGTTGTGGCACGTGGGCTCCGTAGTTGTGACTCACAGGCTCTAGAGCTCAGGCCCGGTAGGTGTGGCACACGGGCTTAGTTGCTCCACAGCATGTGGGATCTTCCTGGACCAGGGCTCAAACCCGTGTCGCCTGCATTGGCAGGCAGATTCTTAACCACTGCACCACCAGGGAAGCCCCTTGAAAGATTTTAAAACTGAGACTTAAAGAGGTTAAGTAACTTGACCAAAGTTGCACAGCTAACCCAACACAGACCCGAAGCCTTTCCCCTTAACACCAAACGCCCTTCAGTAAATCAAATCCTTGGAAGTCCTGGCGGAGTCTGGGCTGATCTGTCTGCATTTCGCCTTCTACAAGACCCACTCCCACTCTGCCCCAGGGGTCTGTGGTAGAGGTGACAACTTCACAGCAAGCTTGTAACTCCAGCGCCCTAATACAGCCTCTTCAGGGCTGGGACTAGGGTGAGGCCAATGAGGAGCCTGGTGCAAAATGTAAGGGAGACCCTCACTCCCAGGTTCGTGTATGTGTCGACCCACAATTCTGCTCACCCTTATCCCAGCCCTGCCCTTCCTGAAGCCAGCTGCCCTGCAGTATAGCTGCTGGGATTTGCTAAAGGCAGCTACCCTTAGACCTCCATCACGGTGAGAGCCAGGATGGGCCTAAGACTGGCTGGCAGGCTCTTTGCTCCCCACGCCCACCTCCACCTTTCTCAGATTGCACGTTTCTATTTCTGGACAATTCCTGCCCCTAAAACTCTTCTCATTCCTCCAAAACTACCTTTCACGGTTTCTTTTTCACCTGATTTTCCCTCCCAAACTGTAATGTGCCTCCCAAGCAGCAGGAGGCCACAGGGATCCTCTGCCAGGGTGACAGAACTGGTCTTACCCCAGGTGTCAGCTCCATTCTGTTGGACGTGGCTGAGTACATGGGAGGCCATGTACTACATGGGAGGCCATGTACATGGGAGGGCAGAGCGGAGAGCAAGGTGGCCCGTGTGATTGGGCTTCACCTCAGGCCTGGGCTGTGGGTAGTTGTGCTGGCCATTGTTATTCCCCGGGTCGCTCCTTCTCATCATACAGGACAGGAAATGGAGGCCATGGGAAGGGGGATGACTTCCCTGAGCTCAGTCAACCAGCTAATGCAAAACCAGGCTTAGAAACCCGATCTGCTACTCCTAGCACATCTTCTTCACTGAGTCGGCAGATGGAGCCCAGTTCCGTTACTACCATGGCCACCAAATCATAAAAGGAGGCATGATTCATACTTTAGCTGTGCCCAGTTTTGCTCTCTCTCAAAAACCTGCCCCTGTTATGGAGTACCAGCAATGTAGTGTAGGGGCCACCTACATCAGAATCATCTAGAGTTTTGATTCAAAATGCTGAGTCTCGGGACATCTCCTAGTTCTTCTGACTCAGAAGGTGATTCGGTCACTAAAGTTTAAAAAGTACTAATGTGGAGATGAGACTGTCTATGTCAGTGACTTTTTATTTAGTTTCTGGGCTTCTCTTTGTTTTCCTTTGGGGCATGAAGTCAGTATCGCCATCTTGTGTTTCTAGTTCTCAGTCAAATTCAACAGGAAATGGAAATCAGCATATATTTCATCAAACTGTGATTCGGCCAAGATAGAAATGGGAGAAGGGAATTCTCAGAATAGGAGACATTCAGTTTTCTCTTGTGGGTCATGATAGAGTTATATAGAAAGATCCGTCGTTTACCTACTGGTGTGTTTTCAGTAAAATTCTGTTGTCAAAGATGGAAAAACGCTCTTAAGATCTTCATTTTCAGTTGTAGGCAGAAAATACATGTCAGTATTTTCCTAGAACTCCTTTCTAAGAATTTTGTTTAGTGCATTAAGCCCGCCATACTGGTGGGCATGGCCAGAATCTGCAAATGTGCGTGTTTGACACACAGAGTTTTTCAGAAAATTTGACTTAATTGCCAACATTTTAAAATATTTATTCCATCTTCTACTTAAATTTTTTAAAATATTTCATATGGGACCACAGTCCCCGAGTGCAACAACCTGATATCCAGTGGCTGGTCTTTGAAACAGACTAAGACACACTAAAGACATTTGTAAGTTCTTTAACATTCCTCCTATGGAGAGGTGGTGTCTGGGTATCCTCCCCTAGAAGGCTGAGTGACTGCTCTGACCAGTATAATGTGGCAGAAACTGGCAGCATCTACTTCCTGTCTCTTGAGACACTTGTTCAAGGAGGTGCACCACCATATAACAAGTGCAACTGCCCTGAGCTCACCATGCTGTGAGGGGCCCAAGCCACAAGAAGACGCCCTAGAAGAGACATCATGGGGAGAAAGACAAAGGTCAAGGAGCACCTGGGTGCCAGACACATGACTGAGGAAGCCATCTTGGAAATGCATCCTCCATCCCCATGACGGGACATCCCATGGGTCAAAGATGGGCCACCCAGCTGAGCTCTTCATGAATTCCCATCCAACAAAAGCATAAGCAAAAGAAAAATCCTTGCTTTAAGCCATCAATTCGGTCTAGAGAACTGAAACAAGAGCATGTGTTTCTAGTTTGCTCTGTTCTGACCTCCATTCTTTCCCCTGGCTTTACTTTCTCAAACTGTTTTACATTTTGACTCCTGTAGGTATGTGGGTTCACAGTCCGTATTTAAGCCTGTCTGGAGACCCTTGAATTATGTGAACTTTTGAAAATTAGAATACTAAAAATAAATAAATAAATATATATATATATATGTATATGAAAAATTGGGTTCTGAGGGCAGGAGGGCTGCAGGGAGCAATGGAAATGTCTACGTGAAGTGCTTTATCTTCCACAGACCACCTTGCTCAAGGTGCCAAGAGCGTAAGATCAGGGATTGGTCAGCTCCTCCTTCCTTATCTATAAAAGCAGGTCCCATTCATCTTTGACATTCTGTGAGCCTAGGAGGAAGACAGCTCTGCTCTTGTATTATTTATTTGGAGTGTGTATTTTTGTCGCTTGTAACATATTAGAAAGTATATGGGTTCCATGGCAGTCCAACCTGTGGGGCAAAAGAAACATGTAATTCTTTGTGGAGGCCTGTGCCTTTCTCGTCTGGTACCTCTTGCTCCTAGTAAATAGTTGTGGAGTAAATGAATGAACAAGTGAAAGTGTGTTAGTCACCAAGGCTACAAAGACAAATGAGATGTGGTCCCTGCCCTTGAGGAGCTCACAGTCTATCAAACACAGGCAGCAAATTAAATACTGGTTATGCCTCCTGGGTAGCACATTCTTTTTATCAGAAACATCATTTTGTCTGTGTCGAGCCGCTGTTCACACCCATAACACGATGGAAAGACAGGCTTCAGGGAAACGTGCTTCAGAGGAACCCAGGATAGGGCAGGGGGCTGCAAACCACCCACCCTGAAAAGGCACCCTCCCCGTGCTCAGGTCTTAACCTTGGCATGAAGAGGGGAAGGGGAGGGACGTCCCATCAGAGCTGTGGAAGGCCGGGCACAGCTACTCAGAAGCCCCTCAGGGACCCATCAGAAAAGCAGGAACAGAACCACTGACGCATGGTTCCATCAGCCTCAGCTTGCGTGGACTGCAGAGACGGCTGCAAGGCCGCGCCATGGCCGCCACCCCTCAAAGCTGCAGCCAGAGCTGAAAGATTTCAGGGCAAACCCCAGAGTTCTGGTTTGCTTTTTAAGAGAGGTGAGGAAGTCCCTGATTTTCATCAGCCTGGCCCCTATGGGCTTTGAGAAATTATCTTTTTTTCCCACCCCAAGTAAGTTCGGCAAAGTGTCCGTTTGTGCTTTTTTTTTTTTTCCTTTTTCTTTCTTCATAATTGAGGACTTTGGGGAAGTAAGAGAGGGTAGGTGAACACTTTTGTTTCATCTTAAAGATAAGTGGCTTCCGGTTCTTTATTCAACTGGAGAGATTGAGTATCAGTGTCGATATATTGATACAGTCAACATTGTACAGAGTGTTGATTACCATGCTTTGGGGTTTTGAAAGATTTCTTTTTGTTTGTGTTAAATAACAAGACTACAAGGATGTCAGGAAATTGCTGGGGAGCCACGTGGTGGTGGGGTTGGGGGGCAGTCTGGTCAGTTTCCAAGCAGCAGAGCTGTGTTCTCGCCGGTGAGGCCGAGCCCCACAGGTGGAAATGACTTTCTGTTTGTCAGGTAGAACTTGGTAAAATACCTAACCGGTAGTTAACTTTCTGTGTGCAATAGACTCTGAGCTCCTTCAAGTAGAAATCCCATAAGGAAAGGTAAAAGCAACAACAATGCAACCCAACTTCTCTCCCATTACTCACAATTTAAGAATGTCAGTGTCTTAATGCTTTGAGGAGAAAATGTCATCTTTATCAAGGGTCATTGTCTTTTTTAAAGAGTAGCTTTTTCATCATCCCTTCATTGGAATCCAAAGTAAACATAAACTCACTGTCTTGGTAATAAGGTACAACTATAAAAAAATAAAGATTTTTTTAAAATTAAATAGCAGCTACAGAAACTGTTGCTAGTAAGTGGTGATTAGCTTGTGATTACTAATCACTGACTATGCACCTCATCCAATTCTGGCTGAAGAGATCCACTTTCAAAGGGGGAAGAACTTTATATATATCCTGAAAGCAGAGCCTTCTTGCTAGTTTTGTTTCTATTCTTTTAAGTTTTGCTACCTCCCTATAATCTGTGAATTAGTTTTGCGCTGCTCTTAACTGTGATGAGTGTTTCCGGTGTTATCCACTATCCCTGGTGATTTCATTTAAATCTAGAATCTCATGGCCCACGATTCCTGTCTTTAGATGGGCAGTGTGTTCTTAAGTGAATAAAAAGTTTTATCGCTTAATCTTCAGGAGGTGACTAGAAGGTGAAATAAGGTTAAAGAAAGCATGTCAAGATAGCGTGCTTGGTCTCCCTGCCTCTAACAGGGTCTGAAATCACTGAATACCTTGGGACTCAAAGCATGGAAGAGACACTGGTGTGTAAAAGCAGAACTGGCATGTGACATGGATTACTGGTCCCAAGCCAGCAGTTACTAGGGACCCGCTTGGTTGCATAGTCTTGTCCCTTAGTCCAGAGAGCTGAACTCTCAAATGAGGACTACATGGATAAAATTCCTGAAGCGTAAGGTTCCTTCTTCTTCCATTCATGAAGACTGTTCTATGACCATAAACATAATAGACCCAAAAAGAACTTTGAAAGATTGTATTGCCCACACTCATGACTTCAGGAAAAAACAATGCACAACCTACCCATACAAGATAACTGTGTGTCCGTTGTTAAGCCTTCAAGAAAATGATGGTAGCCAGCTTTCTTTGCTAACTTATCCTGATGCTTAATTACTTTCCCCAGAAGGAAAATCCATACAAATTGTGAACTTTTTTATTCTAGTTCTGTGGAAAATGCCATTGGTAGTATGGTGGGGATTGCACTGAATCTGTAGGTTGCTTTGGGTACTATAGTCATTTTCACAATGTTGATTCTTCCAATCCAAGAACATGGTATATCTCTCCATCTGTTTGTATCATCTTTATCTTCTTTCATCAGTGTCTTACAGTTTTCTGCATACAGGTCTCTTGTCTCCTTAGGTAGGTTTATTCCTAGGTATTTTATTCCTTTTGTTGCAATGGTAAATGGGAGTGTTTCCTTAATTTCTCTTTCAGATTTTTCATCATTAGTGTATAGGAATGCAAGAGATTTCTGCGCATTAGTTTTGTATCCTGCAACTTTACCAAATTCATTGATTAGCTCTAGTAGTTTTCTGGTAGCATCTTTAGGATTCTTTATGTATAGTATCATGTCATCTGGAAACAGTGACAGTTTTACTTCTTCTTTTCTGATTTGGATTCCTTTTGTTTCTTTTTCTTCTCTAATTTCTGTGGCTAAAAATTCCAAAACTAAGTTGAATAATAATGGTGAGAGGAAATGGTTTCAGTTTTTCACCATTGAGAATGATGTTGGCTGTGCGTTTGTCATATATGGCCTTTATTATGTTGAGGTAAGTTCCCTCTATGCCTACCGTCTGGAGGATTTTTATCGTAAATCGGTGTTGAATTTTGTCGAAAGCTTTTTCTGCATCTATTGAGATGATCATATGGTTTTTCTCCTTCAATTTGTTAATATGGTGTATCACATTGATTGATTTGCGTGTATTGAAGAATCCTTGCATTCCTGGGATAAACCCCACTTGATCATGGTGTATGATCCTTTTAATGTGCTGTTGGATTCTGTTTGCTAGTATTTTGTTGAGGAATTTTGCATCTATGTTCATCAGTGATACTGGCCTGTAGTTTTCTTTTTTTGTGATGTCTTTGTCTGGTTTTGGTATCAGGGTGATGGTGGCCTCGTAGAATGAGTTTGGGAGTGTTCCTCCCTCTGCTATATTTTGGAAGAGTTTGAGAAGGATAGGTGATAGCTCGTCTCTAAATGTTTGATAGAATTCACCTGTGAAGTCATCTGGTCCTGGGCTTTTGTTTGTTGGAAGATTTTTAATCACAGTATCAATTTCAGTGCTTGTGGTTGGTCTGTTTATATTTTCTGTTTCTTCCTGGTTCAGTCTTGGAAAGATTTGCTTTTCTAAGAATGTGTCCATTTCTTCCAGGTTGTCCATTTTATTGGCATAAGGTGCTTGTAGTAATCTCTCACGCTGCTGCATTCTTAGCGTTCTCTGCCTCAGTGCAGAGGACAATGTCAAATGTCTAATCATTCCCTAGGGGAGTAGTTAGTGTGATGTAACTTGAAGACTTGACACAAACTTTAAAGGGAAACGTGCTTGCCCCCTTCAGAACAGCCAGATAAACTAAGAAATCAGGTAGTATATCGCATTTTGTGTTAGTTTACTAGGGCTGCAGTAACAAAGTGCCCAAAACTGGATAGCTTAGAACAGCAGAAATCGCCACGTGAAGGCATTAGGGAAGGGCCTGTTCTAGGCTTCTCTCCTACCTTCTTGTAGTTTCTTGTATGGCAGGATAACTCTAGTCTTCACATGCCTTTCTCTCTCTGCCCAGTCTTCCCCTTTTATAAGGACACCAGTCGTACTGGGTAGGGGGACCATGCTACTCCAATTTGACCTCGTCTTACATCATTTCATCGATGCCACCAAATCAGGTCTCACACTCTGACTTGACGAGGATTACGACTTCGATATGTGAATCTGGGGAAGACACATTTCAGCCCCTAATACGCTAAGTTGTGGGACAGTTCGTAGTTCCTGAAAATCTTTTGCCAGGTACTATTTGACGTTATATTTGGGACCCAGGACAAAGTAATTTGTGGCCAGCCCCTCAGATATTGCCGAAAGACAATTCCTTGGAAAACCAGCCTCAAACCCCTGGGTATTAGGAGAGTATGGAAACGTGTCACAGTAGAGAGTCACGTGCGCAAATGGAAGGGGAGGGAAAGCCTGGATGCAAGTGGACGAGACAGCCACAGAGGTCGTAGCTGAGCCACATCAAGAATGTCACACAAGGGACTTCCCTCGTGGTTAAGACTTCACCTTCCAACGCAGGGGGTGTGGGTTCGATCCCTGGTCAGGGAGCTAAGACCCCACATGCCTCGGGGCCAAAACACCAAAACATTAAACAGAAGCAATATTGTAACAAATTCAATAAAAACTTAAAAAGAAAAAAAAAAGTGTCACACGATAGGTAAAGGGTCTTTGAGACAGTGAATGGGGAGAAGGTACACTCTTCTTAGATCCAGGAAGTCTCTCTTCCTCTAGCCAAGGCTGTGCCTTTACCAGGCCTAGGAAGCTTCTGGCCCTACAACTGTGGCATGTGATGCAAAGGCCTTCAACAGTCCCCAGGAGAAAATAACTGTAAAAGATAGACAGCCTTGAAACTGGCCTCCATAGGAATAGTTAATTGAGATTCTCAACACCACATTTTTTTGTTAGTTGGAACTAGCTGAGAAAATTTTAGAATAATTTTCAAATATCAGAATAGTGGTGAAGAGCAACATTTTGTCATTTTCAAAGCAAGGGAGGATCAAGGGGAAGCTTGAATTATGGGACGTGAGATTCAGATTAGATATGAGAAGAACTTCCTGATAGTAAGAGCCACCTATTAAAAAAAATAGAGAAACTGTGATATCTTCCTTACCTATCTTAGGCACAAAGGCGGGCACCTCTCTGTTGTAAAATGAGCATAGTCATTCCTGAATATCAAAGAGCTGGGCTTTATCTTGCCATCATTTTGTATGCACCAAAGAGTTACTGTGCGCATAACTTATGCAGGTGCGGAGCTGAGATCTAAGGTCCCAGGGATGACAGACACAGGCTCCATCCTCAAAGAGCTCACCCACTCGTGCCACTTACCCAATATCTAGTTGAATAAAAACATAAATGAAGATGTAGAAACAGATAACTTCTCATGCAATGACATAATACTAAGAGCTGCCCCAGTACTGTGTTTATATGTCTAACTGTGGGCAAAGTCATTCAAGAGTGCTTTGCCGAACAGTTGGCATTTGGGCAACATCTAGAAAGATGACTGCTGTTTTGCGGGGTGGTCATGAAGGGATGGGACACACACATACAAGACGCGCAGTGATGGGCTATTTGGACGCTGAGTACCGTGTGACTGGAGTAGAGGTGACCTAGTGGAGATTGAGGGGACCAGGGATCAGAGAGGAAGTGGGAGGAAGGCGAAATGCATAAACCCCAGTTCTTCAGAGGGTCTCTTGGGCTCCTAGTGACTCTAACACTTTGTAAATGAGGTCCTACTGTATTCAATACTCTCCTGACCCAGCCTGAAAATAAGACACTCTTTTGTGTCCTTTGTTTGTAAATTTGTAAAACAAAAGGATTATTGCTTGATCATATTGTAAAAGATAGGGCTGGGCGAGGAAATTCTTCAACTTGGGAATATTCAACTTCAACATCAGGTCTTTGCGAACATCCCCTCTCTCAGTGGAGACCCACTTGGGATCATGATACAGAAAACCGAACAAGCCTGGTGCCAGCTTCCTTCCGGAGAGTGGTGGGACTTGGGGTAGGAGGTGGATGAGAAGGAAGTACGAAGCAGCTAAGCTCTTCAGTGAGGGTGGAGCCGGCCACAGAGCACAGCAGCCATGCCGTTGAACTCTTGCCCGCTTATTTTGTTGCATAAAAATCTCATCTGTGCTCCTCCAGGAGAGAGTGGCCCTGTGGAGCTCAGAAGCTCAGAGAACAAGGTTTGCCGGACGCTGCCTCTTAGACCCTAAAATTGTTACCTAACCGGACTCGGCTTCATCCACCAGTCTCCCGACCCTGGGTTATGGTGAAGGAAGGTACAGCATGTATTTACCAAGCAAGGAGCTCAGGCAGTTAATGCTCAAAAGACCCAAAGTCCCACTGGCTTTCAGACATGGGTTTTTAAAGGCAACATTAGGTGGGCTTCCCTGGTGGCGCAGTGGTTGAGAGTCCGCCTGCCGATACAGGGGACACGGGTTCGTGCCCCGGTCCGGGAAGATCCCACATGCCGCGGAGCGGCTGGGCCCGTGAGCCATGGCCGCTGAGCCTGCGCATCCGGAGCCTGTGCTCCGCAGCGGGAGAGGCCACAACAGTGAGACGCCCGCTGCCCCTGGATGTTTTTCTGATTGGTTGGTGGTGAGCTAACAGGGTGATGTTTCAGGAATGTCGGTCATTCCAGCCAGCCTGGGGTCTTTGTGCTCGTGGTCAGCATGTGGTCACCATCCTCCACCTGGCTGAGGGGTGGGTGTCTTAGTTTTTGTAGAACAACTCAGAGATAGGCATCGGATTGTTATCTTTATCCCTTCAGGAGGAACTAGGAGGCCTGTGATTCTGTTGTTCTGATCATTAACCGCTTGAGTCTGTTCTTTGGAACTCAAGAGAATGCCAAACCAGAAGCGTGGGTACAAGCCCCCAACAGGGTCCTGCTTGGTTTCAGTCCCCCTTTTCTTTAATGCTCCTCAGTCCTGAGGGGAACAGGGGCAGGACAAGAAAAGGAATAACGTTTCAGACGGAGGGCACTCAGTTTTAGAGGGACTGGGTTTCAGGATCTCTCCCACAGAGAAGACAGGTGTGAGCAGGGGAAGAGGGGGCTGGGAGCTGAAGGGAAGCAGCTCAGAGAAGGTCTCCATGCAGCAGTGTCTACTGAGCACTTTCTACTTTTTAGGCACCGTGCTAATGCGGGAAGGCAAACACCACACTTCCCTTGCAGCAGGCATCCACGTGGTGAGAGACATTTCCTCAGCAGATGACTCTAAAGCAGTCACAGTACACGAGGTAAACAAGGGGATAGGCAGAGGGGCCGTGGACCCTTAGGAGTGGCCCTTCATTTTCCCCTAATGTGGCAAAGCAGTCCAGGCATGGTAGCAGGATTCAAGAAATGACTTGCTCTGTGTGGCTGGAATTTGAGGTTTGTGGTGGGGCAATTACGAGAGCTGAAGCTGGAGGGCAGATAAAAGTGTGTGGTGCGAAGGGGCTGAACGGTCACCAGTGAGCCCTCACATCCTCACAGGGACTGATCCACAGCTGAGAAGCCAAGGTCCCACACCTTCTGCACACGCACACAAGCACCACCCAAGGGTGCTTTCCTACCGTTGCAGTGGTTATGTGGAGAAAACCAGGGAAGAGCACGATGGTAAAGAGTAATTAGTGTTGTGACTAAATAAATGAACACACCACCTGTGCATCCTGTTTGGGGAAATGAGTCAGATTAGTGAAACAAGTCACACAATCACAGCAAATGCCAATCTCAGCCATGGCAGCTAGGCTGGTCATTTCTAGTTTTAATGAGGGCCTCCGTGATCAGCGTTCATTCAGATGAATGAAGAGGAATTTTCAGTGTATGTTTTATTTTTAATCACATAGATGTAATTGCTGCCAGAAAATTTTTTTTTAATTTAGTCAGTCAAAAATTTTAAAGTTAAAGTTACTCTAAAAACACCATGCACCATGTTAACCTTTTGGCGCATATACTTTCAGACTTTCATAAATATGTATGATTATAAAAGTCGATTATTTTGTTCTGTTCTCTTAGCTTCCATCTGACTTCAATTTTGGGGGTCCCTTTTGTTCCTCCTTTTTTCCTTTTTTAAATGGATGTGTCTAGTTTTGCTCTACGTTATGAGTTTATCGTTGATTCCTTCCCCCCTCTGCATCCTACTCCAGGAATTTGGAAGGTGTAGTACTTGTCTAAAGTTCTTCTGATCATTACTATCAAATTTTTAAATAACATTGACACATGTTTAAAACCTATGTTCTAAACCTCTGTTTCTCAAATTATTAATGTCAAGAATGAAACAATATCTACTGACTCACCCCACGTACAGATGAAAAGTGCCCACGCTTTCCTTCCTTCAGCTCTGGACACACACCACCCCTTCCCCCCAGGTTTTGTTATTCTACTTTAGGTTTTTATCTCAGTCTGCCATAGTTAAATTGTTTTTTTTTGTTTTTTGGTTTTGTTTTTATTTTTGGCTGCATTGGGTCTTCATTGCTGCGCGTGGGTTTTCTCTAGTTGCGGCAAGCCGGGGCTACTCTTTGTTGCAGTGCACGGGCTTCTCATTGTGGTGGCTTCTCTTGTTGCGGAGCACGGGCTCTACACGCGTGGGCTCACTATTTGTGGCGCACGGGCTTAGTTGCTCCGCGGCATGTGGGATCTTCCCGGGCCAGGGCTCGAACCTGTGTCCCCTGCATTGGCAGGCAGATTCTTAACTACTGCACCACCAGGGAAGTCCCTGCAATAGTTAAATTGTTGATTGTCACATAATCGGACCTCTTGTTTCAAGAATGAGATAGCGTTTACATTCTCCTTAGAGACAATGCTATTTAACAATGTTTGCATTCCTCAACGCCCATATTGTTGGTTCATCTCAGTTACCGTACAGAGCACATCAGCATTCTAAAGCCCTTTCCCAGCTGAAAATGTCTTCTCCTTGCCTTCATTTATTACTGATGAGAGAATTTGGGAAGCATAGCGTAACCATTCTCCCTGAAAACCACATAGACAAATTAGACTGATATATTTTTTTCTTTTATACAGTATCTATTTCTTTTTCCTGGATTTGGGAAGGTTTCTTTCTTTAGACTTGATATTCAGTGGATCTAAATATTTATCAGTTTTCACAAAGTCCACAGTAAAACTTCAGTGATTTTTTTTCTCTCATTTCAGAGAGATTTTTCTTCAGTATCCATTTTTTTGGTTTGCATTTATCCATTTTATTATCCTTTTTCTAGCTTATCTTTTTTTAGTTTTATTGAGAAACAATTGACATACATCACTATATAAGTTTAAGGCATACAGCATGATGGTTTGATGTACATACATTGCAAATGATTTCCACAATTGGTTCAGCAAACATCCCCCTTCTCATATAGATACAATAAAAATAAAGAAGAAAAGAATAAAAAATTTCTCCTTGTGATGAGAATGCTTAGGATTTACTCTCTTAACTTTCCTGTGTATCACACAGCAGTGTTAGCTATAATCATCATGTTGTACATGCCATCCCTAGTACTTATTTATCTTATAACTGCAAGTTTGTACCTTTTGACCACTTCCTCCAATTCCCCGCCCCCTTTCCCCCCTCTGCCTCTGGTGACCACAGTTCTGATCTCTTTCTCTGTTTTTTTTTTGGGGGGGGGTTGATTCTACATATACGTAGGATCATAGAGTATTTGTCTTTCTCTGTATGACTATTTCACTTCGTATAATGTCTTCAAGATCCATCTCTGTTATTGCAAATGTTAGGATTTCCTCGCTTTTTATGCCTGAATAATATTCCATTGTTTATATATACCACAACTTCTTTATCCCTTCATCCATCGATGGATACTTAGGTCATTTCCATGTCTTGGCTTTTGTAAATGATGCTACTGTGAACATGGAGGTGTAGATATATTTTCTAGTTAGTGTTTTTGTTACCTTTGAGTATTTTCCCAGAAGTGGAATTGCTGGATCATATGGTAGTTTTATTTTTAATTTTTTGAGGATCCTTTATACTGTTTTCCACATAGCAACTGTCTCAATTTACAGCCCCCCCCCCCATTATTTACAAGGATTCCCTTTTCTTCATATCCACACCAATATTTGTTCTTGTCTTTTTGATGGTGGCCGTTCTAACAGGTGTGAGGTGGTATCTCATTGTGGTTTTAATTTGCGTTTCCCTAATGACTAGTGATGCTGAGCAGCTTCCCATGTACCTTTTAGCCTTTCATATGTCTTCTTTGGAGAAATGTCTTTTCAGATCCCTGGCCCATTTTTAACTTGGGTTATTTGCTCTTTTTCTTACTGAGTTGTATGAGTTCTTTATGTTTGGGCTATTAACCCGTATCAGATACATGGTTTACAAATATTTTTTCCCATTCTGTAGACTGTATTTTTCACTCTGTTTAGGGCAGTTTACGTTTTTGAAATTGGTTCTCTTGCAATGGTTCCAATTCCTTCCTCATTTACTCCCATTATGCATATGCTACATACACTGTGTCCATGATTCCAGTCCATCTTTTTCTCTTTAGTCATTTTCACTTGCTTTTTTTCTTTCTCTGAATTCTGGGTGAGTGTCTCAAGTTTGCACTCACCTTAATAGTTTCTAAAGCAGATTGATTTTCTGAATCACTTCAGGGAATTTTAGAAGTACAGATTTCTTCATCCAAGGCCCACTGAATCAAGATCTCTTATATTTAACCCTAGGAATATATATTTTAAGTATCTGCTTCCCCCACCACCACCATATTTCTGTGATCGTCTAGGTTTGGAACAACTGTCCTATGTCACTAGTCTAATTCCATTTAATTCAGGAACAATTCTCATCTTCACTGCTTTTTAGCAGTTTGAAATTCTGCAATGGAATTATTTGCTTCCTTGTATTCTTTTCATAAAATCCCTTTTTATTTCCGTCTGTTGCCTCATGACCTCTCTTTTTAGCAAGTTTGTATTTTGAGTAATTACCTTGAGAATACAAAGTAATTGCTCTCTTAAACTTTTGTCTTTCTCTTATGGCAAATTTTTCCAAAGTCTACTATTTTCTCATATGTGTATTTCCTTGGGTTTGTATTATATTTATAGTCTGTGGTGTAGAACCTTTTCTTTTAATTCCTTGTTGGGAGCCTATTTGATAACTTACTCTTCATTGGTGCCTTGGGTGACTTCTCTGCATTCCCAGGCACTCTTAATTTGAGGGCTGCGTGATATGCATTTACATAATGAGTTTTGTCATTCGGTAGCCTCAGGAGAATGGAGAGTAGCCAGTTTCTTGAGTAGACCCAGCAGGAGAGCTTCGCCTACTCAGCACCTCCTGCATGCTGAGGACCCTCAGCATGTAGACTCAGCCTGGGGACTCCTGCGTCAAGAGCTATCTCTCCGTATCTTGGGTACACTTCACTCTACCCACTATTCTGTGTACTTCGTGTGGCTACATTTCGTATTTCACATGAATTGTCTATCCCTGTGAGCTGGACAGAATTTACAGGAGTTGGAGCAGTATCCTGTCTAGTTCCAGAATGTTCGTCCTATTTCCTAATGAATGACCACGTTGGTGACAGTTTGGTCAGAGAACATCCCCACCTCACAGGAGTTCTGTGTGGTTGGGCCATGTGCATTATTTTCCCACACTGCATATTCCACATTGTTCCATAAAAATGAGTCTCTCTACTTCCAGCAGACTGCCCTGCCTCCAGAACCTCTCCCCTAGATGTCAGAGTAAGTCCACAAAAAAGTCGAGTAATAGCCCCAAACTGGAAATAAGCCCACAATCCATCTGCGGTTATGGTTAATAAATTGCGGTACGTTTGTGCAATGGAAAGTAAATCTTAATTAGCCACTTGCATCAGTATGAACAAATGTCAGAAACAAAGTTGAGTAAGAGTCAAATGGAAGACTTTCAGTGTGGTCCACTCACATCCATTTCCAAACAGGCAACGCTAAGAATACGTTACTTAGACTAGAGATATACACATAGGTGGTAGAGGTGTTTTTTTGAAAAGCAAGTTAACAATGAACGCAAGTACCAGATAGTGATGCCCACAGGTGGAGGGAAGGGGATGGAATCAGGAAAAAGCCCTCCAGACATTCGAAGGCACTGCTGACATTCTACTTGCTAAGATCAGTAGCTGATGCATTGGTATTTGCTTTACTGTTATTTTTAATAGTAATACTAATTTTTAATGACAGTGGTTTTAAATAATTATACATCTAAAGTTTTAATACATCTAAAGTTTTAATTCAATGATATGTGAAATCTAATCACAACAATTTTCATAACTTCTTTTTACGAATGACACTTCACAATTTTAAAAAATTAAAAGTAAAAATAAGCCATGTAAGAGAAAAAATAGCGAAGGGTAACCATTCAACTGTCCTTGCTTTCCCCCAGCTGTGGTCCTAGAGGGCCCTGTGTCCACAGTGGGGAAGGGGACTCCATGTGGTGCCCTGTTCCTTCCCCTGCCCCACCCATGGAGCCAGGCCTCCTGATTTAGTGATGTTATTTGACTTTCCCAAAATGCCTTCCCCTTACTTGTCCCCAGACAACTGTGCTCCACTCTCAGAATGAGAATTTGTATGTCTTCCCTCAGTTTGAGGTTTCTGGATGCTTGCAAATGGCTTTATTAGGTGACCTGCTTCAGCACTAAAGCTAGGCTTTTCCCTACTCCTGCTTCTCTTTAGATTTATGAAAGGAGGAAGGTCAGAAGCTTGCTTTTATGTGAGACTTTTCCCCAGAAATAGGAAGAATGGCTAGAGCCATACACAGAGTGATATTAGCAGTAGCGTGACTGTGAACAATGCGGAACATCATTGTCAAGCAGCACTGCGTGTATTCACTTTCTTCAGAGATAGTGTTCATGTCATTATGATTCCAGATGAGGACAGCAAGGCTCAGGGAGTTGAAATGACTTGTCCCTCTTGCTGAAGCTGATTTCAGAGTCCAGAGTCCACCCCCATCCACTCCACTGCAATGCCTGATGCTTCAAGTCTATAGTCAGCTCTAGTTGAAAGATACTTTGCCATTCAGTGATTATTTATTGAGCACCTATTATGTGCTGGACCAGGTGCGAAGGACACAACAATGAACAAGGCGTACCTATGAAATGACAGTTGTGAAGAAGTGCCTGTGTGATAGTGTACAAAGGGGAACTGAGACTACAGGGTCAGGGAAAGGGTTTCGTAAGGGAGTGGCCAGTCATCTGAGCCCCAAATGATAAACAAGTGAATCAAGCAAAGAAGCAGGCAGAAGAGCAACACAATAGAGGTATAGCCTGTAGGAAGAGCCCAGAGTCTGGGAAGAACTTGGTAAACTGAAGAAATTAGCAGAAGGGCCTAGTGAGGCAGGTGGACAGTAGCCAAGGATGGAGAGCAACACACTTCGCAGGGCCGTGGTCAGGATTTTGGTTTTATTCTAAAAGTAAGGACAAGTCCCCGCAAGGTTTCAAGAAGAGGCGAGGCATCGTCATATCCATTGCTTTGTCTACTAAAAAGAGGGTAAAGAGAGCAAACCAGCTTATTTTAAGCCAAAATAGAATCGGGAATGATTAACATATACTAATTATCTCCTATATTATTATAGACTTGTTTGTAAGTCTATATAGTTTCCATAAGGCTCTTTAAATGGATAAAAATATGTCACTCTCACTCTACATATTGGAAATTGAACGCAGATCTGGCGCACCTTAAAAGACATCTCTGGCATTCACAGCTTTTCAAGCTGAAGATCCGTCTTCTGAATAGGAGGTGCCATGATCTCGAAGCAGCCCAGGGACTCCACCACAGCCCACCAATCAGACAACAATCAGACAATCAGACAACAAAAGGTCAGGGCCAGGAACCCCCAAGACTGCTTCAGCTCTTCAGGGTGCTAAAGAAATGTACCACGTGGCAAAATGAATGGGCCTTTGTTTTAAATCAACATCTTGTGTTTATAAATCCTCACTCAAGATCTGTAAAGGGCCCATTCAGCAGATCTTTTAAAAATCAGAAAATTAATTTTAATATAACTTCACTTGATTGCTCGCCAACCTCTCCCTCCTTCCAGTGGCATTTACCCGTTGTTCTTCCATAAACTGGGAAATAACTGACTGCTCTCCAGAGTGAGGCTACCTGGAGTGGCGAATGGGGCAGTTCACACCTGTTTGTTGCATACCTGTGCCGTGGAGGTGCTACATCATATGCTTTGGAAACGGATGACAAAGATGAACAAGCCAGGCTTTCTGCCCTCGAGAGGCCTCCAGTCTTAGGAGATGAGATGAGATCAGAGGATTGCAGTAGACTGTGATATAAATGCTACCAAGATGGCTAACACACTCTGGGTTTTCAGAAGCAAAAGAGGAACGAGGAGAACTTGCAGTTACTCAGATCTCTGGCAGTAGAAATTAGTTTTTAGGAGGTCATTTAAAAAATATATATTGAAAGTCCATGCTTCTGAAAAATTGATTACATTAGAATTCTGGACTGTCCGTTCATGTATTCCCTACACAATGCCCTTCACTGAGTCTGCCTTTTGAAGTGAATCTTCTCTGAACTAGCTGTGCATCTTTGGGGATCACCCGTGTGCATGTTTGCACGCCACTGCCTGCTTACTCTATGGAAGGGACCAAAATAGCTATTGTCTAGTTGTTTTCATCTTTGATTTGCTTCACTGTAAATGGGATGTAAAACTGCCTATGGTAAGCTAATTAGACCTAAGCATTTATCTTCTGCTGCTAAATGGAATCACGTAGAAGGCATCTCCCCACCCCAGAAAAATGGAACATTTAACCACAATAACTATCTTACATTAGATGAATCACCTTACTAACCCTTAGGACCTCGCTGCCATAACGTATCTGACTAGCCAGGGAAGCATGCAGGTCCTGCACAGTATCATTGTGTATTGTGTCTGATACTTGGTACAGAGCCCAGAGGCCCTAAAGCAGCAGCTCCTTAGTGAGAGGGCAGGTTGGGGATGGGAGGATGATTTCCACTAAATATCAATTCCAGTACAGATTTGTAACTTTTAAACTCCTCACAAACATGCATTCCTAAAAGAGGCTGAATTGGGTCTTGTATTTGGTGGCTGTCATCCTACTAGAAATCGGAAGCAACACGAAGCATGCATTCATTCAGTCATCAGAAGAGAAGCAGAGGATGACCTGGGTATTGAAATACATAATGTTCCCCAAGCCATCCCCTAGCCTGGGTCCTGAGGTTTTGGTCTCTTTTAGGAGGTGACATTTCATTGCTTACTCCTCAGTTTATGGTAATTTTATGCCGATCCAGGTCCAGGAATAATTGCTCCCAAATTCTTTATAAGAAAAACTCAGTTGTCATTTGCATTTTAGATGCCTGAGATGGATTGGCAGGCATTAGAGAGTTAATCCATTTCTAGCTATGATTCATATATATTCATATATATATATTGCTTTTCATTCTCCAACTTGACACAGTGGAGCAGGGTGCTGTTATTGAGAAATTGAAGCAGCAGATGTGATTAAATCAGATCACACATTTCATTCTCTCTTTAATTTCACCTCGCTCTTCGGCAGCTGAATCCATGCGCTACCCCCATGGAGTCAGCCAGCGCCATGCACTCTTAGCATGCCCAGCAGAGCAGGAGCAAAATGTTTCCAAAGTCAGCCACCCTGCTGGGCTCTCACTCGTCAAATCTGTGTTTGTCTCCAAATTATTCAGTATTGCTAGATCTGGTTTTATTAATCCATTCATCTCCCTAGAGACTAAGATTTCTGGTTAATTTTCATCATTAATGCTCATTTTCAACTAAGAGGAGTTTCAAAACCTAAAGGCTAGAATCAAGGATAAAGAAACAATTAGGGGACTTCCCTGGTGGCACAGTGGTTAAGAATCCGCCTGCCAATTCAGGGGACACGGGTTCCATCCCCGGTCTGAGAAGATTCCACGTGCCGCGGAGCATCTAAGTCCATGCGCCACAACTACTGTGCCTGCGCTCTAGAGCCTGCGAGCCACAACCACTGAAGCCCGCGCGCCTAGAGCCCATGCTCCGCAACAAAGAGAAGCCACTGCAATGAGAAGCCCGCGCACTGCAATGAAGAGTAGCCCCCGCTCGCTGCAACTAGAGAAAGCCCGCGGGCAGCAACAAAGACCCAGCACAGCCAAAAATAAGTAAATTAATTAATTAAAACCTTGAGGATATTTTAAAAAAGAAACAATTAGAAGTCTTCAGTCTCTCTCCTCAACCTTCCCTTCTTTCTTCTGTGACTTCCCCATCTCTCTCCCACCCACCCTTATTCCCTGCTTCTAGGAATAGGAGTTGGAAATGGCATTTATACATTTGCTTCGCAAGCATGTCCTAAGAAGCTACAGTTGTGGCATTCCCATTGCCATCGAGAAATGAAGGTGAAATAAGGAGGCATTTCTCAGATTAGGGTTCAGTGTGCCTGACCCCTGCTGTTTAGCATCAGACAGTTCAGGACCAACAAAAATGAAGCAGTGTCCCAGCACTGAGAAGCGAGCAGTGGTCCTGTGGCATACCCAGCATGGCAATAAGGGCCATCATAGATGCAGTCTCTCTCTCTCGAGACTAGCTGTCCCTTCCCACCTGGGTGTACCTCTCTTCCTTTGCAACCAGAGTCCAATGACTATGACCAGTAATGGTCAACTGCATAGCATAATGTGGCTTAATTCATTGCACAAATACAGATGGAGTATATGCATGTTTGTATGTGCCAAGTGCTGCTCTAGGCAGTGCTGAACAAACACCATCACCGCTATGACGAAGCTTTTGTCCTCTTCATGATCTGACCTCTGCTTACTTCTCCCTTCTCATCCATTCACCCTCAGTGTGCTCTATTAATGTCCAGTACGGTAGAGTAACCTACAGTCTTGTGAGCATCATTCATTATGGTCCATGTGTCTAGCGAACCTGGACCTCCTTCTACCCATTTGCCTGCCAAGCTTCCAGCCAAACATCAGGTCTCATTTCCTCTAGAAAATGGCCTCACCCTTCCTCTGAGCTCACCGAAATGTGTCTTCTTGTCTTTCATCCATACTTTAACCTTTTCAATGGTAGAGACTGTGTCAGTATGGTCCACATTCTCCCTGACACATAGTGGGCGCTCAAGAAACATTTGTGGAATTAATCACTGAATTCATTTTTATCCTTAAATAAGATCCATATATACTCATTTGCCCTTCATTTAATTTTTGTAAGACCCACAAGATAAGCTTTTAAAAGGAAGTAGAAAGATTGTGACATTTGTAACCTTATCACCCTAATTGTAGTGAGAATTAACACCTCTGTGTACTTTCTTACGAAAATCACCTCCTCTCCCTGTTATGCTTTTTAATAATAATGGAACCCCTTGGCAAAATTAAATTGGAACTGTTAGAAATATTAGGTGGTTCTTTGTTGGAATCACTTCTGGAGAATTACCAAACCCGTGCTTTCCTTACCAAGTACAAATTAAAATTTATTTTAAAAATAATATGAAGAAACAGATTTACAACTATGAAAAATTGACATGCATGTAGATAAAAGTTCTAAGCCAATGGATAAAAATGAAAGAGTGTGTTTCGGTGGTGTGAATAAGGGTATATTTTCCTTGTTGCAAAATGTCCTTTAATATCTTCTAATTATTTTTGATGGAACAAGTATTAAAAAGAAAAGCAATCTTCTTGAAAAAAGTACATATCCAGAAGGTTTTTGCTTTATTTGTGTGAGCTCAAGTGAATCAATTAAAAGTTTTCCCTGAGCAAACAAATATCTTTCCCATGCTTCTGTGTTGTATAGACTTTTTTTTTTAATCTCAGGCTTTTCATCAGCAAGATGTTCGTTTACTTGTTCAACAGGTAAACATTAAATATCTACTATAGGTCAGGCACTCTAATATGCACTTGTTTTCTCTGTATTAATAAAATGATTTGCAGTATATACATGTATCAAATCATCACATCGTATACCTTGAACTTCCACAATGCTATGTGTTATCTGTATTTCAAAAAAGCTGGAAGAAAATATTGATGACAACAGATTTTTATAGCACTTTCTACCTCCCTAAGCTCTTCCTTATACGTGAGAACTACTATCTTTCACAGGTCTATAAAGTAGGTAGGACATGTGTGTTAGAGAAACACTAGTTGCTGTAACAAATATATTCCAAAGAGTTAGTGGCTTAGTTCTCTCTTATTTAACAGTCCTAGCTGAAGATTGCAAGTCAGGAGGTGTTTCTGTTCCACACAGTCATTTAGGCGCCCAGGCTGGCAGCAGTTCTGCTGTTTTTAAGATACCATTTTTGATACCACTCCAGTCCTTTCCATTCCCACCTGGAAGTAAAGGGCCTTGAGCAAGAAACAGAGATGACAAATATCACTTGTGCTTACATTCTGTTGGCAAGAGCTTAATCACATAACCACACCAACCTCAAGGGTAGTTTGGAATTGTCATCTAGTCTTGTACTCAGAGTAAAGGGAAGAATGGATTTGGGGGCATAGCTAACAGTCTGTGCCACAGCAGATATTTTTAAATTGCCATTTGTTAGATGAAAAAACGAAGGATCAAAGAGGTTGATGGGCTTAAAATCACCCAGTTAAGCATGAACTAACAGAACTAGCAATCTGGCTCCTCAATGCTAGATCAATATGTCTTTCATCACTTCACATTGCCTAAAATTAGAGTGACAGCAAAAGACCGGCTCGGTGAAAGAATTGCTCATGGCTGTCCTGTGCACCAACTTTGTGAACATGAAATGTCATAGCACAGCGCAGAATTTGGTATTCTTCTCTTGTTTAATTTGGTTCAGCCTTGACCAGAGATGGGATCTTCCTAGTGTTGGAAGAAAGACTAAATACTGCCTTATAAACACTTTAATGCAAGCAATATGTCTGGCTATCCACCAGCTCCAGGACAAGACTGAGAACAGACTAAAAAAAATACATGCCCACATCGAAAACTGAAGCACAGTCCACAAGCATGAATATAGCTGGGGATCTCCTTTGTATCTTCAGTTGCTCCCTGTCTGATGGCTCATTTAATGAGTATTTATGGAGAGCTTATTATGTGGTAGGGACAGGGGCTAGAGAGAGGATCAAGAGAGACACAACTCCAGCCATTATGGAGCTCATTATAGACAACAGCTAACCAAAACGGTTACAAATTGGGACAAAGGATGCTGAGAGACAGAGAAATGGTGGGAGTTCTATTTCAGAGATGGTTTCTGGAAAAGCATGTCTAAGCATGTCTAAGGAGGTTTCTGGAAAAGCATGTCTAAGCATGTCCCAAAGGATAAGGAGTCAGTCATGCTGAGAACAGTGGGGAGAGCCTTCCAGACAGAAGACCAGTATATGCAGTGGTTCTGAGCAAGGAAGAATGTTACACGTTCAGAGAACTGAAGGTGTCTCTTTTGCCAAGGGACACTGAGTGAGTGGAAGGTGGTCAAGGTAATAGTGGCCAAAGTGTTCTTACGTAACTCTCACAACAACCTGTGAGGTGGGTTACTATTCATCATCCCCATTTTACAGATAAGGAAACTGAGGTATAAAGAAGTTAAATGGTTAAATAACTAGCCTAATGGCACACAGCTAATAAACAGGGGGCCAGGATTTAAACTCAAGGAGTCTAGTTCCAGAGCCTGTCCCTACTTCACTGCATTATCCTGCCATACCACCAGAGCAAGACTTAAAACCTTCCACTCTATCATAAAAAAATTTTTCTCCTTTAAAACAAAAATACCTCTCTTCCCTTAGTAAAAGGCTCTTAACCTGAGGTCTCTGGATCCCTCCCTCCTCCAAGGGAACCTTGGCTAGATTTCAGCGGGGCTGATGAAGTTGGAGATATATAATATATATTATTTTTATGTGGAATAAATATTATATATGAAATATATTTCAATCAAAATTATACTTAATTTTATGCTGAATTCAATATACGAATTACACTTAATTTTATTTTTACTGAAATGTAACATTTCTTTCTACTATGACTGTAAGTACAAAAGCTCACTACTCTTAGCAGTTCTTGTGACTTTGTCACTAGAATCACAGGTAATTTTTAATCACATAACAGTTTGTTGAAGATACCTTGAAATATCATTTGCACTCATCACCACTTTCAAATTATGATAGTTATTATTCTTGCCAGTAAATCCTACCGTTTAATGCGTCGATAAAGAAACACCTATATACTTCTATCATGAAATTTTAAGAACTTTTGGTATGTGTTTTTTAATATAACTTGATTATTTTGTAATCTTACATATTTTCCCTTTTGCATTTAAAAACATTCTTGAGAAGGACCATAGACTTCACCAGACTGCCAAAGGAGACTTCGGCACAAAAAAGGGAAGGACCCCTTCCCCTGACCCTTTCTGTGTTTAAACTTTTGCCCTCCTTCCTACGTAACTAGATTTCTAGAACAGTCCATACGGATTGTACTTTCTCACATCTCATTTGTTCCACTGTTTTCTGGCTTTCGCACCCAACTTCTTTTCACAAGATGGTAACTCTAAGATCACTGGAGTCGTCTGAGGTTTAACAGATACTTTTCAGTATCTCTTTTCCCTGAAATCTGTAGAATTTTGCCACTGTTGATCTCATTTTTCTTCAGGGGACACTCTCTTGCTTCAGCTTCAGGAAAATCACCCTTTTCTTTTCCTTGCCTGCTTTGCAAGTGCCTTTACTGACTACTCTGCTAATCGCTCCTCAGAAAATAATGTTCCTAATGTTCTTCTTGGGAAACCACATCTACTCTTAAGACATCAACTGCCCCTGTACACTGATGATTCCAAGTCCAGCCGCTTCTTTTAAGCCTCATTTCTGAGTTCCTAGCTGTCCAAAGGTAAGTTTCACCACCATATCCCAGAGGTACCTCAAACTCAGCACATCAAACATGAACTCCTCTATTGCCTCCACCACCAAACCTACTTTTTTCTCCTGCATCTGCATTTTGTTTATGGACATCAGTCCCTTCTGATCACCCAAACTAAAACCCTTAGGGTTTCCCTCAATTGTTTCCCCTCACTCACTTCTACTTCTACTGAACCAATAGTTCCTATTGGTCCATTATTGAGGAAGTCGGGTTGATATAGCCCAAGGATGATGTGTACTACTGGGACATAAATAAATGTTCTAGGTATAAGTTTTATGAGTATATTAATTTATGACCCCCTTGAAAATTATGCTGTGGTTTTTATTTTATTGAGATATAATTGGCATATAAGATTACATTAGTTACAGGTATACAACATGAATAAATACATGTCTCTATTGTGAAATGATCACCAAAGTCTGGTTAACATCTGTCACCACACATAGTTACAATTTTTTTCTCTTGTGATGAGAACTTTCAGGATTTGCTCTGTGACTTTTAACTATCTTTCCCGGGCCCACAACTTGTACCAGGAGTCTGATAGCTGAGTTATGACTTAAAATTCCAGTTTTAATGGTTCTCCTCTCTTTCCCAGTGTGGAACGTGTTGAAGAAATAGGCCATGTTCCTCTGCCCAGTGTCACATACAACTTCTTCCCTTGCTGGCTAGGGGTTTCTAACCTTTTTTCCAATGAGAACAGGATGAGGAAGGCATGGTGGTCGAGAAAGTTCTTATGTGACAAATACTGTCATAAGCCGACCCTTGCTCTTGAGGGTTGACAAGTGTTTACCCTTTGATGGTTCTTCTGAGGACACCGCCCTACCACCCCCGCTGATGGAAGTGACTCATCTGCATTCCTTTTGATGAGAGCAAATGCATCTGTGTCCTTCGATGAGTTTATGTTTCTTCACGCCACAGTAGTTCAGCAGCACATCAGCTTCTTGGCTTGAGTTGTGTTTTCCCTTTTTAAGTGTCCTCTTGGAGGAGATCTTAGCTCCTCCACACCAGCTCTCTCGCTCAGGATGGCCCAGATCTGATCCAGGGGAAATGCTGATACAGTCCTTGCACAGGCAAATGAGGGCAGACTGTCTCTAACATTAAAATCTTTTGTTTAGTCTGCCAGCAGAGCAGTTAGCACGCCGAAGGTTCTGGCTCTTTACCTATCTCGCTTTGTCCCGCAAGCTCCTAGAGACATATGTCAAGTTGTTTGAAAGTTCCTTGAAGCCTCCTCTCTAGACTTGGAATCAGAAAGCAGCCCCTCCTTTCTCTCCCCCCAAGCAAAGAGAGGCAAATTAGAATGTCAGGGACTCGTGCCCATCTTTTTTTTATAGAAAAACTCCTTCTAAAACTTTTTGATTGAAGTATACATATAGAAAAGACCATATACATTAACTGTGTACAGCTCACTGAATTTTCAAAAATTGAACACACCCATGAAACTAATACCCAGATCAAGAAATAAAACATGACTTGTATTCCCAGAAGCCTTCCCTATGCTCCCTTCCAGTGGCTACCCCCGTCTGAGGGGTAACACAATTCTCAATTCTAATGGTAAAGGATAGCATCATCTGTTTTTGTTCATCATATAAATAGAATCATTCATTTTGTACTCTGTGTGTGTGACTCCTTCATTCAACATTATACGTGTGGATGATTCATCCATATTGTTGTCTGCAGTTTTAGATGGTTTATTCTCATTTCTCTCAATTGGTCAACATGTGAACATATCACAATTTATTTCTGCATCCTGCAGTTCATGAGTATTTGGGTAGTTTCCAGTTTGCAGCTACTCTGTAAAAAGTTCTGTTCTAGATTATATCAGACATATTCGGGTGAACAAAACTATACATTTCCATTGGTACGTATTAGGAGTGGATTTGCTGAGTAGGGTAGGGTAGACTGTATTAGTTTGCTAGGGCTACCATAACAAGGTACCAAATACTGGCTGGCTTAAACAACAGCACTTATTTTCTCACAGTTCTGAAGCTAGAAGTCTGAGATCAAGGTGTCAGTAGTGTTGGTTTCTTCTGAGACCTCCTTCATGGCTTGGAGATGTCTGTCTTTTCCCTGTATTCTCTCACGGGCTTCCTTTTGTATGTCGCTGTCCAAATTTTCTCTCCTTATAAGGATACCAGTCATAATAGATTAGGGCCCACCCTAATGACCTCATTTTAACTGAATTACCTCTTTAAGATCCCATCTCCAAATATGGTCACATTCCGACGTACTAAGGGTTAGGACTTCAGCGTATGAATTTAGGGGTGGGGAATACAATTCAGTCTGTACATATATGTTCAGCCTTAGTAGCTTCTTCCAGTGTCTCAAAGTGGTTTTAATAATAAACCCTCCTTCCAGGAGTGTATAAGAGTTCTGGTTGTTCCATATCCTCACCAACACTTGATATTTTGTTTTAAAGAAATCTTTAGGCATATGCTCCCAACCTTTATGTGCTCTTGGTATGACTGAGGGGTTAAGATAATGAAACTGGCCTCGCACCTCTTTTGCAAAACTTGTGTTGCACGTGCAAGGCTCATGGCATCTCCCTTTGGGATGTGGCGTCTGTCATCCTCACAGAAAACTTCATTCTCAGACCATGTTAACTAGATCTAGAATTTTTGCTTGCTTGTTTTTACATCCTTAGGTAGAAAGGTAAGTTGGCAATGCCAGTGCCTTCATTTAATTTTTGAAATTTGACTCTCTCCCACACCTGCCCCAGCATTTTGAGAGTAACTCACACCAAAAAGGAGATGTTACCGGAAATCTCTAAGAAGTTAGATCTCTTGATTCTGATGTTGGGACCGCAGCTCTCAGGGTGAACCCTGATAATAATAGCTCTCAGGGGATGTTGACTCACCTGGAGATGTCTTCCAGCCCCAAGAGCAGTGGCTGTTCATTTGGGGCTGCAGCAATTTTCCCTTCCTCAGACCCTCTCCCATAGCTGGGCCGTGCACGTTTGCTTTTGCGCCATCATCTCCAATGGGAGACTTCTGGAAGGACTTTTCCTAACCTTATGATGACATTTAACGTACACTGAGGTTCATTGCAAAATAACTATTTAAAAACATTTATCCAAATTCCCGAGGTGACACACCCAGTGAGAATCAGAGCTCGGTTCAAAGGCTGTGCTAATGTCAAAACTCCTGCTCTTCCTTAACTGGATTCACAGATGGACACAGAATTAGTGCAGGGAAACTTAGTTACCTTAGCTTGGTATTAAATGAAGTAATAATATTCCCATATTACTACTAAGGAATCTTAACTTTTCTTGATTTGACTGAACCAAATTGGTAGGGCACAACCACAGAAAGAAGTTAAAATTTGCAACCAAAGAGAGTAGATTATATCACACAGATCTCAAAACTGTAATTGGCCCTTTATCAAGAGCCACCAGTACAAAACCATTAATGGAGGAATTTAAGAGATTTCCTTCCTGTTACATGTCTGCTGTGGATTTAAGGGAGATATTTTCTGTCATAAGCATCTATACCCCCAACTAGAAATTTATGTAGAACATAAATCACTTTACGCCCCTGTATTGACATATTAGTTCAAAACACTACTGGCATGCGGGTGAGAGAGCAGCAGGGAGGAAAATTAGGTGATCTGCTGGTAATCTGCTAATTTACAAGTTGAGAGAGGGTATTCTGGCTTGACACCACTTATATTTCTCCACGTGGCCAAGCACAAAACAGCAGCTGAGGTGGTGGTTATGGAATTCCTCCAAGATGGAAATGTGAGACCAGCCCTTCTCTCCTCCTTTTCTGCAGGTACTGACCTGCAGAGACTCTGTTGGCACCTGGAAAGTGCCTTATGTTTATCAAGAAATTAATGAATTTCTTCTCTTTTTTAAATAGAAGTGATGTTATATTGGAACTATTTGGGATAGCAGACAAGATGGATAATAAGTGATTTCAAAGAGCAGCATGGCTCCTCCAGGCAGAAGGCAGTGGCTGGGGGTAGAGGTGAAGTAGAAAGATCAACTTACCTTTTTAAGGAACATCTCTAGCAACCTCATCTATTGCATTTTTTTGCTAAGTCTGAAATATTTACCCCTGGTGTATATGATTTGTTGGAAAGAACAAATGCTCAAATTCATAAAGAGTTTCACTCCTGACACTAATTTAGTATTCTTGGTTTGGAATGTGGCTTAATTTTTACTACTATATGAATGAATACACTACACATGTGTGTGTGTATGTATACATATAAAGAAAGGAAGCGGTTTCCCTGGTGGCGCAGTGGTTGAGAGTCCGCCTGCCAATGCAGGGGACAGGGGTTCGTGCCCCACTCCGGGAAGATCCCACATGCCGCGGAGTGGCTGGGCCCGTGAGCCATGGCCGCTGAGCCTGCGCGTCCAGAGCCTGTGCTCTGCAGCGGGAGAGGCCACAACAGTGAGAGGCCTGCGTACCGCAAAAAAAAAAAAAAAATGAGGATTTGTTAAAGCGTGGGTGAGTTGGGTGGATGTCCCACAATTCGTTTAACTTTATAGTCAATGAAGGATATGTGGCTTGTTTCCAGTCTTGGGCTATTGCAAATATCGATAAAGCTGCTATGAACATTAGGGTACAGACTTCTGCACGAATAAACGTTTTCATTTTTCTGGGACAAACATCCAATAGCTTTCTTTTTTAAAAGAACATTGGTTCTCAAAAATTAAAATAAATAAATAACAAGAATTAAATGAGTTAATAGAGAATATTTAGCACATTGTTGGACTAGTAAAGTGCTTATTCATGTCAACATGCAGTAAAATTTTTCTACTATGTAAACAGGCACTATTCTAGACACAGGGGGTACAAAGATAAAAAGATACAGACCCTGCCCTCAACAAACTCACTCATCCTAATTAGACAGAAAGAGAGGAAGGGTACCAGTTATCAGCCTTAGGCTGGAAGAGGCAAGAAGATGGAATAGTTACAGGAACTCAGAAGGGGACAGTCATGTGGCAAGAGCCACTGACAAGAGCTGTGGCCTTTGGTCAAAGGATGCAACCCTGGAGACCCGCAGTGAGGTCAGCTGGGGAATCAATACCCTGAACTCCTCTCCTCCCTCCCCCTAGTCTTCTCCCAGCACTTCCCATTGGCAGGACCCAACCCAACTGGAAGCCAGAGGGCAGAGGGCCCTGTGATGCCGTCCGTGCAGGTCAGTGTCTAGGAGTACGGAGCATGATGGGGAAGGGTGCAGAGCAAACCTAGAGGAATCAGTAGACTAGATCCAACCCACACATGCACACCCAGCTCTGAATCCACTGTTTAACTTTAGGCAAGTTGCTTAATTTCTCTGCACCTCGGGTTGCTCACTGCAAAACAGGTGTCATAATGATAGTTATACAGGTTATCGGAGCATAAACTAGACGATGTCTCGAAAATGCCTGGCAGAGCTCCTGGAACGTGGTAGGCATCATTGAATGTGCTCCAGCCCCACCCCCAGCTGATGACAGTTCTCTGCACTTGTGGCTGTTTTATAGTCTTCATGTATTTCCCAGGAGCATGGTCTCTCCTAGTGTGGTCCCTAGACCATGTGCTTTAGAGACACCTGGGGTCCTTTTCATCACGCAGGTTCATGGCCCCCACCCCAGTCCAACTGAATCATGAGCAGAAGGATGGGAATCTTCATTTCGGATAAGTTTCCCCAAGTGATTTTCATGCACAGTGAAGTTTGGGAACCACCGTCCTAGAAGTCCATATTTCTAACTGACGCCCACTTGGGTGAAGTAGAGGTGAGATTTATCTGTACCTGGCAGCCGTTAGGTATAGTTCCAGCCCATCAGCTCTGGGAAGAGGGCTCTGAGACCAGGACACTAACGGTCTGTCTTGCAGTGGTAGGCCATGCTGATTCTCCATTTTGCTGGCTTTATTAATACCCGAGGAACAATGTTCCCAGGTTTTTAATTAAAAATTCTCTAACATCCAGACTCTAATTATTTTCTAGGTTGGATGTGGGCTTGGTTAGTAGCTGTCTCTGACCCCTACCTTTCAGAGAAAATTTAATAAGCAGAGCAGAAGCTGTTAAAGGGAATAAAAAGCTTTGTGGTTGAGAACAGGTCAATTCTGAGTATAAACAGGAAGAGGCCAAAACTCAGAATAAGACCAGAGGATCTAGGACCTTGCTTTAGTTTGTTAAGGAAGAGTATAAGGAAATTAATCAGCAGTCCAGGACAGACACTGAGCTCATGGCTTGGGTCTTGAATTGGTTAGATCTCAGATTGGCTGGGATAGATTGGAAAGAGCAGGAGCTTAGACAAGAGAGAATTTTATTTGCTTCTCACGTAAAACTAGAGACGGGCAGAGCAGGCCTGGGATGGCGGTTTTTCTCCACAAAGTTCTTGAGGACTCAGGCTTCTATGGCTTTTGGTGCTACTCTCCCCCAAATGTGGCCCACGTCCTCATGTTCCAGGATGGAATGCCAGTTGTCACATCCATGTTCCAAACCGCAGGAAAGGGGGAAGAAGGTACAAAGAGTATGGAGCAGCTGACTTCTAAAGAAGGTTTAGAATCTGACACACAACACATCTGATGACATCAGTTTGGCCAGAACTCGTTCACATGGCCGCACCAAACTACAGGTCTAGCTTGGAAACAATATACTACCAAATGGATGATACATTGAGGACAGCTAAGAGTCACTGCCATCGGTTCTGCCTCCTGAGAAACTTTGGACCTTCTTTTCCCAATGGAATGGTTATCATTCAGGTTCCATACAGAAACCCAGAAACCATTCCTGGTATATTTCGAAGAGAAAACTTAAGACAATTTGCAGCACAAGTGCAAAAATGAGACAACCCAGAGGTTAACAGCAGTGGGAAGCTTCTACCTTCCCTGGGGCTGGAGGGATAAACGAAGAGACAGAGTTTAGAAGTCAGGGTTGGTTGGCAGAACTTGGAACCCCAGTCGGCCATTCCAGTGGGAGCTAGAGCCAGGAGATGCAGTTCCTGCCTTAGATGCCACCAGTAGCAAAGTGATCCAGGAAGAAATATGCTGGCCTTTCCCTTCTTCTGCCCCTCAGTCTCTTTCTAGTGCCTTACACTGGCTAGAACTGCCTGGAAGCCAGAGGGCAGGGACGTCTGGGAAATGTAGTTTCATGCAAACAGAGTAGGCAAAGAAGAGGAAAGTATGGATCTGAAAGCAAACAGGTGACTAGAGCAGCACCAAGTCCAAGTTGTGGACCAGGATAAATTACTAATAATTGATACCTGGCTGGACATTTTTTCTGGATGAAAATTTTGCAAAACAAAAGTGTCCTTCTGTTGAAAGCAGGGACTTAAACAGATCTTAGTACATCAGTGTTCACAACAGCATTGTTCACAATTGCCAAAAAGTGGAAACAACCTAAATGTGCAACAACAGGTGAATGGGTGAACAGAATGTGGTATATACATAAAACTGGATATTACTTAGTCATAAAAAGGGATGAATTTCTGATACATGCTACAACCTGGATGAACCTTGAAAACATTATACCAAGTGACATAAGCCATACACAAACGAACAAATACTGTTTTATTCCACTTATATGAGGTACCTAGAATAGGCAAATTCACGGTGACAAAAAGTAGATGTTACCTGGAGCTGGGAGTTGGAGGACAATGGAGAGCTATTGTTCAATGGGTACAAAGTTCAGTTTCTGGGTTACCTGTTAACAAGGAGGGGGGTCAGGGTGGTCAGGATATACTCGACTGTGTCTAAAACAGCTCGGAAATGTCATCAAGAACAAGCACTGAGGATGGTTGTTGACTTTTGCACCCAGGAAGGTTATTGGCTGCTCAGTAAAGGCTGTTTCTGTGAATGGAAGGAGACTCTACACTGAAATGGGATGAGCAGAACAGTCCTTTCTGCATTTCTCCATTTGCTGGCTCAACAGAAGCAGTAAATAAACCCTATTCCCAGAACTATGCTGATAACATTGATGGTGGCGGCACACAAATTAGGAGGTAAACAAAAAGCCGTGTAAATTTCAAGCTCCATTAGAAACACAGGCAGAAAAAAAAAAAAAAAAAAATTAACATCTGCCAAATAGAAAAGGTCAAAATTGGAAGGGAAAGAAACTTTCTTTTTGAGATCCTAAGAAGGTACTGCCAACGTCAAAGACATGAGAGGATTCTGTTTCCTCGTTGACTTTGTGAATCATAGAATTCTTGTAAAAACCCTCTTGTCAGTATCTCCTCGAATCAGATATATGGGGTGATGGAGGATGAGCTGCACATTCTCTCTCCTGGAAAAGGAAACCATACAGCGTTTGGAGTAGAGCCACAAGATTCCATTCCAGAGCTGTCTTCTATTTTGTCCCTTACATGTAACTTTCTTTTTAAGAATCTCCAATAATATTTATGGCTTTGGCATAATGCATACGTAGTTTTCTTTTGAAGACTTCACAATATAAGTTGTCTCTGACATGGAATTGGCATAATAGTCTTGTGTAAAAGACCTCGGGCCCTTTAATCCCTTCGTAAAATGTGTTGCATGCCCCAGATCAAGTCCAGGAAATGCACTCATGTCTTTCTTTTAGTTGCTTGTGTTGAGGGGGATGATGCACAAAAGAAAACAGATATTCCTCATAAGTTCTTTGTTATGTCGTGGCAGTGCGCATTCTGGGTCTTTGATGATGGACGAGCCTTCATTTGTAAATTTAATGCCATATGTATTAACTTAGTTTCCTTCCAGGCATTTTGTATTAGTGAGCATCACATATGGCTTTATAACGCTCCCATACCAGATGCCTGGTTGTTCTTTGATTCAATATATGCAGGAAGAAAAGATGTAAAAGATGTATGGTTATGTATACCGTAACTTTGTGGCTAGGTAATCGGTCAGAAGATCCATCCTACCTGGTGGCAAGGGACTAACCTCGTTGACGTCTCAGGCTTCTGTCTCTAGATGTTACGATCCTGTGGCATATTTTCCCAGAGGTATTAAATTTGAAGAGTCACTCACTAGATGCAGTCAAATCCACCCTCCCTCCCCCAAAACCAAACAGGTATTTTGAAGTATGCATCCATATACACATATACGCATTTCAGGAACAACAGAGTTCTCTTTGAGAATGGAAATATAGTCATTGATAAATTACATTACTGAACTCCAGGCATTAGTTACAGTGGAAAGTGAGAAATTGTAGGAAACTTTTAAAATCAACATGGATTATGGCTTGAATTTAATTGTGTTGCTCAGGGCACTATGCAGGCTATCACTTGATTATATTCAATTTATCTCTTTATATACCACCACTTACTCTCCAAATGTTTCATCTATGCTCGTTGTGTTTTCTCCAGCTCTCTCAGAAGCTCTTTGAGATCAGAGCTCATGTTACACAGTAGAGACTCAATAAATACACTATAAATAAATAAAGGAGGCTACGGCCAGAGCTGGGTGGCGGCACTGGGTGCTACCGGAGGAGTCTGGCAGAGCCTGAGGCGGTGGCGCTATGGAGTCACTGTAATGGAAGTGTCCAAGTTGGAGAACTGTTACCTTGCAAGATTTGTGGAAGGGCATCCTTTCCAGTGGCATTAAAAAAAACATGGACCTATTTGCCAGAAAACTGCCACTGAAAAACGGAAGACTTTTGATTCAAGCAGACAAAGAGCTGAAGGAACGGATATTCCAACAGTAAAGCCTCTTAAACCCAGGCCTGAACCACCAAAGGAGCCATCTAATTGGAGAAGAAAGCATGAAGAGTTCATTGCCACCGTAAGAGCAGCTAAAGGCCTCGGTCAGGCCCTTAAAGAGGGTGGCAAACTTCCTCCCCTCCTCCACCTTTTTATGATCCTGATTACATTCAGTGTCCATATTGCCAGAGGAGATTTCATGAAGATGCAGCTGATAGACATATAAATTTCTGTAAAGAACAGGCAGTGCATATTAGTAATACAGGCACATTTTCTACTGATACCAAGGGAAACTCGACTTCTCGGACACAGTGTAAGGCACCTGCACTTAAAAAGTCCAGTTCTCTAACCGCCTCATCAGGATCTTCACGATTACCACAGCCAAGTGGCACTAGCAAAACGGTTGTAGGTGTTCCTTCGGGTAAAGTGTCTTCAGTTAGCAGCTCTTTGGGAAACAAACTTCGGACCTTGTCTTCCTCCCATAAAGGGATAGCAGCCCCTCGCGTAGGTAACGTGGACAAGTTAGGCCCTCCACTCCGAACTGGAAGACATGTGCAGAGGTTGCGTGACAGTGATGCAAAATCAGACAGTGCCTCAAAAGACATGAGTTATTACCCATTTAGAAATCCTGCCTCAAGTGTGCTCGCGAGCAAAAGAAAAACATATACTGAGAGCTACGTGGCCAGGGTCTACAAGTAATTTTATTGAAAAAATAACACAACAGCCTTCCTCGATTGAGGGCTACCCTTCCCCAAGCCATTTCTCACACGCTTAAAACACAGAGTTTGCACGGTAAGGAATTCTTTTTCAAAGTCATTTCTCTGTAGAAATCACACTCTGCCCCAATATCACAGACTAGACTGTTTACAAGCGTTCACATTTTAAGTATTCCTTTATGATTGTTCTCTCCTTTCTGTCCCTACCCAGGGGCTCCAGTACTTTTCTCTTACTGATCCTGAAGGGATGGGTGTGCTGTAGGGCAAGGGGTGGTGGGCTCCTGAGAGCTACTGGCAGCAGCCCTAGGGTGCTATCCCTACCACGGGGTGGCAGATGTGTAAGGGCAAGGGGGGTTGGACACGGTAGGTGGGATGCGGCAACGCCCCCGTAGGCACAGGCATCCAGAGCCCTTCCTGGTCACCATCCTGTGCCCTCTCAGTTGGGGTGGGGGCCAACAGCTAGTTGCAGTGGGGAGGGATGAGCCCAGCCCGGGGTAGAGGGAGAAGCCTCCCACACCTATTAACGGCCAGCAAACTGTCCATCCATCTGGGGGGTGGGGGGGAAACAGACGGGCAGGTAGTCAGGAAGAATCAGGCTTGTTCTGCCCCAGCTTCGATCCAACACAGGAGGAATTGAGGTAGCGGACGGCTGAAATGCTCCAACGAGAAGGAGAGGAAGTTCCCACTGTGCACAGCTCCTACACCCTGGGGCTGGAAGAAGGCAGACCTTGCTTGTAAAGCGCTGTAGCCTCCAGCGGCGCTGGGCCCTGGGCAAGCTTGCAAGAAAGCAGGCCAGGCAAGGGCACAGGAGCCAGGCATTCCTGACCAGCACATGCCCTGCCATGCTCCTCGGGGGGATTGCTGGGGAAGGGGGACTGGGGACTCCGCTGTCAGCCCTTGCCGGCCACCGGCCAACTCCTGTCCACATACAAACCAACACCCAACCAGCACTGTAGGGCGGCCCTGCTCACCGTTGAAGGTTCCAGGCCAGGGGAGTTTATTCAGGGTTGTGGGCCCAGCCTAGGTTCCTCGATGGCAGCCACACCTGGAGCCTGGGGGGGGTTCTTGCTGGGACCAGGGGGTGTTTATAGCTGCCACCCCCCAGGCTCACACCTCATAGAAGATCGCAGGGAAATCCACGTGGATGTGAGGGGAGATCCAGCTTCCGATGCCCTGAGGAATCAGGTTCTCATGCACCCGCCTCCGCTTGGCCTGCTTCTGCCCGTTCTTGGTGATGACTGTCTCCTCATAGAGCTCGTGAGCCATATCCCCGTCCTCGGCATAGAACATGGAGCCGCGGCGGCGTGTGACTCCAAAGCGGAGCACGACCAAAGCTTGCTCAGCGACAGCCGCCTCCGTGCCGCCGAGGCGAAGGGCCGCAGGCCGCGAGCTTTGCGGCCGTCGGCGCGGCCCCACGGCCGCTTCGCTCTCACAGGGCCGTCGGCGCCGCCTTCCGCAGGCTCTGCTGTGTCCCACAACATTTTTTTTTTTTATGAAAGAAGAAAAGGAAAGACGAGAATTAAAAGATACAGTGGAAAAAGGAATGGGGTTAGTCCACAAAATGTGTGGCATGAGACCCTGTAGATAGACTAGCCCCGGGCCACAAAGTGGAGTTTGAACTTTGTTGTAGGAGCCAAAGTACAGGAGAGGATAGGAGTAGTTACTTGATTCATGATATCTAAAACAGAAAAACGTATCACTTTCTCTGTGAAAGTACAACTGGTTCTGAGGCCTCAAAATTTCTCCTTTGATTTCTCATAAGGAGACACAGGATAACTTGTGAACTTCTTAATTAACATCCCTACTGAATCCATACTAAATATGGCAATGGACTTCATAGGGTGTTTTTTTTTAAGATGCCCTCGATGCAGGCCTATAACGTGACATCCTGTGCCCCACCAAAACCAGTTGTGATGTGGGTGTGTTATGTGTAGCTATATATATTGTCTGCTTTTGTTGTAAGCATGTAACATGTACATATTCATTACTCAGATTTAATCCAGGGATAGAGAGATTTTCAAGTATCTAAGATGCTAGCTCTCCATCCTGGTTGCCCCTTAGAAAGAAGCATCTGTGGAGCTTTCTAAAAGTGAACACATCAGAGTCCCTCCTTGAGATTTTGATTTCTTCAGTTTGGAGAGTGGGATCTGGGCATCTGCCATTTGCAAAGTTTTAGGAGTGATGCCTGTGCATAACATGAGGATCATAAAGGAACTGGTGAATTGCTGTCTTTTCAGCTAGATTCTTTAATAAATAATGTTTGTCTCAAAAATAAAGAAATAAAAATTTAAATAAATAAATAACGGAGCAAAGGGCTAGATGAACGTGGCTACGGAATCAAGATGCCACCATTTACATCACAAGATGTGACCTGGGAAATTTAACAACTGAAGATGTTCCCACTTCTTCCTTGGAGGTCATTCATTTTCCCCTCCTCTGGCTTCCATGAATAATATAGATGTTTAATTTTTCCCCCTTTGGTCCTTTGCCCTTTGAATCCACCCCAGCAAAAACGCTCAACTCTATGGCACTAGAAAATGTTGTGAAGAGCTTTACCATGTTCCAACATTTGTGTATTTATATACTTATTTTATTCTTGACCTTCGTTTGAGCTTTTAAAAATTTCCTTAGTTTCCACTGTCATTTTCTACATGTGTTGTCTCTGCCTTCTTTTTGACAGCTAAGGTACCTTGTTTTTCTCATAAATTTTATTTATTTATTTTTGGCTGCGTTGCGTCTTCGTTGCTGCCCGCGGGCTTTCTCTAGTTGCGGTGAGTGGGGTCTACTCTTTGTTGTGGTGCGTGTGCTTCTCATTGTGGTGGCTTCTCTTGTTGCAGAGCAGGGCTCTAGGCACGCGGGCTTCAGTCGTTGTGGCACAACGGCTCAGTAGTTGTGGCTCACAGGCTCTAGAGTTCAGGCTCAGTAGTTGTGGCACGCGGGCCTAGTTGCTCCACGGCATGTGGGATCTTCCTGGACCAGGGATCGAACCCGTGTCCCCTGCATTGGCAGGCAGATTCTTAACCTCTGCGACACCAGAGAAGTCCCTAAGTTACCTATTTTAAATGAGATGCTCCTAAAATACAGGTCAAGGACTCCCTACCTGTAGAAAAACTCTCTAAGGATAACATAAGGAACTAGTGACAATGGTTATGTCTAGGCAGTGTAGAAACGTGGAGGAGAGTGTTTCCTTTTCATTCAGTAACCATCTGTTTGAATAATTTTTGTCCATGAGCGTGCATTGCTTTTATAATTTATAAACTGGTTAAAAGATAAAATATCTATACTCATCATGGCAATTCTAGCAGGTCTTAAAGTTTTAATGAAATATGAATGCAGTTAGTTTATGCATATGTTTATTCTAAACAAATGAACAATCTCATTGTTCTAAGATACCACACGTAATGAATCCAGTATTCCACCTTTTGAAGCATCTTATAGGTATCTGAGATTAAATACTGGTCAGTGATTCATACTGGGGTACGTTTATGGGTGGAAGATGACTGAGCTGCTTTTGTATCTGTAGCTTTCCACTTTGAATGACACACCCCCAGTAAGCATTTTAATAACACAGGAAGTGTTTCCGTCAGTGGGTCAAGAGAACCACTTCCATCACAGCTTTCCGTATTTTTGTTCATTTTCTTCGCTCGTGGCAGTGTTCACATTTGGAACCTGTTTCACATGCTAAGGGTCCTCCACCTCGACTACAGCTTTTTGCTAATTCTTCACATCCCATGGTCCCACCACATTTCACTCTTTGCATTTCCAAACTTTCTCTTCAAGGTTTTCATGTCATTTTGGTCCCAGGGTTTCATTCCCATGTCAGTCTATCTGATCCTGCCTCTAATTTGTCATTAGCATTTCTACTCTGGCTTGTTTGTTTTGAGTTTCTGCAAATAGTTCAACCATTGTCAGGCATGTTTTAACCTTCAAGTAAATAAATGTCTGCCTAGAAGTGCATAAAGTTATTTGACTCCATAAAAGAATACTCACAAACACATGCTGTTCTTCATAAACATTCTGTGTTACTGTATTAAGTTGATAATTGGTAAGATATGTTTAAATTTGCACATTGTAGAAACTGTAAGTTTAATTCCCAGCAGAGTAAGTGTATAAATACTCAGAGTCATACACGATTCTATGGAGATGCACTGTTTATCTGTAATCTGTAACATTTAAAAATTAGCCAAAAAGGCTGAAAGAGGGTTCTTCCTATGTTTTCCTCTAAGAGTTTTATAGTGTCCCGTCTTACATTTAGGTCTTTAATCCATTTTGAGTTTATTTTTGTGTATGGTGTTAGGGAGTGTTCTAACTTCATTCTTTTACATGTAGCTGTCCAGTTTTCCTAACGCGTGTATGTGGAATCTAGAAAAATGGTACAGGTGAGCCTATATGCAGGGCAGGAATAGAGACGCAGACGTAGAGAATGGACGTGTGGAGACAGGGTGGCGGGGGAAGTGGGATGAACTGGGAGACTGGGATTGACATATATACACGACCAGGTGTAAAACAGATAGCTAGTGGGAACCTGCTGTGTAGTACAGGGAGCTCAACTCAGTGCTCTGTGGTGACGTAGATGGGTGGGATGGGGGGTGTCGGAGGTCCAAGAGGGAGGGGATATATGTATACATTAAAGCTGATTCACTTCGTTATACAGCAGAAAGTAACACAACATTGTAGACCAGCTATACCCCAATTTTAGAAAAATAAATGCATAGTAGGTAGTCAAAAATAAGGCGTGAAAGAGATCCCCTCCCCCAGTGATTCTCCAACTTCAGTGTGCATCAGAGTCACCTGAGGAGCTGGTCGAAACACTGATTGCTGAACTACTGATTCAGTCGGTCTTCAGTGGAGCCTGTGAATTTTCCTTTCTAACAAAATCCTAGTTGATTCTGATTCTGTTGATCTGGGACCAGATGTTGAGAACCATCGCTATCCCAGTACTCCTCCTGAGCACACAGAAACACTGCATTTCCCAGCTATGCTTATACTTATGTTAAGACCAAATGACTAGGTCTGGCCCAGTGGCATGTGTATGCCACCTCCAAATTGGGCCACACAGCTCCCTGCGTTGTTCTCCACTCTCTCTCGCCCCTTCCCTGGGCAACAGTGGAGACTATGTATTCAAGATGGTGGCCTGCCGAGATGGAGGGTCCCTAGATCTGTGAATTTGTGATGGAGGAAAGCTGCCTTACTCACGTAAAGCTGTCATATGAAAGAAGAATAATCATTTGTTATTTATATCAAGTCATTGAGTTTCAGGGCAGCATTGCCTAACTCACCCTGATATACATGACTTTCACGTGGTCATGAGGTGAGCCAGTTGCCCAGCTCTGAGGCAACTTTTACTATGCAAATTTGAGAGATTGAATGAATCTACCATCTATGCTTCCCCATCCAAAAAAAAAAAAAACTATTTAAATTGACTTATATGTACTTAGCTTAGAGCCACATGTCTGTAGGCTACAAAGAGATTGTTGCTAATCTTTCGGAACATCTCCTAAAGCCACTTTGGTACATTTTGGGGTGATGATCTTTCATCTGAACTTTTCCAACTGCCAACTCCTTGGACTCAATCAATATTCTTGATTCTTTTCCCTTATAGGTTATTACAAAATATTGAGTATAGTTCCCTGTGCTATACATTAGGTCCTTGTTGGTTATTTTATATATAGTAGTGCGTATACGTTAATCCCAAACTTCTAATTTTTCCCTCCCCCGCTTTCCCCTTTGGTAACCATAAGTTTGTTTTCTATGTCTGTGGGTCTATTTCTGTTTTCTGTATAAGTTCGTTTGTGTCATTGTTTTAAATAGGTTCCACATATAAGCAATATCATATGATATTCGTCTTTTTCTCTCTGGCTTACTGACTTGCCTGGGGCATAGTTTACCCTTAGGCATCTTCACAGTTAAGGTTGATGGGCCCTGAGTGACCAACATCTTTCATCGTGGTTATAAGCCTCGAGACCCTCCCAGATGATCCCTGTTGCTTTACCCCATTGCTGGTGATACTTGCTGAATCTGACCCACCCCTATCTCTGGACTCTACCTGGATGTGCATGACCCCTTCCTGTCCCACCAACCTTGAGGAATTTGACCACTTGCCTACTTGGGTATCTGCCAGGCTCTAACACCCCATTTATTTGTCAGTTCTCCTGTCCAGACCTCCACACACAGCGCACTCCATGACTCAAGTAGACTCTAGTCAAACTCTCTTCGCTTTTCATGCAAATGTTATATCATTGCCCCTATTAATGTCTCCTTCACACAGAAGTGAACCAAAAGCAAAGATTTTTCCCAACTATACCTTATGAAAACTGCACTTCCCTCAACCCTTACATGAAATCAAAGCCTCTAGATTACAGAATATAAAAGTTTCACCTTTTAAAATGGTGTTCATTGTTCTGTTGATAAGTAATCATACATTTATTGAAGAGAATTTGGACATTCAGAAGAGTACCAGCCTCTATCTAAAGATAATTTCTTTTATGTTTATTTTATTGCCATGTCATTTAAATATACCCGGCTACTTAATATTCGGTTGCACATTTAGGCCATCATTTATTCAAATAATCCAAGCAAATGTTGCTTCTGATTTTCTTATTATTAGAAATAATGACAGGCTGCACATACCTGGTAATATTTCTAGATCTACCAAAAATCTATTTCTAGATTCTTTGCAAGGGAATCCCTTGGTATAAGTGTATGAACAGTTGATGTAAATACTACAAGAAAGAGCTAAAATATTAAAAGTGGTTGTGTCTGACAGGAAGTTCACTAGATGGGCAACAATGGGCAGAATGCTTTTTTCAGTTATAAGCACTGCATTTGACTTTTTCTGTTTGTGTATTATTACAATTAAAAATAAGCATATTATAAAAATTTTTATTTTTTCCCAAGTGAAGTTATGCGCTCCAAAAGGTGTAGGAACACTTTAAAGAATTCATATTACATATGCATATGAACAAATTGCCCTTCTGAAAATTCATAAATATTTACCCTCCCCTCAAAAATGTAAAACATTTACCTTCCTGAAAAAGCCTCTACAAACTAGGTATTTCTTTTTCCTTTTAAATATTTTCTAATTAGCTTTAAAATGACAAGCAACTTTTATCTGCATTTATCTTACTGATAAGGTTGAATTGCTTTCCTGTCTGATTTACGGTCCATTTGTATTTCTTCTTTTGGCTGTCCCTGCGACATCTGTCCCTTTAGAAGGTGGTTTCCTTATACCAGTGACATGGCCATGGCTTAAACATTTGGGTAATTCTTCTTTTGGAATGACCATCAGAGTCCGAGTTATTTTTTCTTGGATATTCTTAGGACCAGTTAGTTATATCATCAAGTTACGGACAAATTGCAGAGCAACTGCATGGTGATAATCTCAGTTTTCTTTTGTGGTTTTAAACCATCCATGGCAGGAACTGTCAAATAGGCATTCCAGTTACCTGTGGAGCCACGAGAACGTGAACAGAATAAATACGTGGCTCTTGAAAGCCACCACAGTCGTTTGACTGTATCTATTATGGAAGGCTTCTCACTACATCCACCCCATCATTTTACAGACTTCATATTTAATATATTTATGTTAATTAAAAGTTGTCCATTAGTCTGCATGTCAGTCTGTCACGCAACCTTATACACATAGTCTTATACGTAGCAGACACTTAGAAACTGGATCAAGATTGGAGACCAAGCATATTTTTGACTAAATGTCATTCATCCTAAGGATTTTTTTCTGTTTTATTCATCGTTGTATTCCAGGCAGCTAGAAGAGTTCCTAGCACAGACTAGGTGGTCAACAAATATTTATTGACTAAATGAATACGTGATGAAAATATAAATGAATGAATGAACAAACCAACACTTCACAACTGGGCATCAAGACCCAAGCTCTGTTTACCTTCTTTTGTAAAATACAGCACAAGACGGCAAATGCTTTTGAATAATGCAGGTGACAAATACACGATAGAGGCTGAATGGCATTAGAAAAAGGGCAAGCTTCACTTCTAAACTGTGGCTCTGTGCCCTCAGGGAATTTACAGTCTAGTGAGAGAGAGAGAGAGACATTAATCAAATGTTCCTACAAATAAATAGGGAATTAACAGATTTTAAGTGCCAGTCATATAACAGGCTTCCCTGGCCTGGGTGTTCAAGGATGGCTTCCTTCTCTGAGGAAGGGGTATTTCAACCTCATATGGCAAAGGAGGCATTCTGAACACAAATTCAAAGATGAAAATGCATTGGAGAAACAGAAAGTACAAGAGCCAGGAAGCTCAGAGACGGGTGGAGATAAGGTCTTTGTAGCTCTTTGCCATGTGATGAGGGAGAGACACACTGACCCTTACCATCAATAAGGGCTTGGTGACACCTACCTGGTAGGTTTATTGTGAGGATAAAACGTATATGTGTAACTGCTCAATGTCTGGCCCATAGAAATTCCCAGTTATGGTCACTTTTTCCCTCTTTCTTTCCTTTTGTTACCTATTAAGTTCATTAAGAGCCAGAACTTGGTCTTCTATTTCAGTGGGTCCCCCTTAGTGCCTATCCTGGTGTGAACTGCTTGGTAAATGTTCAGTAAATGACAGCTGGGGTTACCATTAGTAACCATTAGTCCGTTGTATACTAGGATTTTACATTTATTTTCTTACTTAGGTTTTCATTTAATAAAAATTGATGTGGATTTATAATACTAAATTGAGTTTCTAACATCTGATACTTTCATATGTGGAATTTTGCACCTTTGTTATCCATGTGGGATTTGGGATTTGATTGTGTGGTTTGGACATGGTTTTATTTTCCAGCAAGTGGAGTGTTGGTTCTCTCAGAGCTTCAAAGCATCTCTAAGATTTAGAATGATGAAAAAATGTAATCTATATATATTTAATTGCAGCATATATTTGCATCAGCATTTTTCTGATAGCTATCAGAAAAGCATATAGAGATTAAATGAATGCATAGAAGTAAAAATATCCTTTCACCAATAATTTGCTGCTCCAACAACAAAGCAATAATTTAGAACTCTAACCTTGTAATTCAGCTGATTAGAGGAATCCAATTCTCTCTTTATTTCACGTTGTGTTGTATCTAATTGATGGAGAAGTCTAAGCGAATCAATATGCCAAAAACTGGCCTAGACAAACTCCATTTCTTTTGTGTCATGTATGCCTAGTTTGCCCAATTTTCAAGTAAAAAAAAAAGTCTGTTTTATTTTTTCCAACTGCCAAAACTACAAACTAAAACTGGGTTCTCCCTCTTTCTCTCTCACATAATTACATAATAAAGTTCCCACATTCCAAACTTCACTGACAATTCTGTTGACAATACACAAGATAGAATAGAATGCATCCCAGCCTTCCTTAACTAGATGAGTCTAAACAGTTGTAAAAAACAAACTTTAATCAGATTTAATGTACTCAGATCCAACCAGATGCTCACAGCAGATCAGAGGAGAAGGAACACACGAAGTGTCACCTTTTATGGCATGATCCTACATGATCTTTTCTTTTTTTCTGGTCATTGATGGTAGATACAAGATAATATTTATACTCCACATATTACCCACAAGTGCTTTTTTTTTTTTTTTGGTCTCTTTCATCCTTCACTTTTTATTAAGAAGTTAAGTTCCTGTTTATCTTACCCCTCAGTTCTTCTTACAGATACAGTTTTGTGTACTGGCCTATTTATAAATTATTAATGTCACATTGGAAAAAACCTTTCAGAACCAGGCCCTCCTGACACGGAACTACTGGTAATTTCAGCCAGGCATCAGCGTGCCCGAAGCACGCCCAGCTCTAGCAGCGAGGGAAGCCTCTGAATCTTCTTCCGCTAGTGACACAATTAACTTCACGTCCCATTTGCCGGCTACGGTGCCCACCTAAGCTGATCCTGTCTGTTAAACCCATGTCAGTCTTTTCAGCCTGCTCAGCTCAGGGAAGCGTCAAAATGTATAGCCAGGCTCCCACGCTTTGGGGTAGAAATGAAAAGATTTGCATTCATCGAACAAGAAAATGGTATTGCTGGCTGTCAGTCTGGAAGGAAGAGCTTTTCTCTCCAACGTTGCACAGGAGGTTCTGCTCAAGTCCCTGAATGTCAGCTCATGCCTCACTGCTGAGCAAGCATCTTCCCCACCTAACCTGGCAGGCAGATGTGTCTGACATGAAAGCAGGCTGCCCTCAGATTGAGCAGGCAGGATGCCCCAAATTGGGGGCCAGTTCTGTTCAACTGAGTAGGTTGCACTGCAGCTTTCTCTAGTGGGAGTTTATGCTGAGATTTGAGCTGTGCCTTCAATGCCAAGGAAATCGAGCGGGAGAAGAGTCTGACAGAGCTGGCTTGTGTGTGAAGACGTAGCGAGGGGCACATCATTTCTCTCACTGGCATCCGACACCCCTTCCCATCTCCCTGCCACATCCCATCCATCATGGAGACCCGAGTGGACCGATACAGTGGTTATGGAGGGAGTTGGCATTGCTTGGAGCCCCAGGGCCCCAGAAAATATCACAGTTGGGACCTATAATTTGACTGTGCATGGGGGTGTTTTGCATTTCACATCTTCATCTGGCTTCTAGCAGCACACATCTGGCTCTGATTTTCACTAAAGTGTTAAAAAAAAGAAAAGGAGAGGAAAAAGAGCAAACTGGCTGTGGTAATCCTGAAGAAGTTATAATTTCCTAAGAGGATAAATCTGCTAAGAAAAACATCTATTTCCAAACCAAATATAAATTGACTTCTATATTTTCTGTTTTCAGTTGTATACGTTGTCTTTTCATTCACAAATATTGATTAAATGCCTAGTCTGTGCCACCACTAAGGTGAGCAAAACAGACTTTTTTTCTGGCCCACAAGAAGCTAACCATCAAAGTAACATTCTCTTCAGTTATCATGAATCATCAGAGTTGGATGTATACAAATCCTTAACATTTCAGACTATTTTACCGTGTCTAAATACCTTACGGCTAAATTTCAGCATCTCGAGTGTAAAATGAGGGGAATGGGTCTGCAAAATCCTTAAGGTACCTGGAAGACGTTCAGCTGGGCTCTGCCATTGGCACCTGTGTGGTGTTGGGGAAGGTGCTTAATGTTTCTGAGTTTCAAACCCTGCATAAGTAAAATGAAATAATGCCCAATTTGCAAGGGTTTGGTTTTTTGTGTTTTTTCAACGGAATGAAGATTGAAGTCTAGCCTGGCCTAATAGTAGTGCAGAATAGAAGTAGCTATTATGGTCTTCTTGCTGTTTTTTCTGTGACTCTGTAAATACGGCTTTCGAGCCAAGGATTTCAGAATGTGTTTTAACAGATTTACCAAAATCCCCTGATTCTGGTATGCCGCAGTTTATAGTAGTCAATAGAATTCAGTTTCTAAAGCATCTCTCTATAGCATTTTTCTTCTTTTATAGACCCACATGCAGGAGCATGGATGAAAAGAGACACGTATGTTCACTTTTGCCTGGTAAAGCAGGGTAAGGCTTAAGATTGCTACGTGCCTACCAAGTTGTCACCAAAGAGCCAGTGACTCCAAAACCGAATTCTGAAGTCACGCTATTTCGGTTTCAAGCAAGCAAAAACACATGACAGTTTACAGAGATCATTTCTGTTCCTCTGGATTTTTCCTTCCATTGTTAGAAAAATGACAAAGATTTTTCTGGGAACTAAATGGTAATAGATGATAATAAGGAGACTTCAGGAAGTTAGCAGATATTTCCTTTCAGAGCCAAGGACACGTGGAAATCAGGCCTCTGAAACATCAGCCAGACGCTGGAAGCTCTCATGATTTGGTTTCATTAAAGATACCAAAGAATAATTAGACCATGAGGGGAATTCTGTTTTCCATTCCCCAGGGAGTAGGATTAGTAAATGACTTTCCATGTCATTCTTTTTTCCACTTCCTGTTTTGTTCCTGTTTGAGAAAATTGCTAAATGGCGGGAACAGAAAGAGTGCGAATACCCAAGCACCCCGAGCTATATGGCTGACTCAAGGAACGCTGCTAGTTTTGTTTTATTCTCGCCAGCCAGATCTAGGCTTTCCTGCAGGCCTGGATGGAGATTCTCTTTTCATCTAGACAGCCAAAATGATAGAACTTTGGGACCTTTCCATTGTTAATCCGAAAAAAAAAAAAGAAAAAAGGAAAGAAAAGATGTATGCATAGAAATAAAATGAAGTTACTTTATTAGTGTCCCTAACAGCTAGACGCAGTAAAACACTGTCACAAATAGGAAAGACTGTGAAGGTTTTCATTGTACTAGGAACTGTACACAATTAAATTGAAATATAAACGTAAGCCAGCATTTCAGTTAAGCCGCTTATTAAAATAATTAGGCCAGTGAAGCAAGGAGTGTGCAAGCCAAGGAAATTGTGAGGTTTGGTTAAAATGCTCTCACTGCAGGTATGTATAGAACTGAATGGGAAAGGAGTTATAAAGCCACAGATTTAGTAAATAAAAAACGTTCTGTGCTGAAAGTCGAAAGACATGGAAAGAACTAAAAAAAAAAAAATTTTTTTTTTAATCTCTACAGGTTTGTAGTAATAGAAATCCTGAGCTGGAAGGGATTTTTGTGAAACCATTTCTAAACTGGCCACAATCAAGTTTCTATTAAAACGTATTTTTCCCTGTGAGTTTTACTTTTTGAAAGATTCCCTTTACAATTTGCACTTATTAAGTAGCAATTAACTTGATTTCCCACTAAGTAAAAACATGATCCTCCAATTAGAGTATTGCATTAGCATGGAATACCTAGTGTTCCCTCTTTCAGCTGATACTGGGTTGGCCAACAAGTTCGTTCGTGTTTTTCAGTAAGATGTTTGGCCAACCCAATATAACAGAAAAATCAGATAAATGTAACATTTAAATTTTCCTGTGTTATCTTATCATGGATAAATGTATGATTTCTGTTAGACTTTTTCTGAAAAGCAAAAATAGGGCAAGGAGGCCCACTGCCACCTTGGAGGGTGACTGGTAGGCACCCACTATCTGTTCCAGCCCCTTTGTTGTAGAGCAGGTTTAATGGCTCAGCCTAAGCTGTACAGTTTAGTACAAGGTCAAAGCTAAAATACAGGTCTCTTGATTTTCAGTCTAGCCCTCTCTTTGCTAAACACCCTGCCGCTTTATAAACTTGTGAGGCTGAGGAATTTTCAGTGCTATTAATTCCAAGATTTTGGAAGCACAACTGCCTTGGAAAGTCTGTAGAAATTGCACTGTAGTAACCCATTTTCTTCTCTGGCCTTCTCATTAAATTTTCTTAATATCAAATTGGTCGTTTTTTTAATTTTTGGTCCCGTGTGCCATGCTGTAATATAAGGGCCACAGTTTCTACTTAGCTGATCCACTGTAAGAACTTTTAAGTCATTGACTCTTCCTTATTTGAGTCATTTAGTTTGAGGCGTGCCCCCCACAAACCCTTCTGTGTGATCAAATTAACAGTAAGACCTAGAAAAACTCAGAAGACACCTCTCTTCAATGACTAATTATGTTAAGATGGCTTCTTTCTGCTGAGATCTACATTTGGAATCCAGCTCTATACTCTGTATGTCCAAGCAAGCTGATAAGCAACTCGGATGTGCTGTTGGGACTTAATCAAGAGTGTGTGAATATGATTTGAGTCCATACTAAATATGTTGAGAACTGTGTCCTTTCAGAACTTTAGGGAGAGTGGAGTTGGCATTAGGAAAGTGATAACATTAAAAATACAGCGTGGCTAAGAATTACAATCGGTGACAGCCACTTAGGAACCCCTGAATCTGGTTAGCACTACTGTAAGCTAGGAAGCCATAGTGCATGACTGGACCATCACACCTGGCAATATCATCTTTTTAGACCACCTGAGCATGCAGTGAATGCATGAAAGGTTGCCGTTGCTTATGGAAGCTCTTTGGAAAATGTGGGCTCCCTGGATGCCACCTAGGCCCCTCATATCATTTAACTTGGTGTGTGTGTGTGTGTGTGTGTGTGTGCGTGTGTGTGTGTGTGTGTGTGTGTGTGTGTGTGTGTGTGTGTGTGTGTGTGTGTGTGTGTTACGCGGGCCTCTCACTGTTGTGGCCTCTCCCGTTGCGGAGCACAGGCTCCGGACGCGCAGGCTCAGCGGCCATGGCTCACGGGTCCAGCCGCTCCGCGGCATGTGGGATCTTCCCGGACCAGGGCACGAACCCGTGTTCCCTGCATTGGCAGGTGGACTCTCAACCACTGCGCCACCAGGGAAGCCCTCATTTAACTTTTTATTTATTTTTGGCTGCGTTGGGTCTTCATTGCTGTGCGTAGGCTTTCTCTACTTGGCGGCAAGCGGGGGCTACTCTTCGTTGCTGTGCTCAGGCTTCTCATTGCGGTGCTTCTCGTTGCGGAGCACAGGCTCTAGGTGCGCGGGCTTCACTGGTTGTGGCTCACAGGCTTTGTTGCTCTGCAGCATGTGGGATCTTCCCAGACCAGGGCTCGAACCCATGTCCCCTGCATTGGCAGGCGGATTCTTAACCACTGCGCCACCAGGGAAGTCCCCCTCATATCATTTAAATTACATTTGGAAAACAGAACGTTTAACAAACTACCATTTTAAGGTGCTGCTGCCGAGGAACCTGTCCCAGTGATGCTTCGTGGAGACATTTGCAATATCTAGCGGGTGTCTCTCTTTCAACATATCAATTAGGAAAAGAGCAGAGGCAGATGTGATATATTAAATGGCCTTAAGATGGATGGCTCTGAAAAATCTCATATTGGCAAGAGTAATTCAAGTTGCCAGGTATCCAGACTTTGCCATGTGATGCCCGCAGAAGTCTGCCGGGGTTTGACTGGTTTACTCTGCTAAATGAAACTGCTGATATGACTGTCGCGAGGTGATTAATAAAGTGCATAAATCTTAACTATGGCAAGAAAGAAGATGAATCGACACACGCATAGATTGGAAATGTAATGAAACCAAATTGAACCTACCAGGATTTGCTGATAGAGTACACAAAAACAATGCCACGTTTAGTGTTCCTCAAGTCCCGTTTTGTTGGCCTCATTTGGAAAATGACCAGGAAGACAAGTTTGGTGTTATTTTTCATTTTCCTGGCATAAGAGACCTGAACCGGCAACAGAGCAGGAAAATAATAATGACATAGTGAATACGTGCCTCTGGTATTTATCATTTATTATTTATTTCCTCCATGTTAATGGAGCTTGGGGAAAAAAAAAAAAGGTTGGTTCTGTTTCCCTCAAAGTTGCTATTGAATGCTATCAGTGATCATATACAAAGTTTTGGTAGTTTTCAAAGTAATTAGAACCCTAGAGCAAATAAACACTAAATGGGCTCTCATCTTTGAAGTTATTTTTTCTAACTAAATAGCTCTGTTCTGCTATCATTATATACTAGTCATTATAAAATTAAAAATCATTTTAAGTGAATGGATGCTTTTTTAAGAAGCATTTGTTTCTTGCTAATTATTATGAGCTAATTTTAGTTTATGATGGTCTTCAAGAAATCTGAAATCACTGCCTTAGAGCTCTAGTCCCCAGTGGTTGCAAGTGTCAATTCCGGAAGGAAAAAAAAAAAAATAACATTGATGGGGAAGAGGGTCCAAAGCAATGAAAACCTGAATTTTCATGACTTTGAAAATATCTGACTTTCTGAAGGTCATCACAGACAGATGGCATAAAAAAAACTGTCTTGTGGACCAGCGCTACTAGAAGCTAACTGTGACCTTTGCATGTTAATTAATGTCTCTAAGCCTCAATTTTTGCATTTTTTAAAGGGAGATAATAATATCTACCTTGCAGCATTGTTTTGAGGATTAAAGATAACATCTGTAAAATTTTTCGCACAGGAGCTGACATCATTTTAGTAGCTATAATTATTAACATCACCTATCATCATTTCCATTTTTTCCATGATAAGAAAATGTACTACTGCTCAGAGGCCCGAACTTGGTCTTCAGGACAGTCAGTCCTTGGCTTCTTGTGACAGTGTTGTTTTTAATGGCAAACTTGTTTCTACCAAGAACACGGCATTTAAGTTAATCTGGAAAAGTGACAGTTTTCCATGTTATTTTTCTACCCTATGGGCCAAAGCCAGGTGAATGTTGGGAAGAATGTGACTATACAGACCGTATGATTTATGAGGGGCTTTCCCATGAACGAGCAAGTTCTTGAAAGCCCACCCAGTCATAATTTCACACAGGCCTACACTTTCTGAATATCTCTCTCGGACAATAAGGAAAGCAAACAGTAAAAGAGGTAAACAACAGTAACAGAAAACCAAATCATCAAATACGGAAAACCGCTACAGATGTGCCTCCTAAGTGTCTCTTTTCCCCTAGTTCTCTCTTCTTGTACTCTTTATTACAAATTAATATCATGAGTAAAACAGGTTAATAAAACCGGGGTGCCAGGTGTCTGGTCAGGAGGGAGAGGTGATGAATGTCACCTTCGGGGTCTCCCTCTAACTCCCAGCACTATCCCAACTGTCTTCATCGGTAAACTCTTTCCTTTTACTGACCTTAGCTCTTTGCTCTGACTTCTCATTTTTCATTTTATTGTTGGTTTAGACAACATTCTTCCTAGTTTCTTGGTTTCCAAGTACTAAGTTTACTGATCGTTCCTTATATTCTAGGCCCTGAAATGCTTCACATGTAGTATCCTAATTAATCCTCAGAACAAGTCAGTATTACAGCTGAGGAAAAAAAAAATGTCGGGTCATAGAGATACTAAGTACCAGGTAAGCAAGTAAGGGCTTGAGTGAGCTCCTTCAAGTACATGAGACAAGGCTACCTTCCTAGCTATATTCAACGTGGTGGGTACAGATTGGAATATCCTGATGGAATATCCACCAGAAAAAGCACATTTTGATTCTAAGTGTAGATGCTATGAAGGGCACTTAGACTGTGGATCCTTGGTCTGACTTGTCCAAAGTTCAGCGGAATCTATCCAGTTCCTTCAGTGCATAGATGTTGATCAAGAGTCACAAATCCAACCGACTCTCCTGCTTTCTTCCTTCCTCCTTGGATCCATCCTCTTCTTACTCACAGCTTCCTGGTCCCACCACTCTGGCTTCCCAGGTAAAAGGGGCAGGAGAACCCTGCCAGCTTAGGACACATCACCTCAGGGGCAATGGAAGAACATGCTCTCATCTCAGTGGAAGAAGGGCGTGGTAGTGTAAGCCTTTATTATTTTTCTTAAAGATACTGGAAAGAAAAAGAAAAGGTTGGATGGTTTTCAGTGGAGGGATTGATGAGAAACAGGAAACCACATTCAGAGATGAAAAGGCCCCAAAAGAGACAAGAAAATTGCCCTCCCTAACTGCATCTCACTCAGAAGAGTCCAACACAGCTTTCTAACATACGTTTCCCCCCGCCCCACCCACTGAACTCAGACACTACATTTATACAACCAGCCATGGTGTGTCCTTCACCAAGTATCAGACAAGGGTTGTCACAGGATCAGAGTTTTGTAATCGTAAGAGCTATCAATTTGTACACCCACTCTGTGCCATGTATGGGACTAGGTCCCATTCAGTCTCTGCAGTAACTCTGTGACGTTGGTAAATTTTTATTACCAGCTTACACAAAAGCCAAGGCTGAACAAGTTTAATCAGATTGTTTACTGACATGTAGTTAGAAATGAGCAAATCTGGTATCGAAACTAAGCTCTGTTGTCTCCCAAGACTGGCCGTTTCCACTATGCCACATCGTCAGTGACAGGACAGCTTTTCAAGCATGCCATTCCAAATTCGTGGGTCTTTTTTGGAAGGATGGCCATAAAATAGGGAAAAGGGTTTTAGGAAAATCTGTTGATGCCGCAGTAACCTGAGAAAATAGCATTGGTTTCTCTTTTTTTTTTAATGGCAACATTCAGTGGTCATTAAATACAACAAACCTTCAAGCTGCTCTATGGGTTTTTCTGCTTACCTACTGCTTTTTTAAAAAATCTGTGTCCTCCCCAAAGTTAGTATGACCACTATAACATGGGGACTAGGAGATTCTCAAGGAAGGTTGATTCAAGACTCATGAGTGCCCACAGCATAATTTGGACAAAATGGATTTACAAACCACTCTGAGTTGGGAGATCCAGTCCACAAGTCCACCCACGCAACCCATATTCCAGGCTCTTTCTTGTGACCATTCCTGAACAAACATGGCTAAGAGCAGAGAAACTGAATAGGAAATCAGGAGGAGCCTGCCTGAATATAACAGGATATGATACCACATAACACAGACTCTGCCCCCAGATGGCAGTTAGAGGGAACTTGGGCCAGATCATTTATCTCTGCCTGGGATCGTGTAGTTCCCAACAACAGATGAATTTTTATCCACTGCTTCTCCAAGATTCTCCTATAGCCTGTTTTCTAGAAAACAATGATGTGAGTATCCATATGTCACCTCTGGCAATGTAAGAGAATTTAATGAATTTTATACCATCATTTCCAGTCAGCCTTGATGTTCCATTTTTTTAATATACATATTTATTTATTTATTTTTGGCTGTGTTGGGTCTTCATTGCTGCACGCGGGCTTTCTCTAGTTGCGGAGAGAGGGGACTGCTCTTCGTTGCGGTGCGCGGGCTTCTCATTGCAGTGGCTTCTCTTGTGGAGCACGGGCTCTAAGCGTGTGGGCTTCAGTAGTTGTGGCACACAGGCTCTAGAGCACAGGCTCAGTAGTTGTGGCACACGGGCTTAGTTGCTCTGTGGCATGTGGGATCTTGCTGACCAGGGCTCGAACCTACGTCCCCTGCACTGGCAGGCGGATTCTTAATCACTACGCCACCAGCGAAGTCCCCTCCATGTTTGTCTAGATAGAGTAAGAGGGACTATCTCGGATCCCTTACGGATGAAGATTGGAGGGAACAGGGATACATCAGGCAATCAGAATCTCTCACTTGTCAATCTAATTGTGCAGATGTTCAAAACAGGATATGCTGCTTCTTGTCCAATTCAGTGTGAAATTTTATGGAATCATGTTGCTTGAAGGGAAGTTATGAGATCATCCTAGGCAGTTCTGCCTCAAACCAGGTACACCCGCAACTGTAAAACAGAGAGATTGGCTTGTTTCCTCTGTCCTTAAGAAGGGCAAGAAACCTGGAGCCTTCTTCATTTTATCATAAAGGGGGGCAAAAAGTGATCATCAGTGTTGACCATAATGAATCTAAAGGAGTATATTTGGAAAGGCTTCATTTTATAAGCTTGGTGGATAGACGATTTGGCAGTCTTTTAAAGTCACCTTTATTTTACCCATTTTGTTGACATGAAATCTGTGACTCGTAGTCACCTCTGTTCTTTGAAAATGAGCTCCCACATCTTCCAGAATGTGATGCATTTTACTTGAGGGTGCCAGCAGGCATCTACGGACCAGAAAGCACTGTGTCTCCACGCTTACAACTTATGAACAGAAACATTCAGGAATAGGGGAATTTTCTGAGTGAAACTCCCAGATAATGAGAGTAGAACCCTACTGTCCAACCCCAGGGCAAGCCCCATTCCATATTTATGTCTGTATTCCACGTTCATCTCCTCTGTTTATACGTTGGCTATCTGAAGTCTTTATTCATTCTCTTTCCCCCCATCTCTCCAAGTTCTAGCCATACTAAGGAGACCCAGGGGAAACCCTTTCTCTTTACAGAAGGCTTATCACTGGAGTCTAAGATGTACCTCCCTTGCCTAGAGTTCCGTGCTTGGTGGTTCTTACTCTTGTCTTTAGCTCCCTCTCACCAGTTAGTTCAGGTGTAGCCAGTGGGCTTCATCTTACATGTCAGTTCGGACTGGGTGCGGCTGATTAGACAGAGGTTACAAGGCTGCGTGTGGAGTCTGTGAGGAGGATGCAGTGATGAATTAGCAGCGTCTTTCATGAGTATGGACGTAGGAATAGAACACTCGGGCTGTGTATCTACCCTTCCCTAACCAGCTCATAAACATGAGTATGGACGTAGGAATAGAACACTCGGGCTGTGTATCTCCCCTTCCCTAACCAGCTCATAAACATGAGTATGGACGTAGGAATAGAACACTCGGGCTGTGTATCTCCCCTTCCCTAACCAGCTCATAAACATGAGTATGGACGTAGGAATAGAACACTCGGGCTGTGTATCTCCCCTTCCCTAACCAGCTCATAAACATGAGTATGGACGTAGGAATAGAACACTCGGGCTGGGTATCTCCCCTTCCCTAACCAGCTCATAAACACCAGAGAATAAGGATCTTTTACTTTGGATTTTGTACCCTTTGCACACCTGGTGTGGTTCTGATATCAGGAATGAGTTCTAAATGAGTCTGGAAAGCAATATCTGACTTTACCCAAAGATAACATTATCTCTAAAAGTAAAGTACCAGAGAAGGAGTACCGTGTATTTTTCTCCATGACTCCTGGCCAAGTATCAAGATAAAGTGAAATTCCACATGCAGCCACACTTAGAACTAGATTTTAATTGTGATACGTCTGCGCCCAGTGAAATTTTTATTGTTTGTATATTTAATCCATCCAATTAAATATGGAGCAATTGTCCAGCTCCTTCTAGCTGTTGCCTAATTTGGCCTGAAATGATATGCCTAAAGGAAAAAGAAAAAAATAAAAATATGTATCTGGCTGATGTAAAAATGAAATGAAAATATTGCAGGGAACCATAGCTAATGAAAATCACCTGCATGATAAAAAACAGTCATATTTGCTTTGAAAACCTGCACCTCTTCCTTGAATTTCTAGAGGGAACGACTGGGTGGTGTCGACTAAAGCATCCAGATCCTGACCCCTCTCTAGTTGCGGCAGATTCCAATAACATTTGAGGTTCATTCTCATTTCATAAAGAATAAACACTCCCCTATTGTTACAGCACTTACTGCCAGGGTTAATTGGAATTTCAACTTCGACAATTTCTGTAGGCTTCGAGCAAAATATCGTATGCGTGAAAGACAAGAGAAATAAATTGTAGGAGACTGACAGGTTGGGTTTACACAGAAGTTTCTCATTCTTTGGATGAAAGTTCTTGAGCTGATAGAAGAAAGAGACAGCTGCCGGGGCCCAGCTTTTAACCTGCGCAGCAGACAACCTGCACTAGCCTACATAGGAGAGATCAAAGGGAGAGAGAGCCTTTGCCCGCCTTGGGCTAAACGTCCTTAGAAAAATGGGAAGAACGGTGGACTTAGTATTAGAAGCCCTGAGTGCAAGTTTCTCCTAGATGTCTGACCTTGAGCATGTGACGTAGCCACTCCAAACCTTGATTTCCACTCTGAAAAAAAGAAAATTGTTTTTACTTATACCATAGGGTCAAGATGGTCAGATAAGAAAATGGAAGTGAAAGAACCTGATGAACCGTAATCAAGGCAAATCAAGCTGTTACCATCCTAATATCACTCAGCTCCAGTTGCTTACCCCATCTCCAGATAACGTGCCTTAAAACAGAGTCATTAAAGTCTTTCTTCAGTGGTATTGACCTTGTTTCTGCCAAAAGCACCTGAAGGGTACAATTCCTGTATGTAACAGTGGCTTTTCTCTACTAGATGGTGAGAGAGGAGATGTAGTTTGAAATGACCCCCCGGCGAGAACCATAGCCTTTCATGTAGAAAAAATGGACGGTGAGCACATTTGGGGAGGGTAGAGGAGATGTGGGTTTAGAAATTGGGGAAGGGTTTTTAACCATCCCTGGAATCATACTCAGTAAGGGGTCTACTGAGTCAGCCTGAGGGAGTCTACATTTAAGATGATTGAAGCTACTCAGAACTCTGCCATCTTGTTTCATGGCCTGATTCAGAACCCCTGGCCACCCAACGCAGGTTTCTAAACTATTTCTAGGTGTATCGTATTTACAGAGACGACTGGCATTGTAGATTATATATCCCCTTTCTTTCTGGTCTAGAGCTTCTCTCTGGTCTAGATTACATATCCCCTTTTCTCTCTCTGCCTGTATGCCAAACGTCAGCAATCTATTCCTAAAAATGCCTAGTGTCTATTAGAAGACACTTACTCATTCACCTATTACGTATTGTGTACCTATCACAGAGCAGGTTCTGTGCTAGGAATTGACAATCAAATGGCAAGCAAGATGGAGTCACTGTCACATAGCATTTGCATCCCTGGCTCCACAGCCACTGCACACAGGAAGGCCCATGAAGGAAGGAGACCACCCCTCTGGCCATGTGTGATGCTGCATTTTAAAAGAGCACTGGATTCCAAGTCTTTGTGGAATCTCAGCTCTCTCTCTCTTACTAACTTACCATGTGATCTTTCTCATTCAGTTTCCTAATCTGTGAAATTACAGGCTGAAATGAGTTCCCTTAGGACCCTTTCAATTCTAGAATTACCTGCTTCCTTGGCCTTAAAAAAATCTGTGCCTCAGTTTCCACATTTGTTAGAGAAATTCTGATTTTTGCCCTACGACCACCACTGCCTGTTTCTGAAATTGAGTTTAGAGAATACGTTGAGTTTGAACAACATAAGGTGCCCAGGTAAACGTAAGATGCTGCTAAGATTATGATTAGGATGCGATCACTAACATAGGACAGAGGAGGGCAGGCTTGCAGTTTCTGCTTGGGGCCCCAGAACGTGCACCTCTGCTGCTTCAACTGAAAGCATGGAGCTACCTGCCGCTGTGCGGTTGGCTGACAGAGCCGGCAATTACTAAGAACTCTTATTTCTACAGAACCTCCCCACCAGAGTGCTTGGAGCACGATACATATACAGTAATACAGTCAACATAAGTCTCAGTTGCCTAATGAGAAAATAACCTCCTGTCACCATGTATGTGTGTTCCCTAGAAACTAGGTTCGAACTGGTTTCTTCTCGTTTCTGAAGAACGCTTGAGCCTTTTCTTTCCCTTCTGCTGCTGCTTGGAGCTGGCTCTTGGGAGCAGACCTACAGTTTTTTCTTTCTCCTAAGTCTGATTGTGCAGAGTCACAATCCCCTCTGGGTCATTAAATACCACCCCCAGCATCCTGGCTACCTCGGCCATATTTCTGTTGAGGCCTGTAATATGAAATCACTGGGAGGCATCAGTAATGATAATTTTGTCCTTGATTCTATCCCAAACTCAAGTTTAGCATAGAGTGGCCAGTGCAGCTAATCAGAGATGAGCTCAGTGCACTTTGAGGGGCCGCGCTCCTCTCTGAGTTGCTTGGCTACAAAATGGCACTAGGAAAATGCTTTGCATTTGCCATGACACCCTAACAACTGAACTGAAAGGTATATTTTGACTAAGAATGAGGACGTTGTGCCGTCATTGACACAGGGATTCGCTTTTGGAATTCCTTGCTCAGCTAAAGAAAATGTTGTGGCTATTGATTTCGTGGTTGATCTGGGCACTCGAGACAGAATAAAGCCTACACGCATTTATTTTGCTCCTCCCATCGCCATCATGAAAATGACAAGATGGCCCAGTCCCCTGTGCACGTGGAGAGAATGTACAAAGGTCAACTCAGAATCTCAGTAGTGTCATTTCGAAGGAAATCATTTGCAGACAAGAAATTTGCCAAGGTTAAGTCACGTGTGTCTGTGCGTTTACATACGCGGTTGTCTGTGGTCAGCGTGTCTGCTTAACCAACCACTTCTTTGGTGAAGCGAATCCCACAGCACCAAACTGCCCACCTCCCCTTAGCTGCCCCCAAAAAGACACAGAAATCTCAGACACACGAGGAAAACAGAATTCTGCTGCATGGAAATCAGCAAAATGCATGAGATACGCATGTCCAGATTACGGTGTTAAAACAGACTTTTTCCATATTCCCCCTTAGGTATATAAAGCACTGACAGTGCGCCCCACAATGTCAGAACAAGGAAGGGGTGGGAGAATTAACCATTTCAGTTTTGTATACGACAGCCCTAGTCTTGGCTACAGTTCAAAGCATACTTCAAATGTGAACCAGAAATGAGTGGTTAAAATCATTTAAAAAGATACAGTGTTTGCATCACTTCTCCTGTAACCGTTTCTTATTACTGTTAATCATAAGCATTAATGAGAAGCTGCTAATATATGATTATTGCCTAATATAAAAATACACAAGGGCACACCCCGTTTGATCTAGATTTCCGTTCCAGTTTAGCATGGGAAGGTGTTAGGATTTTTTCTTTTCATGTGTATTCAATTAGTAAGAAAGAGCTATTGGTCTAATCAGTAGAAGGTCTTAAAATAATAAAAATAACACCAGCTGATCGTAATTTGTTTCAGAAAAACAGTTGTTATGCTTTCCATCCCAAAGAGGGAAAAAATTGTCAGGGGTGAGCACTTCTGAGCTTTTTGATCACTTGGAATTCATATTCATTTTTGCATTGGAGGCCGAAGCAGGCCCAGACCCAGATGTGCAGTTGATTTTCGTTCAATTTCAACTCTTTGGGGAAAATTACACAGAATTGCCTAATTATTTTCCTGAATGCCCAGATTACATAAACACACCCATTTCTTTTTTTTTTTTTTTTTTTTGCGGTACGCTGGCCTCTCGCTGTTGTGGCCTCTCCCGTTAACGGAGCGCAGGCTCCGGACGCGCAGGCTCAGCGGCCATGGCTCACGGGCCCAGCCGCTCCGCTGCACGTGGGATCTTCCCGGACCGGGGCACGAACCCGTGTCCCCTGCATCGGCAGGCGGACCCCCAACCACTGCGCCACCAGGGAAGCCCACCCATTTCATTTTAATAAGACAGCTGGAGCTACGCACTGGGAGAACATGCTAGTACCTTGCTTTCTCTAAATTGTATTTGGGGGCAAACCTTGCACGAGGAAGGATTTAGATCCTTTTATATCCTAGAGTGTGACAACATCTCATGAGCCACTTTGCAAATACACGTGGCTACATAGAATGGAAACAATGCACCTTTGCTTCCCTTCACTTTATCCTGCCATGTTCGTCTCTTTGGTCATGTATGAAGTCTCAGAATAGAAAACTTGCCCGACTTAGTTTTGCATTTGTGATCACTGACTCTAAATTATAGTGATCCAAACTTTAGCCCCTTCCCATAGGGCTTGAGAGTAAGCTGTTTCTGGAGATGTTGCTTTCAACCTGGTTTTAAGTAGAAATGGTTCTCTTCCACTGGTAAGGCAGCCAGTGACCAATGAAAATGGGCCCATGTACTATCTTTATGGTTTGTTTTCTGTGCTGCCCACATGCTGGAGTTCTCTTGGATCCACTTTAGACATTCAAGTTCAGCTAGGGAAAGGGGGACCTGTGGAAAGACAGGGAGAGAGAGCCTTTTCCTCAACCCTTGGCCTGTGGTAAATTCCAAAGTGATAAAGCAGAGAGATTAAATAAGATTAACTTATCTATGGCATTCTTGGGTCATCCATTTTGGCAAGTTTGCTTCCAATAATACTTTAGGCTTAGCTTGCAGGGCTACACGGGCTCTTGCATGAACAAATACGTTGTATTTAATGAGAATGAGAATGTGAACCAGCATCAGGAAGTTTTCACGCAAGGCTTAATTACTTTCAGAGGTTTGAAGAGTATGAAATATGAGATACTTGGTCAAAAGTAAAAATGGCAATTAAAAATAAAAGTTGCTTGACGTTAGGACCCAAACAAAGGTTTGCTTTGAAAGCATTTGTTTATGTTATCACCGTTTATGTTTTCCCACAATCTGGTCTTTTTCTGGAGTCAATAAATACCATGTTTGCTAATAGAATGAGTGCTAGCAATTAGCAGAGTTCTAACCAACGCTGGGTAAATAGCTGCATTGTTCCCTATGAAAATTACCAGTGAAGAACTAACCAGCATTGTTTTTACCAGCTCTGGAAAGAATCCCTCAGAGCTCTTTACTTGAGGAAAAGCCACAGGAGTCAGGATAAAGGGCATGGACTCTGGAATTCAATAAGCAAGAGTTTGAATCCCAATTCAGTAATTTAGTAGTCTCAAAATGTGGTCCCGTGTATAAAATGAGGATAACAATAACTCTTTCATGGAGTCATTATAAAGATTAAATAAAGTGAGTATAGGAAAATAATATACATAGTAGAAGGGAAAGCATTTTATTAGGGTTAATCCTTTTTGTTTCCTTGATCTCTGAATAATATCATCTGAGAGTAGAATTCTGCACATTTTATAGGAGACATACAAAACAAATATGTTAATTTTTCCCCATTGTCTCAGGCCTGCATAAACCTGTCAAAACAACATAAGGAAATGAATGCATCAGAACCAAAGCATGGTCTTTCATTTCTAGCAAGACGAATGACCAAGCTATTTAGAGAAAAACCCTCCCAGTTTGCACTTAAGCATGCTAGGTGATGACAGATTGACAGATCCATAGATCAATAGATAGGCAGATGGACATAGAGATACAAAGTTAAGAACATCCAGAAAGCTCTGCTTCACAGGGGTGAGCAAATCCTGGAGCTGGCATTTATGGTCTAGGTTTTAGAACTTTGCACATGTGAAGAGAGATGGACAGGAGTTAAAACCTGGACTCTGAGCAGGTTGGAGGTTGAATCAGATGTCCTTCACAAAAACCAAAAACCCAGGAGTCCAAAGGGTGACATTCTCAGTAGGCGAATTAGGAAAAATAAAACGCACGCCACGGAAGACTTGCTTTCCGTGACTCCAAGTGATGGAGGTTGCACGTCGTCTGATTTCTAAACTTGTGGAAGAAAAACTGCAAAGAGAGAGAAGAACTTCAAAAATCCTCAGAAGTCAAGAGGGAAAAGTGATAATAGAAGTATAGAAACAGTGGAACAGATGCCACAAAATAAAGTTGTGGAAATGTATCCAGTTGTTTTAGTAACCAAAATCAATGCAATTGTATTATCCTTCCCTACTAAAAAGACAGTAATTGTCAAACTAGATTAACACACGTACACACACTATCAGACAAAATCCAGCTATGTGTTGTTTAGAAGAGACATAGAATGGTTGAAAGTAAAGGTGAGAAAAAGGTATTCCAGGCAAACATTAACCTAAAGGAAGCTTTCATTAGTACAATAATAATATCAAACAAAAACAGAATTAAAGCCAAAAAACACTATGCTAGAGATAAGGAGGTGTACTGAATTTTCTTAAAAGTTAACATTCTTCAGGAAACTGTAGTAGTGTTGAATTTATATGTAATAAATAGTATAGCTTCAAATTGTAAAAACAAGTCTATAGAATTACGGTGAGAAATACATGACTCCACATCATAGTAGGGAATTTTTACCTTTTTTTAAAAATTTTATTTATTTTTTGGCTGCATTGGGTCTTCATTGCTGCGTGTGGGCCTTCTCTAGTTGCGGCGAGCGGGGGCTACTCTTTGTTGTGGTGTGCGAGCTTCTCATCGCGGTGGCTTCTCTTGTTGTGGAGCACAGGCTCTAGGTGTGTGGGCTTCAGTAGTTGCAGCACGCGGGCTCATCAGTTGCAGCACGTGCGCTCTAGGGCACACGGGCTTCAGTAGTTGTGGCACACTGGCTCATTAGTTGTGGCTCACGGGCTCTAGAGCGTAGGCTCAGTAGCTGTGGCACACAGGCTTAGTTGCTCCACAGCATGTGGTATCTTCCCAGACCAGGGATTGAACTCATGTCCCCTGCGTTGGCAGGCAGATTCTTAACCACTGTGCCACCAGGAAGTCCCATATTAGAATATAGAAAACTAGAACAACACAATGAATAAGCTTGGCCTCAAGGACATATATAGAACAGTCTTCTGACAGCTGGAGAATAGAAATTCCTTTAGGGGAGACACAGAAAATTCATAAAAATTAATCATATTCTAGGGCATAAAGAAGGTCTCAACAAATGTTAAAGAATCCATTTGATCACACAGAATATAAACAAATCAGTCATAAAAAGATAAATGTATGTATGGAAGTTTTAAAACCCACTTATAAATTACCTATGGATCAAAGAATAAATCATAATGGAAATTATGTAAATTAGGTGATAATATAAGTAATACTTCAGAAAATATGTAACAAGAAGCTAAAGCAATACTTAAAGAGAAATTTATAGCCTCAAATGCTTATATTAGAGGAAAAAATGTACTGAGTCATCAACTGAAAAATTTGAAAAAGAGCAGCAGAGTAAACCCAGAGATACTGGCGGAAAAACTAAGATAACAAAAACCAATGAAATTGAAAACACAAATAGAAACACCATTACTTTTTGAAAATTATAATGAATTAATGAGATTGATCACACACAAAAAATTGCACGAATAAACAACATAATGGGTATAAAGTCTGTAGTTACAAATGCACAAGAAGTTAATTAGATAAGGCAAAATTATAAACTACTTTATGCAGGTAAAGTTGAAAATTTAGGTAAAATGGACAATCTCAAAATACATAAAAATAATCAAGACTCATTTGAGAAAAAATGGAAAATCTGAATGATCCTATCATGAGAGAAATAAAATCAGTAATTAAATTATTTTTCTACTGGAAATCACTAGACCAGAAGGTTTTACATATGAGTTATGCCAAATATTCAGTTCCGAAATACATGAACTGTTTTAGACAATAGTAAAAGAGGGAATAATCCCAAACTTATTCTACAAGGCCAATATTAACCGTGGATCCAAAACTTGACACAGACAGTATGATAATAAAATTATTCACAATTCAAATATCTAGAACATTAACAGGTAAAAAGAACATTAGCAAACCAAATTAAGCAATGGATTTTAAAATGATGTATCATAAATTTGGTTTACCCCTGGAAGCAAGGTTAGTCCATTATTAGAAAATTAATGTAATTCATCGTATCTGCTGACTGGAGAAAATCATATGTCATCTCAATACATATCAAAAAATCATTCAGTAAAGTTTTACAACCATTCATGATAAAAATTCTCAGCAAACTAGGAAGCGAATGGAATTTTCTTAACCTAATGAAGTATATCTACAAAAAACTTACGGCGAACATCGTATTCAATGGTGAAATACTTTCAGAAGCCCCTTTAAAACCAGGAACAAAATGAGGCTAGCTATCACTATACGTATTCAAAATAGCTTTGGAGGTTCTAGTCTAGAGAAGTGTGGCCTAGTGAATAATTTGTATACCAAGAGCCATGCACCAGAATGTTCAAAACAGCTTTGACTTTAATAGCATAAAACTGGAAATTACCCAATTATCCTTTGACTTAGAATGGATAAACCAATCTTGGCATCTTCATATAATGTCCTCCTATCACAGCAGGAAAACCAGTGGATCTTATTATCTATTTGTGTCCACATGGGTGAATAGTGTTGACCAAAAAGGCTAATCACAGAAAAATACGTATATAGTATCATTCCATTTATATGAAGTGTCCATAAAGTTTATAAATGGGCAAACTTTATGTTTTTTTATGTGCTAAACACTATTCTTTTTTGTTAATTTAAAAAAATTTTTATTTTATATTGGAGCATAGTTGATTAACAATGTTGTGATAGTTTCAGGTATACAGCAAAGTGATTCAGTTATACATATACATGTATCTATTCTTTTTCAAATTCTTTTCCCATTTAGCTTATTACAGAATATTGAGCAGAGTTCCTTGTGCTATACAGTAGGTCCTTGTTGGTTATCTATTTTAAATATCGCAGTGTGTGCAAAATACATATATAAAGAAAAATAAGGAAATAACACAAAATTCAGAATCTTGGTTACATCTGAGGGGAGCACAGGAGATGAGCTCAGGGAAGGGTTCGTGCACAGTTTTCTGTATCTTAAGCTGCTAAGAGGTACACAGGTGTTTGTTATTATTAGACTCTACATTTTATATTGTCTGTAGTATATTTCATAATGTATAAAACAAAAAAATCCTTATGAATTTGGGTGGAATGCACATTCTTCTTTGATATAGCGTCCTGTTACCCCATCAAAGACATCAATTCTGGAAGAGTGCCAACTTCATGTACAAGAAACCTCACACAGTAATCATTTAACTATTGTCCTTTGTGTTTATTTGGTCTGTGGCCAAATTCTCTTACTTTATTTTTCTTCACATTCTCCTAAATCCACACTTTCATTTCTTACAACCATAGATCCATGTCATGCAGTATTCATACCTACATGCTCACTCGGTCATTTACAGATTCCTTAACTTCCCTAAGGTACTTCCTCATCTGCAAAGCAGAAAATATAATACCTGCCTCAGACCATGGGGGTGAGAATTAAGCAAGATGATATCAGCCTGGAATTTAGTAAGTACTAAATAAATATTAACTATTATTGATTGTTGTTATGAAATGGAATAGTTTATGGAGAGTTCCAGGAAAATGTTGGGTGCAATATAAGCATTGCATACATCACAGCCACTCTTAGTGTCATGGATCCAGGCCTTGTTCATTTCACTTTGATGATGACCTTCTGGAGACAAGGCTCTACCCATTTCCATGATGCTCAGCCCTATTTCAATAGGACACATTCCTTGAGGCAGGTTCTCTATTTTCCCATCTGTGTATCTGCATTGCTTACTACAATGTTTGTTGTTGGGGGGTCCTGAATGTTTACTGGATTCCTTTAAAGGCCATATATTAACATCCGTTTCACAGTGACCATTACCTGGTATCAAAGTTCATCACAGGGCCTTCCTGGAGGAACCTCATCACTCAGGCTGATTAATTGACCATCTTCTTTGTCCAGTCAGTCATCACAGGTTCTTCCCCTGAAATAAAATTTAGTGAGGAAACATATAAAAGCTGCTACTACACAACTGACATAAGAGATCTTCAAAAATTATGTTTATTGCACTCTTTCACACTCTTTGTCTTGCATTCAGGCCAACTCTCAGAATTCCAACCAATGAATCATGGTTTCTCAGTCTGATAATTAGAGATGTGTTAACTTACCCCTGCTCCATTTGGTTTGAACTTTAAACTCCTGTGATCCCCATTTACCTAATAATTACATTCAGCTGATGCAATGACCCCTTGGCCTGCTGATTGTATCATTTATCTTTTCTTTATCCTTGTTTGTTCTCTGTTCATTTGCAATGTGTTCTTCCTCTTTAATCCAAGAAATACGTCACTGTTGTTGTCTTTTGGATTATAAGATCAAGTGTATGATCTAGAAGATTGTCAAGGATGTGCAGAGGAGACTGCTAAGAAAGACTATCTCATATGTGTCATTAATTTTCCTTTTAATGGCCAGACTCCAGAAAGTACTAATTCAGCACACAGTGAGTTCTGTGACTCCCTAACCTCTTGAAAAGAGACCAAATAAAACTGAGGAATGTTTCCATTTAATGTGTTGTGTATACAATGCAAAAAATTGTAATCCAAATAAACATTTAGAAAAGGAAGATGAAAAAACTCAAACGAGAACATCCTACCCTCTGGGAATTCATAATCTAAATATGGCAAACACATAGAGTGAGATAGGAGAAGAGGTAGTGGGTGGTAATGATATCGCTGACACTAATGTCCATTCAGGAAATGGAAATATATAGAAAGAGGAACCAGCTAGTTCTTGGGCATTGATCAAAGAAAAACCCACAAACATATTGAAGGAGAGGAAGGTTGCTTTATTTTTTTTTTAACATCTTTATTGGGGTATAATTGCTTTACAATGGTGTGTTAGTTTCTGCTTTATAACAAAGTGAATCAGTTATACATATACATGTGTTCCCATATCTCTTCCCTCTTGCGACTCCCTCCCTCCCACCCTCCCTATCCCACCCCTCTAGGTGGTCACAAAGCACCGAGCTGATCTCCCTGTGCTATGCGGCTGCTTCCCACTAGCTATCTACCTTACGTTTGGTAGTGTATATACGTCCATGCCTCTCTCTCGCTTTGTCACAGCTCACCCTTCCCCCTCCCCATATCCTCAAGTCCGTTCTCTAGTAGGTCTGTGTCTTTATTCTTGTCTTACCCCTAGGTTCTTCATGACTTTTTTTTTTCTTAAATTCCATATATATGTGTTAGCATACGGTAGGTTGCTTTATTTCTTAACGTACTCCACAGCTAGCCTACCTCTGCTGCCCCCAGGATTCTGGGGTATTCTGGCTAACATTATTTGCAGTGTCCATAAACTCAAAGGAGGTTAGTGCTAAAGGGGATATGAGAGAACAGTCATGGTGTAAAAAACCTCAAGTAGGGCTTCCCTGGTGGCGCAGTGGTTGAGAGTCCGCCTGCCAATGCAGGGGACACGGGTTCATGCCCCGGTCCGGGAAGATCCCACGTGCCGTGGAGCGGCTGGGCCCGTGAGTCATGGCCGCTGAGCCTGCGCGTCAGGAGCCTGTGCTCCGCAACAGTAGAGGCCGCAACAGTGAGAGGCCAGCGTACCGCAAAAAAAAAAAAAAAAAAAAAAAAAAACCTCAAGTACATTTAGGGAGTGGAAAATTCATAGGAATTTGTGAAGCAGCCTGGTGATGTTACCATAGTAGAAGTAGTGATTACTACAGAAAACTGTGGCGTTCTTCGCCCCCCCCCATCAACCACCACTAAAGACAATCACATTCCAAAAAAAAAAATTTCTTTATTGTGCCAACCATGCTAAATATATCTGCTGACCCCAGCTGACCAGTGAGTCTTAATAGCTCCCGTTACATAGATGACAGATGCCTGTCGTGGTAGTATTTACCTCAAATCACACAAACAAGGGCAGAGATGAGTCTAGGATCCAGACCTATTCATGCTGATGAACTGACTCTGAAACTCTGAAGGATGTGCAGGTGTTTCATGCAAAGAAAACAAATGTGCTAGCTAAAATAAACTAGATGAGAGTATAAAAGTTTTGTAAACACTACCAAAGTACTGGGGTCGATGAAAGAGACCCAAAACTTGTTGAATAAAACATCTCGCTTCCACCTCATTGCATCCTTGTCCATATTGATCAGCTGTAATAGAGCATGACAGAGGTATTGATTGCCTGACGCAATTCTCAGGTATTTGAGACCTGACAGCAGCCATAGACTGTCAAGAAGGCAATGCTCTACAGAAACCTAAAATTAGGAAGGTTAAGTGAAAAGGGGACTGGGGCATAAGGTGTTCAATATTTATATCAGTCCAGCAAATGACTTACTAGAAGCAGGAAGGGCCTCATCTTCTTCACCTATAAGTTACAGATAAGCATATGTTGGTTATTGTCTTATAAATAGCTATTGATGAAATGCCTACTTAAAATATTTGCCTGGGCTCTCAGACAAATCAATATTGATTTCTAAAACACTCTCAAAAACAGTGAAAGCAGAGTGAATATACACTTCTACATTTGTTTCCTGCTCAAAAAACAACAAACAAAAAAACAAAAGCATCAGTGAAGAAAAGTGTTAAGGGCTTAAATGGATCGAGTCATGAAAAACAAAGGGAAGATGACAGAAGACAGAACACAAATTTTTTTTTTTTCCCCTGGCACACGGGCTTCTCACTGTTGTGGCCTCTCCCGTTGCGGAGCACAGGCTCCAGATGCACAGGCTCAGCGGCCATGGCTCACCGGCCCAGTTGCTCCACAGTATGTGGGATCTTCCCGGACCGGGGCACGAACCCATGTCCCTTGCATTGGCAGGCCTAGATAACTTTGATTTAATATCTATACATTACATATAGATTTCAAACTCATTAACAAAAATAGGATGGAAGTACGTGCTGAAAAGCCAAATTAGAGTTTTGTCTCAACAGCTAGAGGTGAGGATGAACAGAACGTTCTTCTCCCCATCTCTGCATCTTTCCAGCAAACCACTCTGTCCACGTGCTGGTGAAGTGATACCTCTGTCTCAAGCTCATGAAATGATGTATCCTCACTTAGGAATAATAGGAACCAGATGGCCTCAGTCTTCTCGGAACATCTCATTTCTAACAGCTTTTATTTATCTTCCCCTTTTGGTTGTGTTTCTTTAGGACATTTTTTGATCTTACAGATAGTAAAAATTATTTTCTTAGAATCAAAGCATTGTAAGACTTGAAGAATTCTCTGGAGTTTATGGAGTCTCCTTAACCACCTTCTTCAGAATAAACAGGGTCTATGCCTTTTACTTTAAAAGGCTGTGGCAGGGGACGGGGCAGTCACTCTCACCTCAGTGTCTTGCACTGTATGATGTCTTACAGTCTCGGACAGGGAGCTCCATGGTTCTGAACCTTTTTTCGGTCACAAGGATTTTAATCTCATTATAGCTGTGAAACATGCTTTTAAGAAAAATTCCTCTGTACAGATTTTACATACACTTTAGGAGAAGCAGAGAGTCCCGGATGCCCCTTCACGGAGCACTTAAGTGTCCATGAACCTGTTATGGGTCTGATCTGTATGACTTGCTCTATTAATAGATTCTAAATAAGTGTTGAATTAAATGACTGAATGGACCCAAAGAGAGGGCCTCTAGTTCCAGCTGACGTACTGGGTGAAAGCAGGGACACACAATCATTACACTCTTTTTTTTTTTTTTGCGGTACACGGGCCTCTCACTGTTGTGACCTCTCCCGTTGCAGAGCACAGGCTCCGGACGTGCAGGCTCAGCGGCCATGGCTCACGGGCCCAGCTGCTCTGCGGCATGTGGGATCTTCCCAGACCGGGGCACGAACCCGTGTCCCCTGCATCGACAGGCGGACTCTCAACCACTGCGCCACCAGGGAAGCCCCATTACACTCTTTTATGTCTTTGATTTTCCTCTTGGAATCTGGAGAATGGTTTCAAAACTCTCTCCCTGCTCTTTGGATTCTGTCTGCCCTTGTATTGTCCTCAGCCCCTCCTTAAAGGGACTGAGTAGAAGTACTCTTCTCTACTGGCTAGACTCCTGAGTTTCTAGCCCCAACTTGTAAAATATGCCCTTAACAGTATGTCTTGCCATTCTTAAATAAATGATGCTCTGTTATGCCCAATTTGTTCTACTTATTCAAGGCTGCCACATGGCTTCAATGGATGTCTGGTGAAAATGTATTTAATATCTCTTAAAACCTACATAAAAATGTCCAATGCCCATGATTTAAAGCCAAATCCTTTTTGAGCTATTGCTTTGCCAATTAGCCACCTGGAGCTCTCTGGCCAGGTCCTAATCAATGAGCCAATGTTGTGGCCATTTTGAAGATGGCCAAGTCCGAAGGAGAGTTGGGAATACTTAGCAAGTTTAGTAGTGATGAGAGTGCCAGGATAACTAAATTCAGGATGGTCTTATTATGATCATGCCTCCTTGCAGGACATTTCCACTCCCTTGAGAAGTAACAGAGCTGCATTACCTGAGCCCTGCCCTTAGCAGGGTACTAAAACTTAAACAGTGGCTGTGTGAGGAGCAGTATAGGAGAAGTCATGGGAGGTACTTGCGGAATTAACCTTATTCTGTCGGTGGTCCTTTCTTTTCTACAAAGGACAGTTTCTACAAAGGACAGTTTCTCAATTTAAGTCCTCACCTTGTAAAGCCATCAGGTCCACAAAATTTCTCCATCATCCCCTTCTCCAGCAATTCTCCTGCCAGGTGGGAAAAGCTGAGCAGAAGGTAAGCTTTGGTGTGTCCCAGAACCTCTCTGAGGACACATGTAAAGCAATGCGGACGCCCGTGTCACAGTATCAGATACTCCCGTTCTCACTCTCATACTTTTACTTCATTTTCCGTCTTCTCCTGGCCTTCTGCCTTCACCTGTTTCACTCCTGCGTGTATGGCAACATATTCTCTTCACTCTAGGGCTGATGCTAACTTAGAAAACAACCCGCTAGGAATGTCTGGAAGACTTTGTGATGGGCCACCAGGGCTTGCAGAATATTTTCTCTAAAGACAATTTTGTCTCCCCTTTTTGGCTTTAGAAACCAAAAGACTACTCCAATATGATTATTTATGTCACTAAATTGAAACGTGAGGAAACTTTTGTAAAACAAGGCCAGAAGTGCAGGATTTGAGCGTGCCGTTTAGTGGAACTTGGGAGGAGCAGGAGGTAGGGGAGGATGTGTCAGTGTCTGTATTAGAGACACCTCAAAGGGTGGAAAGGGCGCCAATAGAACAGAAGCTACAGGGGTGGGAACAAGGAACCGTTTGCCTTATGGATAGAGAGCTAACTCTAACACATAAGAAGATCGTGTTGAACACATATATATATATATATGGAATCTAAGAAGAAAAAAAGAAGGTCATGAAGAACCTAGGGTTAAGACCGGAATGAAGATGCAGACCTACTAGTGAATGGTCTTGAGGATACGGGGAGGGGGAAGGGTAAGCTGGGACAAAGCGAGAGAGAGGCATGGACATATATACAGTACCAAACGTAAGGTAGGCAGCTAGTGGGAAGCAGCTGCATAGCACAGGGAGATCAGCTCGGTGCTTTGTGACCACCTAGAGGGATGGGATAGGGAGGGTGGGAGGGAGACGTGAGAGGGAAGAGATATGGGAACATATGTATAGCTGATTCACTTTGTTACAAAGCAGAAACTAACACAACATTGTAAAGCAATTATACTCTAATAAAGATGTTAAAAAAAGTGTTGATTTTTGCAGGTGTTCTTAACAAAGCAAGAAAGTTGGACTTAAACCGAAAATAAAATTGAAACTTATGTTAGGAAACAACAGAAAGTAGAACTCTTTCCATTGCAGTAGAAGATAGCTTTACCTTTCACAAAGTACAGGAAGTCTCAAATTACATGATGAAAGCCATCTCCTCAGGGCTTAGGAAAGGAGTGGTCGGTGCATTTTCACTTCCCGCAAGTCTTTTAAGGGTTGTTTATGCGTTTACTGTCAGCGCCTTGACTGACTGCACCAGCTCCATTCCCATCTCCCCTGTCTCAGCGGCTGAGCCCCTGCTCTCCACCTCGCTGGTGCCCCCGAGAGGGACCAGTTATTCTGCATCTCCTAAGCATTTGCATATACAATTCTTGCCTTGCATTTTCACCGCGCTCCACTTTATGGTTGCTGGGGTCTTTCTCCTGCAGTTGCTCTGCCCGCACCCTGGAAGTCTTAACTTCCTAGAAGCTAGCAGCCGTATCTTCTCCGCCGCCCCCCCCCCCCCGCATCTTTTGGTTGCATTTAGGATAATACTGCAATAACAATCCAGCCCTGAAACTTGTGGATTGATTCACTAATTTTTTTTTTCTGCGATACATGTCTCTGTGCCTCAGAACAGAATTCTGTGACTTCGGTTAAATGCGTATCTGAAGGGTTTCACATTTCCCAATAGCTAATACTTAAAACAATGCCAGAGGCATAAAAGCACCAATTTTCCTGTCCGGTTTTGTTCTGCTCTTGCATTGACAGTAAGAGTCTCATCTTTCCACACCCTCTGCCGTTGTTTTTACGTGTCCACATGTAAGAATTAAAATGATCATTGGTTGACTAGTACTTTCCTTCTGAAGGATTGTGTGCTTAAGAATTGACAAGGGTTCTTCCCAGAATCAACTCTATATAGGAAGTAGGCACCTTTCATAAGGAAACTAAAAAGAAAGCACTTTATCAAGACTGCTTTACAATACCAAGAAAAATAAGTGGAGAGGGAATAAGAGATGAAACAAGAATGGCAGACATTGATGTTTATTGAAACTGGGTTTTAGTTCATGTAGGTTCATAGTACTGTTCTCACTACTTTTATATACATTTGGAAATGTCCATACAGTAAACGTTTTAAAAATATTGAAATGAAACTAATTAAGTTAAAAACTGGTCAGGAGAAATCACATCTCTTCTTCATCTAATATTTGGTTAAGATTATTTGGGTGTCTCCCTCTGGTATGGAAAATACTCATAATAACTGAACGCAATTCTAGAAGTCCCTTGATACCCCGGTAGTTTGTATACAACCATTTTACCTACCCATGGCTTTAAAGTTTTATTGGAACACAGCCAAAAAAAAAGGCGGGGGAGGGCTCCCCTGGTGGTGCAGTGGTTGAGAATCTGCCTGCTAATGCAGGGGACACAGGTTCGAGCCCTGGTCTGGGAAGATCCCACATGCCACGGGGCAACTAGGCCCGTGAGCCACAACTAGTGAGCCTGCGCATCTGGAGGAAGATTTCCTTCCGCTTTCCTCCTGAGTATCCCATGGAAGCCTATTCTGTACGCCAGGAAGACATAAGGGGATGTCATTTCAAATGCTAAGATATCATCTTTTTCCTCTGTTCAGTTGTGATAATGTGTGCGTTTCCCAGTAATTTCTCTCTGGTGTAAACTGCTTCTTTTCCATGTTGTCTGTGCCACCACCTCATTTTCTTGTTAACCAAAGAATTGTTCATCTCTATTTAGACTTCAGATCTGCATCTGCTTTATGCTCTTCCATCTGTTCTGCAGTGTAGTGTCTTTGTAATATATTAGGTGCTGGGTAACATTTAGAGACAGTCAAGTTAGTGTGGGCTTTAGGCTTTCTCTCCCTTGGAGGGGAAGATTCTTAGGCTATTAACAGAAATATAAACGGGGTTTTACTGCCATGGACAAATGTTGCCTTTGGAAATTTGTAAAATAAAAAATTTTTTTTGAATTATAATTTACAATATTGTGTTAGTTTCAAGTGTACAACAAAGTGATTCAGCTATACGTATATATATTTATTCTTTTTAGATTCTCTTCTATTATAGGTTATTACAAGATATTGAGTAGAGTCCCCTGTGCTGTACAATAGGTCCTTGTTGTTTATCTATTTTATATATAGTAGAGTGTATATGGTAATTCCAAACTCCTAATTTATCTCTCCCCTCCCCCACCCTGGTATCCCCTTTGGTAACCACAAGTTTGTTTTCTATGTCTATGAGTCTGTTTCTGTTTTGTAGATAAGTTCATTTGTATCATTTTTTAAGATTCCACATGTAAGTGGTATCATATATTTGTCTCCGTCGGACTTCACTTAGTATGATAATCTCTAGGTCCATCCAAGTTGCCGCAAATGGCATTATTTCGTTCTTTTTTATGGCTGAGTAATGTTCTATTGTATATATACTATATCTTCTTTATCCATTCATCTGTCAGTGGTCATTTAGTTTGCTTCCATGTCTTGGCTATTGTAAATAGTGCTACTGTGAACATTGGGGCACATGTGTCTTTTTGAATTATAGTTTTCTCTGGATATATGCCCAGGAGTGGGATTGCTGGGTCATATGGTAGTTCTATTTTTAGTTTTTTAAGAAACCTCCATACTGTTTTCCATAGTGGCTGCACCAATTTACATTCCCACCAACAGTGCAGGAGGGTTCTTTTTTCTCCACACCCTCTCCAGCATTTATTATTTGTAGACTTTTTAAATTAAAAATTTTTTAAAGTCTTTTTCTCCTTACCTCTTCCTTTTTATCATCCCAAACCCATTCTCAGAACTAAGGGTCTTGGTCTCCCTGAACAGACTGGTTGATTGAAACTTCAAAAGTACCTTTATCCACATGTCTCTCTTTGATACTAGGGGTGAGTGGCTTTTGTTCAGAGAAGGACAGTTTCTACCCATGACTTCTGAGTCCATGTGCTTGGATTCAGATCCCACCTCTACAGGCAGCCTGCCCCAGGCTCAGCTTTGCCGTCCATAGAATGGCAGGATAATACCTGTCTTGTAGTATTGTCATAAAGATAACCTTTGAAAAGTTTGCAGTGTGAGACCTCTCACTTACTGCAAAAGCTTTATATTTAAATGGTCAAAGCTAGAATTACCATTAACTCTCCAAGTCACTGACAGCCTGGTAAAGGCTAAATATGGATAATAGCTACAAAAAATAATGTGTTTTCTGGGATGCCAAATAAAGTTGAAACCGATTTTCACATTAACAGCAGGTACTTGCTAACTTAGAAAACACAGCTACCAATGAGGCGCCAAAAGAAGGTCTTTGAGGCTGATGCTCATTTAATGTGTCATATTCACTTCGGGTGAAAACTTTTGCTGAAATGTGAGAGGCTCATTGAATTTATTTACTTTTCCCTCTCTTGTCTACTCAGCTGTCATCATGTGTATCCCCAGAGGTAGAAACTTTCTGACCAGGGTTTGTTGGTTAGGACAGAAGTTTCATGTTTTGATTTTGTTTTGTGTTTGAGGTTAGTAATGAAGAATTCAGGGGAAGGATTGTTGGATGCTCTAGGGAGAATACAGACGTCACCTTATTTCTATTTCCTGTAAAGTTGAAAATGACAAAGAACAGCAGTGCTAGTAAGTGGTACTGTGCCTAGTCAAGTTCAAAAAATAATTCTCTACTTCTGAAGAAAGTGAAGCCTTTGATGAGAGCAGCTTTTCTGATAAATAAAAAATTCTAAGACTGACAGTAAATTTTTGGTAACATCTGTATTCCTTCATTTACACGTTTAGCAAACATCTATCGAGCATCTTCTTTGAGCCAGGTACCTGTTAGACTCTAGGATTCTAAGATGAGTAAGACTGTTATAAAAGGGGAGAAATAGCTCGATTAAATTCTATAATTTTAGGAGAGCTTTGAAAAAGGGCTAATTGCAAATGTATGGACTGGGTTTAGATAAAGTCGCAAGGGATGGTGCAGTACCCGGGGCATCGTGACAGTGGGGAGCCGTTACCACCCCTTGGCCTCAGTGAACAAGGGTGAGTCCTGGAACCTGGAGAGAGGCCAGTATGACTGGGCCTCCCCTGGGAGATGCAGTGAGCTATAGCCGATTCAGAATGGCCTGCTGGGGAGGGAGCTGAAGAAGATAAACTCCAAGGTCACGCCTCTCCTGCCCCCTGAAACTCCTACTGGTGCTACCCATTGGAAGATCCCACCTGAAGCCAGAGGGAAAGGGAGCTCACGGGTGTAGTTCACAAAGGTCAGTCTCCCAGGTCACAGAGCAGGGTGGAGAAGGCACTGGAACGGGCAAAGGGAAGAATCCAGCACGACTATGACCTCCCTCAAGGTACTCAGTCTAATGGTAGCAGGCTAACACACAAACAGGTAAGTTTCAGTACTCATAGTAATTAACATGATACTGAAACATACAACATAATATGAGAGCCCAGAGGACAAAGCTACTAGCTCTGCTATTAGGGAACATTTATTCTGGGTCTCAAAGAATGAGTACCAGTTTGCTGGACGACAGGGGCAGGAGGCAGAAGAGGAAAAGGCGCATAGATATACAAAGCTTGTTTAGAAGTCATCAGCGTGACTAGCACAAGGTGTAAGACATAGGGGAAGAATTGGGATTTTGTGAGGCTTGGTTGCGATTGCTGGAGAATATTATCCAGACTCACCACAACATGTTTAGTGAGCAAGTGTAAGATACTTGTGACCTGCCAGCTTCATGAGAGGTGTCTGTTTTGTTCACCACTGTGTGTGCAGCCCCTAGAACAGTGCTTGACACCTGTACCTCACTCAACAAGCTTTTGGAGAACGAATGAGCAAGGGAACAGAAGAACTGTTGTATGTGAACCTCCTAAGTCCCGTGACTTTGTTTTGACTTATTAAAATTAAATTTGATACACATTAGCAAGTGGTACTACTTTGATTCTCCCTTTCTGTTTAGAAATAAGTAGATCTAAAGAACAGTGGTTGTGTGCAGCAAGCACGAGAGGAGGAGTCAGGACATCTGTTCATCACCTCACCGGGAGCATCATTTATCCTTCTGTTTCTCAGCTCTCTTGTCTCTACAGTGGAAGCTGTACCAGCTCCCTCAGCTATCTCCTAAGATTATTGTGAAGATCAAAGCTGCCTTGACAGGTCTAAAGAACTTGACAGACAACATGCAGCGGTGCCTCCTTCTCCTGCATCACTAGTGACTGAGATGGGCCACATAAGTGAATTTTTCAAATAATTAAATTTGTTGTATTAAACAAGGGTTTCTCAGTCTCAGCACTACGTACATTTGGAGCCAGAATATCCCTCTGTGTGTGATGCGGGCGGGGTGCTCGTCCTGTGCATTACAGGATGTCTTTACAGCATCTCTGGCCTCTACTTATTGGCCACTGGCACTCTCCCCACCCCACCGCCACAGCCAACTACAACTAAAAATGTCTCTAGACTTTGCCAGGTGTCCCCCAGAGAGCCAAATCATCCCCTGGTTAAGAACCACCGCATTAAGCTTTTTTTTCCAATTAACCATTGAAAAAAATTAATTTTTAATTAATTAATAATTAATAATTAAATTAATTAATAATATTTAAATAATATAATTTAAATAAATATAAATTTAAATTTATATAAATATAATTTAAAATTTAAATTATAAATATAAATATAATTTATTTAAAATTTAAATAAATATAATTTAAATAAAATAATATTTAAAAATAAAATTAAATATTAATAATTAAATTAATTAATAATTAATTGAAAATTAATTTTCAATTAACCAGTTCAATTAACCATTCAACTTAACCATTCTAGATGGAAATCTTTCTCAAATACATTGATTACATCCCTGGCCTGTTAAACATGGGCTCCTGGGTTGCTCCACTAGAGTACTGGCTGTCACAATCATCGCATCTTTAAGACATGGTAGAACTATGTCCCCGCATCCCTAGTCTGCTGTATTTTTGTAGACCTTGTGTCTGCATTTTTATCCTTTTACTTTTCCCTCCCTTTCTCCCTGTGAGGCTGACAGCTGTCATTTTCCTGTAAGCATTGAAGTGTACTAATTTGCTATTTCTGATCTGCTTGGGATTTTAAAAGTGGCCAGCTAGATTTCATAGAATGCATCTAAAATGAGAATCAACTCAGTCCCTGAGTTTGGGTGTACAGGAGCCTGGCAGATGGACTTGGTCTGTTTGAGCCTTGCAGAGGCCTTCTTAACTTCTCAATGCTGCTCCCCTTAGGGACACCTGCCAGGTCACATGGTGTCATCACGACTGTTATTAATATGGCCATGATATTGCCCACATCATCTTTCCCACATCCTGATTTAGGATGAAATGTCTGATAGCAGTTCAAACATTCCTGCCAACTGGGTACAAACATTTCAGAGGACAATTAGTTTTTTCCTTTCTCACCACCCTCCTCACTCTTGCTTCAATTTAGAAATGATATGAGGGGGTCACATATCATCTATGTCATCTACGAGGCTGCACATAGCCTGGTGTAATGTCAGCCAATAAAATGTTCTTGGGTATTTTAAATAAAATAAGTCTCTTGTATTAGTTAGCACCTAGTATATTGACATGGTGCCAGCCACGTCGTAGGTGCTCAAAAAATGTTTGTGGAGGGAAACACAGCAATGAGTCACATGGCTATAACCTCACTTCCCAGTTGTCAGTATGACGAAAACTCACGTAAGGTGTGACAAGCTTAAGATAAAGACTTCAAAAATCCTACGCTAATATGTATAAAGTAGACAACTAATAAGAACCTGCTGTATAAAAAAAGTAATAAAATTCAAAAAAAGAGAAAGAAAAAAAAATCCAGATGAGGAAAGTGGTTTGTAATGAAAGCACAGGCTAATCTTTCATGTCGCAGATAAAGAGAGAAGTGCAGTAGTCCCAGAGGGGGGAAAATAAAATGACTAAACAGCATTCCGTTTCCTGTTCTGCCGTGGTTCTCTTTTAAGTTTGCAGGTTGGGAATGGCCCAGTTGATTCCAGCTCACAGGGCGAATTCACCTCCTTTTCTTTCCTCAGTTGCAAATGCTTGTGTGTTTCACTGGACAGGAAGAAAGGTTCAGCCTCCGCTGTCCACCTGGCCCCAGTGGATAGGCTTCAGGGATCTCTAATAGCTGCTTGCCCAGGTAGTTAGGCTATTTCTGTCCGCTGTAGCAAGGAAAAATCCCTCACACCAGAATAAAGCAACCTGTCGGGGAACTCTTAGCTGAATGGTGGGCAAGGTCAGAGGAAAGCATTTCATTTAGAAGTGGCTCTGTACATAATAAAGGGATCAGTGTCCAATAAGACTGAACACTGGGAGAAAATTGACATTTGACTCGCTGCATTCTCTCAAGGTCATGTCAGGTCTTGACATTCCCCATGGGTGACAGGTTTCCAGATGGTGATTCTGGACCAGCCAGACCCTTGAGAAAGGAGGCCAAGACTGAGCAGTATCCACCCTGGACTGTGAAACATGAGATCATGCTGACAGCAAGATCACCCTCAGGGCACGGCCTACAATCCGAGCTAACCCCTGAGCATCGTCCCCTGAACCGATGAATCCAGGGATCTGTGATTTATACTTGGAGACTTCATCTGGTCATTTCAGTGAGGAGTTTTGTTGAAGAAGTGAAGACAGTCTGACCTGGCCAGAGACAAGAAAATAGCCAGTCCTTGAAAGATAAATACTTAGAACACAGTAACAACCTATTTGTATTTTCGAAAAGGCAACATTAGTCAGAAAAGGTCTCTGTGTATCTCTTGGGTTCTGCACTCTCGGTATTTCAGAAAGGTCACTGGTTAATTGGGCTGGGTGAATAGTTCTTTTTTTTTTAATAAATTTATTTTTGACTGCGTTGGGTCTTCATTCCTGCACACGGGCTTTCTCTAGTTGCAGGGAGCAGGGGCTCCTCTTTGTTGCAGTGTGTGGCCTTCTCATTGCGGTGGCTTCTCTTGTTGCAGAGCATGGGCTCTAGGCGTGCGGACCTCAGTAGTTGTGGCACACGGGCTCAGTAGTTGTGGCTCGCGGGCTCTAGAGCACAGGCTCGGTAGTTGTGGTGAACGGGCTTAGTTGCTCCCAGCATGTGGGATCTTCCAGCACCAGGGCTCGAACCTGAGGTCCCTGCATTGGCAGACGGATTCTTAACCACTGTGCCACCAGGGAAGCCCTGGTTCTTTTTATTATGGTGACTTTCGGCCATATTTCTAGCAGAAGGTACCTGGTTAAGTGATGGGCTGCTCTGGGTGAAAGATATCACTTCTCTGGCATTTAGCCTCCCCAGAACAGAGCAGGAATTACATGGGTGACTTTGGAACATGGTGGCTACATTCACAACAAAGAGCAGCAAAGGGCCTTTTCGAATGAGGTGATTGCACAGGATCTGCAGTCGTTTCTTGAGGCCGGTGTGTCTGGAGTCTGAGCAAGCAGGAGGGTGGTGTGAGATGAGTTCAGCTCAGGCAGGGCTCAGCATTAGTGACCTGTTAGGAAATGAGGGATGAAGGGACTTAGACAAAGGTGGGAGCCAGGCCACTGCAGAATTCTGGGTTGAATTCCTGTATTCTGCTTGAATCCGAAGCATCCTAAAAGATTCATTGGGCAGTAGGTTCTGGGGCTGAAAAGAACATCTCTTATGCAAATATATTGAGTTAAGGAGGTCCTGCTGCACATTTTGTAATTATTTATTGAGTACTTGATAGGCGCGGGTCACTTCTATGTATGTGATTTAAGAGAATTTTTACAAGTCTTTGGGATATTGAATTAGTATTTTTATTTTAAAGATGGGATAATGGGGGGCTGGCCATTTTCATATAGGTGATTTAGGAGAATTTTTACAAGCCTTTGAGATCTGAATTATTCTCTTTATTTTAAAGATGGGGAGATGGGGGCTTCATACCTATTAGTCTTGCACACTTTGGCCTGAAACTTGACCTGTCACAAGACCCTATTCGGGAGTGGCAAAACTAAAATTGGAAGGCAGGTTTTCTGTTTTGTCCATTTTATTCTAAAGTTCTTATGCCTCATAGGATAAATTAACTTTTGAGGTCTAGCCTAGAAAACGGAACACCAGGAATAGTTTCATTGAGGAAATATCTTCTCATAGCAAATGTGAAAAGTTGTTAAAATATAACTCATTGATAAGTTGTAACCACATATGTGTACACTAGTTATGAAGAATAAGTTCTGTATATAATAAGTAAATATATGTGTATGTGTACAGTTACTTATTTATCTTGTATCTACTATATCCAGAAAAATTCTGAAAGAATGGGTCTTCAATGGTTAACAGTAGCTTTTTCTGGAAGATAAGATTTAGGGTAACTTCATTTTATTATTTTTTTCTCTTTTTGGAAATCTTTTTTTTATTTTTTTTTAACCATGGGAATGGAGCACAAATTATAATTCTTAGGAAAATGAGAAATAAAGGAGATGGCACACACCTGTCTCTTTAAAGATTCAGGTGTATTTGGTTTTTCCTCCTTCTGAAGCCTATTCCCCCATCTGTATTGGTTTCATCACAATGATGAGTTTAAGCGATCAATTTGAAGGTGATTCTGTGAGCTTACTAATTTAACGTTTTTTTGCGGGTGTCAAGATTCCAAAGGCATCGTTGGACTCAACCAGATTGAGCCACATCCTGATAATTAGGATTGAGAAAATGTTTGGAAAGGCATTGGGAAGAAATTTGAGAAACCAAATGGAAGGCATAGAGCTACCTGGTCCCTAGGACCATCCCCAGGAGATATCAGTTTGGGGGAGGGGATGCGCAAGTACAGGGGAAACTAGCCATCCATTGTCAATGACAGCCTCTGAAATCAATTTGGGAGAGGAACAAAGGGCAGATCTCAGAGCATGAGAGGAGCCCTAGAAAGATGGAAAAACACAGGCCAAGGAGACTAAGGAAAGACAAGTCCTGAGCTGTGTGCTGGACAGTTTGAGGAACAGCAAGGCTCTGCAGTGGGCACCGGTGTGTTTGAAAGGCTTGTCATGTGGTGTGAGCATGTAGGAAGCAGAGGGACTCTGGTGACTCATTTGTCATGGGAAGAAATGGGGCGGGGAGAGGGAGGAAGGAGCAAGCCCTCAGGACAGAGGGAATGGAAACAGTTTAGATACGTGTTATTAATTATTGTCTCCAAAGAGCCTGGTGTGGCAAGGCGGATGATGACATAGGGGGTATTACTTAAATCCCTTCCAACATAGCTCACTGCCTCTTCCCATGCAGCATGAATCATAATCTCTGGAACTTTCTTGTTTCCAACAAGGAGGCTATAGCACTAGCACTAATAATGGCTATTGGAAAGATTGATTGTTACATCACTGCCATTTCTGCAACTGTTCTTCACCATCCTGTCAATCCTGGCCTGAAAGACCCCAGGGTGGAAATATTCACAGCAACCTAATACTTGACATATAGGGGATTGACTCTAGAAAGATTTTTTAAAACTTAAGTTATATTCTCAAATGAGTGGTTTCTGGCCCCCATTCCCACCAGCCTCCTCTACATCTTTCATCGTTTATCCACAACAGGTGTGGCCAGTTTTCCCATAGATGGAATCTGTTTCATTTGCAGGAGACCGTGGTTTAAGCGTTATTATTGTTATGATGGTGGTGGCTGTCATTGTCGTTTAAACTTCACCTATTTCTAAAAAGTGTTTGAGACAATTTTCTTGGATACAGTAGAACCTTTCAACAGGATTGAAATGTAAGAACTTTTTAACAGAAAGGATAGTTATAAACTATAAGCCCAAGTATTTTATTTCCCATTCTGGGCAGTTTATTCTTGGTGCATAGCAGATACTTGACAAATATTTTGGAATTAAGTATAAATGGGTTTTGATTTCATGTGGATCACCTCTCTGTTGCCTATTAGTGTTATATACATTGGTCAGTTTATCTTCCTTTTCTGGGGCCTGGCCTTGGTTGTGGGTTAGGTTAGTTGGTTAACTCATTTGTTCATTAACTAACTGAACACATGCTAAATGTCAGGGATTATGTGAGGCACAGAGAATACGTCACTATTACATGTTCTCGTCTCAGCAGCAGTGACATCAGGAACATAAACTTCCCCAAATACCTGCTGTCACCAGCAAGGCTGCCAAAGACAAACTGGGGACCAACTGTTTACAAGGCAACTTGCTAGGCCATTAGATACAAAGATATGTCTTCATAAATACAAAAACAAGTAGGACATTCTATTTAAAAATCATAATGCAGAACATGATAGTTTATAATTTACTGTAGAAAATGTATTTAACCTTTTGCACAGAAGTGGTACAAAATATGTCTTGCCACTGTTCCCATTTTGGCATTGAGCAAACTGAGCTCTGTAACTCAGAACTTAGAAATAGGATGTGTTAGTCTGGGTTCTCCAGAAAAACAGAGAAACAGAACCCATAGGAAAAAAGAGAGAGAAAAACAGATCATGGGTGGATGGATACATAACCTACAAACTGTAAGGAACTGAGCCACACAATTATGGAGGCTGAGAAGTTCAAGAGCTGTTGTCTGCAAACTGCAGGCGCAGGAGAGCCGATGGTGTAGTTCCAGTCTAAGTCCAAAAGGCTGAGAACCGTGAGAGCTGATTCAGTCCAAGGCTGGAGTCCAAAAGCAGGAGAAGCCCGATGTCCCAGCTCGAAGACAGTCAGAGAGAGAGAGGATTCTTTCTCACTCAGGCCTTTGATAGATTAGCTGGGGCCCACCCACACCGGGGAGGGCAGTCTGCTTTCCTCAGCCCACGGATTCAAACGTTCATCTCATCCAGAAACGCCCTCCCCGACACACCCAGAAATAGAGTTTAATCAAGTATCTGGGTACCTCGTGTGACCCTATCAAATTGACATATAAGGTTAACTGTCACACGTGGCTTGCCCGGGATTGTACAGCCATGGAGAGGGAGAGCTCATAGCTCTCTGCCTTTCCACAAGGTTTCTCACTGAAGTACCAACCACACCCAACTCTACTTAGTTTGGACAAAAGATCGGGTATGTTTGGATGTGTGTGATCCGTAGTTGGTTCACAAACAAATGTCCAGGCAGTGTTCCATCTCTCACCAAAGCAGCTACAGTGGCCAGGGGCTCCCTTACCTCTCCAGTGGCTGCCAGCTGTCCCCCATCAAAGTTGCCCACGACATGCCTGTGCTCAGCTTCTCACTGCATGGCATCCCTCTTCACTTCTCAACAGCGCTGCCACACTCTCCTCACCCCGTTGCCACATTCTGCAGGAATTCCCACAGGCCCAGGACTCCTGTGGGGAGCAGAACAGCCAGGGTCCCACAGAGGGTAAAGCCGGGACATGCCTTGTGCCTCTGAAGGCTCAGATTCCAGCTCCATGGGGGATGGGGCTGCTTGGGCTACCAGTGTGTTCCCAGTGCCCCGTCCAGTCGCTAACCCTTTTTTTTTTTTTGCGGTACGCGGGCCTCTCACTGTTGTGGCCTCTCCCTCTGTGGAGCACAGGCTCCGGACGCGCAGGCTCAGCGGCCATGGCTCACGGGCCCAGCCGCTCCACGGCATGTGGGATCCTCCCGGACTGGGACACAAACCCGTGTCCCCTGCATCGGCAGGCGGACGCTCAACCACTGCGCCACCAGGGAAGCCCGCGCTAACCCACTTTAAGCAGTCAGTCAGCATTTGGTAAAAGAAAGGAAGGAAGGGCAGGATGGGGGAGGGAGAGGGAGAGGGTGTTGAAGAAGGAGGAAGGTAGAGAAAAGAGGGGAAAGTGAAAGAAAAAAAAAGTTCAAGGAAGGAGGGAGGGAAGAAGAAAGAAACATGAGAAAATCAAGAGAGGAAAACAGAGAAGGTGCAGAAAGAACCAACAGAGGCAGCGAGAAGGGTGCTGGACTGGACAGGGAGATTGGATGACGGCTGGTCCAGGTAGAGGAACATGGTCCTGGGCAAAGAGAAAAGACAGGTGACTCCTAGCTCTGCCCATAGCAAGCTGTGGGACCTTGCACAAGCCAGCCAGCCTTTGTGGAACGTCAGGGGAGGCCGTATTTGTAACAGGAGGGAATCAGACCAGGTCATCAGATGGAACTCCTGTCTCCATCCTGGTCCTCCAAGAATCAGCACAAACCACCCAGCCACCAGCCCTGACCCCATTCGCTGTTCATTTCCCCCAGTCTTCATTAGTAGATACATACATGTCCTCAATGAACTTAGGGAGGAAAATACAATGACAGTTTCCGTAGCAGCTAAATTGCGGAACATGGAGAGGATTGAAAAGGACAAACCTTATTGTACTCAGCCTCCTCTTAAAGCCAAGATGTATGGAAATGCAAACCTCAGTCTGCCCTCTGCCACGCCCAGGCAGAGCCTGACCAGAAGCTTCAGAAAGAAGAGTGTAAAATGAAATATAGATATTTATAATTGAAGTATCTTTCCCCCAGGTATCGCTTTCTTTTTTTTTTTTTTTTTTAATGAAAATTCAGTCAACTGAATATTTAGTTCCCCAAGGAAGGCTCCTTGGCTGTCGATTACACCGCACACATAGGGAGAAGCCCTACCAGAAAATGATGTCCGCTCTCAGCTAATGATCACCTTGCTGGAGATCAGTGGGAGACAAGGTCTTTGAGGTCGGCCCCCTTTCAGCTGCGAATTAGGTATTAAGTTCAGAGTATAGCCTAAAGCATTTTTTGTGAGCCTGCAAACCAAATGGATGCTGGATCCAATTTTATACATGTACAGGTATATCAAATAAATTTAATTTCTCCATTGAAGGTGCTTGCTTTTAATTCCAGGGCCAGCAGTGCAGAACAGTTTTGAAGATTAAATTTCCATTCCGAGAAAGTAGTTGGGGATAGAACTTCTAAAGCAGGAGTAACCAAAAAGCAAAAGGTTTTCAGTGCTCACAGAGAAGGGGGGTGGGGGGTACAATGATCTAGCAAACACTTGACAGGCAAGAAGCCTTCAGGTGCAAGATTACTTCTGCCACCTCGTTTCAAGTCAGATAATCACCTTATTTATAACCAAAGAAGGGCTAGTTTTGATGCCCTGATTGCAGCAGCGGGGACCCTGCTGTCATTCACAGCACCTGGTGCCTCTCTGTGTTATATGTGCCTACCCAGCTTCTTAACCATTACTGCAAAATGCACCTGAATGGGGTATAATTTTAAGACCAAACTCAAAGGATTTAAAGAATAATCCTAGATCACATCCTCCATGAAGCCTTTCCTGATTTCTGCCACTGAGCCACCACCACCTGACCACTCCAGCCTGCACCTGGCTCAGTCAGACCCTATGCATTTATCTGTGACAGCAACTGTAAGAAGAGGCAGTTCTACCATAGGGTTAAGCTCTGCAATCTCAGACAAGTTACTCAACCTCTGTGAATCTTAAGTTTTATGCATTTTAAACGGTGGCCATAATAATAGGGTTGTGAGGATTGAGTGAGAAGTCCTTAAATCAGTACTTGGCACATGGTAAATATTATGGGGCTGGGGAGGACAGACCCTGTCTTTGACTCTCTAGAACTTGGCCCAGCTTGGCAGGAAAAAACAGTTGATTGACTTTTGAACTCTTTGTTTTATGTGCTCTAAGCCTTGGGATATTTGGCGGTGGGGGGCGGGGGGGGGCGGTATTCACCAAACTGAACAAGCTTAGCTTGTTCTCGTTGATTGAGTGCCCACTGCATGGGAAATACTGTTTCAGGCACTTGATATAAAATATTCTATTTCATCCTTATGTAACCCTCTGATTTTTCCCATTCTAAATGTGAGGGAAGTGAGTCTCAGAAGAGTTTAATAACTTGCTTAAGGCAATATTTGATGATCCAGGATTCGAACACAGTGCATGCCATCTCCATGCTATTTCCGCCTTCCCTCAGCCTCCTTACTCTAAGTCCCAGGGGTCAGACAGTTGGGTCGTGTGCTGGCTCGCTCTGGAGTGCTCCGCCCAGCCACACACAGCGCCCTCCTCGTGTGATCCAGGGAGTTCCTAGTCAGCCAGACTGGCTATCCCTCCTGTTCCAAAGGCCCGGAACTCAGCCTCAGTTAAGAGACTGGAGGAGATTTGCTCAGCTTATCCTCCATCAAGCCCCTCCTCCCCAAACCTGGAGTGTGGAATCACCCTCATCACCTAGAGGCCACTGCCTGCCCCCAGTCACCCAGTTAGTGATGAGACCCACAGCACGCCATGCCTCTAATGCCTTCTACCCGTGACTCCATCAGAAGTTCATGGTATCCTTGAAAAATAATCCTATTGAAAGTCTACACTTCATCTCAGATCATTCTGAGGGACTAAGCTGCTGCTTAAGGTAAGAGCAAAGGGAACCTAGTATCTTACAGACAATACACAGAAATCCCTGGTGGTGCAGCGGTTAAGAATCCGCCTCCCAGTGCAGGGGACATGGGTTCGATCCTGGCCCAGGAAGATCCCACATGCCACGGAGCAACTAAGCTCGTGCACCACAACTACTGAGCTGCAACTACTGAAGCCCGCACCTCGCAACAACGAGTAGCCCCTCTCGCCGCAACTAGAGAAAGCCCGCGTGCAGCAACGAAGACCCCACGTGACCAAAAAAAAAAAAATCTTGGAATTACTGCATGTCTTTTGTTAGGGAGAGGCTACGCTTATTTGAATTATCTTTCTTAATTTCTAAAATACAAAATCTTTCACAAGGTCCTATTGTATAGAGTATCTAAAGTGATTTATGAGAATAGGAACTGCAACGGAAGGAAATTATGTGTGTGTGTATATACATATATACCTATCTATTCCTTTTTATTTAAGAAAATGAAATAATTGTCAGTTCAAGTAGTATTTTGACAACAGGGGCAATTCCATTCAGCAGATGATCCTTGAGCATGAAGAGATTCTCATGAATAAAGAGGTACTCATAGCTGTATTTATCTTAAAATGGATTTGTTTTAGTGAGCTGAGTATTTTAAGGAGAAGTAGATATTAATTTAAAAGAGTGTTTTAATAGACAGCTTTCTGGGGCTTTTTGTCACTTAGCACTGATCATATTTTAATTGGCTTACATGTGCTGCACTTAACTTTTTAGAAGAGGGTGTACACCTTCTCATGTTTAAAAAAAAAGTCACCTACTCACTAATCATTTTATCAAATAGTAGCCAAAACAAAGAGTGTGCTAAGGCCAGATTAGCAAATAAACAGTCATGATTGCCATCAGATCCTGCCCATGCCCAGGGCAGACATCAAAAATCAATCTGAGCCGTCATTCTTCTCAACACCACCCTCTGGCAGCAACCACCAGCCCATCAGTATTGGCCGCCAGTCTGATCCTGGGCTAACACGTTCTTTCATTTCTTCATAGTCGGAGCCAAGGTTCATACAAGATTAGCCAAGAGTAAGAACAGGATTCCATGTGGAATAATCAAGATAGAAATATTTACTGTAGAACTCACACCATGTGATTCCTGTATTATGAACAAAAGTGGAATAATAGCTTTCCGTGTAGGAAAACAATTAATCCTTTGAAGTTAGGCCATATTTAGGGTAAGCACAGTTCCCACTGGATATAAATTTCATGTCTTCCACTGGTGAAATGTCCATATCCATCTCCAGAAACACTGTCCCCTTCTGCCTCCTGCCATCTCTTACCTGAATTTCTGTAATAATTTCAACCAACAGTAAGTTCCTGAAAGACAGGGACTATGTTTTCCATGATTATTGTTCATTTTATGTGAGTGCCTACTACCATTTGGCATAGTGAGTGAATGTGAATGAATTAATCCCCCCTAACCGAGTTCCCTGCCTCCTTAAATTGTATCCTCCACTTTATAGCCACATGTAAATCTGGACACAACACTCCCCTTCCTAAAACTTTGTGTCCTTTTCACCTACTGAGTGAAACCCAAAGTTCTCCCCAGTCACACTGCCAGCCAGCCAAGCTTTGCACTTTATCATCTAGTAATACCAAACTGTTTGAAGTTCCCCCCAAGCATCATGTAAGTTGTACCTTTGTGCCTGTTCTCATGCTGTCCCCTCTACCTGAAACTCCTTCCCCACCTAATTCTAGTTTGTCCTTCAAGGCTCAGTTAAATTATCATTTCCTTAGAAATCCTTCCCTGTATCCCAGAGTTGGGGTCACTGCCTCTCCACTAAAATCCCACATCACTCCGTTTATATTTTTATTATATCACTCACCATTTGATGTTGGAATGATCTATTTTTATATCTCCTTAAATGATTGTTTTTACTGCATGTTACAGAAAATCCAACTCAGACTGGATTATATTGGTTCACATAAATGAAAAGAGGTATACAGCTTTCAGGTAGAGTTTGATCCAGAGGTTCATGGGATCATTGGGCTTCACTTTTCTGTTTCTCTTGACCATATCATCCTGGCTTTTCCTTCAGACTAATCCCTCGTGGTATCAGAATGATTGCCACAATTCCTAGTACAAGTTTCCCCATTGATATCCAGATTGGAAGAAAGAACTTCTCTTCCCCTCATGAGAACACAAAAGCTCTGAGCTTTCTCTGATTGAATCAGTGAAAGGCTGGTGCCATCCCTGAACCAATCATGAGTACAAAGGAGACGGGAATGTGATACCTGGCTGAGACTCCAGGACTGGAAAGTTCATGTCCTTGTGGGAAGGGGGAAGGGATGAAGGATACTCTGGAGGCCACCAACAATATCCACTCTGCTTTCCGATTAGACCAAGCTCCTACTGGTCATGCACCCCTTACCATATTCATCTTTGGGTTCCCAGCATGTAGCACAGTGCTTGATACATGCAGAGCAGATGATGAATACACACTTGCTTAGCTGAAGGGAACTGAGCCTTCCTGGAAGTGAAAACACATGTATAGCCATGCCCACCTTTGTCCGTGCTCCCTTCTTTAGCTCTACAGATTCCTCCTCCACGCTGACTGCCTCCTCCAGCCACTTCTCACCCTTCCCCTGTGTGAATTCTTCTGCCTAAAGTGGATTCCCACTGCCCTTAGCCTGGGTTATTTTTTTCTCAATCAAAATTCAGCTTAAACCCCACTCACACCCACCCCAATCCCAAAAAGATCTCCCTGTTTAGAGGCTCTCTGAGGCTTCCCTTACAAGTTGAAGATTCTGTGATAAGTGCACGAACATATCACCAGAAATGATGGAAACATCAAAAGAGAATGGTTTGTCAGTCAGTCCTTTTTTATTAAGTATTCCCAGAAGGCAGCTGCTGTATATCTTTTGATTATTCCTTCCGAAGAAGGGATAACAGAGTAGAGAGACTAGACTTTGCAAACAGGTCGGGGTCAAATCCTGGTCCCATCACTTCTCAACTCTGTGAAATGTTGGGCAAGTGATTTCACCTCTCTGAGCTCAGCTCCCTCCTGTGTAAAGTGAGGGAATAATACTACTCACCTCCCAGGATCATAATAAGGGTTAAATAAATGAGCTATGTAACGTGGCTGGGACAGTAGATGTCATTTTCCCCCTCTCCCTTAGCATCCCGAGTGCATTATTGCTGTGCCTAGTATTTTAAGCTCTATAATAATAATCTACAGGGGATCCAGGCAATTAAAGCTGCTCCCTGTTACTGGAGAAGCTCTTCTGAAAGCTCCTCTGGCCTCACAGTGTCTAAGAGCAGAAACTTCAGACTCCTTAGTAATCTTTGGTAACTAGTCCAGTTCCCCCCAAAGGAAGTTGTCTTCCTACTTTGGCATGCCCTGGGTTTGTTTTCCTGGTGAAGCAGAAGATAAACAGCTTGCCATCTGTGGTCACTCTGAAGATCCAGCTCGGGTGGGTGTGAAAGTCGGGACAGCTGTGGAGTCTAAGGAGTTTCAAGTGTCCTTGGGGTGCTTCGAACTTTGGGCTCATGCTTCCTCACGTGCGGCCTCCCTGATATAAAACTCAGCTTCATCTCCTATTTCCAGAAGTAAACCTTACCTAAAATGTGAGGCAGGGAAGAGAAGTTCTTCGTAGACCTCAGACAGCTTCAGATTTATCATTGGACGTCCCTGTTTATAAAACCCCATGCCAGGCTATTATCTGGTTATTTCTTCAGACCTTTATACCTCCTCTTGGCTCCTTTCTGTATATTTTCTTTTCTCCTTTCCGAGTTTTTGCTACACTTTGTGGAACAAAACAGAATTTCTCTCACTATTTCCTTCAGGGTATCTTATCACCAACTTTTGTGGTTTTAACTACTAGTCTCCTTCTACCCTGTAGAGCTCATCAACGATTTCTATCAAACAAGAATTGTTCCCTCCCTCAGAGGAATTCTAATGCCTGCTGTCAATAATCATTATTAATAACACATTCATCTTATATATAAGTGTGAATGGATTTTTTTCCCTGAAAAATGTACAGTAAGGGCCACCCATGGAAAGGACTGCAAGTGTTCTCAAATCCCAGTGATTAAAAACAAAAGGCAAGGCTTCCCTGGTGGCGCAGTGGTTGAGAGTCCGCCTGCCGATGTAGGGGACGCGGGTTCATTCCCCAGTCCGGGAAGATCCCACATGCCGCGGAGCGGCTGGGCCCGTGAGCCGTGGCCGCTGAGCCTGCGCGTCCGGAGCCTGTGCTCCGCAGCGGGAGAGGCCACAACAGTGAGAGGCCCGCGAACCGCAAAAAAAAAAAAAAAAAAAAGTCAGTAGCTTCATTTGATACCTGAATGGGAGGAGGGCAGATATTTTATGTGTTCCTTGCTGATGGATTTCTAACAGGGGGAAAAAACCAGTAGCTCTTAGAGACAATATTTTTAACCGTATATGCTTGAGTTTCTTGGGGAGCCAGTGAAAGAAAATCACTGCCCAATGTGCTGTTCTCTCTCTGTCTCCATGCAGAATTCTTTCTCTTGGTAAATATGACTGCCAAGTGCTCAGCTCTTTAAAGTTTTACCCCTCTCTGTTTTCATGAGAAGCACGACCAGAAACAAGAACTGCAGGTCATCTTTCAGGGACACAAGACTTCAAAGCTCCACACTGTGGGCATGTGTACAGGTTACTAAGCTAGGCAAACATGACACGTGTCTTTAGGACTTTTAAGTAAAGTTGCTTTCCTTTGTACAAAAGGAGTATATGTCCATTGTCTAGAAAGGCTAGAATATACAGATAAGCAAAAGAAGAAAATAAAAGTCATGTCCAGCACCCAGCAATAACCACTATAAAATTTCATTGCAAATGCTTTTGATCTTTTAGGCATATATGTACGTCTGGATATATAGTTTTTACAAAACTGAATCAGAGTTTGGGCTTGCAGGTTTTCTTTCTGGACTCAGCTGCACAGGGTTGAGCTAACTGTACTGCTTAGCTCGTGGCACACAATTTTTTCAGTTCTTTCAAGGGACACTTGTGGGGTTTTCTTCTCCTTTTTTTTTTTCAATTTCATTTTCTATCCCCACCCACTTAAGCAAAAACTGCAGCACGTTCGACATATAATTAATATATACTATTGTTTTGAGTGTGAATATTTGTAATTCATACAAATGATAGTGTTATAAACTCCATAGTTTCTTTTCTTCATTTAACACTGTTTTGGAATCTTTACATGTTGCCATATATATATGGCATGTGTTGATATATATATATATCATTTGATCTTTATAAAAACCGTGAAAACTAGGTGAAACAGGTATTTATTCTCCCCATTTAATGAATGAAGAAACTGAATTGACTCACAGAGATGTAGTGATCTGCCCGAGTTCACATAGCTAACCAGTGGCCAAGCCAAGATCAACAGTCAAGTCTCTTGTTCCCTAGTAATAGCTCCCCATAGGGCTTATTAAGAGTCAAGATTGTTTCCAACAAAACGCAGTCATCTTAAACTTCTCCATGAGAAAGTCGTTCACCACCTGATGAAAGGTCACATCAGAACGTGTGTTTTCATAAGTCTGGAGTGACCTATCGTTTTTGTCTAAGAAGTGAGCCAAATGGTCTTCTTCTCAAAAAAAAAAAAAAAAGGCAGGGGTATCAATGTGGGCAGGGGTCACTCATCTCTTTGAACACTGCTGTGGGAGATAAGTTTCCTTAATGAGTTCTGTTCGGAAGGTGGTGACTGCAGACAAATAATGGTTTTCACAGTGAGTCATCTTCTAAACCTGCCCTCAGGTTAGCGATGGAATGAACCATTGGGCCAAAAAGAACAGAAACTTGGACATAAAGAATGGGAAACAGGCAAAAGTGTCTAGCCATTCTCACATCAGGAAATATCTTTTTAGGGCTTCCCTGGTGGCACAGTGGTTGAGAGTCTGCCTGCCGACGCAGGAGACATGGGTTCGTGCCCCGGTCCAGGAGGATCCCACAGGCCGCGGAGCGACTGAGCCCGTGAGCCATGGCCGCTAAGCCTGCGTGTCCGGAGCCTGTGCTCCGCAATGGGAGAGGCCACAACAGTGAGAGGCCCGCGTACCGCAAAAAAAAAAAAAGAAAATATCTTTTGAAAATGAGTGTGTAGTTCCTTTTGACCTCCGTGCAGACCATAAAGAGACAAGTTCGAGAGAAATATTGGATTCTGGCCCCTAAAATCAATGAATAACCCATCCCAGGGTTGGGTCTCAGGAGCTGGAAGCCAGGTGATTGTTTGTAGGAGAAGGTAGAGCTGAGCACGTGGCTCCCACTGGCGAAGGGAAAAGTGATTGAATGATGGGGTGATGGAGGACTCACTCTTCAGTGTAATTTTAATGACATTACAAAATGCTGTTCATCAGCATTTTGTGGACAAGGAGAGAAGAGCTCAGTTGGCTGCTGGTTGGTTAGGGCTTTTTAATCTTGGCATGTCCTTCAGCACCACAGGCAATAGCAGGCAAAGCCTGTGTCCTCTGAGCCTGTCTTCCTCCTAAAAAGATTCCTTTGCATAATCCAATTGACAAAGGCTTAGAGTCGGTATTTTAAGAAGAATCAGTATGTCAAATATTTGCCCAATGAGCTCCAAAAAATTATCATAGCAATAATAATTATAACTCCTAAATACTGACGGCTTACCATGTGCCAAGCACTATGTTTAACAAGCATCACTTTATCGACTCTGGGAAGAGAAAAAAAAAAGAAAACTCAAGCATAAGTACTATTATTATCTCCATTTTGTGGATGAGGAAATTGAAGCTTAGAGTTGTGGAATAAGTTTCCCAAGGCTACAAAGCTAACTGGCCAAACTGGAATGCAAATCTTAGAAGTATCTGACTCCAAAGATGAATTTCTATGCTCTCAAAATTTGTATGAGTTATCCATTCCTGTGTAACAAATTAGACACCACCATCAACATTCCCATCCCCAAGGCATGAGAATACCCTGGTGTGATGGTTCAAGAATCTTCTCAGTCTGTGAACATGAGACCTAATTCCTCTTTCACTTCAGGTACCTTTAATTCACAGGAGAGTCTGTTTCTTCCCCCCATGGTAACAAAAAATGTACCTCACTATGTTCCTATTGTGTTATTATGGCTCAAGGAAAAAAATTCTTACCCCTAAAAAAACTTAACAAGCCCTGTCACCAGATTCACCCAAAATATCTTGGAGTTATATTCCCCTAGTATTGGATTTCATCTTCACTGTTTACCAACTATGTGGACCTGTGGAAGTTACCAACACTCTCTGGATTTCCATGGCCTCATTTATGGAACGAAAACTTACTACCAACCGGATACCAATAGGGCTGTTATAGGGAGATTCTGTTAGAACTGAGAACTCTTGCCAGATTTCTTGCATGTGTCCTTTCTATGGTAGATGCTCAAATAAATATTCATGGAATAAATGTTTTGATGGAATGAATGCTCTAATTCTATGCCCAACTTTGCTGTTCGTTCTAAAACTTGGTTCCACATGAGAGGAAGAAGAGATCCTTCTAAAATCTAGGGAACTCTGAAGGGATGGAAGATAATAGGTTCCAGGACTCAGTGTGACTTTGGGCAGAGTCATCAGATGTGATTCAGGGTCTCAGGGGCCTTACTCCCAAAATAAGAGGAACTGATGGCTGCACAACAATGTGCATATGCTTAATGCCACTGAAGGACACATTTAAAAATAGTCAAAATGATCAATTTTATTATATATATTTTACCACAACAACCAAAAAAAAAGCAAAGAAAGGAAAGGAAAATCCTAACTGGCTAGAGTACGTTCTGATACTGGAATGCTAAAGCTTGAGACAAATAACACTGGCTAGCATGTGTGATCCTTTACCGTGTGCCAAGCACTGCTAAGATATCAGATGCTTAATCATCTGTGACTTTCTCAGTGGTCCTGTGATCAGGGTATTATTATTACCCCCATTTGATAGGTGAGGAGACAGCCAAAGCTAGCGTTTCCAGAGCTGGGGTTTGAACCAATATGTGTCTCACTGGAGCGCTCGTGTGTTTACTACTTAGTTTTCTGATGGTGGGGAGGGGCGCAAATCACCAAATCACAGATGCCGGCAGCTCAAATCCTGGCCAAGGAAAACTCTGATTAAACAAAAAAAGGTGGTCTCAAGCCCCATCAGAATTTGAGAAAGGCCTTGGCTACTTCTTTTCTTTGAAGCTCCCAATATATTGGAACAGAGGGAGGAAAGGAAGAAGAGAGTCAGGGAGAAGAAAAAGCAAAACAAAACCAAGGCATAGTTACCAATATTTTGCTGGGTTTTTTTTAATATAAATTGATTCATTTTTATTTCTGGCTGCATTGGGTCTTCGCTGCTGTGAGCGGGCTTTCTGGAGTTGCGGCAAGTGGGGGCCACTCTTCGCTGCGCTGCACGGGCCTCTCATTGGGTGGCCTCTCTTGTTGCGGAGCACTGGCTCTAGGCGCGCGGGCTCAGTAGTTGTGGCTCGCAGGCTCTAGAGCACAGGCTCAGTAGTTGTAGTGCACAGGCTTAGTTGCTCCGGGCATGTGGGATCTTCCCGGACCAGGGCTTGAACCCGTGACCCCTGCATTGGCAGGCGGATTCCTAACCACTGAGCCACCAGGGAAGCCCTGCTGGGTTTTTTTTTTTAAATATTGACATTTAATTGTTATATTTGTGTGATTTTAATAATGACAAAAATATTTTATTGAGCAATAACATCACAAGTCCCAGTCAAGGTCCTACAAAACTGGAGGCCTGAACGAACAGTGTCCAGCCTCTGCCTCTTTCTTCCCGCCCTCCAGCTCCTCCAGAGGAGAGAGGTTCTGAGCGCTGTTGTGATGTCACCTCAGCTGGCTCCTCTTGGCACAGCCATGGACCCTAGATGGGGCTGGAGGGACAAACAGGAAGTCCAGGGTTCCCATCGGATCATCGGTATGACACAACCTAGCTCTTAGGACCACAACCCAGGAGAGTTTGCTCCCCCAACCCCTCTTTTATGGGCTTCATTGATTCTTAAAATAATTGCAGTATTCGTAGTAGTAATAATGATAGCATCTAACATGCGGAAGGCTTACCATATGTCTGATAAGCACACTGTACGTAACTTATTTCTTCCAGCAATTCAGTTACGTAGATACAAACATTAGTCATCATCTTTTTCCATATGAAGAGACAGCTATACCTAGGAGTTAAGTGATTTGCCCAAGACCACAAAGTTTTCAACTTGCAGAGGCAGAACGGAATTACGGAAAGTGGCTACCATTTACAGAGCACTTATAGTGGAGTTAGCGCGAGGGTTGAATGGAATAATTCATCTAAATATTTAACCCAGAGGCTCACACCAACCCTATGCAGAAGGTTCTATGACTACCATCCTAAATTTACTGACGGGGAAAGCATGGCTTAGGGTAGGCAAGAAAATGTCTGAAAATACACAGGTTAAAAGTGGCATAGCTCTGGGGTCTGTCTTATGTCAAAGCACAAATGCTAATCTGCTCTGCCCTCTGACCTTCTCAGAAACTGGTTAGAAACCAAGAAGGTAAATTTCTGACTGTTGCATTATCGCTTTGCATGGTCTCCCTATTGGCTCTGTGCTGTGAACCACTGTTGTCTTGTTGTTTTTGTTTTTTATCCAACTGAGGCACAATGGAGGGTCCCAGCCTCCTAAAATCTGTCTTTTCATCTTAAGGATCAAACTTGGTAATGAAGGAAATCGTTCTATTCAGTATGCCAGATCTCTTACAGAAGATAGATATGGTTTGTGGTGACATTTGTAGGCATGAGTTGCGATCCCTTCTCAATAACCTTTCCATGTAGCGATGCAGAACCATTCTAAGGCAGCCCAGGCAAGGTTTTTCCCATAATTGTGTCTGTAATAATCTACCATTTTATATTTATTTCATCAGTTTCAACAGTTCATAAGAACACACATAACCTTAGATGCAGTGATCAACTGTTTCAGAATTGCCCCCTCCTAAATTTAGGCCTCGCACTCGGTGATTCAGCTAGAGAGCTTCGTTGTCGAGTGCCCCTCCTTCACGGATGAGGGAAAGTGCTCCTATTTAGGGTGTATTTAATTCTTACTATTTCGCCAGTTGAGCTGGATACCACGGAGTTTAATAATGCAGGGTATAATTGCTGCAATGCTGTGAAGGCGCGGGGCTGCCGCCTCCCCTCGTCTTTGCTAGGACTCTCACGCAAATGGGACACTGCTGCTCAGTGGGGCTTTTCTACTTCAATTTTTTAATAAAACAGATTTTGTTGCAGTGATGAATTTGTGGAGGAATCGATTAAGGGTATGAAATAGTCACCACGCAGGGCTTTTCATAACTGCTCACATTCCTTGGTTGAGGACTTAAATAAGTGCCTGGCACTGTATCATCAGCTTATTTCCTGTCACAGCAACCCTGGAAGGCAGGTCCTATTGCTACTGAGTTTGTAGAGGCTGGAAGGGATTCGTCTGTAGTGGGTCATGTAGTCCACAGCAGAGGATGCCTCCTCCAGAGGCCTGCAGTTGCTGTTACATTGTCTTCCCAGAACAGACTCCTCTTGGTCCTTTTTGCGGAGCATAAAGGAGGGAATGTCTTAGATGGGGCACAGCACATCCCACCTTACAGGGGATGGAGAGAGTCCCAGATGAGTCGTGAATTCTGGGTGTGTGTTTGCCTGTTTCCCAGGTGGACTGTCATGGCATTCACTACTAGTCACGGCTGTCCTTGTGCCTGTGCGCCCTCCCCCTCCCCCATCCACTCTCAGATATGACCCCAACAACAGAGAGTAGAATGAATTTTACTCTGAAGTGTAAAGTATCTTATGAAGCTGTATCGTTCCCGCTGCTAAGATCCCTTTCATTTTGTAGTGAGACTCACATTTGATTGCCCGATGAGAAACGATTCTTCCTTCATCAAAATGTTTAAACCCTACGGACACCAGGACACATGTGAAAAAGTAGATTTGTGGTAATCACGTTTATTTAAAGTGTTTATAATACATACGTTATTTGTTAATAGGCTGAGAGTGACATCTTACTGACCCTAAAATGTAAGGTTTATATATCTGAGACAGTTGAGGAGATTTTTGGGAAATGATGGTAGAAATGACAGCTTATTTGGATAATACCTTCTGACTACTAAGAAATGGGATGAATCTACAACGTGTGTGGATTTATCTAAACGTCACTCGGAATTCATTGGCCAAACACTGAACTTTTTGTGGATACTAATGTAAGAGAAAGTGGGTAAATATCAATTCTGCTTCTAAAGTACTTATAAACCAAGAAAAAAGGACTATATTTGCTGAGGAATTATCTATGTTTAATGTTTTATTTAATAGCAATAATTAAATTTTGTTTTACTAACCTTGAAAAATAAAAGCAGCAATCACGATACACAATATGTATCACATTGTTCATGTCTTCGTTCAGTAAATATTTCTGTATCAGGCATCGTGCACTCTAACAAGTGAGGTACAGAACCTGCCATCACAGGTCCACTTCACTAGGGGAGACAAGTTACGAGCACAAAACCAAATCAATATGTGTAAATTCAGAGGATGATAAATGTTATGACAAATAAAAGTAAGGTAAGGAGGTAGACAGTGCTTCCTTTGGGTAGAGGGGTAGTCAGGGAAGCCCTTTTAAGGAAACAGAATCCCAGTAAGGACTAACGAGTGAGAAAGAACGTTCCAATCCCCTTCATGTACAGACTTCTCATCCAGAACGATCGGGAACCACCAGTCCCACCTAAAGGAAAATAATTCTCTCTGACCTCCTCCCCCACCATTTTTTTCCTAGTTCTGTTTTCTTCATAAAATATATTCAGGATAAAAAGATCTCAGCCCATCTTTCTTTAATATTATTCCCAAAGTGAGGCCAAATTTGTCCTGAAGTGGAGCCAAATTCAAGCAACGCCGCCCAGGGATCTAGTTCTGTTAAAAACTAGCTTGCAGTCTCTAGAAGGCTGTTATTTACTTGAGTCTGCCTTGTCCTTTGGACTCTTGAGATACCCGTCTCCCTGTGGGAAGCGCCTCAACATTGAACAAACCCACCTCCCCGCCACCCGCTTCGTATGGTAACCTGGAAACAGCCTTTGTGCGCTGTCCAGGGCCTCACAAGCTCTTCTCTCTGCCCTTTGGAGGAGGAAGAAGAGGATGGGACATGCCATTGGATAGGATTCTCCCAAAAGGCAGGTACGATCCCAGGCATTTGACACACTTTACCTTATCTGATCTTTCTAATTTACCTGGGAGCTTAGGGACATCCTTATTCTGCAGGTGAGGGAAAACTGAGGCCTGGAGTGCTTAAGCCACTTCTTCAAAGTCACCCAGTTCATGAGTTGTAGATCTGGGATTTGACCTTATTTCAGATTCCAACACCATCTCGTACTCTTTTCTGCAACATGGATCCAGAAAGCTGTCAATTTCTCTTGTCCCCCGAGGGAATAATATATGGAAGTCTCCCACTACTCGCATAGCCAGAAAACCTTCCACCTAATTCTCATGGTCAGTGCCTAGCAAGTGGACATCAAAGCTACAAATTAAGGTTCCAACCAAAGAAAGTTCCAGTTTCTAGAATACAGTTTCCAATAAGAGATGATATTGCAGGCAATAAACCGACTACCTTAACGGTAGGTGCCAAAACCCCATGGGTGGTTTATAGAGAAGTTGAAATAAGGAACAAAACAGATACATTTAGACTTCACCAAATTCCTCTCTGTTTGGGAGGAAGAAAAAATATTATTCTTTGCGAATGGGAAAAAAAATAGATGTATTCCTCTCTGCTATTACATGGGTCCTGCTAAGCAATAACGCATGACCAAGGCAAATGCTCTGATCAGTTTCTCTGAGGTGTTATTAAAGTTTGCAAAATATTGCTCAGATTCTTCCTGGCAGGGTTTCGATATTGTCTGTTTAAACTGGACTTGAGCTGGTACTCTCCATTTCTGTTAAGCCTGCCATAGCTGGTGATCCCACCGCACACATCTCCCGGTGCCGTGGCCTTCATCCGGCAACAGGGGCAACACCCTGAGAGGCAACATCCTCCCCTCTGTTGGGTCTCTGATATGACTCAATTCAAAAATGACTGAATCAACTGAATTCCTCTTCTTTCTCTTTGCCTCCCCTTCTCACCGCCAACATTCATGCACGTGCGTGCACACGCACTCATGCAGACACCTGCCTGCTTTCACACTGAGCAGGAATGAGAAGGGGGAACTTTACAGCACAGACTGCCTTGGAAGGTATTCCTGCCATGAAGTTGGGACCTCTGAGTCCAGTATTCAGAAGGGACACAACACGCTTCTTTTCTTCTGCCGATCTGAATCGTCCAGCAACATACCTTTCCACTCCCAAACTTTGTCCTCTGACCCTCTTCAGTCCTACTGAACCTGTTCCATTTCCTCAAACACACCATGCTCTTTCTTGCCCCAGGCTTTGCTCTGATGGGAACACCCTTCCTCTCTCCTCTTCTGATGAACTTCGGTTTACCCTCCAAGTCTCAACTTGGATGGCATTTCTCTGATCCCCCAGGATGATGGCTTAGATGCCCTTGTTATGTGCTACTGTGGGGAGCTTACCTTTCACACCTTGATTGTAATTTGTCTCCCCCAAACAGCTGCAAATCCTGAGACACAGAACTAAGTCTGTCATGTTCACAGACCTGTATAAAGGTAGGCTAATTGCTATAACACATCAACCAAAGAAATGTATGGAAGCTCCAGCACCGTGAACTTTTATTCTTGCGTGGATAATGGTCCTGGGCAGGTTTGTCAGGTAGGCAGGATGGCCCTCATCCATGCAGTCATTCAGCAACCCAGGCCAACAGAGATTCTGCCATCATCAATAAGTGGCTTTCAAAGACTCCCTGGAGGTTTTCTCCATACAACCCACCAAAAGGAAAAGGAGTGTGAAGGAGTGCCTCATGGGAGGCTTTTATGGACCTGGTCTAGAGGTGTGTACATCATTGATATTCACGGTCTATTGGCAAGAACTTAGTCGCCTCACCACAGAGAATTGCAAGGGGCGCTCAGACATGTAGTCTCTGGCTGGGCAGCTACTCCCGATAAAAGGTATGTAGAAGGAAGAACACAAATTTGGGTGGGTAAGTAGCCAATCAATAAGTAGTTGCTAAACAAATAAATGAATCCATGAGTGAAAAAACTGAGGGCAAAAGACATCTCCTTAATGTATTCTGAGCTGTGGTACAGGACCACCTTCTCACAGCTACTTCAAATTAAAAACCTATAAAAACTACCAATGGTCAGAGAGGCAGGTGAAAACCTAGGTTGCCTTCAGATTTTACTAGTAGAATGACAGTGCCTGGCATAGTACCCAACATAGACAGTAGGCCCTCCTTATGCATTGGTTCCACATCTGTGAATCCAACCAGCTGCTGATACGGAGGGCTGACTGTACTGTACCATTTTCTCTAAGGGACTTGAGCATCCGTGGATTTTGGTACCTTCAGGGGTCCTGGAACCAATCCCGCACGGATACCAGGGGAGGACTGTAGTTTATGTTCAATGAATATCAGTTGAATGAATGAGTGATTGGAAATCGTAGACTATTGAGGTTGGAAATGACTTAAATACCACCATGTTTATATTGTGGTGGCTGAGTGATCGTTCAGTCCCACTACAGAGGAAGCACACTCACTCCCAAAGCGGCACCTGCCATCTTCAGGTCATCCCTGTTAGAAACTCCTGTCTTCCGTTGAGCCAAAACCTCGCTCCTTGCACTGTCCCAGTATTGGCATCTGTCCCTTCAGGTCATACGAAGCATGTGTCTCCCAGAGGGGCTCAAACCTAGCTGTACATCAGAAGTGCCAGGGACGCTTATAGGAAACTATGTAGTCCCAGATGGCATCCCCAGAAATTCTGATTCCCCCTAGATGATCCTGATGTGTAGCTGGTCTAGGAGCCCATGTGTCTGACACTTCTGTCTGGGTTAGAATCCTGCTTCCATCACTTACTAGCTGCAGTCCCTTGGGTAAGTCATTTCGCCTCTTTATTCCTCATCTCTAAAACTGTGACAAGAATAGTATCTATGTCATAGGGTTGTTGTGAGGACTGAGTGATTATTTCGAGTAAAGTGCTTAGCGTAGTGCCTGGCCCACAAAGGCCCTCATTAGACAGAGGCCACCATCAGCATCGTTATCCTCCGCCTCCTTAGCAGCTTTTCAGATATGTCAGTGTAACCATTACAGAACACTTCTTTTCCAGACCAGTTACTCTCAGTTTTCTTTTTTTTTTTCCTAATTCCTTTCCTACCTGGCAAATTCATATTTCTCCTCTTACAGACAGATTTCATCCCAGGAGGAGGTGTAGTGTTTCTGTACCCCGTAACTCGTAGGGATAGAAGCATCTGATGGAATAAATGTAGGTAATTGAGCTGCGGCTCTGAACTTCAGATGCCAGTCATTACTGGTCATAGGAGGGCAGCTGTGCATATTCTCTTATTCCAGGGAAGTCTTCCCATAGGGCAACCCTAGATGTACTAGTGTCTGTAATGAAGGGGAAACCAGAGAGAGGATACGGAGTTTATTTTCTGAATGCTTTCATCCTGATAAGTTCAGTTGAGTCCGAACCCACCCCAGATTAACTCATTAAGTTCCTGGAGTTTGTTGTAGATTTTTAGCCATTAGTCGTCATAGTTAACACCATAGGAACAAAAATAATGAAAATGGTACCTGGGGAAGTAGGAAGGGCCGGTCTAAAAGTCCAATGTGAAGTTAGGAAGGGAGAAAAGGCCAAATGTAAAAAGCAAAATGACCCCTAGTTAATGATAAGGTATGGTGTAGACTTTGAGAAGACATAAAGAAGTCAAGGAGAAAAAAATCTGGACATCTCCTGGTACAGGAGGTACATTTTTCTTAAGTCTTATTTGTTGGTCATGGGTCACTCTTCTTTCACTTATGATTGAGACCTGTCCTTATATGGTGAGGGACAGTTGAGGAATAGAGAGGATAAATTCATTTATGATAATAATTTGTATTAATAAGATGTTCTTAAAGCTTCATAGATGTTCAGTCATATCCCTGTGAGTGTGAGGTAAACCATACATCAGTATTCTTGTCTAATATATGAGGAAAATAAGTCTCAGAAAGGCATAGTGACTTACCCGGTGTCATACTTCATGTATACCAGGCCCAGGAGGAAAACCCAAGTTCTTCTAATTCCTAGTTCATTGTCCTCCACTCCTAATGCTACCAGTTCTGGAATGTTCCACTGATTTACCCTCTCACTATTCCTCAGTTTTTACACACACACACACACACACGTGCACACACACACGTGCACACACACACACATTCAAAACTATCACATTCTTCTAAGCAGCTCTTATTCTCAGCTTATATGTCACCCCCTCTAGAAGTTCTTGACTTCCCCAAGCTGGCCATAGAATGTTGCTTCTACCTCAGTTACAACATGGATATCACTGGATTCTAATTACTTTTTTATAAGACTTCTCCCCCCACCCCCATGATGACTTTCTTGAGCACAAGGACTGTGATATACTTAACTTTATATCCGCAGCAACTTACACAGTACAAAGCATAAAGTGGATCCTCCGTAAATATTTATTGAATAGTTGGATGTGTGGGTGGGTGGATGGATGGATGGATGGATGGATGGAAGGATGGAGGGTCTTTCAAGGTTGAGATTTAAAGAAACATACAAGAAGCCAGCTTGCTGTCAACAGAGGGCTTTCTTAACTTTCTGATAAACACAGAATTCTTCTGATGCTTTTGGTTTAGATCTTCTACCATACTTACTTATCCATATTCTGCTAGCATTTTCATTGCTGAAGTATTTATTTTGTATCAATCATTATACGCCAAAGGGAGAGGGCTCGTCCCAGGCAGCAGTGTAGTAACAATAGCACAGTCTTCAGATAGCCGAGACTTGAATCCTGTTTCATCAGGTTCTTAAGTGTATGAATTCTTCTAGAAATTCCTTATTCCTCAATTTCTTCACGTGTTAAATGAGGGCAATGATGGTGCCTCCTATACAGATGGTATGTGAGGATTAAATGAGATAATAAATACAAAGTACTTTGTACGCACCAGCACTCTGGACAGCGCCGGACCCAGAGTAAGCATTCCTTATATATGAATTCTGTCTTCTTACTGCACACATATGACTACTGGGACCCAGAAATTTGGCTAAGTCAAGTCTGTATCTGGAGACCCAGTTCCGAGAAAGTCTGAAGAGATGATCAGAGTTACTCTGGAGACTAAACAGGCTGTAATTCAGTGCATCCTTAGCCAAGTTACTTCTCTGAGTTCAATCTTACCATCTCTTCTTACAGACCTGCTTCAGTGTTTTAGTGAGCTAGAGGTCAAGCTCTGAGTAACCTGCCCCCCGCACTTGGCACTTGACATGTATGACTTGAACTGGAAGCTCATTGAAGACAGGAGCTCCTGAAGATGTACTCCTTGCATATCTGGGCCCAACTTGCTTCTCAGGAGTCCCTTCCTATAGGAAGTTTTGCTGAGTGGAAATAAACTTTCCTAAATCACTTAACATGCTCTTTGGGGGACTTAGTTGAGCTCCAGGAAGGTTCTGGCCCATTAACCCTATTCCCCTGCAAGCAGTTACTGAACTTAATGATCCTGCTGCCCCCTAGCAGGTCACCAGGCCCACTCCCTCCCAGGTTTGCTCCGGGATCCTCTCTGGCAGCCACAAAAGCCCTGGCAGCACAACTTTCCCGGCGGCATTTGGGAAGCTGGGCCAAGTTCTCTATCAAGTTAATGGAGTGACTTTCTTTTAGGTTCTGGGCAACCCAGCCTCATGGTCAGAGGTAGAGGGCTCTCCCTGGAATTATGAGCTCTTAGGTTTTACGTCTGTGCCTGCGTAGCACCTGGAACGTAACAAACACTTAACGTATGGGGAAGGATGGAGAGAGGGAAGGAACGAAGGAAGGAAGGAGGGAGAGAGAGAGAGGGAGGCCCGGGTTCTGGTGGTATTTGCCTCCAGATGTGTAGCATTCACCTAATACAGGACGAAGACCAAGGAGAGCTACTTCTACTGTTTTCTGATTTTAAAAAAGTCTTCTCCCATGAGTGAGTTTGTGACCTCTGTAAGCAAAGGGCAGGGGGGAAGCCACAAAATCTTTTGGTCATTTCAGTAGGTGCTCTCTCCAATCCTCTGCCCTTTCAGGAAGTCTCAGTTGAGAAATATGTGTAATAGGTGAGCAATGATGATGCCGTTGAACAAAGACTGATGGAAACAGATATAAACCCAAAATGGTTTTAGTGCCAGAAATTACTGTTTGCTCAACAGTAAATAACATCAAAGGACTGAAACATTTCCCACAGAGGTCAGCAGTTCTGGGATGATGCACTGAAATTCACACCTCTGCCAGAAGCGCTCTGTTCCTGGCACGACAAAGAAAAAGGCAAATCTGTTCATGTCAATACCCAGAGGAGGCAATTTTACCTTTTCTGATTATCGTTCAGGTGTGTCTTTCTCCAAAGAGCCTCTGGAGTCTCGTTAGGCCTGTTATAAAATTTTTAAAGCTTTGTTTTAAAATGGATAAATCCTTTTATTGTTTCGTTTTATTTTGCTTTGTTTTTACTCCTGCAACTAACTAAAACTGTAGCCTGCAGATGTCTGTCCTGTGTGAACCTTAGAGATACTCCTGTTTCAGCAAGCATCGCTTTTGTTTCCATAATTGGCCATATCTTGAAGCAAACCACCTGGGCTAAACTATATCTTTGGTTTTCTTTTTAATTTTAAAATATTGCCCTTTGTCCCCATAACGCTTGTTCTCTGAGAATCTCGATTCCAGAATCAAAGTATTTGAGATTAGAAATTAAAGATAATAATAGTAACATTTGGATGCTAAGTGCTTTTTCTTCCCTTACTTCACTGAATCATCACGACAACCTGTGATCTGAGTCCATTACTATTTACGTGTTATGAATGTGGGGAGTCAGTAGCCAAAGGTACAGTCCAGACCTTTCCAGAGCCTGTAACACTCCCATCTACTCTCTGGCTCCAAATCCACCTTAACCACACTGTTTTCCTTTAATATAAGCACCTATCAATTTTCCACATACAAAATAATTTACCTATTATGTGTATTGTCTGTTTTCTTTGTCCTCACTAGAATATGAGTTCCATGAATGCAAAAATTCTTTTTTCTGTTCTGTTGGTTGATGTATCCTAAGCTCAAGAAGAGAGCCTAGTGCATAGTAAGCCTTCACTATATATTGCAATTGTTCTTGTTCCCTGTTTACCTACTGTACCGTGCCAACCCTATTCACGTATTGCTGGCAGAAAAACTGAGGTCAGGAGCCACCTGGTGATTTACTAAAGATGACACAGCGAGCAAGTTGGCAAGAAAAACCAGATCTCCTTACTGCCAGCCCAATTCTTTGCCTAAATCCCAATTCAATCTTGCCGTACTTTTATTATGCTATAAAATGAATAACTGTTTATGAGTTCATTCTCAGACACATTATTGCTTTTATATCACATCAAAGGACTTGAGACAGGCAAAAGATATAGCCCTATTGATTGTTCTCAGAGACTCAACTTTTCCATCCCACAAGGAATCCATGCTTAAAGTTCATTTTGGGGACAGGAGCCAGATAGAAGAGCATCTCCAACAAACGTACCTCCACATCAGGGCAGGGTTGCAAGAGTGTCTGGTTTTAGGAATCTTGAAGTCAGTCTTCTGAACAGAGGACTGTTTCTGTTCCTCTCCACCAGACTCTTACAGAACCTTAGAATTGACCTAAAATCAAAAGGCTAAGATGTTTTCAGCTCTTGGATACTCAGTGGGTCAGTGTCTTCTAGGGGAAATCCAGTAGCTACGGTAAGTAGCATGGGAGTGACTCACCCCTCCTTGAACCAGGTATTGAATCCATGGGCCTGGGATGTGAAGGGGTGAAGTTCTGGATGCTGGCTGAAGAACAAAGTGGCAGCTTTAGAAGTAAGGGTGTGTTAAAATAAGAGATGTGGGGCTTCCCTGGTGGCGCAGTGGTTGAGAGTCCGCCTGCCGATGCAGGGGACACGGGTTCGTGCCCCGGTCCGGGAAGATCCCACATGCCGTGGAGAGGCTGGGCCTGTGAGCCATGGCCGCTGAGCCTGTGCGTCCAGAGCCTGTGCTCCGCAACGGGAGAGGCCACAACAGTGAGAGGCCTGCGTACCGCAAGAAAAATAAGAGATGTGTGTTTGACTTTCTGAAAAAAGGCTAAAGAATCCAGAGCCTACCAGGAGAATCCATTTATTTGAGCATGAGTTGTTTTTTCATTACGAGCAACAGAACACACCTGCTAATGCGCATAGTAACATCTCGTCATCCGCTTTAAAGTGGAATATGTCACTCTCAGTAGAAGACATAGGGACAGAGGCTCTTCTACTACTGATAATGTGCCTAGACTACTCCGCTGTCACACCCATTCACAAGGCTGTTGGCCAAAAGAGAGGGACTTATTTGTAGTTTAACAACTCAAGTGGCCCATAGACGTTAAAGCTATGATGTTGAATTGACTAGTACCAAGCTCTCTGAAGGGGTGCACTACAGTCTTTCAGGGCAATGATAATAATAATGAGTCCTCGTAAAGCTCTCTATCCTTTAAAAATACATTCTTTAAAATACATTTTTTCATGCATTTTTAAATTTTAGCTTAGTATAAAATCATCCTGAGTTAGTTATAGCAGAGATTCTTACCACCTCCATTTCATAAGCCAGAAACCTGAGTTAAGAGACGCTGATGACATGCCCTAGGTCACATGGCTGGTAAATGACAAAGCCCAAATCCGCTGGCTTCTCAGTATTTTCCATTATGACATTCTGCCTCCTGCCCACGTGATATCTCCACCTGGATGTCCTGGAGGCTTCTCAAATACATGGTGAGAACCAAATTCATTATCTTCACTTCACAGAAAAAAAAAAAAAAAGCCCATTCCTCTTCCCCCTGCTTATTTCCTTTTAACATCTTTATTGGAGTATAATACCTTTACAATGTTATGTTAGTTTCTGCTGTATAACAAACTGAATCAGCTATACGTATACATATATCCCTATATCCCCTCCCTCTTGCGTCTCCCTCCCACCCTCCCTATCCCACCCCTCTAGGTGGTCACAAAGCACCAAGCTGATCTCCCTGTGCTATGCGGCTGCTTCCCACTAGCTAGCTATTTTACATTTGGTAGTGTATATATGTCCATGCCACTCTCTCACTTCATCCCAGCTTACCCTTCCCCCTCCCTGTGTCCTCAAGTCCATTCTCTACATCTGCATCCTTATTCCTGTCCTGCCCCTGGGTTCTTCAGAACCTTTTTTTTTTTTTTCAGATTCCATATATATGTGTTAGCATATGGTATTGATTTTTCTCTTCCTGACATACTTCACTCTGTATGTCAGACTCCAGGTCCGTCCACCTCATCAAAAATAACTGAATTTCATTTCTCTTTTATGGCTGAGTAATATTCCATTGTATCCATTCATCTGTTGATGGACACTTAGGTTGCTTCTATACCCTGGCTGTTGTAAATAGAGCTGCAAGGAATATTGTGGTACATGACTCATTTTGAATTATGGTTTTCTCAGGGTGTATGCCAACTAGTGGGATTTCTGGGTCATATGATAGTTCTATATTTAGTTTTTTAAGGAACCTCCATACTGTTCTCCATAGTGGCTGTATCAATTTACATTCCCACCAACTGCACAAGAGGGTTCCCTTTTCTCCACACCCTCTCCAGCATTTATTGTTTGTAGATTTTTTGATGATGGCCATCCTGACTGGTGTGAGGTGATACCTCATCGTCATTTTGATTTGCATTTCTATAATGATTAGTGGTCTTGAGCATCCTTTCATGTGTTTGTTGGCAATCTGTATGTCTTCTTTGGAGAAACGTCTATTTAGGTCTTCTGCCCATTTATGGATTGGGTTGTTTGTTTTTTTGATATTGAGCTGCATGAGCTGCTTGTATATTTGGAGAATAATCCTTTGTCAGTTGCTTCATTTGCAAATATTTTCTCCCATTCTAAGGGTTCTCTTTTCGTCTTGTTTATGGTTTCCTTTGCTGTGCAAAAGCTTTTAGGTTTCATTAGGTCCCATTTGTTTATTTTTGGTTTTCTTTCCATTTCTCTAGGGGGTGGGTCAAAACGGATCTTGCTGTGATTTATGTCATAGAGTGTTCTCCCTATGTTTTCCTCTAAGAGTTTGATAGTGTCTAGCCTTACACTTAGGGCTTTAATCCATTTTGAATTTATTTTTGTGTATGGAATTAGGGAGTGTTCTAATTTCATTCTTTTACATGTAGCTGTCCAGTTTTCCCAGCACCACTTATTGAACAGGCTGTCTTTTCCCCATTGCATATTCTTGCCTCCTTTATCAAAGATAAGGTGACCATATTTATCTCTGGGCTTTCTATCCTGTTCCATTGATCTATATTTCTGTTTTTGTGCCAGTACCATACTGTCTTGATTACTGTAGCTTTGTAGTAAAGTCTGAAGTCAGGGAGCCTGATTCCTCCAGATCTGTTTTTCTTTCTCAAGATTGCTTTGGCTAGTCGGGGTCTTTTGTGTTTCCATGCAACTTGTGAAATTTTTTGTTCTAGTTCTGTGAAAAATGCCATTGGTAGTTTGATAGGGATTGCACTGAATCTGTAGATTGCTTTGGGTAGTATAGTCATTTTCACAATGTTGATTCTTCCAATCCAAGAACATGGTATATCTCTCCATCTGTTTGTGTCATCTTTAATTTCTTTCATTGGTGTCTTATAGTTTTCTGCGTACAGGTCTTTTGTCTCCTTAGGTAGGTTTATTCCTAGATATTTTACTCTTTTTGTTGCAGTGGTAAATGGGAGTGTTTCCTTAATTTCTCTTTCAGATTTTTCATCATTAGTGTATAGGAATGCAAGAGATTTCTGTGCATTAATTTTGTATCCTGCTACTTTCCCAAATTCATCGATTAGCTCTAGTAGTTTTCTGGTAGCATCTTTAGGACTCTATGTATAGTATCATGTCATCTGCAAACAGTGACAGTTTTATTCTTTTTTTCCGATTTGGATTCCTTTTATTTCTTTTTCTTCTCTGATTGCTGTGGCTAAAACTTTCAAAACTATGTTGAATAGTAGTGGTGAGAGTGGGCAACCTTGTCCTTTTCCTGATCCTAGTGGAAATGGTTTCAATTTTTCCCCACTGAGAACGATGTTGGCTGTGGGTTTGTCATATATGGCCTTTATTATGTTGAGGTAAGTTCCCTCTGTGCCTACTTTCTGGAGGGTTTTTATCATAAATGGGTGTTGAATTTTGTCAAAAGCTTTTTCTGCATCTATTGAGATGATCATATTGTTTTTTTCCTTCAGTTTGTTAATATGGTGTATCACACTGATTGATTTGTGTATATTGAAGAATCCTTGCATTCTTGGGATAAACCCCACTTGATCATGGTGTATGATCCTTTTAGTGTGCTGTTGGATTCTGTTTGCTAGTATTTTGTTGAGGACTGTTGCATCTATGTTCCTCAGTGATATTGGCCTGTAATTTTCTTTCTTTGTGACATCTTTGTCTGGTTTTGGTATCAGGGTGATGGTGGCCTTGTAGAATGAGTTTGGGAGTGTTCCTCCCTCTGCTATATTTTGGAAGAGTTGGAGAAGGATAGATGTTAGCTCTTCTCTAAATGTTTGATAGAATTTGCCTGTGAAGCCATCTGGTTCTGGGCTTTTGTTTGTTGGAAGATTTTTAATCACACTTTCAATTTCAGTGCTTGTGATTGGTCTGTTTATATTTTCTGTTTCTTCCTGGTTCAGTCTCAGAAGGTTGTGCTTTTCTAAGAGTTTGTCCATTTCTTCCAGGTTGTCCATTTTATTGGCATATCGTTGCTTGTAGTAATCTCTCATGATCCTTTGTATTTCTGCAGTGTCAGTTGTTATTCCTCCTTTTTCATTTCTAATTCTGTTGACTTGAGACTTTGCTTTTTTTTCTTGATGAGTCTGACCAGTGTTTTATCAATTTTGTTTATCTTTTCAAAGAACCAGCTTTTAGTTTTATTGATCTTTGCTATCGTTTCCTTCATTTATTTTTCATTTATTTCTGATCTGATCTTTATGATTTCTTTCCTTCTGCTAACTTTGGGGTTTTTTTTTTTTGTTCTTCTTTCTCTAATTGCTTTAGGTGTAAGGTTAGGTTTTTTATTTGAGATGTTTCTTGTTTCCTAAGGTAGGATTGTATTACTACAAACTTCCCTCTTAGAACTGCTTTTGCTGCATCCCATAGGTTTTGGGCCATCGTGTTTTCATTGTCATTTGTTTCTAGGTATTTTTTGGTTTCCTCTTTGATTTCTTCAGTGATCTCTTCGTTATTTAGTAGTGCACTGTTTATCCTCCCTGTGTTTCTATTCTTTACAGATTTTTTCCTGTAATTGATATCTAGTCTCATAGTGTTGTGGTCGGAAAAGATACTTGATACGATCTCAGTTTTCTCACATTTACCAAGGCTTGATTTGTGACCCAAGGTATGATCTATCCTGGAGAATGTTCCATAAGCACTTGAGAAGAAAGTGTACTCTGTTGTTTTTGAATGGAATGTCCTATAAATATCAATTAAGTCCATCCTGTTTCATGTGTCATTTAAAGCTTGTGTTTCCTTATTTCATTTTGGTGGTGAAAGTGGGGTGTTAACATCCTGTACTATGATTGTGTTACTGTCAATTTCCCCTTTTATGGCTGTTAGCATTTGCCTTATGTATTGGATGCTCCTATGTTGGCATAAATATTTACAATTGTTATATCTTCTTCTTGGATTGATCCCTTGATCATTATGTAGTGTTCTTCTGTGTCACTTGTAATAGTCTTTATTTCAAAGTCTGTTTTGTCTCATATGAGAATTGCTACTGCTGCTTTCTTGTGATTTCCATTTGCATGGAATATCTTTTTCCATCCCCTCACTTTCAGTCTGTATGTGTCCCTAGGTCTGAAGTGAGTCTCTTATAGACAGCATATATACTTGTCTTGTTTTTGTATCCATTCCACCAGTCTATGTCTTTTGGTTGGAGCATTTAATCTATTTACATTTAAGTTAATTATAGATATGTGTGTTCCTATTACCATTTTCTTAATTGTTTTGGGTTTGTTATTGTAGGTCTTTTCCTTCTCTTGTGTTTCCTGCCTAGAGAAATTTCTTTAGCATTTGCTGTAAAGCTGGTTTGGTGGTGCTGAATTCTCTTAGCTTTTGCTTCTGTGTAAAGGTTTTCATTTTTCCGTCGAATCTGAATGAGATCCTTGCTGGGTAGAGTCATCTTGGTTGTAGTTTTTTCCCTTTCATCACTTCAAATATGTCCTGCCACACCCTTCTGGTTTGCAGAGTTTCTGCTAGAAATCTGCTGTTAACCTTATGGGGATCCCCTTGTATGTTATTTGCTGCCTTTCCCTTGCTGCTTTTAATATTTTTCCTTTGTATTTAATTTTTGATAGTTTGATTAATATGTGTCTTGGCCTGTTTCTCCTTGGATTTATCCTGTATGGGAGTCTCTGCACTTCCTGGACTAAAAATCAAAACTAGTCAGTCGCATACAGCAAACCCCAAGTCTACAGTTGCTCCCAAAGTCCACCACCTCAATTTTGGGATAATTCATTGTCTTTTCAGGTATTCCACAGATGCAGGGTACATCAAGTTGATTGTGGAGATTTAATCCGCCGCTTCTGAGGCTGCGGGGAGAGCTTCTCTTTCTCTTCTTTGTTCGCACAGCTCCTGGGGTTCAGCTTTGGAGTTGGACCCGCCTCTGCATGTAGGTCGCCTGAGGGCGTCTGTTCCCCGCCCAGACAGGACAGGGTTAAAGGAGAGGCTGATTAGGGGGCTCTGGCTCACTCAGGCCGGGGGGAGGGAGGGGTACGGAATGCGGGGCGAGCCTTCGGGGGCAGAGGTCAGCGTGGTGTTGCAGCAGCCTGAGGCGCACTGTGCATTCTCCCGAGGAAGTTGTCCCTGGATCACGGGACCCTGGCCGTGGAGGGCTGCACAGGCTCCCAGGAGGGGAGGTGTGGAGGTGACCTGTGCTCGCACACAGGCTTCTTGTTGGCTGCAACGGCAGCTTTAGTGTCTCATGCCCGTCTCTGGTGTCCGAGCTGATAGCCGCGGCTCGCGCCTGTCTCCGGAGCTCGTTTAGGCGGTGTTCTGAATCCCCTCTCCTGGCGCACCCTGAAACAATGGTTTCTTGCCTCTTCGGCAGGTCCAGACTTTTCCCCGGACTCCCTCCCGGCTAGCCGTGGTGCACTAACCCCTTCAGGCTGTGTTCACGCCGCCAACCCCAGTCCTCTCCCGCGCTCCGACCGAAGCCCGAGCCTCAGCTCCCAGCCCCGCCCGCCCCGGCGGGTGAGCAGACAAGCCTCTCGGGCTGGTGAGTGCCGGTCGGCCCCGATCCTCCGTGCGGGAATCTCTCCGCTTTGCCCTCCGCACCCCTGTTGCTGCGCTCTCCTCCGCGGCTCCGAAGCTTTCCCCCTCCGCCCCCCACAGTCTCCGCCCGCGAAGGGGCTTCCTAGTGTATGGAAACCTTTCCTCCTTCACAGCTCCCTCCCACTGGTGCAGGTCTCGTCCCTATCCTTTTGTCTCTGTTTATTCTTTTTTTCTTTTGCCCTACCCAGGTACGTGGGGGATTTCTTGCCTTTGGGGAGGTATGAGGTCTTCTGCCAGCGTTCAGTAGGTGTTGTGTAGGAGTTGTTCCACGTGTAGATGTATTTTTCATGTATTTGTGGGGAGGAGGGTGATCTTCACATCTCACTCCTCCATCTTGAAGGTCCTGATTCCCCCTGCTTATTTAATAACTGTTCTACCCCAGTCAGGCTCCTTAGTAAGTTTGGAGTCCCCCTTGATTTCCCCTCCTTTCTCCTGCCATATTTCTTAGACTTACTCCAGGATTTTCGTTTTTAAAATGTCTGTCAAAGCTCTCCTCTCTTACCTGTTGTCACTGGTACTGCCCTGATTCAGGCCTTTGTCATCTTTTGCTTGGCCTGCACTAATATTCAGTAGTTTGATTCATTCGACAACTCATCACTGAACCTCTGCTGTGTACCAGGCACTACACTTGGTGCTGGGGAGAGTGTCCTGAGCAAAAGCAAACATGGACCTTGTATTCATGGCACTCTGTTCTCTAATTATTTGTAACCAAATAGTCACTCCCACAGATGTAAAAGAGCAACTATGACAATTGCTACAAAGGCAAGAGCGTGATCGTCCTGCCAGCAGTGCCAGTAAAGAATGCTGTTTCTGAACCATAAATGTGGTCGTGGCACACCCTCTGCTTTAAAAAGCTACATAACTACCCATTGCCTACATGATAAAATCCAAATACATTAGCCAGGCATACATGTCTCTTCATGATTCAGCTCCAAACATTAGATGAGGTTGCAAGCCACCCCTCACTCAATTAACTCATCCTGTGACTAAGTCGTATCTGATATCGTTTTCACATCTTGCCATGCTGGAAACAACTCTGTTCTTTCATTCTTCCATAACTTGGCTTAAGCAAAACTCTCTTCCTGTAACGCCGTTCCTCTAGCTGCATAAGGAGATAGCCTCCTCACGCTTCAGCCTCAGCTTACATGCCTCTTCCCACCCCCGGATGCAATTAATTATTCCTTATGTTTTCCAACATGTTTTCTACACCACTCATATAACGTCTCCCATTGGAGTACAGTTAGTTACTTTCTCTGTCTAACTCCCTCCCCACCAGACTGTGAACCACTGTGGGCAGAAATTGTTTTAGTTAGTATAGGTTTGAACTGATGTTTCTGTCATTGCATAAGCCAGACCATAGATACATTGTAAGGGAGACAAAAATATTTCGTTCGTTTATTTCTTTTCACTGTGAGTCTCTAATTTCTCATGAGCACTTCTTTGCCCTCAGTTTAACTTCAGGAAGTTTTCCCTCTTGGTTTGGGGTTTTTGTCGGAGATCGTATGCAAATAATTCCAGAGGTCTTTATATCATCATATTTTACAATGTGTCACCTCTTCTTTGTGTACAATATGTTCCTACCCCTCCTGCTTTTTAAACCTCTGGCATAAGAATGGGCTTTGCATGTTTGCATAATCACTGCTTACATGATTGTGAAGTGACCATATCAAAATATGGAAAAGGTGTTCTTTGGGAAGGCTTTGATCTGTTTGTTTAATGGGGGTAAATTACCAGGAATGGATGAATTAACTGTCAACTGTTTCCATTACCTTTCCAACCTCTGCCAAGTCTAGATCTTGTCTCTCTGTGCTTGAATCATGAGTATTGCCAATTGGTTCCCAGGGTTTGCAACAGGAAATTGGGAAACTCATGAGAATACTTGAGAATGAGTTCTTTGAGAAACTGATTTTACAACACGATAAGAATGGTAGAAGAAAAATGTCGTGGGCTCTTGGGAAGGAGTTAAGATTTTATTTAAAATGTACACTTCTTGGGACTTCCCTGGTGCTCCAGTGGTTAGGACTCCATGATTCCAATGCAGGGGGTGTGTGTTCCGTCCTTGGTGGGGGAATGAAGATCCCTTATGCTGCATGTCGTAACCAAAAAGTTAAAAAATAAATTAAAATGTACACTTCTTTAGGACCTTTAGATTTCTAGGGTCTGGCAACTGAAAGGAAACATTTCTTAGAGGCTCTCAAATTTCACATTCCACAATCTGATGGTCACAGACTGTTAGACAAAGTTGTAAAATACAAAATCATGGCCGGATTATTTATGTAGATCAAAATAATGGATAGATATCTTTCTAAAATATAAAATAAAAAATTAATAGCCCAGTGGAATTGCTGCAGAGAAAAAGATATTTCTCACCGTGTCCATTACTGAAGGATGTGACGTGGAATTACGTATAACCAAGTGCCCACTCCAAGTGGTGTGTGCATCAGGAAACACTGGTTCTCTCAACAGCAGGACTCCCAGCCCGCTCCCTCCAGCCATGAGTCGCCTCCACCGTTTACTCAGAGGGCCAGACAAGCAGTAGCACTTTTAATGTATGCCACAGTTTTCAAAAGATAAGGACTTGAATTCTGAATATTGGGATGCCGTCAGATGAACGATAGAAATGGGGATGATTCTGTTTCATTTCTTTGTTCCTATGTAACAAACTACACCCAAACTTAGTGGCTTAAAACAACTACCATTTCATTATATCTCACGCTTCTGAGGGTTGGGAATTGGAGCAAGGCTCAGCTAGGTGTCTTTTCAGCTTCACATGGCATTGAATGTGGTTCCTGTGTGACATTCATCTGGTGGCAGGGCTGGTCCAAGGTAGATTTACTCGCTTTCCGGGTGCTTTGGCAGGGATGCCTGGAGGACTTGGCTCAGCTGGGCCCTTTCCCTTTCCATAGATTCTCAAAACTTTTCCACGTGGTCTCTCCTGTGGGGCGGTGAGACGTCTCAACAGACCAAGCTGCCCACCTCTTACGGGCCAGTCCTAGACCTGACATAGCATCATCATCCCATTCTCCACTGTTCAAAGCAGCTAGAGGCCAACCCAGATTCAAGAGAAGGGGAAATAGATGCCCATCTCTCATTGAGTGGGAGTGTCAAAGAGTATGGGCTGCCTTTACTCCACCAGAGAGTGTTAACAAAATTACCTTGTGTATTTGATTCAGGATTTGTACTTTAGATTTATAACTTAGGCAGAATAGATCACGCCTTCATTCAGTTTTTCTCAAAGTATTAAACACATGCTCGTTGTGTGCATAGCACCGTGTTGTCTACCGAGAGAGACTTGAGAAGAGATACAGGGCACAGTCTCTCCCCTCCAGGAATTTGCATCTAGATGGGAACACAAGACAAACACACAGCAAGCAATTAGAGCATGTCATGGTATAACTAAAGTGGCAAAATGCACATCATAGACCAGTGTGGCCCACACAGGTTCCTACAGGGCTCAGGCAAACACAGGAAAGAGAGGTGCAGTGTCCTGAGAAGAGTGAGAAGTGTGAGGGGCACTTTGGAAAACTGGAGTGTTCGTGGCACACCTAAGGAGGCAGCTCCACTCAGCTCCAGCCAATTATTGTCATTTGAGAATACGGGACGATGAGGCCACAACTACCGGTTTTTCAAAGAAGTATAATCTCTTCATGTTTGCGTGTTGGCAATTAACTAAAGTTTGGCCTACATGCCACCAGTTTTCAGACCCTAAAAAGGATGATAAGTGCTTTAAAGATTCATGAGAAGAGATGAAGTTACACCAGAGCAGTGCTATTTAAAGTGTGGGCTGCAGACCAGGGCCAGGCTGTGAATTGTGTGTTACTGATGTACAGTGGAATAAGTCAGTAACTTGAGGATAAGCGCTTAGGCGCCCTCTATAGCAATTTGACACCCAAGCCTTTAATTGGTACACTTGTGCTGTTGAAGAGAGACCAACTTTGGTCTTGCAGAACGTGGGCCGTGAGCTGTGTTTGGTGTGAACTGTATGCTAGTCCTGAACAGTAGAACCATGTGTGACCAAGCCCCACGGAATAGAGCCCCATGGTGAGGCCCCATGGAGAAGCTGGACCTCAACTCATAAATAGAGTTCAGATAAGCATGAGGGGACAGAAAGCTTTTCTAGGTATTAGAACAGCATGCCCAAAAATCAGAGGAGAGTTTATTTGTGAGGGATGTTGTGGAAGGCACGGATGGGATGTGTAGTGATTACAGAGAACTCCGGATACAGCCTCCTACCCTGGAACTTACATTGCGAGGAAAGTGGAGCCCCAGAGAGTCTTTGAATGCAGTTGGGCATTGCTAACATCCTACAATGCCCTTTCCCCTCTTTTCTCCTTTCTTTCAAGGCCTGGTTCAAATTCCACCCTCTCAGGACCAATTTATGCAACAGCGATCACTTTTTTTTTTTTTTGCATCAACTAATATCTTATACTCTTATTTTTCCATAGCCATTCCTTGGTATCTGTGGGAGGGTTGGTTCCAGGACCTGCCATGGATACCAAAATCCCCAGATGCTTAAGTTGCATAGTTGGCCCTCCATATCCTTAGATGAGGGACCTGTGGATGTGGAGGGCTCACTGTATTATTTATTGAAAAAATCCACATATAAGTTCAAACCCATGTTGGTCAAGGGTCAACTGTACAGGTATATTGTCCTTCCTCCCTAATATTTGAAGCGCTTTGTAGGCAAAAACTGTCTTACCCAGCTCTGAGTCCCCTTCAGAATCTAGCGCAATCTCTTGCCCATAGTGGATATTCCTTTGGTGTGTGCTGATGAACAAGGCAGGTAGTTCTGCAGGGGAGACTCATGCGGTAAGGGCATTTGGAACAGGTTAGAGCAGAAGAATAAAACTACCGCAAGGGTCTAAGAGATGAATGCTGAGCACGGGCACTGGAAAGGAAAAACTGATGTAGGGGGTGTAGACAGTGAAGGAATAGTTACACAGACTACTCGTTACGCACAGAATCTCATATCACTGGTTTCCTGAAGTCTCACACCACATTCATACATGGCTGATTTTGCATTTATCAAGAAACATTCAGAATAAGCTCCAATACTTAAAATTTGGGGAGATTATTGAAACTTCCTCCTTTAAGCATTAAATAGATTTCTTAAATGTCTCACTTAATAAGTTTATTAAGCTACGGTACATGTGCCCCTATGCTAAATGGCCCCCAACTGCTGCAATCCAGTACTTTTTGTTTCTTCAGCCCTCTACCAGCTCCTACTAAATGGTACCATCTGTGGGTCCTCACTGCTTTCTATCCTGCTTACTTCATAGAACTTGTCTGAGTGAGGATGCAAGGGTATTTCATGTATATCCCTGCAGTAGAGGCCACTTGGTAACAGCTATTTTCCTTGCCGTATATAATCTCCTTAAAGCCTTTTCACTAATACTAAATTTATTTTGGTATTCTACATCAGGAGTCAGCAGACTTTTTTCTGTGAAGAACCATAGTGAATATTTTAGGTTTGGTGAGTTATACGATCTCTGTAGCAACAACTCAGCTCTTCCACTGTAATTTAAAAGCGGCCGTGGACAATACATAAACGAATGTGCACAGCCATGTTCCAATGAAACTTGATTTATAAAAACAGGTAGTGGGCTGGATTTGCCTTATGGGCGGGTGCTCTAGCTTTCCAACACCTGTTCTAGATTATTGAACTTGCCAAATGCTAACTTTTGAAATACAGGAATTTGACTATAACTTGGTTTATATAAAAAATAACAGAAAGTTTTCATGTGTAGAGCAGTAATACTTCTCTAGCTTGATCATTCTTATTCAGGTTTTTTTAGTGCTTCAGATAAGTTCTCCTTACGTCTAACAACTGCAGTAACAGCCAGACCTCTTGTTTGACCTCTCAGCTGAGTGGTGTTCCTATCAAACCTCCACCTCCATCTCCATCCATTGTTCCACTGCACTTTCTACACTTCTCTAATTTATTCTGTTCGTATGCTGTGAGACACTGTCTCCTACACAACTGATTTCATTAAGAAATGGTAGCTTTGTCATCAACCAGCAAGTCATGGGGAAGGATCACAATTTCATGAGTGCTATAGCTTTAAAGCAAAGATAAACACCAGCAATTTATATTGAATTCAACCCTAAGTTTACTTTCCTTCCCCTTCTTGATTTCCAAAATAAACACCAAGTTTCTAACATCCATATGGTAGTAGCATATTTCTAACATCCTGTGGTAGTAGCATCCTTCGTGTATGTCTATTAAAAGCTTCCTGCTTCAGTGATATTTGGAGTTTCCCTGAGACAAAGAAGATCTGTCTCCTTAAGCCTCTTTAGCTGAACATTGCACCGCAAGATGAAATGCTTGACAGCATTGCCTCTTGAGACACAGATGTCTCTCCTAAGGGCACACACTCTTACCATAAGTTCTAACATGTTGCAGACACCATAGACAGCCTCGGCACACAGGCTGCTAGATGTTAAGACAAAAGATCTTGATGTCCTAGCGTAGAAAGTGAACAGCCGTGTGAAATATACGTGGTTGCTGTTTAAAGTAACATTGTGGTCAGCCAGACTTCTATCTGACACAAGGACTGACTGATTCTACTCCGTGTGTGTTAGTCTGTCAACAGGGTAATCTGTGTCATCTTGGGATTCCATTCTGAATAATCCGTGACTGAGATGAATGAGTCCCCATGACTCTTGCTTGTTTCCACTAGGATATTACTCCTTGAGGCCACCACCGGATATCTAAAAAGGCTTGGGAATATCGCAAGCACATTTGTATCTCATTCACGAGCTCCACTCTCAAATTCCAAGTAAGGTTTTAGATTGTGTGGGGAGGGGGGAGATACTGAAACTTCCCCCCTCTTGAGTGCTTCTTAATTCTTCTCTATTTTTTTCCTGAGCCCACCAGAATTCAACTCTTTTAAGGATTTCCAGTGATGGAAAAAACTCCTTGAGAGTGAAGGGAAAGGACTGTCTTAAAAATTTCATTTATGGGGGCTTCCCTGGTGGCGCAGTGGTTGAGAGTCCGCCTGCCGATGCAGGGGACGCGGGTTCGTGCCCTGGTCCGGGTGTATCCCGCATGCCGCAGAGCGGCTGGGCCCGTGAGCCGTGGCCGCTGGGCCTGCGCGTCCGGAGCCTGTGCCCCGCGGCGGGAGAGGCCGCAGCACTGAGGGGCCCTAGTACCGCCAAAAAAAAATTTCATTTATGATCTACAAATTTCGAGAATAAAGACGTTGAATTGAATTTTAAGCCCTATACCCCTCTCATCATATAGTCAGATGAGAACTAACGAGTAAGACAGTCAGAGCCCTACAAGCCCTGCGGAGCCCTGATAACCGCAGTGTATAGAATAATTATGCAAGGGCCTCAGCCCAAGAGTCAGAAGATCTAGATTCACTTCCACGTCCTGCCTCTTTAAAGTTCTTGAATAGATCTTGCTCAGAGCATCTGTGAAAATTAACAAGGTAGTGAAGTTTGATGATCTCTTGCTGCATAAAACACTGCCCCATATTTTAGAGGCCCAAAGCAACAACAGTCGTCACTTGGCTATGATTTTGCAATTTGGGCAAGACTCAGCAGGGAGCTCGTCCTTTCTCCCCACATGCTATCAGCTGGGGCTGAGGTCCACGTCCAAGATGGCACACTCAAATGGCTAGCAAGTTAGCCAAGGCACTTGGCTGGTCGCTCAGCTCAGGTTCAGCTGGGAGCCTCAATTCTCCTCCGCGTGGGCCTCTCCACGTAGCTCCTTGGCCTACTCATAGCATGGCAACTGAGTTCTAAGGAGGAAGAAGCAGAAGTTCCCAATTCTCCTAAAGATTAGGCCCGGAACTGGTCCAGTGCCATTTCTGCCGTATGCTATTAGACAAAGCAGTCACAGGCCTGGCCCAGATTCAAAGGCGTAGGAAAAAAGACCCCAACGGGAGGTAGGAAGAGGGGCCGTGACAAGAATTTGCAGCCATCTCTCACATTGTTCATGGAGAAGTACTTTGATTTCTATGGAGATCGTTCATGGTTTTGTAGTTTCTGAAATGTAAATTTTATCCAAAAAGAGTCAGATTTCAATCCAGTATTTTATCTCTTTGCAACCATATGGGGTTCAACTTCCCTGCACTCTTTTGAGATTCACCATTCTCCATTATTAAATGGACAGGTACTTGAGATTTGTTACGCATCTAGTAGGCACAAGACCCCTAATATATGTTCTTTTATTTACTGTATTTCACTGCTTCTGAGATGTACTATTTTTTTTATATTTTAACAGTTCTGAATTGAACATTTTACATTGTAATCACTGTAAGTCATGTGGCAGTCTTGGGTGCATGAATTTGGCCGTGACTGTTCATATTTTCATCACTTCACTCAAGTTATATATACTATGAGTACTTCACCTGTTGAGTTTAATTGCTATTTCAAAATGTCTTCAAAAATATTACAGTATCATTTGGCATTGAGGCAAAAATTTATCCCTAATGCTCAGTCACGGAAATAGAGCACCATTAGCGAGGCAAATGTTTGACATTGGAAGAATGACCTCAATTCCATATATTTTTAAAAGCAGCAGTGAATCGTGAGACTTACGCTACCTATAGGAAGATACCACAAGAAGATGAAGGTGTGTTAATTTTATTACTAGGATGTATGCAAAAGGATTGCCCATCATACATGAAGCTTGTACCTAAAGTCAGAGAAATTGCCAGGTTCTTCAGAGCCAATGAAAGAAATCTCAAAGAAACTAAAGGCTAATATCATGCCTTGTGCGGGACTGTCCAAAAAAAGCATTGTCTCATAGTTCCATGAGCCGTGTTTTTTTTTTCCTTTCTCAGTGGTACTTTAAAAAAATTGCATTTTGGATTCAATGAAATATAGCAGTTCTCAGAAAAACATCTGTAAACCACACATGAATTCCCTCCTTTTACATATGAGAAAGCTGTGGCTCAGAGAGGTTAAATAACTTGCCCAGTCTTAAAACTAGCGAGTAGAAAAATCACTTATTTTCATTATCCCATAGCGATTCCTTAAAATTGTAGGGCAGCACAGGTTGGTGGTTCTGGAAAGATATGAGATGTTGTGTGATAACAGCCATTCCACCCACCCTGTCTCCAATAAACGTTACAAATGTGAATGCAGTGTTGCTGCAGTACCCCCAAACCAAACTCCAACTTTCTAGAGAGATTTTCAAGGGGCTGGGCCCCTGCCCGGGATTCCCTCACAGTCCTTTTGAGAAGAGTAACTAATAAAAAAGCTTATTTGTGCAAAGAGTTTTATAAGAGGTCACATAATAAGTAATCAGAATAACTGCTCTGAAATAGTGATTTTTAAAGAAGAACAATTTCCCAACTCTTGAAGGCAGAAGTAGGTTTTAGGAAGACTTGCCCAAACGATAGTTTTAAGGCAGTACATTAAACATTCCTTGGCCCCTTACAGACGAGAGCTATGGCTTGGGCCACTGCTGCTCACTGACCCTAAGGACACACCGGGAGCTTCCTCTGCCCCCATCCTGTCTGGGCCAGCACCATTGTGGGACCGCCATGGGGGGCAGCAAGGGCCTGCTTCCCTCTTCTGCATTTCCACTGAAAAGACAGAAGGAGAGAAGGTTTCTAGACCCCTCCTACCATAGTGAGAGAGACTCCATCACTTCTCTGACAGGTCTTCATTAGGCATCATATAGTTGCTTAGTTTAGAGAGTGCTGAGTGCTTGGGGCTAAACAAAGATGCAGAAAATACAAGCCCTTCGCACATGAAGTTTCCCTAACCAGGAGGGCGGGTGAGGCTTGGGCAGGATTCCCAGCCATATCTGGAAACAGTGATGAGCACCCTTCCTTCTGTAATGTCATGCAGGACGTTATGTGATAGTGGTTTTCCTGTGTACAGATCTCTCCGTAGACCGGAAGCTTCCTGAGGGCAATGACAAGGGCCATTCATCTTTATATCCCTGGTATTTTGCATATGCCTGGTACAGTGATCAAAAAATGATGTTCATTTCATTTGTTCATTCATGCAACAAAGTCTTGCAGAGGTTCTGAACAGGGAGAGAGATGCTTTATGGGAATATATAAAGCCTTGTTGAAGTGGCCTGTGGCTGGCCTGGTGAGAAAGGGAGAATAGAGGCAGGAGGATGAGGAAGGAAGTAGGGACCACATAAACAAAGGAAAGGCAGGATAGGACAGATTCCATCAGTTACTGTGACTGGAATGCAAGGTGAATAAGTCTGCAAGGATGTGCTGAAGTGTGATGGCAAAGGGCGGGGAATATTAGGCCAAGTGTTCTTCTCAAATGGGTGCCGTTAAACAGAACCCCCCTTCTCGCCTCAGAACACTCAAGAGGTGGCATTGCTCTGGAGGAGAACAGGGAAGAAGGATATAGGGCGCTTCTTGTTAGAAAAATGTGCCTGGGATTTGTCTTCTGTCTTGCACGCGATGTTAAATGAATGCTCCATTAGCACCAACAGACTCCAGGTCTCATCTGTGATGCTAACGATACTTCCTTGGGAGGAGGTAGCACATCATAACTGAGCCAGAGTACCAGCTTTCGTCCTGGCTCCATCAGTTCTCAGCAGTGTGACCCAATCGCTGTGTGCCTTAGTTTTCTGGGTTGCAAAGTAGAGTTGATAATCATATCAACCTCAAAGGTGTTATAAGGTTTAAAGGAAATGATGCACAGAAACCCCATGGGAACAGTACTTCTTGGCACGTAAGGGTTCCACAAATGTTAACTATTATTATCCCTTCTCTTCTGTGTACCTTAGTTTCCTCATGCAAATGGAGATAATAATACCTGTCCCAGCCCATTTCTCCTGGATCCTGATAGAATAAAATACAATTGAATGCGTGAAAGCAATTTGGAAGTTAAGCTCTAGCATAGCGGCAAGGTGGAGCTAGGGCTGTTAATTACTGTATACTTGGCTAAAACATAATCCCAAGATCCTGGACAGGAAAGTGGGGCTCACACGTGTCTCCAGGCTACTGGCTACAGGTGCGGGTACGTGAATGTCTTCTCTAGATGCAGTATGTCAAGATGAGGACTTTAGCATGTGACTGGTCCAAGAGGACATAAAGATGGAAAGAGGGAAATTCACTAAGCAAGAAATAAATAAGATTTAAGCCCTATAGCCTTGTGAGCCATATAATTTCAAACATCATAGTCTTGGACATCTGGGCTCTATTACCTGAAATCCCATTAAACCTTCAGTTTCATAATTCTGTGTAGAACTTGGTAAATTGCGAGATTCTGCTGATGGCCACTAGCCAGTTCAAGCAATTAATCACAAGGGTCCCCAAGCAGGTTTGCAACTCACGCCAAGTGGATTCTTTAAGGGCAAACTGTATACACAAAAGAAATAGCCCAATCCATACAGTTTCATAGCGACATGCTTTGTAGCTCTGCCAGCACGAGAACTTATCTGTTATCATTAAGATATCCAAGCCTTGTAACTTTTTCCTCAATGGAAATTAGGACTCACCAGCCCAGGGAAGATCCTCAAACCTCCTTAACTCTAATGGAGATTGTAACATGCTGAGAGCTGACAAATCCAGTTCAGACAAAATGAAATCCTACCCTTTCCCCACCCTCAGCATTTTCTCATTTGAGGGAACTCAACTTGAACTGAGCTCTCCTTCCTTTTCAACTTTTCTAGAATGCCTGGGACTGTTTGCATTTGTTCCTGCGTTCCAGGCCAAAGGGTCAAAACACAGCAAAGAAATAACCTTGGAGCCTGTCTTCAGAATTCTGCTAGACATACCCCAGGGTGAAAGGGCCCATAACAGAAGAACTATTTCTCCTAAGACGTCTTGCTTGTTTTTGCCAACTTAGAAGAGTTTATGTAAACGAGATAATCTTCTGCACTTTAGAACATTTATAAAGCCTTTCCTAATTAACTATTTTGTTTAGAGAGAGATTCTGGGAACATGATGGAGAACAGAGGGGAAGCCTTGAACCCTCCCTACAGAGAGCTGAAAGGGAGGAGGGTGGGAATCAGAATAAATTTACAGTATGGGTTTGAGGATTGTGGCTTTGCCTTGCTTTTCAGGTTTCTTCTTTCTGAAACTCTTTTAACTAACTCTTTCAGTCTCAGTTTCCAATGCTACAAAGCAGCTGTCTAGTATGGTAGCCACTACATAGATGCGACCATTTAAATTTAAATGAATTAAAATTAAATAAAATTTAAAATTAATTTTCCGGAGACACTAGCCACGTGTCAAGTGCTCAAAATAGCCACATGTGGCTCATGGCCGCCATATTGGACAAAGCAGATCTAGAACACTTCCATCATTGCAGAAAGGTCCATTGGACGGCGCTGCTCTAGAGGAAGGAACTCTACAGCCTTGCTCCTCAAAGTGGGGTGCACAGGCCAGCAGCACTGTTATCACCTGAGAGCTGCGTGATTTACATTTTAACAAGATACCCAAGTGACTCCTAGGCACATAAAAATTTGAGAAGCACTATTCTAAAATACCCTTCCCCTCTTAAGACTCTGTGTGGTGAAATCCATCATTATCCCCGGCATTATTTGTTCATATTTATGGAGCTTGTGTAGCTTTACTTCAGAAGGAGGCACGTTAGCCCCTTGAGACTCCGCATGCAAAAGGAGAAACCTAAGTATATCTTGTATATGCCTTAAAAAGTGGGCTTTTCTCTTTTTCTTGGAAAAGCTGCAGGATCTGGAGAATTTTTTTGAACATACTTTTTCTAAAGAAGTGAATCTTAGAGAACATTTTTCTAGTGGAGAAGCTATTGGATTGGTCAACAGAGAGGCCCTTGAGATGAAAGTAAGATTAAATAGAAAGACAAAGTGGGGTATAGGTGAGCTTTAAAATAAAAAAGGAAGAGGAACTTGATTTATTCATTCAGTCGACAAACACGAAAGGTGCCGTGCTTTGTAGTTGAGTCAGGTGGGGTACAGAGGCGGTGAGAGGAATTAGGAAACCATTCCTCAGAATACGATCTGCCAGCCGGTCTGACACTGTGGACATGGAGGGGAATTTCAGCGGCAACTTGAATTAAACGTCAAGCTTTTCATGCCCTCTCATGAGATTCATTGTCATTTGTGCCAGTGGACAGAGTTTTCTTCTGGAAGGCTCTGTGAGCCTTTAGAGTGGCTATTAGAATTTAATAACTTGAGAAGCTTGCCTCTGTCTAGTGCAGAGAATGGAATCACTGGGGTTACCTCTGACTAATAGGCTATACAAACGCATCCCTGCTGAGAGCATCTGGCCTGCGATACTTTCTCCCAGAAATGCATCATCTCATATTCGTGTGGTGCAAGGTGGCAGCCACTGTTGTCAGCAGGCTTCTAGTTCAAGTTGACCCTAAAGCTGGGTGAGGTTTTGCCATTTTCCTGGGGGAAATCATGCTCTGAGACTGAGGTCAATAGGTGTCTTGAATTATCACAGAGAATTTATAGAGTTCAGATGCTTGCATACACCGAAATTCCTAAATCCATTCTCATTCGAGAACAGTACTATGGCCCCCAAAGAAATTCTGCCCTTACTTTAAGATAAACTGCTAACCTCATGCATGTAGGTTTGTCATACATTCATTCATTCATTCAACAAAGATTTCAAGAACCCCTTTGCTATTCCAGGCATTTTACCACACAAGTACAGAAAGAGAAGAATAAGCCATACTCTTTGCCTGAAGAAGCTTGGGGTTAGGAGCAGTGATGCTTAAAGAGTGGTCCTCAGACTAGCGACATGGGTGTCCCCTGCAAGCTTGTTAGAAATGCAAATTTACATGGTACAGATGAACCGGTTTGCAAGGCAGACACACATGTAGAGAACAAACGTACAGACACCAAAGGGGGAAAGCGGTGGAGCGGGGGGGAATGAATTGGGAGATTGGGATTGACATATATACACTAATGTGTATAAAATAGATAACTAATAAGAACCCACTGTATAAAAAAGTAAAATAAAATTCAAAAAATAAAGTAAAATGTTTAATTTAATGTTAATTTCACCTCAATAAAAAACATTATAAAGCATTCTGAAAAAAAAAAAAAGAAATGCAAATTTACAAACCCACTCCAGACCTACTGAATCAGATTCTTTCCATTGGAAAGAATGGAGCTCCAAATCTGGGCTTTACCATGCTCTCCAGGGAATTTCCAAGCACAGGAAAGTTGGAGGAGCGTTCCTCTATACTCAGACACATCATCAGGTGATTCTAATAAAGTATGATAAGTACAATGAGACAGACATGAAACTCTCCAAGCCTTGCAGCCCCCAAGGCAATGGGGAGCATCTTAGTAAATGCTCAATGGAATAAATATTGCTTACCTCTTTGATTAATTGATGCATTAATCAGCCTATAGAAACTAAACAGTATTGGGATGATGGCCCCAGGGCTTTGAATGGGTTGGATGGCTTGCTCGGGTCTTGCCACTCCTGTCAGCCTCACTCTAAAACCCAATATTTGCACCACTGCACTATATCATATCCAGGACTCTTGGTATTTTATTTCATGAAGTGAACAAGACGATAAAGCAAATTTCCCCTGCAGTCTGCACACTTTTCTCTGTCTGAAGGACAGATAACTACTATTTAAGTCCTGGGGAAAAGAGTAGGTGTGCCCACATATTTGTGCCAAGCTGGCTTCGTGAGAATCACCGAGCCACTTGTTAAACACAGAGATTTCTAGACCTCCCCCTGGACACTCTGAATCAGTGGAAATGGAGAGAGGCTGGGCAAAATAAAAATTTTAAACTCCTTGAGATGAGTCTGATGCAGTCAGTTTTGAGAACCTCAGACCGAAATGGCCAAGTTCTTAAAACTCTGGAATCCAGAGACTCAACCCACAGGAACCAGAGTCGATTTCCGAGAGGTTTTTGAGCCTCATAGTGTAGACTGTAGACTAGCAGTTTTATTTGTAGTAGAACAGGAAGGGGACGAATACAGTGTCCGTGGGGTTTTTTTTCCCCTAGGGCTGAGGAAAGGAGAGGGGCAGCTTGCACACAAGTGCATTCTTTCTCTGTCTCTCAATGTATGGGGGTGTGTGTGTGTGTGTGTGTGTGTGTCCAGTTTCACTCATCTCACGAACCCACAAATCCCCTAGAGAGAGGCAGCCACCCGAGCCGATCAGGACAGCAAAGCCAGCTCCAGAAAGACTCCACTTAGAGTGTCAGAAGCCCATTACATTCTAATTGAAACAATAAAATACAAGGCCAAGAGGGTGGGAGATGGAGGCCAAAGCCTTCCTCCAACCTGGTTATAAATGATTGCCTGAAAATCTTCCCATGGGGCCTTGGGACCTCCTGTGTCTTCTTAGCACTTATGGAATCAACAGGCCCCTGACATGTCATAACCAGATTGAGGGTCACCGCCTGGCCTGAAGGCTGCAGCCTGTCTAAAGTCCTTTATCTCCCCGAGCCTGACTTTCTTCAACTGTAGAGTGAGGCCGCGGGATCTACGTCCTTGGGTTGCTGCGAAATGGACAGGCTCTGAGCATGATGCTCAGCTCACAGTACGTGGTTAGTAATAGAGCTTATTGTTATGGCCATTGTGGTCTATAGACTGAGTTAGTTGGTTATGCAGAGAAACAGAACCAATAGGAGATATTGGTCTCCAATAGGAGATGTATCTATAGGTCTGTCTATCTAAGGAGAGATGATAGATAGATAGATAGATAGATAGATAGATAATTATAAGGAATGGCTCACACAGTTTTGGAGGCTGAGAAGGCCAAAGATCTGTAGTCAGCAATCTGGAGGCCCAGGAGAGCTAATAGTATAAATTCCAGTTGAAGTCCAAATCCGAATCCAAAGGCAGGAGAAGACTGATGTCGCAACTCAAAGACAGGCATAGAGAGTGAATTCTCCCTTACTCAGCCTTTATTCTACTCAGGCCTTCGACTGACTAGATGGGGCCCACCCACATTAGGGAGGACAGTCTGCTTTACTCAGTCTACTGATCAAAATGTTCATCTCATCCAGAAACACCCTCCCCGACACACCCAGAATAATGATCAGTCAACTGTCTGGCCGCTCCATGGCCCAGTCACATTGACACATAAAATCAGCCATCACAGAGTCATTGTGGTTTCCAGTTTACTAGGGGTTATGAGACGTTACAGACTAGTTTGTATGCGTCATCTGTTTTATTGCCCTTAACCCAAGTCCTCTGCCACCCTGATACCCATCTTGCCTGAGATTCTGACTTCCATCTTCATGCGGTCAGGGGTAGCGTTGATTTCTTAGTCACATTCAAAGCATCACCCACCCCCACCCCCTGCCCCCACCAAACTGTCAAGAGGGCCGGTAGTGGCAGAGATGAAACCAGTGCAACTGAGAACACTGTGACTTCTCCCACCAAAGGGCTGATTAGCAGAGTTGAGTTTTATCACCACATAAATCCTCCTTTGTCCTTCTTTTGTCTCCTAACTTCTTCCATACATACTGATTAATTAATCGAGCATACCTGTTTAAATCATCCCATCTTGATTCGTATAATGGTATGCCTGTGAGGGTTCTAAAAGTTAGAAATGATTTAGTATTAGAGGTTTTGATTACATTGAATATAAAATCAAATAAAATGAGCAAATGAAGGGAAGAGGGGAGTGAGGTTTGAAATTAGCCTTATTTCCTGTATACACAAGAGGCACACTTAAGTTGGTCTTTATCTTGGCCTATTTTGGGAGTGATATATTTGGCTCACAACCAGGAATGGAAGATAAGCAAGGACCTCTACCCTCTAAACCAACCTCAGCATTATTGACATTTGAGCTGGTGAATTCTTTGAAGTGCGGGTCCGTCCTACGCATTCCAGGATGTTTAGCAGGGTCCCCGGCCTCTACCCACTAGATGCCAGTAGTAGTACCCCCGAGCTGTGACAACCAGAAATGTCTCCTGACATTGCCAGACGGGAGCAAAATTGCACCCAGTTGAGAACCACTGCTCTAGACATAGAACAGCTTTTAGACTGTTAGATAGAAATGTACTAGCTTTCTCTAGGTCAAACTTCTTACTTAGGGCACTTTGTATATAGGTTCACGTCTGATGAGCATTCTTTTATACAAACACAGCTACTTGCTTTGTCTGCCACATTCCTGTTGGAGTTTAGGAACTTGCTTTCCTAACACATGTTTCGTATTGAGTCAGGAAAGCACTGTGATGAGAAGAGATCTGTGTTCCAGTCTCAGCTCTGGGCATTCCAGCAGGATGGCTGTGACAATTTAATGAACTTAGCCTCATGTTTTCCAGGTGTGTTATGAGGATAATGCAATTGAGGCCTCAAAGATGGCAGTCAGGACTGTGAGTGAGTGCCTGTAGAACCTTAGTTGGCCATCGTAGCTGCTCAGTAAATGTTAGTTCTGCTTCTCGTTGACTGTTATGTGGAGGTGGCTGTGGGTCTCACTCCTTTGGAATGTGCATCTCACCCCTGCTATGAATTGTCACAGTGCATGCAGGCCTACCCTGAAGTCCTCAACCACAAGTCACGTGAAAGACACTTTCAGACAGAAGATATGGCCCTTCTGTTGGAATGGAAGACACTAAACAACCCTCTTAAGAGATGAGGTCTTCTTTCTTCTCTTAACCCCTGAGGGGCGGGGCTGCCTTCACACACTATCTTTTCTTCTTTCCCAAACACACCCTTGCGACTGGAGTGAGGGGAGGTGGCACTGGACACGCTCAGTCCCAGGTCTGTTCTTGAATCCTCTACCAAGCTGGCCTTTGCCTCCCGGGCCAGCTTCTTCCTGCCTTTGAAGTGTCTGGTGTGAACTCTTCTTATCACGGAACTGCCTGTTGGCGTCTGCACTAATCTGGGTGAGAGTGGAAGCCAGCGTGCCTTGGCTGTGGCCTTGGCAGCCGAGAGGAGTGTTATCCATCGCTGGAGGGGGCAAAGGCTTGGCCTCGGGACTGTGTTGTTTCTGCTTCCTGGCCCCCAGCTGTGGCATTAGTACATTGACCTCTTTGTATCTAATTTCTCTAGGGAATTTTGGGACGTCTGGGCAGTAATAAAAATAAGAAGCCATCACTTAGCGGATAGTGACTACCTGCCAAACACCATGCAAAGTATTTTTTCTCTGAGCCTATTTCATCATTACAGCAACCAAGTGAGGTGGGGATTATTATCACCATTTTAAAGGTGGAGATGTTGAGGTCTGAAGAAATTCATGTTTTCAACAACATGTAGCTGGTAAGTGGTGAGCCTGGGATAGCAACCAGATCCACCTGATTCCAGAACCCACAATCTTTAATCACTGGACCCTAATGTTGCCCTACTCATCCTGGACCCTGATGCTGTTAGACTAAAGAGGTGATTGGTTCCCAGAATGCCTAAACTAGTCATGTTGAAAAAAGATTTGAGAAAGAGCTTTTTTTTTTTTTTTTTTTCTGTTAGCTGAAAATCCATACACGGCCAGTTCCAGGATGCACATGTCCCTTGAGTAGTCCTTAGATGCAGAGAAAGAAACAGGAGCAGTCCTCTCTCTATATGCAGACCTGACTACAGGATTAAATCTCAACTAAAACTGCGTCTTAAATTAAGCCCTGAAAAAGAGAAAAATCTCTCCTTCTTCAGCATCACTGCTTTCTTCATTATTTCACAACTGTTTACTAAACACTTTCTGTATACATGGCACTGCACTTTGCATTAGGAAGACATACAACGATAAGACATGGTACCACCCTCAAAAAATTTGGGAGGAGAGATGGATACGTTAAAATAAAGTGTTCATGGTGGGTTTGGTGGTAAACATTTATGATGCCTTGCTGGCATCCAAGGGTAAGCTGTCAGCTGTTTTGAGAGAGAGAGAAGGCTTCATAAAGAATGTGTTGCTTGAAGTAATCTTGAAAAACAGAGGAGTAGGTGTTCACTAGTGTTCCAGGATGTACAAAGAAGGCATCCTAGGCAGGAGGAAAGGTTGAGCAAAGACTGCAAATAACCTAGTACATATGAGGAGGTAGAGGGAGTCTGGGATGGTGAAGCCCAGAGGATGGAACCCAAAAATTGTGCTATCTCAAAGATCACACTTTTCCCTCTTTAAAGGGCCAGAGCCATCTACCATTTACAACAGACCCATGGCCAACATAACACCTAACAGTGAACACCTGAAAGACTTCCTGCTAGATTCAGCAGCAAGACAAGAACGCCCACTCTTGCCACTTCTATTTAACATAATGTTGGAAATCATAGGCAAAGCAGTCAGACAAGAAAGAAAGAAGGAAGGAAGGAAAGGAAGAAGGGAGGAAGGAAAGAAAGAAAAGGTATCCAGATTGTGAGGGAAGAGGTTAAACTCTCACTATTTGCAGATGACTTGATACTCTAAACAGAGAACCCTAAAGTCTCTACACAAAAACTATTAGAACTAATAAATGATTTCAGCAAGGTATTGGGTTACTAGATTAATATACAAAAATGCTGCATTTCTCCACACTAATAATGAAATACCAGAGAAAGTAAAAACTGATCCCATTTAAAATCACATCAAAAAGAATAAAATACCTAGGAATAAACTTAACCAAGGAGGCAAAAGACCTATATGGTGAAAACTATAAAATATTGATGAAGGAAATCGTAGATGATACAAAGAAGTGGAAAGATATCCATGCTCTTGGATTAGAAGAATTAATATTGTTAAAACGGCCATACTACCCAAAGCAATCTACAAATTTAATGCAAATTCTATCAAAACACCCCATTTTTCACGGAACTAGAACAAATAATCCTAAAATTTATATGGAACCACAAAAGACCTAGAATTGCTAAAGCAATCCTGACAAAAAAGAGCAAAGCTGGAAGTATAACCCTTTCAGGCTTCAGTATACAGGCTTGCTGTATACTACAGAGCTATAGTAATCAAAGCCTCATGGCATTGACACAAAAACATAGATCAACAGAACAGAATAGAGAGCCCAGAAATAAACCCATGCTCATACAGTCAATTAATCTTCAACAAAGGAGGCAAGAATATACAATGGAGAAAAGAGAGTCTCTTTAACAAGTGGTGTTGGCAAAGCTGGACAGCTACGTGTAAAAAAATGAAATTAGAACATTCCCTCACACCATATACAAAAATAAACTCAAACTGAGTTAAAGACCTAAATGTAAGACGTGACACCATAAAACTCCTAGAAGAGAACATAGGTGAAAGATTCTTTGACATAAATCGTAGCAATATTTTCTTAGATCAGTCTCCCAAGGCAAAAGAAATAAAAGCAGAAATAAACAAATGGGAGCTTGTCAAACTTAAAAGCTTTTGCACAGCAAAGGAAACCATCAACAAAACCAAAAGACAATCTACGGAATGGCAGAAAATATTTGCAAATGATGCAACCAACAGGGGTTAATATCCAAAATATACAAACAGCTCATACAACTCAATATCAAAAAAAAAAACCCAATCAAAAAATGGATAGAAGGACTAAATAAACATTTCTCTAAAGAATTCATACAGATGGCCAACAGGCACATGAAAAGATGCTCAACATTGCTAATTATTGGAGAAATGCAAAACTGCAATGAAGTATCACCTCACATTTGTCAGAATGGCTATCATCAAAATATCTATAAATACTAAATGCTGGAGAGGGTGTGGAGAAAAGGGAACCCTCTTACACTGTGGGTGGAAATGTAAATTGGTGCAGCCACTATGGAAAAGAACATGGAGGTTCCTTTAAAAGAGGTCTACCATATGATCCAGCAATCCCACTCCTGGGTATATATATATCCAGAAAAAAAGAAAACTCTAATTCAAAAAGATACATACACCCCAATGTTCATAGCAGCACTATTTATAATAGCCAAGACTTGGAAGCAACCCAAGTACCCGTCAACAGACAGTTGGTTTAAGAAGATGTGGTATATATGTACAATGTAATATTACTCAGCCATAAAAAAGAATGAAATATTGCCATTTGCAGCAACATGGATGGACCCAGAGAATATAATGTTTAGTGAAATAAGACAAAGACAAATACTATATGATATCACTTATATGTGAAATCTAAGAAATAATACAAATGAGTGTATATACAAAACAAACAGATTCACAGACGTAGGAAACAAATTTATGGTTACTGGAGGGGAGAGAAGTGGGGGGGGAAGGGACAAGTCAGGAGTATGGAATTAACAGACACAAACTACTGTACATAAAATAAGTAAGCAATGAGGATTTACTATATAGAGCCAGGGTATTATACTCAATATTTTGTAGTAACCTATAATGGAATATAATCTGCAAAAAAAAAAAAAAAAAAAAAACGGAATCACTATGCTGTACACCTGAAATTAACACAGTATTGTAAATCAACTAGACCTCGATTCTAAAAACAGAACAAAACTATGAAGAGCCACAGCCATCTCATACCAACCGCCATTTTACATTTGACCTCATGTAGCTTTTACATACCTGAAGGTCTGATTCTTGTTACACATAACAAAAACCTCTAGGCAAGCGATAACGGCAGAGCCATCACTGTACACGTGACAGAAAGACAATGGTCCAAGCCTTATACTAGGCACATCCCTGCACATACAACCTAGTAAACAGGGGCCTCTTGCTCCCACATAAAGCCCAACTCAACCTGGTGACGCATTCAAAGGAAACATAAGTAACTGCAAAAGCATCAAAGAGCAATGAATACTGATTCTGTGGAAAGATGGGTCAAGGTAGTATTATGCCATCCGCACTCTTCTCTTTGGCCATCCCTCTTCCTAAGGGCCCACACATGTGGCAGCCATCACCCCAAATCTCCTATGTCACTCTACAAACCCCCAGGTTGTCTCTCTGTGGCCTCTACTCCTGCGTGTATTCAAGTCTTGTAGGAGTATCTCTGTTCTTTCTAATATCTCCATCTTTCTAATAGAAATTAATTTAGCAACCAGTTTTTTTCCCTGCCCACTAGGGCCCTTTGTTGTGCTAATTGGGCTTGTGGATAACCACGGAATCCTAGTTAGAAGATAGGAGAATGAGAAATACTCTGAATACTTGATATATTTATCCCTGTCACTCCTATATGTCACTAGAATGGGACAGACCTAGGTCTGAGTACAGATTTGACCTTCACTAGCAGTGTGACCTTGGGCAAATAATACTCCTGGGCCTCAATTTCCTCATCCACAAAATGGGGATATTCTACCTATTCCCAAGAACCGTACTGGGGAGCCACAGGTGAAAGACCTTTAAGGTCTAATAGGCTCAGCTCATGTCCATGGCTATAAATCTTATTGTATGCTAAAGTTAGACACATCTGCTTTCCATCAGTCTTAGAGGCTCATGTGGAAGACATGGTTATTTGGAGAAATAGCAGCTGTGATAAACCTAGTTATCAATTTCTGACTCAGGATCCAAAGTAGAGTAATTAATTTGTGTTTACTCTTTATTATCATTATTCACTTTTCAATTTTACTTTTTAAATTTAGGTTATTCTTAATAATTCTTTTCACACATTTTCCAGAGCTGATTTTAGCAAAGTCTGGGTAATAGTATACGGTATCAGATTCCTAGAAATCTGTTATTCCAGCTGTACTTCACTTTTACAGGTCGGCTTGGATAAAAGATTTTTACTTGTGTCAGTTTCTAAGCCCCTTTAATAATACTGGACTGTTATTTCTTAATGAAATTATAAATATTTATTTTCTTAGTAGTATTAGTGAATGAAAATAACTGTGGATGCTTTAGTTAGTCAATGCTTATGGGTCAAAGCTGCACCCTGTGACCCTAACTTTTGTTGTTCTTGTGTAAAACATTATGACAACAATAATAAAAATCCTAAAGCCTTCACCTTTCCCTTACATTTCTTTTCTATACATATGTGTAAGTTTTGTATTGTACTATATCATAACTGTTCACCATGTTGCTACATAATCATCATAATTATTACTTTAATGGCCATGTAATCATCCATCTGGTTAATGCACCATAATTTACTTAACCTAAGTTTTCAACACTAGGAAACTGGTTGTCTTCTAATTTTTCCACTATTATAAATAACCTCTGGGTTGCATATTTGTGCATATAGCTTCTTTCATTTTTTTAGAATATTTCTTTAGGATGCACTCCAAGAATGGGAACACTGAGTCAATGAATGTTTAAATAAATAGACATTATTTTTCCAGTTTACAATGCTATCAGCAATATATTAGTATTCTACTTTCATTACAACCTCATCAGTAGTGTATATTATTGTATATTGAATGCACTTAAATAGCACCTTACTTTTGTTTTTGTATTGTCTCAAAAATAGTAAGTTTAATGAAACATTTGCTTATAAATTGTGCATTCTCTCGTGTTTTAAAAAGCCAGTTTTAAAACCTAGGTAAGTTTTTTTTTTTAACATCTTTATTGGGGTATAATTGCTTTACAATGGTGTGTTAGTTTCTGCTTTATAACAAAGTGAATCAGTTATACATACACACATGTTCCCATATGTCTTCCCTCTTAAGTTTTTTGTTTTTTAACATCAAGAACTCTTGCTTACTCTCCATTGCCCAATAGTTCTGTGTATTAAATAAAGCTCATCTTGATAATCTTTCTGAGCAAAATATCCAGTTGTGCTCTTTTATTAACTAATTAATGAGGACCTGTGTATAAGGATCTGTAGGGAATACTGAGATAAAATAAAAGGAAATTAGAAAATAAAGTTGGAAAAATTAGACAAATATATCTGTACCAGTATTCCCAAGGTCAGAAGCAGGGTTGCCATTCAAGTAGTTCAATCTGCTCAGATTTTAATGACTTTCTCTACCTAGTCACTAACCTGCTCAGCCAACCTGACTTTTCAACTAGCAAACTCAGGACCTCCACCCATACTGCTTCCAATATGTTTTTCTAGGTTTTATCCTGGGAAAGCTTCTTAATGAAGAATGAAACCCCCCACTATACCCTCACCCCAAAATGATTCCACACCATTCCCAGTCTGATCTTGTTCCAGATCAGGTAAATGCACAAAACCCCATAATGTATGACATGATTTCCCAAACCACAGCCCCGTCATAGGGCTGAATGCCAGTTCCAGGGATCCAGTTTTCCCCTTCCTTTCGTGCAACTTCTCCTATCCCTGAGATGGATATCTTCCACGCTCTGCAAAAAAAAAAAAAAAAAAGGAAGGACGTTCCAAGAATACAAGCCACCATAAGTTCATCTCGAAGTTGAGTCACCGTTACCTCCAATAGCGCCTTCTCTTTGACCTAAGGATGTTAAGGTTTGTTTGAATCGGATTATTGCTACATACCAGTATATGGAAATATGCAGAAATAGCTCATCATGTTTTCTTCTTTTTCCTCTTGCAGCCTCAACTGAGGGTTCTCCATAAACGCGGTTAGCCTTCCAAGCTGCTGTCCTGCCAGTCGATATGAACATGGCCTGTTCCTCACAGAAAGACTAACTCATGGCACTGCCAGAAGATATCCTTGGAGCATTGACAGATTAACCAGATTAACTGAAAAACCACCCATTCAGTCAAGATCGTGGGCTTTGGAACATCTTAGTTTGCTATGGATTTTTAAATGAGGTGCATAATATACAGTGCCAGCTTGCTCCAAGTGGTCGTTGGCAGACCATTAGCTGGAAAACTGCTTCCAGTTTTCATCACTGTGCATAACTCAAGCTCCCTCTGGGGAGCTGTCTGTGCCCTTCACTAGAAGTCCCGTTTTAGCATGGCAACTACTGGATTATTTTATTATGTGTGCAGACAGCATGATGCGTTAGAAAAAAAATTACAGCAGTTCTGCAATCTCAGTGGAAGTGTTCACAATATTATGCCCGGGTAGGAATGTAAACATGTCTCGGTTGTGTTAGTTATGACATCTAAAGGTATTCTGTCCAACTCTTAAGCACTTTACATGAGAACCCCCTATACCGAAACGAATCAGCACGTTCAGTACATGTGAGAAAACAAGTCTTTTCTTCTTTCTTATAAATCTTGTCCTATTTCTGGCTCAGACTGTCCAAGACGAGGCTCCGCTCCTAGCATATACTCTGTCGTTCGTGGTAGATTGGTAAATATGGCCACAGTACTGTTAGACTTAACCTCTTGACACTTTAGTGAACAACTGGATTTCTTACAGCAGCAAAGGGAAGTAAAGATGGGCCTGGGGAATGGTGGTCATTTAGCTCTAGTTTCCTCTTACCTGGGCACAACTTACCACGAGCACATACACTCAAACACAGGAGGCTTCTATTTGGCCAATGTATGTAATCTCTCATTCTATAGAACAGTTCTTTCCAAAACACCAGAATGGGGGTGTGGCCATATTTTAATCTTAGCATAGGTGCATTGATGGTAAAGACAGCAGAATGCAGTTTCCCAGGGTACGGACTGCCTTTAACACTTTGGAAACCTCTCTAGGTCAAGTTCTGATCACAATTCTTTGAAGAGAAAAAAACAGCAAGTGACCCCCTGCATGTCTAGAGAAGCGAGAGTTTCCAACCCCGCACTAGGTTTCTTCCTCAGAAGAGAACCTACTAGTCCTTTTTAATCCTTTCTGGGATTATACCCATAACTAATTTTTTTGTACTATGTTTTACAGCAAAGCACAGTCCTGGGAAACCAGTCAACCCAGTTATTGCTTGTCTTTAGGAATTAGAGAAATGTCCATATTGATTGACCCTACATCATGCTTTAGCATTATTTTTTGCCTGGAAATGTAAAGTTGACTGAATCAGAAACTCAGCCAGGTATGTTCTGTGTGCCCACAGTCCCAGCCTGAGACCAGCAGACATCGGAGACTTTTCTTTAAATACATGTAACAACCCTGGGAGCCTGCCAGTCCAAGCAAGCTTGGCATTTTAGAGGGCCACCAGACACACACTCATTGTCCGTTCTCCCCACATCTTGCCTCCCCTGGGGGTATCAGGAAATGCACAGCCCATTAGAAAACTACCCCACCTGAGATTTGGAAACTTGACAGGGAAGGAAAGAGTGATCCCAATGTGATTCGGGTGCATCACCCAGCAGGATGACTCACCACAAGCCTGTGGGCTGTAGTGCCAAAGAAGGGGGCTTCCAAGAGGGAACTCAGAGAAGCTCCAGTCGCCACCAAATCTGGCTCTCTGATGGGTCGGCATAGGCACCATCAGGCCCCCAGCAGACCGTAATTCTTTACAAATCCAGAATTAGGAAGTCAAACCCTGGCTGCCTACACCCCTGGACACCTCAGTCTCCACTGCCCATCTCCTGAGGTTCAATTCCAATTCCAGAGCTCCCTCCAATCTTTCATTTCTTCCCTTCTTTATTCAGCAAGTGTTTATTGAGCATCTGCTATGTGCCAAGCATTGAGCTGGGGCAACAACAGTGTACAAGGTAGACTCTCCCTGCCCTTATGATATCTCCTCCTCCCAAACACTTTCCCCACCCCACCTTTTCCACAATGAAAACTGAATTCAGACAGCATTCATCCCCTGCCAGAGCAACGTGGAGAAATGGACATGCACAGTTCCCTTGCCTGAGGAAGTGGACAGCAGAGAAAGAGGTAGTGGACAGCGTCAGGCCATGTATTTGCGCCCATCATGTACAGCCAACCCTCCCAGCACCCAGATTTAGCTGGTAGGAGCTACCCAAAGCAACTTACAATTGCTTGATATCCACCCTGGTCACCTATATTCCCATCCTTTATGCAGAAACAGCAATTCATCATCATGCTGGATTCTCTGAAGCCCCAATTCTATAACTAGTCCCAGGGACACAAAATCAGGCCTGATGAATTCGAAAGAACTACTGCCAGGTGCTGAGATATTATCTGGGAATGAGTTCGTTTAGCCAGGGACATTCTGAGAACAACTGTTAACACCCTTGGAAAACTGGACATGCTTTGTGGTGCAGACAGATGTTCATGAAATGGTGGTGGTTCATCCTTACTGACTTTGGCTTTTGCAAAATATGTTACAAACCATTAAATAAGTAGAGTTTCCTAGCTTTTTTTTTTTTTTGAGTCAAAAGTGTGCTGGACAATTATTTAAAGATGAGATGGGTAAAGATGGAGATAGGAAAGGGCAAAGATGGAGACAATGAAAGAGCCCCATTGAAGATGGCTTCTCTAAAAATGCCTTAATTCCTGGCACGTACCACATATTTGCATATGAACTACTGTTTTCCAAACTGTCGACCTCTGTTTGAAATCATCTGGGGGCGTAGTTTTGGAAACGTGGTGGCATAAAATCTGAGCAGTCATGAGCTAAACCAGCAAAATGGAGAAACAATTTCCTTCACAGCCGTGGGATTCTTTGTTCTGTGTTGACCCACAATGACCCATGGTTATTTCCTGCTGTGCTGAACCTTCTTGCCAAGATGTGTGTAGGACATTTTACTCCCAGAACCTCAGAGATGGCTGTGGTGAGTTTTGTTTAGTAGGAAGCAGGAGATGGGGAGGTAAGGGATAAATGCTTTGATGTCTAAGGGCTGTAAACTGTTGATGCATTTATTTTTCCTTTTACTTGAACCTGTGCTGAATCTTTTTATTAAAAGTCTGGGCCCCTCACTTGCACAGGAAAGGCAGTCTTGGGAAGGAACAGAAACGAATAATTTTTAGACTCTCTTGGTTGCCAAGGGGATAAGTTTGTTCCAGCTCCAGACGTGAATTTAAATACTCAGAGCATCGGTGGTTCTGCTAGGGTAAAAATCAAATCACTTGAGTAGTTTTAAGACATACCTAGGGGGACGGAGACCCTATCAGCTTTCTTGTGGGTAATGGCGTCTTCAGTTCCCTACTCAGGCTCTGTGAGGTGTGTAACCGCAGCGTCGATTCCACCTCCCGATTATGGGGAAATAACCCGGGTCCCCTCCAGGGTCACTTCTCAGTTGCCCAGAGGCTAATAGTCCTTCATTCTGAGGTAATTCTGCCTCATTTTTAAACTTCAAGGGGAAAAGGAATGATCAACCTGACGTGAGAATATAAACGGAGGATTAAAACCTCTAATGGATGTACCCCCTTGTTACTTGCAAATTCTTCCTTGGTCTGCAAATGTCACACAGTTGATTTTGGATAGGAACAATAAAAGTCTCACTTTCAAGACCCCCTTAGCACTTTCGTTTTCCCAAAACCTCCTCTTCCAGTTCATTAGCAGCTTCATTCTTTGTGATATTTCCCTCTACGTTCTTTAGAGTAATTTTGTTACTTGACAACTAGACCTAAAGCTGCCGTAGTCTCTTTTTAAAAACCTAACCTTTGAAAATGACATCAGTTCCTTTCTGCCTTAAAGGCTGTTTTTATTGACCTCTCCCACAACCCCTTCCACTTTACTTTCTTGCGTTGTTTCGTATTCTTTTTTCTTTTAACCTCTTCTTTTCACATAGTTCCCTGTGTAGATTTCAAGTATTCTATAAAGAACTCAAACAGCGAAACATAGTCATCACCTTTTTTCCCCAGGACTGACTGAGAATTCCTTCTTAAGTTTGATCTTGGTGAAAGCTTGGTGCCCAGACAACACTGGGACAGGGATTCTCATCTCCAGGGGGTGGCCGGTCAGTGCCACTAATCAAAACAAGGGGCATGAGATCGGGAGGGAGGACAGCCCAGGAGATGCAGCCGCTCAGGGCACAGCTGGGGACTCGGTTTCAAAAACAAGTGGGTCCTGCCCCTTGGTCTCCTTAGATGTACATCTAATCCTGTAGCCAGAGAACTATCTTATGAATTCTCCTTAATCATTGTGGATGATTCCTGGCTCCACAGCACAGCTTCAAGGTCAGGGAGCTGTGTTTCCATTATTTTGCTCTGGTGACGTAACTCTAGTAAGGAGACAGGGAGCCTTCTTTTGAAGGCGAACCACCTGTGGGAAGCTTGAGGAAAAATTAGCCAAGTGCCCAGGGAGGTTACACCAGCCCTCAAAAAGAACAAAGTAGAGCCTTCCCTGGAGATTCTCATTTGGGAGGATGACTAGGAGGATGGTATCCTGGTTTTCTTCTGCCTATCATCTTGGCCCTGCAGGGAAGATTCTGGGAAAGTGGGGCAAGAACTACGATCTAACATTCTTAGAGTGAAAATCGGCCCGTGACAAATATAGAGGAGAAGTGCCTCTGAGTATGGGGCTAGTTTTAGGCCTCCTGGTCGGCAGCACTGACTGAGAAATTACTTCCACAGCACAGCAGAAAAGGGGTATAGAAGGCCTTGTAAATCTGAAGCTTCCATTCCACATAGGGCTGTCTTCAAACCTTGCAGAGCTCCCAGTATCCTTACTTCAGAGCCTCCTTCCACAGTTATATCAAGCACTCGAAGCCACCAACAACATACACCTCATAAAATGTCAAGGGAACCGTACGACTTGCATTGAGTTGCAGGTGACTGCCTGACATTGTTACAGATACTTAAACATTAATTCTGATTCTACAATATCCTTTTCATATTTGGGAGCCGGTGGTTCAGGCGTTTCATTGCTTGTTTTGTTGTTGTTGTTTTCCAAACCTCAGACATTTACAGAGCCTTAGAAAGGCTCTTAAACGCAGGCCTTTTTGCCTGAAGTGCAGTGGTAGAAACAGCCGTCTGACACTTAAATTAAGCCAACATAGGAGATACTAACACCTGAAATCTTTAAGGCACCGAAGACCCTGCTGGTTGTCTTCTGCATCGTTTATAGCCTTTTAAATTTCAGTCATCTGGATCAAAGGACATAAACAGGCTGCTTTCACGTGGCCCTGGCATGTCAGCACACACGCAGCTACTACACGTGGAACTCTAAGCTGGGCTGACGCGCCAGGGCACGCAGACCTGTTCTGTGTGGTCATATCTATTCACCACCACCGACCCCCATTTCCTCTGAAAATGTACTCAAATGCTTTACTCCAAGAAAATCCTAAAATGAGACTCTTAATATTTAGATCATTACTTCTCTCAGGGTGGGGGAACTGATTTTGTGACATAACCTTGAAGAAAAATCACTGGCCATTAAACGCCTTGGTGGTTGCCCCTGTTCCATTCCACAAGCTGACGCTGGTCTTCTCCCATCTCCCCAGAGGTCAGCCTGGCCTCCCTCTCAAATAGCACAAACATCGTAAAGACACCTTTTGAAGCTCTGAATAGACTCCCTATTCAAGCATAATTCCAATAATGTGATTTGAATTGAGTACCACCTTGGTCCTTGATGATATGATTCTCTAGATCAATTCTAATTCTTTATATGTGTTTTCAGTATGTTTTTGTTAACACAGTCAACTACATTTATGTGTTTGCATTGGGAGCTACCCGCTAACTCTGTTGCAGCTTTTGACAATGCCTATACCTAGTTCCCGTTTGATGCATTTGAGAGGAAACCAGAAATGTTTCCCTGCATACCAGCTGCAGAGGTTTTGAAGTACATAACCAGGTTCACTTTCACATCAAAAGGCCCCTGTTTATAGGTGGAAAATTTAAAGAGAAATGGGGGGGGCAGGGGGAGTAATTCATATTTGAACACTGGAACCTTTGTCTTTTTCATTATAATTCCACTCTCACCTCACATCACCCTTCTCTTTCTAGAAGCAGTAGCCTCTTCAGTGAGTGCTGACCCCTACTTGGGGTAGTCAGGATTCCACTTGCTTAAATTCACTCAAAGGAGACTGGAAGCCTCTCTGGGGCTCTGAATGATTCCTCCACCACTACATTTCCTTCACCAGTAGAAAAATGCTATCCTTACAAGGCCATGTTTGAGGAGACCTCTGTTTAGCTAGTGAACGTTCACATTACGGAGAGCTGAATAATGCCAGGTTCTTGACTTTGCCCTGTAAGTCTCAGTTGTGATTGGCACAGAAGCAACTAGTCTGCTGAAAAGCCAAACCAGCACAAATGTTTTGAAACGAATTCCACTAAAACTTTCGTGTCACTACGTCATACTTGCTGTAGGTCCAGTTAATCCAACTATTTAATATCATTAGGCACAAATTAAATAGTTGTACCCAAATTTCAGAAAATATCAGTATCCTAACACAATTACATATTAGCAGTCAGAAGTACCTGAGAAAAGAAAATATTGATCTGTTGTGGTTTCTGTACTTGAGTTATTCTTAGGGCTCTGTGGAGACCGGCACTGCTCTGATAAAGGGGAAGATGTTTTGAATTCAAGAATACTTGAACTCAAGAGAAATTGCCCATCTCTCTGGCACTCTGCTCATCCGTTTGGGATGCTACCTGTTCCGTCTTAGCAGACAGGGTTGTTTGGAGGCCAAAACGAGCTAAGCGGAGAAGCTGTCCTGTACCACCAATATCTGCGTATTCATCATAGTGAGCAGGGATCTGGGCTTTTATCAGTGAGTCCTTCCCCTTAGTTTACACCTTTCCCTATAGCTATTATTACTGAAAGTCCATTCTGGGATTTTAAAAAGTAAAATGTTAAAGTATCAATCAACCTTTTGTGGGGGGTACAAAATTACTTTATTTGAAGGAATGATGCTAAGGAAGGAACTTAAGTAGTTGTTTTCGTACAACTTATAGAAAAGGTGAAGGTAACTCAAGCACTTTGTATGTACACACAATACCTGGGGGCTGGTCTGAAGAGCCCATGGCTAGGGTGTCCATTTATCTCCACCTTCCAAAGGTTTAGAGCACTGTGACCAAGCTGAGAGAGAGAGGTTTGGGCTGGGCTTAGTGCAGGTGAAGATTGCCAATCCCCGGGTTGAAGAAGACCAATGAAGTTGACAAATTGAGGGTCACGGGAAGCAGAGAGCCACATTGAACTTCCTTTATGAGCTTCTGTACATTGGTCTTTGTGCTAGAAAGAAAGAGGAAGAAAAATCACACAATGTGAATTGAATATAAAACCAGTGCTCTTGATTGCATTGGAGGGGAAAAAATCTGACCAAGAAAAAGAATGGTTCACTGTTTTACAAACGCTAACAAACATGGCTATAAAAGCACATTTCATAACACAAAAGCCTATGTAGAGGGTAGACATTTTTATAGCTTCCTTAAGTGAGTAGTTAAACCAGCAGTCTGAAATCTCTTAATCCCCTAATAGTGGTTAATTAAATAAGTATTTTCCTTATATATTGCCCACAACTGTGGGGTTTTTCTCTATGCACCCTAGAAAAATTCCCAAGACTAGACTTCAGGAGGACACAAGCTGGTTATGTAGTAAAATAAGGTGCCTTTTCTGTTGGATGTTCATTTTAGTTCCCTGTGTCCCCAGGACATACAATGTTTAGAAACTTTTTTCTCTAAACATAAGAATTATTGCACACCACAATTTTGAACTACCAATTTCCATATCTTAAGCAGCTATCAACTTGCCAATTCCCTTTAGGTCTCCTTTACATTTTCTTTTAATGTTTCCTTGCGTTTTGGGTTGTGCTCAAAAAGACTTTTGGGGGAGGGGCATGTTTCTTTTTAAATTGATAGAAATGAAACTGTACAGATTTTTGCTCCCTTGTATCTGTGAGCATGATCTCTATCAGTCTTGAAAATCTGCTTTATCATTTTGTATATTTGACTATTTTGTATTCAGCATTACTTGATTCCTTACGTGCATGGCAATGTATTAAAATGCGGGATTTCTATTACCGTGTAAAAGTGTTTTGATTCTGATTTTCAACATATATCCTTGGGAAAAAATTACATTAAACTTTTCTATTTTCTTCAGCTCATCAGCTTGTCAGAAGAAAAAAGAAAGTTAACAGCATTTCACTTTCCCTGTGTTAGCTAATGATGCAATTCATGGTGGAAAATTGTCCTCAATTATGCTGTGTTTCCTGGAGAAATAATATATGTGGAATGAATTGGTGGCCTCACTCCAGCTCCCAGCACACACAGTTCCCCCAACACCAAATCCCACCAGCATGATGGCTAGTACCATTGAACGCTTTAGTGTTGAGCACAGCTAGACAAAAGACACAGTTCTCTCCCTCCATAGATTTCGTAACACCCTGGAAAGAGATGGGACGACAGATCTTGGCCCGCCAATCTGCTCTCACCCCGAGAGAGTCTTAAGTGCTTATCATAGCATGATTGATGGAATTTCCCATCACCTCCATCTCCATCTCTCAGGTGATGACCAAGTGTCAGCTGTCTGTATTTTATCAATTGGGATGCTTTCGAGTAACACCTGCCCAAGGGATTCAGGATTAGAGAGCCGCTCTCTAGTTCAGCAAACATCTGGGTATACTCCACTCTCAACCACGTATTTGAAACACACCAACATTTGTTTCTCAAATTAAAACAAAAAAAATCCACTGAGTAATATGATGCAGCAAATATAAACAGTAGACCATTGTTTCTGCTCTAAACTACCATTTTCACCCTTCCTTGTCTCAAGGAGACATCGTAATGAGTAGTTACAACCACTGTGACTTTGCTGAATATGATGAATTGCCTCAACTGGTAACAGAGAAATGCTTCCTTCCCGGAGAGGAAAAGGCACGTGTAAATTGCATGAAAAAGAAGGGAAACACCCACTGCCCTTCTTTGTTACATGTTTACAGTGAATCTAGTTTTGGGGGATTTGGGGTGGGTTTTTTTCCCCCAGAAAAGGTTTCCAAAAGCAAAACCTGTGAGAACCTTTTAGTTTAGTTTACTGACTCACTGTATAAACCTTCTAAATCTGTCTACACACCCTGTAACTCTAAAAGTACAATTTTCTCCCACTTTCTATTCATACAAGTTAAGGACATGGAAAACGGGGCAAGTTTCTTTGTCAGTGAACCTCTTTAGAAGATGTAAGACTAGAGCCCCACGAACCCCACATTCTCTTTGTCTTGACTTTTCTTGGATCATTTCTGGCTATTTTTTCTTTTTTTTTTTTGTCTCTTTTTCATCATTTCCTTCCTTTTCCTCTGTCATTTCTCTGCCTTTAACTTAGCACTCCCTTTCTGTGCGCTTCTCTTTATCTTTCTCTACCTCACCTTCCTCTGCCTCTATCTCATCTCCTCCTCTCTCCCTTTTCTCATTTGTCTCTCTCTTTTAACCCATTTTACCCTTCTCCTTTCTTTTCCCTCTCTGTAGGGTAGGACCCTCATCTTATTTGTATTTGTATCATCATCTCTTGGTACATAATAGTTGCTCAACAAATGTTAGGTGAACCAAATTAAACTTGGTGCCTTGTTCTTCCCACCTTATTCCCCTTCTTCCTACTGAGCCTAGCAACCGCCACGAACTCTTTGTTAAGCAAATGAACTCATGGTAATAAAGACTAAAGCCAGATGTGTTTTCAGAGGTGGGTGAAAGCTCTCGGTGGCAGGTTACCTAGGCAGCTTTAGGTAACCCAAGCCAGAAGTAGGTACAGAGAAAGCTTTCTTGCCATCTCAGTGCTTTGGGAACTCATACTTGCCTGGGTAAACGTGGTGGCCATATTTGGATCAAGGACAGTGATGTCATGAGAAGTTTACCATCAAAAGTATGTGTTGACCTAAGATGATTCCGAACTGTATAAAATCCCTCCGTGGGACCTAGTAAATGTACTCTGCGGTGCTAGATCTTTTGTTCCAAAGAAAGCTGTCCACGGTTGAGGTTTCTTATGGTGATTGTGAAATCATTAGGATTGTTAATACTTTCTCTTTCACATAAGTCTATTTTTATGGCATATAGATATATGTACACTGTAAAATAGCTTTCCATTACCTTTCATAATTTTGTACGTATATGGATAAAACCAACTAAAAGAATAAGATTTAATAAGGACAACCACGTTCTTCTGTTTTTGTAAGCAACTGGGGAGATAAAAAGTGGGAGTGGATAATGAGAACTGTGTATAGTTGTTTCACAAGTGAAGATGTCCCCCGTCTCCTGAGAAATGGAAAGCTTGATAGGTTCCTGTTTTTCTCTCATGTCTCTGTCCTTTTGTTAGTGTAACCCTAATATGATTAGGTCTCCCATTGCCCAATCTCTAGAGGAAAGTCCAAGAGGGGAATAAAAATATATACAAAAACATTTCCAGATTTTATTTTGCCCTTCATGAAACTTCCAAAGCAGAAAGTGTGACAGGGTGTGGGTATGTGTTATACAGAAAATATCTTAAAAGTCCTTCTTCCCATTTATGCCACCCTCACCATACATCCAAAGACAACTGCTTCCCTTCCTTAGACCAAATCTTTCCCTTCCGCCGCCAACCAAGAAATCTCGCAGCCACCAGACTCTTCTGGTTCTCGTCTCACATGACACCCTCTTTCCTTCCATTTCCATCCTTCTCTACTAAATTTCCATGTAATTTTCCCATTTTTGCTTTTCCAGCTCTGTTTTTTTATGCCTATTGCCCTAATTCTACCTCACAAAAGCTAGTAAATTTTAGCTTTTCTTTAGTGAGCAAAGAAGGGAAAAGGATGTGACAATACAATGTTTTTTCTTAATAATTTTCCTTATTAATTTTTCTTAATAAGTCTTACCCCAGAACTGTGGAATAGATGATCAAAAAAAATGAAGAGTAACATGGGTGATGTGGTTGCTTGTCATTGATGGCTCAAATTCTACCTCCAGAAAGTAAGCTGTATGGGGCTTGAAATCGTTTTTGTTTATTCATTGAGCAATCATTAGATGGATCTCATGCTGTTTGTTCTATGTACCAGGATCTGTGCACGGTATTGCGCTAAGTGTTGGTGACTTAGAGATGAAGGACATTTTCCCTCCCTTAAAGATCTTACATCCTAAGACACAGAAATAAGGAGCTCAGCAAAAAATAAGTGATAAGAGTCCCTTAGGAAAGTCTAAATATCTCTGGAAGGATAATACTTAAGCCTCACTCATTCTCCGATGCTGGGATTCAGGAGAGATGCAAGAATGTTCCATGTCAAGTAAGCTCTGAAAACATGATATATTTACCCCACTCCTAGACACACGTGATGCACGTTAGCGTATTAAAACTTCTGAAAAGGCTTGCAGGTTATAGTTATATATATTTATTCAGTACAGCATTTTCAAATTTCATTCAAGCGTCAACTATTTTCCCCCAGAGAATACTAACTAATGCCTCATAGAACAAGCACTTTTGGAAATGCTGTTCTCAATCAGTCATTAGCTTGGTGATAATATGTTGTCTCAACCAGGTGAGTATAAAGTCCCTCAGGAAATAAGTGATGCAAAAGATGAGCCCCCTAGAAGGTGATAAAGGTCTAAGGGCCAGAAAATGGGCTGAAAACAAATTTGCTGATTTCTATTAATTAATTATGAAGCAACCACTACATAGTCAACCTATGAGGCTATCACATCCTAGGCCTGCCACTACCCATGATGGGAGAGGGAGAAACAGTCATGTGAGTTTGACCAAGTCTCACATTATCTCTGGATTTTAATTTTCTGTTTTGAAATATTAAGGGTTTGGAATAGATGGGCTCCAACATGGCTTTGTAGCACAACATTTTAAGTCCAATTATAACTTTGTACCACCTTATCTCCAACTTCGCTTTTTAAAAAAACATGCACACATTAAAAAATCTAGAAGCTTCACTCCACTGTACCTTATTTTCATTCTTAAGACTAAAGAAGACTTATCTTACTTGTTTTTGTCTCACAAGTGTTACGGGAGATTTTCAAAGGAAACAAAAACTTGGACCACGATTTGAGCAATCACACAAGCACGTAGACCACAGCTGGTAACGTCACTGACACGAACAGGTGTTGATTTTTATTGGTTAAGCCAGAAATCTTTTAAAAAATTATTCTTGGACACAATGGGAACTAGGGGAAAAAAGCAGTCATTCAAAGAATTTGAAAAAAAAATAAGTGGTATCAAACTTGACGCTTTTGGTATTCTTCCTTTGATGACATTCTGTTCAAAAATTAAATTAGGGGAGTTAGAGAGAGGCTGAATCCAGAACTATATTTTAAAGAAGGACTCATAAGATGTACACTAACTCCCAGGAGATGATATTTCTGAAAATGTGTTGGTGTGTATGTGTGCATGTGTACAGTGATAGAGATGAGGGTGGGAGGGAAAGAAGAAGAAACTGGAAACGTTTCTAACAAATCCCTGATTCCCCTTTTGGCCACCTTGACTTCCTCTCTCAACCTGGGCAAGACCGATGAATCCCTGCCCTTGTTTTCCCTTTGTATTTGTCTCCATGACATTCCAAAATCATTCCATGGTGCATGAAACTAGAATCATATTTTAAAAGTTGTTTATATATTTTGTTTCACTTTGGAGAACAAAAATTGATATCATGAGAATCAGTCCTCATGAGTATGTGATAATAAGTCTCTGAAATACAATTTAATTGATTGACTAGCAAAAGCAATAGCTCTAATAACTTAGTGCTTGCCATGGGTCTAGCATTCTTTATGTTACCTCATTTAATCCTCACAATATTCTGTTAGATATTATTATTCCCGTTTCACAGGTGAAGAAATTAAGAGAATTTAAAGGGATTAAATTCTTAGGTCAGATCGCACAGCTGACTCAGCTGTTTCTGACTGGGAAACACAAAATCTCAACCATTAGACTATACACACATTAATTGAGCATGTACTATGCACATTAACTGAGCGTGTACTAAATGACTAATCCCTAACATCAACTGTCCTTGACATCTTCAAAGTCAGAAGTACTTTTGAAACTCTCCTGAAAACTAGGGATGCTCTTGTCCAAACATGTACCCAACATACAAATCTTTACATACATTTTCAGTGGGTTCAAGGACCTTCTGAACCCCATCCCATTTTAAGAACTCTTCCCTTAAGTAATGATACAGAATTTAATTGGTGAAGAAGAGATGATAGCAGAAGAAATGGAGCCAGCAATGGCTTGGCCTTCAGTACACAAATTTCCTCTCACAGGAAGAGGGGAGATAGTCATGACTCATTCCACAAGTAGTTACTGGGTGTCTCCTGTGGGAAGTGCCATTGTAGGCCCTGGGAATCCGCCAGGAAATTGTGCAGACAAGGTCCAGTCCTCATGGAGACTGTTGTTCAGGAGGGGAGACAGGGAAATTAATAGGCATTAGATCTGTAGCCCTCATGCTGCATTTTTGAGCTCTCAGTTCTTCTAAGGGTGTCTAAAAGACTGGCTAACTTAGTTTTGGATCTATGTCCTAAAGATATGGCTGTCGCACAGTTTCTGTCCCACTGTGTGAAGTTGAAAATACAATGAGCACTTCTGTTAAAAATACTTTTCTTTATTGCCTTTGGTAAAAAGAGGAAGCAAATAGACACGCTCTTTCAAATGCTGATTCCAACATCTGTCCACCAAAATCGGTATTAATATATTCTCTTCAAATTAGGACTTTTGATTTTCTGTGGATAACGAGAATATTAGCTATGCTGGGTTTTGTGCTGTTTCTGTTAAAATTTTAAACACCTTCTTTTTGTTCAGTGTATTGTTCAGTTCAGCTGAGGTTGGGGGTAAGATGTCTATTTGTAGGAAACCAAGTATACATCCTGTGTCCTCATATGGTATCATTTCAAGCTTGTCGGTTCTTTTTTTATGTTTATATTAATGCTTTTACTTATTCATAACCCATTTATATCCACAAAGTAGTTGAGGCAATTCACAAGAAAATATACCATAAAATAGAAGGCTATAAATAAACTAAAATCAGAACCAGAGAAATTGTACAGCAGTTAGAAGATTAAGACAAGGATATAGGTTGTAGCCTATCTACTTTGGCCATCATTATTAGAGAGGAGCCATAAATTTCATGTCAACATTGGAGGCAATCACAGTAACCTGCTAGGAGGTTTACAACTACCATAAAGATAAACATGGATGTCTAGTGGAGAAGAATACAAAAGTCACATGAATTTTTAACATAAAACAAAGGAAATTGTGCTCATTTTGCTTAGGGTTATGTCTCCAACCCCTGGGAGTATGAGTTCAGTCTTCTCTGATGATAAGAGTGAAAAAACTGGAGAAGGACAACCTTGGGGGATGTCAAGTTTTCCTTCCCACATGAGTCTGAGAAAAATTTCTTATGGCATCTTTTTAGGTAGGACCCTGAGTGAAGCCATAGAAAATGTCCCTATAACATATGCAATAAAGGTTTTCACATAGCAGCTTATCATGTCCCTCAAAGGCAGCAAAGGGCACAGCAACTATGAGTGACCAGGTGGAAACAATTTTATGGGGCCCAAATTCATGTGATCTCAGTTCATGAGTTCATCAGTTCTGCAGGCTGCCTAGAGGACCGAGAATAAGGAATAAGCAAGACAGTGTGCTCGTGACTGGAGCCCCCTAGCAACCAACCTCAGTCATGACAGCAATCATGTTTGGAGCGCTTGTAATATGGCAGGCTCTTTAAGGTACTGTATATTTAATCCTTGTGATAACTGTCCAAGGTAGGAACATTGATCAGGACTTTTTCAGTTGCAAGTGATTAAAGCTCAACTCAAACTACCTTAAGGGAAAAGAGGAGAGAGAGATTGATTGATTGATTGATTGATTGACTGACTGGATGATGTATTGAAAAGTGCAGGGCTAGATGGAACTTTCTCAGTATCCACTTTCTACTCAGTATCTGCTTTCTTCTCTGAGTGGGAAGAATGGCATCTCACAGCTCCAGGCTCACACAGAAAGAGACCCTGTCTTATCCAAGCCTGTCCTCAAAGTAGACTCATTTTGGGGTCACTTGCCTACCCCTTGGCCCAGTCTGTGTATCCAAGAGAATGTAGCCCTCTAATTGGCTGGCCTGAATTGACAGTTCCACAAGACTCTCACAGAGTGGGAGGAACATTGCCCAGATGGAACGGATGCAGGGCGGACACGTATACCAGACGGTCTCTGCAGTAGGTAATATTATCCCCACTTTACAGAGGAGAAAATGGAGGCCAAAAATAACAAATGGCAGAGCCAAGATGAGGTTGTAAGCCCTGCATTAGTCGTAAAATCTGAAATGCTAACAGCTTAGTGCACCCAAACAGTAATTTTTACTTACCCTACGTGCCTAACTCAGGTTGCTTCCTGCAGTAATCATCACAGTCCCCAGGGACCCAGGCTGACGGTGAGGTTTCTAGTATCTGAAAGACCTGGATTCCAGGCCTATAGAGAAAAGGAAGAGGAATGCTCACAGCCATCGCTCACTAACCAGGATGAGTCCCCTGGCTCTGCCCATGGATAGGGACTGACCCGGGGGGGATGGGACATGCACGTGGGTGTTTGTGAGTACTAACTATCTCTGCCGGTTAGGTCTGTGTGACTCAAAACCTTTGTCTCTCACCTTGTATAGCTCAAGTGCCACAAAAACACATGCGAGTAGTAAGAATTTCCAGCCAGCCTCTCCCTGCCAGCAGCCATGAGTAAGAAGGGGAGGGGTATTCCCGTTCCTCAATTGATCCTAAGAGAAAGAGCAATAGATTCAGAGCACAGCAGGCTGATGGAGCTGGCTGACACCCTGTCCAAAGGGCCATTTCAGCGCCCAGCCTCCCCACAGGAGCCACAGAGAAGGGGGCTGACATAGAGGCGGGTTGCTACCGCCCAGTCTGTAAGGCTGCTCAGAGCTGAGTCCAGCTGAGGGTGGCTCCTTCAGGCTGCCACTCACTGGCCTTAACCTCCAATGGAACTGTGCTTTGAGCCACGAATTGTGTTTCTGAATTTAGCTTTTCACGGGGTTTGTATTCTCACCTTCAAGGACGACAGCAGGTGGTGATGGGAGATGCTGGTCTGGACTGGGCAAATGCTGCCTTGTGACTTTGCGCTGTTGCAGGAATCTGAGAGCATTGGGAATCACCCACATCGATCCATACCTTCTTTGTACCCACGGTTTTGATCCCAAATTCCTCCCTGACCCCTATCTGCATGAGCCAGACTGTGAACGAAACCCTCTCTTGCCTCTTCTGGCTTAAACCAGAACTTGACTTCAGCTATCGGCAGAAGGCCTCTTTCACCTGGCGCGACTCTAGCAAGGAGTTGGTCTTCAAAAGGTAGAGGAGGAAACCTGAGGCCGAGGAGAAGGAAAAAAGGCAGCTTTCCAGAAGGGAGTGCTAAGAAAAGACCATGCTTTTGATGTCTTTTCTTCTGTTCCAAGCACTACCCCTACTGGAGTGGCCAATCATAAATGCCAAATCTTAACTGTTTGAAAAATCATGTGGTAGGCCCTATGAGATGGTACATCTTTCCAAAAGAGTGAAAAAGTAGTATGTCATTCTTAACTGCCCTTCACTCTTTCAGGAAACAGTTCTATAATTGTGTATATGATCTTAAATTTTCTTCTCCTCCTTCTCAATGGAACATGGAATTGTTTGGCTTAAAATAAGATTGACCATTTTTGACATTATTAGTATCAATTCAGGTCTTAACTACGTTATACTGATGGAGATTACAGGTCTTAACTCTAGTCTCGGAACATTGATTGCTTCATTTTCCACTTGTTTTTATAAAATAAGGAGATAAAAAAATAAGAAAAGATTCATGGAATTGCCTGAACACACCTGGATGGTCAAACCTAGACTGCAGATTGACAGGAAGTGCTTCCGTGTGATGGTTTCAAGTTTTCACATTTATAAGAGTTTGAATTCAGTGTAGGAACAGGTGGATGAGAGGTCTTGAGAAAAGTGTATGGCAGTGTGGTTACACCAGATGGCAGCATATAAACCTGTATGCATATCTGCCACCTGGGCTTCTGAAAGGGCCTCTTGCCTTGCTGTTCTCCATGCCTAGAAGGCTCACCTACCAGATCATCCCATAACTATTTCTCAACCTTCTGTTTTGTTGAGAAAACAAACAAAAAGTTAGGGGGTGCCGGCGGAGAGGAACAGTGATTGAGAAAGTTTTGAATTTCACTCCATATTAATGTTATTGTATACGATTAAAATTTTTGAGAGTCCTAATGGTATTGTGGTGGTACAGGTAGTATCCTATTCTTGGGAAATATTTGCCGGACTATTTAGAGATAGTTTCGTGATGTCTATTACTTACCCTAAGTGGTTCAACACCAAGGACCACATATATACGTACGTGTATATGCATACATACAAAGATGTGCACACGTAGAGGAGGGAGAGAGCAAGTGTGGCATAATGTTAATAGTTGTTGCATTTAGGCAATGAGAAAATGGGTGTTAATTGAATAGTCATTTTCAACTTTTCTGTAGATTTGAAATTGTTCAAAATAAAAAGAGAATATAGTCTCCATACCTAATTTCTATCTTTTTATCTTTATTTTATCTTCATTTTTATATTTATTTTCTCAATTCTCTGAAATTATGTATTTATTTATTTAATTGATTATTGGATCTTCTTTTTCCATTAGAATGTAAGCTCCTGGGAGCAGTTTTGTCAGTCTGGTAAACCACTTTATCCCAAGCGCCTAGACCAAAGTAGCATTCAGTTGAGAGCTGTTAAATGAACAACCCTTTCAGATACCCTCAACCCATGCCGTATCTCAGGCTCCTTAGGGATGAGTCAGGCACAGGTGCCTTGACCACCTCCAACCCCCCAACCATCAAAGGGCCCCAAAAGAGCCAAAAAATCAGCAAATCTGACTTGAGTGTCCACAGTCATCCCTGGGGAGCTACAAAAACAAGGAGATTTCAGTCTCAGTGGGGACATTAGACTGTCCACATACCACCAAGACGACTGTGAGGGCTCTTTCCATTTCATAAAGTCACTTTGGCAAACACTGCCCCATTGAAACCCTCAGGTAAATCCTACAAGACAGGCAAAATGATTAGCCTGTCGACAGAGGAGGTCCAACACTTTTAACTGGCAGAGCTAAGATTTGAACTCCATTTCCCTGACTCAAAATAATTTACCCTTTTCACTGTACATCAAACCATCTAAAAATATTACAGTTACTAACAGGCAGCATTTTTAATTGCCAAATGAGTTATATGTTCATATGTATACATATACACATATATATGTCAATATCACATCCCAAAATAGTCTATCACAGAAAACAGATTACTTCTCTAAAAGACAGAGCCTTGTAATGCACAATGACAACTTATTTTGTCGTTGAGATGGAGGTCCTAGGGGCACTGGTTTTGAGCTAAGCCTCTGGGTCCTTTAAGGCAAGTACTTCTGTTCCTTAATCCACCAGCTTGCCCTTCTGCACCTGCACCTGCATAAAGACAGTCGACCCGTTACAGTGGGTGGCCCAGAGCTCTAACATTGCACCCTGACAACGCCTAACACCTTGTAAGCTGCACAGAGGCCTGTTTCAGTCAATACTTGAACAGCAAGCAAAAACTGGAAAAAAAATTTCGAGCAGTGCAAGGCGTAGTGTTGTTCACTTAAGGAGGTTGCACTTTTAACCACGAGTCAATACTATACCACTTGTCTGGTAGGAAAAGGGAGCTGGTTGAAAAGCATCATTTCTATCTTAAATAAGGAACAGAAAGCCTAACTCCTAAGAGCTGACACTTGGTATATACCCTAGAGAAATGGAAACATATATCCACTAAAAACTTGTAATCGTATACAATAACATTAATATGTAGTGAAGTTCAAACTTTAAAAATCCAATGGTACCACTAGTTAGACTAGAATGCCTTTGGATCAAGGTTCAACTCAGGTCATTACATGCCCATCCAAATTTTCAGTGGTCTCCAACTTGTTCAAACAGGCTTGCAGACTTGGTTGTACAATATAATGCTACGCTAAACCAATGCAATGATCAAATACACATTTTATATTTTAGAAACCTATGTTGAGGAATCTGACTAGAAAGTCTACATTCAAGATCTGTTTGGGAGCTTTTTCCTTTCTTTTTTAAAAAGCCTTATTAAGATACAAATGATATACCATAATTTACCTATTTTAAGTATACAATTCAATGTCTTAAAATATATTCACAGGGCTATGCAACCATCTACCACAACCTAATTTTAGAACATTTTCGTCACTGAAAAAGGAACTCTGCACCCATCAGTAGTCACTCCCCTTTCACTCCAAATGTCCTCTTCCCCCAGCCCCTTACAACTACTAATCTACTTTCTATCTCTACACATTTTCCTGTCCTGGACATTTCATATGAATGAAATTATGCAATATATGATCTTTTATAACTGACTTCTTTCACATAGGATAATGTTCTCAAAGTTCATTCATGTTGTAGCAGGTATCAGTACTCCATTTTTATTGCCAAATATTTCATTGTATGAATATACAACATTTTATTTACCACTCATCAGCTGGTGGACATTTGAGTTGTTTCCACTTTTGATATTATGAATAACACTGTTTGAAACATTCATCTACAAGTTTTTGGGTGGATATACGTTTCTATTTCTCTTGGGTATATACCAAGGATCGAAATTGCTGGGTCATATAGTAACTATATGTTTAACTTTTTGAGGATCTGCCAGACTGTTTTCCAAAGTGGCTGAACAATTTTACCTTCCCATTAGCAACACGTGAGAGTTTCAGTCTCTCCGTGCCTTCACCAACACTTGTTATTGTTTTTCATTATAGTCATCCTAGTGGGTACGAAGTGGTATCTCAACTAACCAGAAATGTAAGGGTTGGGTTTATTTTTGTATTAGCATGCCTTACATACTCCTCCAAAAGTTATAATTAATTAAATTGATCTGTTTTATTGTTTGGGAAATATCTGATGTATTTCTAGAAAAGAGAATTTGCAAAGTATTCATCAACCCATAGAATATGACATCCTAAAGATCACTTTAAGTCCCCTCCATGTTTTGTAAGGAATATTAGCTTTCAAATCAAAATATTAGATTAATAATACCTGCAATAATTATAAGAAAAGTAATAGTGGGATATATTGGGCCCGGAACTGTGCTAAACTCTTTCAGCATGTGTAACATTTAATCTTCACAAGAAGATTTTAAGCTCAGTGTATACTTGTTTCCCCAGATGAGAAAACTGAGGCTTGGAGGGGTTAAATAACTTGCCTTACACAGCTAGTAAGTCACTTGACCATTTCCAAATCTCAGATGAACTGATCACACTCTGTAAAACAGGTATAACTTGTAGATATTACCTAATAGCAGATATAAAAGTCTAAATGTTTCCTCAGGGTCTGAGAGCATGGCCAAACAGCCCAGCCCACTACAAACCTGAAATTTCTTTGAAGGCCCCATGTTTAATCTTTAAATTCATGCAAAACTTTTAATCTCTATAATATATGTGTTTATTTTAACTAGATAATATATGTGTTTATTTAAAATGCAGCTGAGTCCTGGAGGTAACACACAGAAGTAGGGAATTCCTTTTATTGTCTTCCTCATCCTTTTAAAATTACAATTAAAATGTTTCAAGAACTGTACCTACTGCCTCTTCTAAAGCCATCGAGAACTATCCCTAGGTCTCCCTGAAAGAGCCCTTGGGGTCACAGGATTCTTCTGATAACATTGCTGTGTCTGACTAATGGACTCCACATGTTCCTGAAGCATGGCTATAAAACAATTTCCTTTAAGCAAATCTTATTTTCATACTGACTTACATTATGGGAGTGAAGATGTATTCCCACAGGAGCAAAGCAGTGTAGCCCCAACATGTAATTTGGAAACAACTGCATCTGCAGGAAAGCTTTTTAAAATCACGTATTTAAAAAGAAAGTGTATCACTTTTGATAAAACAATTATAAAGCCAAACTAAGTCACAAGGAGAAGAAACAGCGTGCTGAAACTCAAAAGACTGCGCCAGGATCTGCATTTCCTCCTGGAGTAGCTTCCTCGAAAGGAAGTTTGTCTACTCTGTACTCTGGGCTTTATAGTCAGTCTGTTACTGGTTTCAAAAAGAAAAAACAACCCAGTCCAAAAATGGGCAGAAGACCTTCATAGACATTTCTCCAAAGAAGATATACAGATTGCCAACAGACACATGAAAGGATGCTCAACATCATTAATCATTAGAGAAATGCCAATCAGAACTACAATGAGATATCACCTCACACCAGTCAGAATGGCCATCATCAAAAAATCTACAAACAATAAATGCTGGAGAGGGTGTGGAGAAAAGGGAACCCTCTTGCACTGTTGGTGGGAATGTAAATTGATACAGCCACTATGGAGAGCAGTATGGAGGTTCCTTAAAAACTAAAAATAGAACTACCATATGACCCAGCAATCCCACTACTGGGCATATACCCTGAGAAACAATGTTCATTGCAGCTCTATTTACAATAGCCAGGACATGGAAGCAACCTAAGTGTCTATTGACCATTGAATGGATAAAGAAGATGTGGCAAATATATACAATGGAATATTACTCAGCCATAAAAAGAAATGAAACTGAGTTATTTGTAGTGAGGTGGATGGACCTAGAGACTGTCATACAGAGTGAAGTAAGTCAGAAAGTGAAAAACAAATACCATATGGTAACACATATATATGGAATCTAAAAAAAAAAAAATGGTTCTGAAGAACCTAGGGGCAGGACAGGAATAAAGACACACACAGAGAATGGACTTAAGGACATGGGGAGGGGGAAGGATAAGCTGGGACGAAGTGAGAGAGAGGCATGGACATATATACACTACCAAATGTAAAACAGATAGCTAGTGGGGAGCAGTCACATAGCACAGGGAGATCAGCTCGGTGCTTTGTGACCACCTAGAGGGGTGGGATAGGGAGGGTGGGAGGGAGACGCAAGAGGGAGGGGATATGGGGATATATGTATACGTATAGCTGATTCAGTTTGTTATACAGCAGAAACTAACACAACATTGTAAAGCAATTATACTCCAATAAAGATGTTAAGAAAAAAAAGGAAAAAAAGTGTTAAAATGCTTAACATTTTTGAACGTGTTAATTAAGGTTGATCTCTTAGGTAATCCATGGTTGGAGCCATTGATGGGTTTGCTTAATATTCTTTGTATTTCTTTCCATAGTGAAAATGGGTTTATTCTACATATGGATGTCTTCATAATCCTAAGTTTTTTCCTCTGGGACTTGATTTTCACAACTGGTGTGCAGTTTTCTGACTTAGCAGTCAGAAAAAGAAAGGAAAGACCTGCCAGTCTGCTGATCTTGAAATTTAATAATTTCTGGAGGTCCTTCCTAAACCTATTAAATGAGCATGATGGAGCAGCAAAAAGGATAACTTCTCAGAGCATGATCCTGCCCTATCTGGGATGTACCAGGCAAACTGGTGAAGCAGGCAAGCCAGAGGTCTATTTGCAAGAGAACTAAAATGTATCTCGGGAAGAACACATCCTAAGAGAAAAGGATCAGAGTATAAAGAGGAGAATCGAGCAAAAAATTGACAGCACTCTCAAATTGAATAGTTGAAGAGTTTTTAATACAGATGCTCTATACAAGGGTGTGGCCAGAGCTTAGGGAAACCAACAAGATCTGGTGCAATGTCTCAGGGCGAGACTGTGTGGTCACTGGAATATGGAAAGAGAGGACTCCCAGGTGAAGAGGGAGGGTATTGGGGGAATAAATACCCTAACCTCATTTTCCTCTTAACTTCCATCTTCTACTGGTTCCTCCCATTGGTCAAACCCAACCAAATGCCAAAGGGCAAGGGAGCCCGTTGTGTCCACTTGGGTGTCAATGTCCTACAGCCAAAGACCTCCAGGATCACAGCTGTAATTGATCAATTGGGTTTATTGCTCATTGGAGTGGACAAGAATGCACACCCTAGAGAACCTTGGGGAGTCATAGTAAGGGGATGTCAGAAAGGATTTATTTCTAAAATTTGGGCTGGTGGTGGGTAATTTGGGGAAGCATTGAAGAAGGGAGAGGCTGTGCTCTGCGTTGGATGCTGTCGGGAAGTGAGGCAAAACTTCTGTATCTACAGCCTCACATCTTTGCTCCCTCATTCCAGATTAGATTTATTCAGATACTCAATCATAGACTTGCCACACTTCCTCATAGCATCCCCCTCCTCTAATTAAAATGCTTCGTGGCCGTGTTTGTGGCTCGGATGACGTTCACATTTTTGTGTGTTCCGATGTGAGTGTAGATTGCTCTTGCTGTCTTGATCCCTGCGGGTCACAGCCCAGCCTGTCTGATGCTGAGGTTCTACGCTAGATTCAAAGCTCTGCCTCTCCACATCCACCCAACTGTGGAGTCAGGGAGGCTGATCCGTGGGCAAGAGAAAAGCAGTTCCTATTCTCCAGGACCTGGCCTGATTCAATCAGGCCTTTGGGCTCTATGGTTGAACATAACTTTTTTTTTTTTTTTTTTTTTTTTTTGCGGTACGCAGGCCTCTCACTGTTGTGGCCTCTCCCATTGCGGAGCACAGGCTCCGGATGTGCAGGCTCAGCGGCCATGGCTCACGGGCCCAGCCGCTCCGCGGCATGTGGGATCCTCCCGGACCGGGGCACGAACCTGTGTCCCCTGCACCGGCAGGCGGACTCTCAACCACCGCGCCACCAGGGAAGCCCTGAACATAACATTTTTATAGAACCTCAACATGAGACAAGACCACAGAAGATGCAAGTTTCTGAGTCCAACGTGATGTTTGTCATCAGGCCACATTTCTGAGCCCAGCTCTGCATGGGGAAAAGTAAGAAGTGATACAACTGCTTCCCTTGAAAAGCAAAGCCACTTACAAAACACTAGTGCTCCCAGTGCCCTGCCTCGGGCTGCCTCCTAGCAGAATATGACACAAAGGGAAGAGGGCCTTCTTTCCCATGTCACTGAAGGTCTCTGGACACTGTGCAACTCAGGCACCTAGGAGGCAGAGTTAACGCTATGAAGGTTTCTGGCAGGGAAATGGGGGAGAACTGCAGTCTGGCACCTGATTGGAAAATGATGCTCAGTGAAACAGAGGAAGCCATTGGTCCATGAGCACAGAAGGGATTCCCCCTGGGGACCCCCAGGTACACACAAGGGGATTTGCAGGAAGCTGAGATCTTGAATTATACAGAAGGAAGGAAGGACCAGAGAAATTTGGGCTTACCATTATTGTAACTTTGTTAATATCCACGGTCTGTTGAGGCATAGTGGAACCTAGTATAAATATTTTAAAACACCAAATCAACTAATTGTATATGCATTTAATTAAAAGGAGCTTCTTCCTCAGTTTGGCTATGATGCACAATGCACTTTTAACAGCTTTGTGCATCATTTCCAACCTGTAAGTGTAGATAATATGCTTACTTATTTATAAGGTTCTTTGAGGTTTGGGGATGAAAGGCTCTTTTAAAGTACAAAGCATTAATTTTTTGTGACAGAGTGCTATACGAGAAATGAACATGAAGCGATATAAAAATTTTTGTCTTCTTTCTTGCTTTCAGTTTTTAGTTGCTTTCTGCACAGAGACACAAAAGCCAGTCTCCAACAAGAGATCTGGGGTTTGAGATAACAGAACTAATAAAGTACTATAAGTATAAAATCCTACATAGGCTTGAATCGGCTACTCCTTTTGAAGATGAGAGAAATAAATTGAGAGACAAAGTATTTTGTACAAATGAACTCATTTCAGTAAGTTGCACTGATAATCCTATGAGTATGTAAATGGACCTCTATTTATAGACCCGTTATATCCATTTTTGACCAGGACGAGCCAGTGAAGCAATCGCAATAGTCAATCATTACAAGTAACTAGACCACAAGAGAAAAATGTGCCAGGTGCTAGGTGATGACTTTCAATCTATCATTTTAAGCAATAAATATAAGATGAAGTTATGCGGAGAGAAGCTATTCATAGCTAAAACTCTAGCTAAAACGGCTCTTATTTATTGCACGGAACTGAAATCGGATGAAGTTGAGAAACCCAACGTATCAACCCAGAAACCAAGATGCTACACCAGCGGACATCTTTCAAGGACAAACCCAAAGGTCAATAGAGAGCAAGGATTTAGGAGGAGGATGGAGAGGATAAAGGTTCAAAAAAAAAAAAAAACACCTAGACTCGACTGTGTCGCTTATTATCATGCTTCAAAACATAAAAAGAAAAAGTAATTGATTCATTATTCAGAACTTTACCATTTTTGAAAAAGACAAAAAGTCCCCCAGACCCTATCAGTTAGCTAGCAGGTGGCAATAATGTACTTGGCACCATGACATATGCGAATGCTGTGTAAGACCCTGCCCTCTGAGAGCAGGGAAGTCAGTTTGGAAATACAGGTAATGCAAGTGAAACAATCAGAGAATCACAAAAGGCATTAAAATCCATTAGGTAAAACCTATGCCTGGCCTAAAGCAAGTGCTCAGTCAATGCCAGGTTAACAATTAAAAATTATATAGTGTGTATTATTGCTGGTTCTATAAGGCAGAGACCTCAGCTGTCTAAAGCACAGCTGAGAATTCCAAAGCCCAAGGACAAGCCCCACCCCTCTCATTACCCGTTTACTTTTGCAAACCCGATAATCTAGAAGAGTGGTTCTCATACTTTAGCGTATGCATCAGAATCACCTGGAGAACTTGGTTAGACACAGATCCCTGGGTCTCACCCACAGAGTTTCAGACCCAGTAGGTCTGAGTAAGGTAATTTGCCGTTCTAATGTGTTCCCAGGTGATAGTGATATTTCTGATTTGGGGAGCACATTTTGAGAATTACTGGTCTCAAACATTTTAAGTAAATTTCAAAACACGAAAGAGGATAATAAAAACAGCTAGTATTTAGTGTACCCACGATGTCACTATGCTTCAAATCCTCCATTAGGGGATAGATAGATGATAGATAAAGAGATGTTAGATAGATAGATAAATAGATGATAGAAAGTCTCTAATTTTCATATAAGCACAAACACAAAAATAGGCATTATTTATTTCTAATTTTATAGATAAAGATCTAGAACTAGGCTTGGAGAAATTAAAACACTTGCCCACAGCATGTAAGAGGTAGAACACAGGCTTGAACCCTAGCCTGTCTCAGTTAAAGCCCACACCCCTTCCCCATACTGTTCTGCATCTCTGCGAGGCAGCAGTCACCTGCCAACAACAAAAAGATACCAGCTTACAGTGTTGGAAGAGCTTAAAAATCAATCAAAACCGGAAAGAACAAAAAATGCACAGTAGCCGGGGGTTTTTAAGGCAAGACAAGACAGCCTGACCCTCTGCAAGCTGGAGAGAAGGGACGAGTGTAAGCCACACAGTTTCATTGCTTGGGGTGACCCCTGACAGTGGTGGATGGCCGGGCCTCCCTGTTGGCTCTAACTTTGTTGCAGCTGAAGCAGAAACTGGCTGGCATGACCTTCAACATCCAGAGAAAGGACAAAAGGAGATGCCTTAAAATTACACTTTCTCTTTGAAGGGCTCACATTTCCCTGCATTGAACTTGACCCCCGATAATAATTATATGTGGAAGCTGAGAGGGTAAGAGCTATAGAAAGTGTCTCCTCTCCCTCCTCCTTACATGAAGAAGAGCCCTTGGTTTCCCAGGCCAAGAGTGGCCATGTAACCCTTTCCCTTCACCGTATCTCCTAGCCATACTCTTGCTGCCTGGCCTGAGATGACTCAAGCCACTTGGGTTTTGCTCCACCCAGATATTCTGATTTGACTCATCGAGGCATCAGTGTGTCTTCAAAGCTCTCCCAGGTGGTTCTGATTGTAGCCAAATACGAGAAACACTGTGTAGTATCTTGTCTTGGTTTGTATCTACAATCTCTCCTTCTGCTGCTTTCTCCCCCCTCTAAAACATGCCCACTTTATCCAAACTCTAGGAAAAAAGTACTTACGTTGACCCTGCATCTCCACAAATTACTTGCCATCTATATTCTTAAAAATAGTGGAGGTTATACATACTTGTTTATTTAGACCCATTCAGTATTTAACCCCTCAAAAGCAGGCTTCAGTCTCTAGTATCCCACCCACGCAGGGTTTTTTGGTTTTCTTCTGGTTTTGTTTTTTAAACTCAGATACTGATAACCTACAACTTTTTCTCAGTCCTCATCTTCCTCAATTTTAATGATGTGGTTGATACTAGAGACCATTTAACCTTTGAATACCTCTCAGGCCTTGAATTTGTGACCTTGCTTAATATTGCGTTTCCTACTACATTTCCTACCTTACCAACCATTGCTTTCATGTCACTTTTATTCTTTTCTCATCCTCTACCCTGTATTTGTAGAAATTCCTCAAAGTTCCGTGCATTTCCATTTTCCCTTAGAAATCTTATCCATTTTCAGGAATCCAATAATCACTTTTTTAAAGGGTCTCTGCCATCCTTATCTGCTGCCCAAGACTCTCAAAAAGTCTGGACCTTGGGGCTTCCCTGGTGGCGCAGTGGTTGAGAGTCCGCCTGCCGATGCAGGGGACACGGGTTCGTGCCCCGGTCCGGGAAGATCCCACATGCCGCGGAGGGGCTGGGCCTGTGAGCCATGGCCGCTGAGCCTGTGCGTCCAGAGCCTGTGCTCCGCAACGGGAGAGGCCACAACGGTAAGAGGCCTGCGTACTGGTAAAAAAAAAAAAAAAAAAAAAGAAAAGAAGAAGTCTAGACCTAGATTCCACCTATATAGTCCACCTGTATATCCCTATCAGGATTTCAAAGTCAACATGTCCCAAATGAAATCATTATCCTCTACCAATCTATTTCTTCCCCACCCTTCTCTTTTATGGAGTCACCCAAGTTTGAAAGCTTGACATTTTCTGGGAGTCATCTTTGTTTTCTTCCTTTCTTCTCCTGCCAATAAGAGCACATTCCCTATAACTATGCAATGCCTTCACTGAGGTACAATAAGCTACACCTAAAGTGTCTAATTTGATAAATTTTGACATATGTATATATCAATGAAACACACAAGATAGTGAACAGAACCATAACCCTTAAAAATTGCCTCAGGCTCTCCTTCCCAAATGTCTCTGTCCTCCCCATGCCAGATAACTATCTGCTTTCTATCAGTAAAGGTTATTTTGCACATTTTAGAATGATATTGATCTTTTCCTGTGATTATTTGCCATTGTGTTCTTTTGTGAAGCATCTGTTTAATCTTTGGCTAAAATGTTAATTTATTTGTTAAACAAATTTATTATTATTATTACATTTTGAGGATTCTCTATGTATAGTATCATGTCATAATAATAATATTATTATTATTACATTTTAATAATGTAATATTATTACATTATTACAATTAATTATTATTAATACATTTTAATGTATTATTACATTATTACATTTATTATTACATTACATATTACATTATTACATTACATATTATTACATTTTATTATTATTACATTTAATATTATTTGTAATAATAGTATTATTATTACATTATACATTTGTTAAACAAATTTATTATTATTATTACATTTTGTAATAATGTACATTATTACATATTATTATTACATTATTACATATAATTATTATTATTACAAATTTATTATTATTATTACATTTATATATATTCTGAATACAAGCCCTTTGTGAGCTATATGATCTACAAATATTTTCTCCCAGTCTATGGCTTGTCTTTTCATTCTCATCACGGTGTCTTTTGAAGAGAAGTTCACAATTTTGATGAAATCCAATTTACTTTTTTCTTTTATAGATCATGCTTTTGGTATTGTATCTAAGAAATTGTTGCCTAATCCAAGGTGGAAAAGATGTTCTCCTGTGTTTCCTTCCTGAAGTGGTATAGTTACAGGCTTCACATTTAAGTCTACGATCTATACTCAGTCAGTTTTTGTATATAGCTTGAGATATAGATCAAAATTCCTTTTTTTCTTTTGCATATGCATGGTATATTGTTCCACACCATTTGCTGGAAACTCTAACAAAACTCTTTCTCTGCTTTATTGAAATCAATTCATCGTACATGTGTGGATCTCTCTTTTTTGGTTTCTAGACCCTTCATTTTGTACCAGTGATCAATCTGTCTACAAGGATGTCAATATGACACTATCTTGATTATTGTAACTTCATAAGTCTTCAGACCAGGAAGTGTAAAGTTTGTTCATTTTGAAAGAACTGGTTATTCTAGGTCTATTGAATTTCTTTTTTTGAGGCATTTATTCCTCATTATTTTTTAAAATTTTATTTTATTTATTTTTTATACAGCAGGTTCTTATTAGTCATCCTTTTTTTTTTTTTTTTTTTTTTTTTGTGGTACGCGGGCCTCTCACCACTGTGGCCTCTCCCATTGCAGAGCACAGGCTCCGGACACGCAGGCCCAGCTGCCATGGCTCACAGGCCCAGCTGCTCTGCGGCATGTGGGATCCTCCCGGACCGGGGCATGAACCCGTGTCCCCTGCATCGGCAGGCAGACTCTCAACCATTGCGCCACCAGGGAAGCCCTAATCATCCATTTTATACACGTCAGTGTATACATGTCAATCCCAGTCTCCCAATTCATCACACCACCAACCCCACCCCCCGCTGCTTTCCCCCCTTGGTGTCCATACGTTTGTTCTCTGCATCTGTGTCTCAATTTCTGCCCTGCAAAGCAGTTCATCTGTACCATTTTTCTAGGTTCCATGTATATGCGTTAATATACGATATTCGTTTTTCTCTTTCTGACTTACTCCACTCTGTATGACAGTCTCTAGATCCATCCACGTCTCAACAAATGACCCAATATCATTCCTTTTTATGGCTGAGTAATATCCCATTGTATAAATGTACCACCAATAGTGGCTGTATCAATTTACATTCCCACCAACAGTGCAAGAGGGTGCCCTTTTCTCCACACCCTCTCCAGCATTTGTTGTTTGTAGATTTTCTGATGACGCCCATTCTAACTGGTGTGAGGTGATACCTCATGTAGTTTTGATTTGCATTTCTCTAATAATTAGTGATGTTGAGCAGCTTTTCATGTGCCTCATGGCCATCTGTATGTCTTCTTCAGAGAAATGTCTATTTAGGTCTTCTGCTCATTTTTCGATTCAGTTGTTTCTTTCTTTAATATTGAGCTGCATGAGCTGTTTATATATTTTGGAGAATAATCCCTTGTCCATTGATTTGTTTGCAAATATTTTCTCCCATTCTGAGGGTTGTCTTTTTGTCTTGTTTATGGTTTCCTTTGCTGTGCAAAAGCTTTGAAGTTTCATTCGGTCCCATTTGTTTATTTTTGTTTTTATTTCCATTACTCTAGGAGGTGGATCAAAAAAGACCTTGCTGTGATTTATATCAAAGAGTGTTCTTTCTACATTTTCCTCTAAGAGTTTTTTGTTTGTTTGTTTGTTTGTTTTTTTGTGGTACACAGGCCTCTCACTATTGTGGCCTCTCCCGTTGCGGAGCGCAGGCTCAGCGGCCATGGCTCAAGGGCCCAGCCGTTCCGCGGCATGTGGGATCTTCCCAGACCGGAGCACAAACCCGCGTCCACTGCATCAGCAAGCGGACTCTCAACCACTGTGCCACCAGGGAAGCCCCTTCTAAGAATTTTATAGTGTCCGGTCTTACATTTCGGTCTCTAATCCATTTTGAGTTTATTTTTGTGTATCGTGTTAGGGAGTGTTCTAATTTCATTCTTTTAAATGTAGCTGTCCAGTTTTCCCAGCACCACTTATTGAAGAGACTGTCTTTTATCCATTGTATATCTTTGCCTCCTTTGTCATAGATTAATCGACAATCCAAGTTCTTCCAATTCAAGAATATGGTATATCTCTCCATCTGTTGGTATTATCTTTAAATTCTTTCATCAGTGTCTTATAGTTTTCTGCATGCAGGTCTTTTGTCTCCCTAAGTAGGTTTATTCCTAGGTATTTTATTCTTTTTGTTGCAATGGTAAATGGGAGTGTGTCCTTAATTTCTCTTTCAGATTTTTCATCATTAGTGTATAGGAATGCAAGAGATTTCTGTGTATTAATTTTGTATGCTGCTACTTTACCAAATTCATTGATTAGCTCTAGTAGTTTTCTGGTGGCATCTTTAGGATTCTCTATGTATAGTATCATGTCATCTGCAAACAGTGACAGTTTTACTTCTTCTTTTCCAATTTGGATTCCTTTTATTTATTTTTCTTCTCTGATTGCCAAGGCTAGGACTTCCAAAACTATGTTGAATAACAGTGGTGGGAGTGGACATCCTTGTCTTGTTCCTGATCTTAGAGGAAATGCTTTAAGTTTTTCACCATTGAGAATGATGTTTGCTGTGGGTTTGTCGCATATGGGCTTTATTATGTTGAGGTAGATTCCCTCTATGCCCACTTTCTGGAGAGTTTTTATCATAAATCGGTGTTGAATTTTGTTGAAAGCTTTTTCTGCATCTATTGAGATGATCATGTGGTTTTTATTCTTCAGTTTGTTAATATGGTGTATCATGTTGATTGATTTGCATATATTGAAGAATCCTTGCATCCCTGGGATAAACCCCACTTGATCATGGTGTATGATCCTTTTAATGTGTTGTTGGATTCTGTTTGCTAGTATTTTGTTTGGGATTTTTGCATCTATATTCATCAGTGATATTGGTCTGTAATTTTCTTTTTTTGTGGTATCTTTGTCTGGTTTTGGTATCAGGGTGATGGTGGCCTCATAGAATGAGTTTGGGAGTGTTCCTTCCTCTGCAATTTTTGGAAGAGTTTGAGAAGGATGGGTGTTAGCACTTCTCTACATGTTTGATAGAATTCACCTGTGAAGCCATCTGGTCCTGGACTTTTGTTTGTTGGAAGATTTTTAATCACAGTTTCAATTTCATTACTTGTGATTGGTCTGTTCACTTTTTCTATTACTTCCTGGTTCAGTCTTGGAAGGTTCTACCTTTCTAAGAATTTGTCCATTCCTTCCAGGTTGTCCATTTTATTGGCATAGAGTTGCTTGTAGTAGTCTCTTAGGATGCTTTGTATTTCTACAGTGTCTTTTGTAACTTCTCCTTTTTCATTTCTAATTTTATTGATTTGAGTCCTCTCCCTCTTTTTCTTGATGAGTCTGGCTAATGGTTTATCAATTTTGTTTATCTTCTCAGAGAACCAGCTTTTAGTTTTATTGATCTTTGCTATTGTTTTCTTTGTTTCTATTTCATTTATTTCTGCTCTGATCTTTATGATTTCTTTCCTTATGCTAACTTTGGGGGGGGGTTTTGTTCTTCTTTCTCTAATTGCTTTAGGTGTAAGGTTAGATTGTTTATTTGAGACTTTTCTTGTTTCTCAAGGTAGGCTTGTATAGCTATAAACTTCCCTCTTAGAACTGCTTTTGCTGCATCCCGTAGGTTTTGGCTTGTCGTGTTTTCATTGTCATTTGTCTCCAGGTATTTTTTAATTTCCTCTTGATTTCTTCAGTGATCTCTTGGTTATTTAGTAACGTATTGTTTGCATCCATGTGTTTGTGTTTTTTATGTTTTTTTCCCTGTAATTCGTTTCTAATCTCATAGTGTTGTGGTCAGAAAAGACGCTTGATATGATTTCAGTTTTCTTAAATTTACTGAGGCTTGATTTGTGACCCAAGATGTGATCTATCCTGGAGAATGTTCCGCGTGCACTTGAGAAGAAAGTGTAATCTGCTGTTTTTGGATGGAATGTCCTATAAATATCAATTAAATCTCTCTGGTCCACTGTGTCATTCAAAGCTTCTGTTTCCTTATTTATTTTCTGTTTGGATGATCTGTCCATTGGTGTAAGTGAGGTGTTAAAGTCCCCCACTATTATTGTGTTACTGTCGATTTCCTTTTTTATAGCTGTTAGCAGTTGCCTTATGTATTGAGGTGTTCCTATGTTGGGTGCATTTATATTTATAATTGTTATATCTTCTTCTTTGATTGATTCATTGATCATTATGTAGTGTCTCTCCTTGTCTCTTGTAATATTCTTTATTTTAAAGTGCATTTTGTCTGATATGAGAATTGCTACTCTAGCTTTCTTTTGATTTCCATTTGCATGGAATATCTTTTTCCATCCCCTCACTTTCAGTCTGAATGTGTCCCTAGGTCTGAAGTGGGTCTCTTGTAGACAGAATATATATGGGTCTTGGTTTTGTATCCATTCAGTGAGCCTGTGTCTTTTGGTTGGAGCATTTAATCCATTCCCGTTTAAGGTAATTATCGATATGTATGTTCCTATGACCATTTTCTTAATTGTTTTGGGTTTGTTTTTGTAGGTCCTCTTCTTCTCTTGTGTTTCCCACTTAGAGAAGTTCCTTTAGCATTTGTTGTAGAGCTGGTTTGGTGGTGCTGTATTCTCTTAGCTTTTGCTTGTCTGGAAAGCTTTTGATTTCTCCATTGAGTCTGAATGAGATCCTTGCCGGGTAGAGTAATCTTGGTTGTAGGTTCTTCCCTTTCATCACTTTAAGTATATCATGCCACTCCCTTCTGGCTTGTAGAGTTTCTGCTGAGAAATCAGCTGTGAACCTTATGGGAGTTCCCTTGTATATTATTTGTCATTTTTCCCTTGCTGCTTTCAATAATTTTTCTTTGTCTTTAATTTTTGCCAATTTGATTACTATGTGTCTCAGCATGTTTCTTCTTGGGTTTATCCTGTATGGGCCTCTGTGCGCTTCCTGGACTTGGGTGGCTATTTCCTTTCCCATGTTAGGGAAGTTTTTGACTATAATCTCTTCAAATATTTTCTCTGATCCTTTCTCTCTCTCTTCTCCTTCTGGGACCCGTATAATACGAATGTTGTTGTGTTTAATGTTGTCCCAGAGGTCTCTTAGGCTGTCTTCATATCTTTTCGTTCTTTTTTCTTTATTCTGTTCTGCAGCAGTGAATTCCACCATTCTGTCTTCCAGGTCACTTGTCTGTTCTTCTGCCTCAGTTTTTCTGCTATTGATTCCTTCTAGTGTATTTTTCATTTCAGTTATTGTATTGTTTATCTCTGTCTGTTTGTTCTTTAATTCTTTTAGGTCTTTGTTAAACATTTCTTGCATCTTCTTGATCTTTGCCTCCATTCTTTTCTGAGGTCCTGGATCATCTTCACTATCACTATTCTGAATTCTTTTTCTGGAAGGTTGCCTATCTCCACTTCATTTAATCGTTTTTCTGGGGTTTTATCTTGTTCCTTCATCTGGTACATAGCCCTCTGCCTTTTCATCTTGTCTCTCTTTCTGTGAATGTGGTTTTTGTTCCACAGGCTGCAGGATTGTAGTTCTTCTTGCTTCTGCTCAGGGCATGTTTTAATTGTTCTCTCTTTTTTTTTTTTTTTTTTTTGCGGTACGCGGGCCTCTCACTGTTGTGGCCTCTCCCATTGCGGAGCACAGGCTCTGGACGTGCAGGTTCAGCAGCCATGGCTCACGGGCCCAGCCGCTCCGCGGCATGTGGGATCTTCCCGGACCAGGGCACGAACCCGTGTCCCCTGCGTCGGCAGGTGGACTCTCAACCGGTGTGCCACCAGGGGAGCCCTAATTGTTCTCTTTTGACCCTGCCATCCCACTTCCAGTAATCTATCCTGGAAAAAGGGCTCCAAACTCCAGAACTCCACAGTCCAGAGGCCCTCCTTTCCACATGCTACCTCTCCCCATCTGCACAGGCCTTAATCCAGTCCATTGAATTTCCATACAAATTTTATGGATTTTGACTGGGATTGTATTGAATCTATAAGATCACCTTGGAGAAAATAGATGTATTGTAATGCCAAGCCTTCAGATCCACGGGCAGGGTATATCTCTTCATTTATCATGTCTGCTTAAGTGAACCACAGCAGCGTTTTATCATTTTTAGTATACAGGTATTATTCATCTTTTGTTAGATTAATCTCTAAATATTGTGCGTTTTACCTTGTTGGGTTCTGTTTATTTTTATATTCCCATAAATATTTGTGAGCTTTGTTCTGGAATACAGTTAAGTTACCTGGAAATTGGAAATGGTGTGATTCTTTTGGGTCTTGCTGTAAAGCTTTGTTAGGCAGAAAAACAGAGCAGCACTTAATCCAGGATTAATTTTTCTCCATTAGAGAAGTAAAGCCCTTCTGAGTACTCTGCTTTATGCCTTGTGAATTATGACATTCTCTGCTCTTGCTGGTGTGAGCACGCAATCTTCCTGGCGCTGTGAGAGATCCTCGGGACCGTTTCCTTTGATCCTCCTGGATTGTTCTATCCTCAGCCTTGGGTACTGATCATTACTCAGCTGAATATGCAAGAGATGTGCTCTACAGACCCGCGGGGTTCTCTCTTCTCATGTATTCTCCCATGAAAACTCTAGAGCCTTGGGGGCTTGACCGCACTGTACCCTCATCTTTGTCTCCTCAACTCAGGAAGACCACTGGGATCCTCCTGAGTTCTTTTTCCTTTCCTGTTCCAAAGCCTGGAAACTCCCTCCAACCAATAAAGTGGAGCCATCACAGGGTTCACCTCATTTGTTTCCCATCTTTCTGAGAACACTGCCCTTCAGTGTCTGATGTCCACTTCCTTGAAAAACTTTGTTTCGTATATTTGTCCATTTTTTCAGTTGTTTTAAGTAGGAAGACAAATCTAGTCCCTGTTATTCTATCTTGGCTATAAGTGGAAGTCCTCCATGCCCCATGATTTTATTCTACAGATTTTATTCTCTTCTCTTTCGTTCTATACTTTCTATTCCACCGACCTCATTATAACATTGTAAAAACAACAATAAAATAGCTTTCATTTATGAAACCTTGCTCTATGCCAGGACTTGTGTCACACACTTGATAAATATTATGTCCAGCAACCATGGCTGTAAGTTGGGCTTATTTACTTATGAAATATTTCCAGCATTTAGAACAGTTGATAGTAATGTAAATGTTCTCAACACCTAGGACTGACAGTGCTAATCTTTTGCCGTATTTTCTTCAGCAAAAGCTAAAATTCCCTTTGTATCTTCTTCAGACCAATTTCCAACCTTCCCTTGCTTAAGGTAGCTTTACTCTGGAGTTGGCGTTCTTCAGGTCCATGGATTTGTACATTCAAGGTGGACTTATTATCACCATTTTACTAATGAATGATCTGGGACTTAGAGAGGTTAAGTAACATGCACAGAATCATTCAGTTTATAACTGGTGGAACTAATATTGGAGGCCAGGTCTCTCTGGTCCAAAGCCATGTACTTCACTCCAAGAATACATTCATCTTCCCAATGTCCTGTTCAAATCACATCTTTTACCAATTTTGATTGCTATTCCTTAATTGAATATGTTTCTCATCCTGACTTTGTAGTCCTGACGAAACATGACTTCAGTGTACCTAGCCTTGCCTGCTCTATGAAACCTCTTCCAATCATACAAAACCATGTTTTTCCCCAGTATTAAAGTGAATTTTCTTGCTGCTGTGTCATCGCCTATATTTTTTCCTCCATCTGGAATGTCCTCTTCTTCCCCTTTCTGTAGATTAAAAACCATACTGATCTTGGGCTTCCCTGGTGGTGCAGTGGTTGAGAGTCCACCTGCCGATGCAGGGGACACGGGTTCGTGCCCCTGTCCGGGAAGATCCCACATGCCACGGAGCGGCTGGGCCCGTGAGCCATGGCCGCTGAGCCTGCACGTCCAGAGCCTGTGCTCTGCAACGGAAGAGGCCACAACAGTGAGAAGCCTGCGTACCGCAAAAAAAACAAAAAACAAAAAACATACTGACCTCTCATAGCTCATCTGACAAAATATATCATTGATTCATTCATTTATTCATATCAAATATTGATGCCTGTAAAGAGCAAATGACCAATGGCTATTTGCATCTTTGTTCATCCTCTCCACTGGGTATTCTGCCACTCTACTCAGAACTCTCTAGAAAAGCATTTTTCATCTCTTCCCCCAGCATTTTGCCGTATTTTATTGTAATTTGCATATATACTCTCCCCCTTCTATATGGTAATTTTATCTCTGTATTTCCATGAATGTCTAGCACAGTGCCTTTGTACATGATGGGTGCCCAATGAAGTCTTCTTAAATTGAATTATACACTCAAAATCTGGATATCCTGGGAAATGTAGGAACTGATAAGTATAGTAGTATTTGTTTTTAATTTACTTTCAGCTACTTAAAAAATACTGAGTGCAAGAGTTTCTTTTTCTAGTACATCCCTAGAGCCTTTTCAAAACATCCAGTTCTCTGGCCCATGTGGAGCCTTGCTAGCCAGTGTTGCTCCAACAAACCCCTGAAACACAAAAGGAAATCTCAGCTCTGTCCTTCCACCCACAGAAAATGGCATTCACATCTTAAAGCAAGTTGGCTGACTTTTGGGTCCAAGCAAGTGATATTAGGCCAAACGTTCACACTGATACAATCCGATGTTATCTTATACCACAAACGTTTTTCTTGGGCTTGGTGTAAGTGACTGTATGTTATTATTATTGCCACATAAAGTGCCACTGCCATGAACGGAGTTGCTATCAATGGGTCTTTTTATGGTTACTGAGCTGCAGAGTGACCCTGCTTGAGCTGGAATGACTGATACAGCGGATTCCTCAGCTAATTCCATGCCAGTTTAGTCCCATTTTATAGCTCCCCCTGCTTTCCACTAAAACAGGATAGTGACTTTGAGATTATTCATTACATAAGGCAGAAAATAAATCATGTATTAGCGCTATATATTATGAGGAAAAAGTATGCTATATGACACAAAAAGTATTCGGCACTGTATAGAAATGCTTCGATTTACTACTATGCTTGTGACACATAATTTCGCTCAGCTGGGTGGATTAACTAAAGAATGCGAAGGAAAAAAATATCTAAAACCAGAATAAGTATTCCAGGCTGCTTCCCTTTATTCAGCTCTGTGTGCATGGACATTGCTGATTCGGACACGTACCATTTCCTTTTCATTATTCATCCTCCCAGAAGCTAGACAGACTAGAATTGTGCTAAGGTATGTTATGAAAAAGTAATGAATTCTCTGCCATATGCACCCTCCCCACACCGTGCTCCGTTGTAGCAATATAGCAACTCCCAGGGCTTTGGTCCAAGGAGGAGCCTAGCATCACCCTCCTTGAAGCACATCCATTTTCACTCCAGGCCAGGGAGCATCAGTGGGCGTCCTTCTGGTACCAATACAATTGAGATCAGCGAGCACTGGCTGAGTACATACGGTGTGCCAGACACCGCACTAGGGTCTACAGTGGATACAATGTGATGCCTGGTTTTGCAGCTCTCATAACTAAGTTGAACTATAAAGAACTTTAAGATACTGTATCAGGAACTATCATTACATGTGGCCTCCCCAACAAGAAAAACGTTGTTCAGCCACCCTGTAATGATGTATCTGGCCTGTGTGCTCTGACCATTAGGTTCTTATTTTAATTTAGAGTTGAGTCCATTCTAACTTTGGTAAAATTCAACAGTTTTCTACCCAGGACTTAATGAAAATCAATGAAAAGGATTAAATAGTCAGGTTGGACCCACAACTTAAAATAGATTCGATGTAATTTACTAAGTAGGTACTAATAAATATATGCATGTTGATTATACATGTATATGCAGTATTAAAGTTTAATAACTAAGCCATAACTAGTATGCACAGCTAACTAAAATTTAATTAAAGTATGAGCGGTGTTGCTAACAGTGTCGCCCAGAGGGATGTCACCATCATGGTGGGGTCTAGTTCTTTTCAGCTTATTTCCAGGTTCTATATCTGTCTGCTCAGTCCCTTCAGTGGGTCTGAAACTGGTCCCATGCTAGACCATTTGCTTAGTTTTTTATTCCAAGGCTGACATACTGTTACAGAAAATTATTCTCCTTTTCTGTCATTGCTCTCAAGGTTCAAGTCTTAAGTCTTCACTTAAGACTTGACTATATTTCATTATATTTCACTACAATCCAAGCTTTCGTTGTTCCTAATTTGCTGTTGCCCAAACGTGTGCTGTGCTGGACTGTAGGATACTCACTATTCTCCACCGTCCGCTCTGCATTACTGTCTGTTCCAGCCGCATAGATTCCTTGTCAGTACTGAAATTTAGTGATGTGAGGGGTTCTGTAGAACACCCCAGGTCTCAGGAAGGGAAAGAACAGCTTCCAGGCTAAGTGCTTTCTGAAAAGTTTTCTGCATTGTGCGGGAGTTATTGATGCACTTCTGTCTTCCTGGGGTTTTTGTGAGTAATCGATACATGCACGTTTATGTGAAGTCTGTAGTGGGATGACGTGATGAACAAAGCACCATGGGAACACAGAGAAGAAAACGATGACTTCTGAAACGACAGTGATGTTTGATGATAATAGTTAGAAATTTGGGTCTGGCAGAGGATGTATGGAAGGGCATTCCAAACATAGGGACCAGCAGAGACAAATACAGTGATTTGTTGAAGTGAGTGGCATGGTTAAAGAATGCGTGGTCCCCGGGTGTGACTGGAGTACAGGTAGATTGAGATGAGATAAAGCTGGAGATGGAGCAAGATTTTCGAGGTCCTTGAATGTCATGGTAGAGATTTTGGAATTTGTCCTTTAAAAAAAAAAATCTGTCCTTTGACTTTTGCCTAAGCAGGTTTTGACATGATCTAATTTCCTTTTTCCAAAGGAAATTGACTGCAGTAGAGTAGGTGGACCAAGATGGTGAAGAACAGTGGCAGGTGGACCAATTAGGGTCACTGCAGTAATCCAAATGAGAGACTATGAACACCTCAGTGAGGAAGGTAGCAGAGAGAGTGGGAGAATATTTCATTTCAGATGTAGATTAAAGGGACTTAAAACAAATTGTATGAAGGATGAAGAAAAAGGAGGATCAACGCTGAAGTTTGGGTTTCTGAATTGGATGACTGGGTAGATTGTGATTTAATTAATCCAGATTAAAAATATAGGAGGTGGATGAATTTCTGCTGTGGGGGGATTTGGAGGACGGGGAAAGATAGAGATACCACTCTAGCCTAGAGTAATCCTTAGCTCATGGCGTGACATCTAGTCATCCCCCTTCTAAAGCAATATCAAGGGACAAGGTCATTTCTATTGCCAATATGAGGAATGAAGCTTAGTTCAGCCAATGCAAGGAGGATGTAGATAGGATTATTGGCTCTGATACTTTACTCCTTGCTATATCCATACCCTTGATCTTGTATCTTTGCAGTGCCTCCCACAAGAGACACAATGTACTTTCATTTCTCTTGGCTTTGAGTTTGACCAATGACATGTTAGTAAATGTGATGCAAGCAAGGGTTTGAAATGTGCTTGTGCGGTGGGGCTTGCTTGCCCTTTTGTACTTCACCTATCACCATCAGGAGTGCTTTCCCCCGGGTCGCTATTTGCCCTTCACGCAGGTTCTACAGAGAACATTTATGAAGCAGGGCCAATTCAGCAGCCACAGCTTGGAGCCAAGCCACCCAAACCCACACGAGGAAATAAATAATTATTTTACGCCACTGGGTTTTGGTGTATTTTGTTATGCAGTGAAAACTAACTGATACAGCCAGTAAGTGAAAAATATGGTTAAGGATGGTGATCCTCTCAGCTTCTCTTCAGCCCTCCTAAGGTTGAGGGAGGCTGGCAGAGCCCCCAGCTGATCAAATGCTGGTCTGAACAGCAGATGGTGCAACCACAGATGAGGTTAAACAGATCTAGTCACATTAGTGATGGGACCCTTCATGGGTTTTCAGCCACCATTCGAAAAGCATCCATTTATGCTCATGAATGGCAATGTGCTTGTGTTTCACAGATGACTAGGAACAGAAATTCCACTACTAGTAGTGGATTTTTGCAAACCTTAATTACTCCCGAATCAAGAAGTTCTTGCTATTTTGAATCTCAATTTCTTATTCCATCCTAACTCTTAAATTATTTACACAGCAGGCTGGGGGGAGTTCATTTTCTTTTCTGCAGATGTAAACTATCTGGTCAGATACCAACTTTAAATTCTTCAAGACAAGTATTAAGTAGACCTTTGGCCTTTCTTTCTCTGGGTAAACAATCCAAACTCATTTAACCTTTCCTCAGAGGTTCAATTTGCCAATTACTGACTGTTTCTTCGCTCTTTTCAGAAACCTTTTCTACTTTGTTATATCTCTTCTAGGTTGTAAAGACCAAAGTTGGAACGATCTTTACATCTGAACTGGTGCTAAGTATAATCCCTTTATTCTTGGGTCTTTGAGAAGGTGCCAGGTCAGGCAGCGTAAGGTTGGATTGGCTTCCATTGCACACTTAGAGAGGGTCTGTGCTCTCCTTGGATTTCCCAGCCACACATGGGACTCCCCATCTTGTATCTTTGGCATTGATTCTTGATACTTCAAAGTCTTAATCTGTATTTTGTCTTTGCCATGATCACTCTAGGTTGTCAATGGTTGTTCATTGTTTATTTTATTTTATTTTTTTTTTTGCGGTACGCGGGCCTCTCACTGTTGTGGCCTCTCCCATTGCGGAGCACAGGCTCCGGACGCGCAGGCTCAGCGGCCATGGCTCACGGGCCAAGCCGCTACACGGCATGTGGGATCTTCCCGGACCAGGGCACGAACCCGTGTCCCCTGCATCGGCAGGCAGACTCTCAACCACTGCGCCACCAGGGAAGCCTGTTCTTTGTTTATTTTTGTAGTCCTTATGCTGAAACCATGATTTGTGTAATCTAGATTTGAGATTTCAAAAGTTACAGACAGACACATTAGTTAGGGTAAGGGTGAGGTGTGACAAAGCGAGAGAGAAGCATGGACATATATACACTACCAAACGTAAGGTAGATAGCTAGTGGGAAGCAGCCGCATAGCATAGGGAGATCAGCTCGGTGCTTTGTGACCACCTGGAGGGTTGGGATAGGGAGGGTGGGAGGGAGGGAGACACAAGAGGGAAGAGATATGGGAACATATGTATATGTATAACTGATTCACTTCGTTATAAAGCAGAAACTAACACACCATTGTAAAGCAATTATACCCCAATAAAGATGTTAAAAAGAAAAGACAGACACATTAGGTAATTAGAATGAAGACACACCACTCTTGTAATACTAATCAAAGATAGTAATACTTAGTGACTTACTAAGTATAAATATTATGCAAAGATAGTTAAATAATACCATAAAGTATTATTAGTAGTAATACCATTTGGTATTTCCTGCCCAAAGGAAAACTGCAAAATGGCATAATTTCCCACTTTTGTAAAAGGGTTACCCCAAAAAAATGAGGTGAGGAAAATTAACAATACTCATAATAGCTAACGTTTATTGAGTAATAACAATGTTCTGGGTGCTGTACTGTTTTCATGTCTTAGGTTAGGCTCCCCCCAAAAGACTCAGAGATAAGGAATTTGTGTGAATGACTTATTAATTTGTGTTCCCAGGACAAACCAGGAAGGAAGTGGAGAGAGTAGGACAGGAAAGGGAAGAAGTCAAGCAAGAAATTTCAGGTGTGCAATTTTCCCCTGGAGGAGCAAGGTCACTTCCAGTTGAGAATGACTGAGGTAAGCCACCAAAACACTGTGGTATTGGTAGCAAAATGGACACATAGACCAGTGGTGTACAACAAAGTCCAGAAATATACCTATATGGTCAATTGATTTGCAATGAAGGGGGAAAGGTGATTCCATTGAGAACGATAGTCTTTTTAACAAATGACACTGGAATAATTGACAGTCAATATGTAAAAAGTAAATAAAAAATGAACTTCAGTTCATACCTCACATTATACACAAAAATATATTAACTAAAAATAGATCATGGGCCTAAGTGCAAAACTTAAAACTATGAGACTTCTAAAAGAAAACATAAGAGAAAATCTTTCGAACCATGGATTAGGCAGAGATTTCTTAGATATCACAAAAAATATAATCCATAGAAGGAAAAATTGTTATATTGTACTTTATCAAAATTAAGAATGTCTGCCCTTTGAAAGACTTCCTAAGGAAAAATCAAGCCACAAACTGAGAAAATATTTGCAAATCTGATAAAGGACTTGTACCCACAAGATATACAGAACAGTCAAAATTCAACTATAAGAAAGCAAACAACCCAATAAAAATGGGAGAGTTTTGAAGATATGTACATGGCAAATACTTACGTTAAAATGTTCAACATCGTTAGTCTTTTGGTAAAAGCAAATTAAAACCACAAAGAGCTATCGCTTCAAATCTACTAGAATGGCTATAATAAAAATACAGACAATTACAAGTGTTGGTGAGGATATGGAGAAAATGGAATCCTCTTCAGCTGATGGTGGGAATGTAAAATAGAACACCCACATTGAAAACTAGTTTGTGCTTTCTTGAAAAGTTAAATATATATTTACCATATTACCCAGCAATTCCATACTGAGATATCTACTTAAAAACCAAAACAAAGGGCTTCCCTGGTGGCGCAGTGGTTGAGAGTCCGCCTGCCGATGCAGGGGACACGGGTTCGTGCCCCGGTCCGGGAAGATCCCACATGCCGCAGAGCAGCTGGGCCCGTGAGCCATGGCCGCTGAGCCTGCGCGTCCGGAGCCTGTGCTCTGCAACGGGAGAGGCCACAACAGTGAGAGGCCCGTGTACCGCAAAACAAAAACAAAAACAAAAACAAAAGAAAGAAAAGAAACAAAACATATGTCCACACAAAGAGTTGTATACAGATGTTCATAGCAACATTATTCATAATTGTCCAAGAGTAGAAACAATCTAAATGTCCACCAACTGTGGAGTGGAGAAATAAAATGTGTTATAACCATACAATGGGATACTATTCAGGACATAAAAGTAAGAAATTATGATTCGTGCTACAACATGGATAAACCTCAAAATTTTTATGCTAATTAAAAGAAGCCAGACACAATGATCATGTATTATATGATTCCTTCTATATGAAACCCCCCAAAAGGTAAATCTATGAAGAAAGAAAATATATTAGAGTTGACTATGACTGAGGGTAGGAATAGGGATTAACTGAAAATAGGCATAAGAGATTTTTTTGTGTGGGAGTTTGGGGAGAGTGATGGAAACATTCTAAAACTGGATTGTGGTAATGGTTGCATAACTCTGAAGATTTTCTACAAATCATTAAATTGCACACTTAAAAATGGTAAATGTTATGACATGTAAATTGTGGCTCAGTGAAGCTGTTTTTTAAAAATAAGACCATATTGTCTTAATATATTTTTTGATGTATAGTTGATTTGCAATGTTGTGTTAATTTCTGCTGTACAGCTAAATGATTCTGTTGTACATATTTATATATTCTTTTCCATTATGGTTTATCATAGGATATTGAATATAGTTCTATGTGTTATACAGTAGGATCTTGTTTAAACATTCTATGTATAAAAGCTTACATCTGCTAACATCAACCTCCCACTCCATTCCTCCCCCAAACCCCTCCCCTTTGGCAACCACCAGTCTGTTCACTACGTCTGTGATTCTGTTTCTGTTTCATAGATAGGTTCATTTTTGTCATATTTTAGGTTCCACATATAAGTGATATCATATGGCATTTGTCTTTCTCTTTCTGACTTACTTCACTTAGTATGATAATCTCCAGTTGCACCCAAGTTGCTGCAAATGGCATTATGTCATTCTTTTTTATGCCTGAGTAGTATTCCACTGTAAAAATGTACCACATCTTCTTTATCCATTCATCTATCAATGGACATTTAGGTTTTTCCATGTCTTGGCTATTGTGAAGGTGCTGCTGTGAACATAGGGGTGCATATACCTTTTTGACTTACAGTTTTGTCTGGGTATGTACCCAGGACTGGGATTGCTGGATCATATAGTAATTCTAGTTTTAGCTTTCTGAGGAATGTCCATACTGTTTTCCCTAGTGGCTACATCAACTTTCATTCCCACCAACAGTGTAGGAAGGTTCCCTTTTCTCCACACCCTCTCCAGCATTTGTTATTTGTAGACTTTTTAATCATGGCCATTCTGATCAGTGTGAGGTGATACCTCATTGTAGTTTTGATTTGCATTTTTCTAATAATTAGTGATGTTGAGCATCTTTTCATGTGCCTATTGGTCATGTGTATTTCTTTTGGAGAAATATTTATTTAGGTCTTCTGTCCATTTTTTGACTGGGTTGTTTGTTTTTTTGTTGTTGTTGAGTTATGTGAGCTGTTTGTATATTTTGGAAATTAAGCCTTTGTCGGTCATATCATTTGCAAATATTTTCTCCCATTCTGTAGTTTGTATTTTCATTTTGTTTTTGGTTTCCTAGGAAGATCATATTGTATGTACAATTTTGCATTCCACTTTTTTCACTAAAAACCATACCATAAATATTTGTTAATGTCATTAAAGACAATTCGAAAACATCTTTCTAATAACTACTTACTATTTCTTTATATCTACTAGAGAATGGACTTGAGGACACAGGGACAGGGAAGGGTAAGCTGGGACAAAGTGAGAGAGTGACATTGGACACATATACACTACCAAATGTAAAACCGATAGCTAGTGGGAAGCAGCCGCATAGCACAGGGAGATCAGCTCGGTGCTTTGTGACCGCCTAGAGGGGTGGGATAGGGAGGGTGAGAGGGAGGGAGACTCAAAAGGGAGGAGATATGGGGATATATGTGTATATATGGCTGATTCACTTTGTTATAAAGCAGAAACTAACACACCATTGTAAAGCAGTTATACTGCATTAAAGATGTTAAAAAAAAAAAAAAAACCCAAATACTACATCTTGTTGGAAGTTTTTCTGTTCCCAAGTCCAACTTTCATGCTCCATCTTTAAGCTCCCATGGCACCCTGTCATTACCCTTACTGGATTTGAATTACCTGTTTATTTGCCTTCTCCCTAATCACATTATGTGGCAGCCATGAGGTTGCATCACTTTGATCTCCCTTCAAGAAAGAACTTGCTGTTTAACTGGGAGGAGTGCAGTTAGCTGACAGCCTCCAGCTGTTAGTGCCTTCAAGATCTGCCCCGGCTTTCAAGCTGAGACCACGACCTTTTCTGGCAGCCCCAGCCAATGACTGAGCATAATCGCAGTACTAGGGCCCACTCGGAACTCCTTTAGCGGGAAATCTTTCAGTTGGCCAACTTTGTCAGATCGGCATGGTGGTCTCGGGCGCTCTCTGCCTCATCATACTTCTTCCCTCTTTCCCTTCACAGATGTCATATCTGCTTTTGGGGCTGAAGTCTTTCCCTTCCCAATCCTGTTTCCTCACCCTTTAACGTTCATGGTATTTCTCTCCAGTAAACCTCTCGCACTCCTAAAGTTGTCACTGCGTCTGCTTTCTAGAGAACCTGACTAACACAGACTATGAGCTTTTTAAAGGGAAGGACCATATTCTTTGCAAACTGTATCTCTAGCTCCCAGGGCAAGTCACAATAGGATCTCAAAAAAATGATCATGGAATAATTGAATGAATGAATGACTGAACGAATGATTGCTCAAGATAATGGTTAACATTGAATGATGTCTTGATCGTATCTAATTCACAGATGCCAGTCAACATTCAAGAACATTCTGATTTGAAGACTCCGTTTCATCCATGAAATGCATTGTAGGAATGACATAATTGTGCATTTTGAGGTGGGTATTTTCCAGTGGTTGGATTTATGCCAAACATGTAATTTACCCCTTAAGAGAATCCCATGGGCTAATGTAGTTGAGTATGAGTCATAATAGATATTTGGACTTGAAGTTACACAATAGCTATAAAATTATTGTTTACTATCAAAATAGCAAATTTTAAATATTACTGCTTATGCCTAGAAACCTTGTCTAAAGGTTGCTCTATAAAATAAAATCCGAAGGCATTAAAAGTTTTTCAAAACCTGGGCCCTCTTTATTTGGCACCTGTCACATTACCATCTGCATGAAGGACCTAGTCCCCCAGTAGATTGTGAACTGCTTCTGGGCAAGCATGCCGCGCACTTCTTTGTATCCAATCCCTCCCACCCTAACCTAACCCCTAGCATCTACTAGAGCTGCTTTGTACTGGAAAACAATGGATTTCAAATACCTCAATTGAAATGCAAGCTTCATCACTTACTAATTTTGACCTTCACCTTCTAAAACTCTTCCTTGTTTTTCTCACCTTTAACTCCGTCTCATAAGAATTAGTGAGATTTGGAGATAATATTTCCTCTCTGCTCCTTTCTCTCTCTCTGCTCTCACTCTCTCCTTCCCCGCCCCCCATCTTCCTTCTTTCCTCTTTCGCTTCTTTGCTCACCCCTTCCTCTTCTGATTTTTCCTTCCTCCCTCCCTCCCTCCCTCCCTCCCTTCCTTCCTTCCTTCCCTCCTTCCTTTTATTCCCCAAACACTTATTAAATATCTACTATGCCAAGTGCTTTGGAAGCAGTGGTGAATAAAGCAGAGAAGGCTTAAGGCTTATGTCCTCCTGGACCCTCACAGTGGGGGTGGAGGTTATCAAAAATAATTAACCAGGGACTTCCCTGGTGGCGCAGTGGTTAAGAATCCACCTGCCAGTACAGGGGACACGGGTTCGAGCCCTGGTCTGGGAAGATCCCACATGCTGCAGAGCAACTAAGCCCGTGTGCCACAACTACTGAGCCTGCAAGCCACAACTACTGAGCCCGTGTGCCTAGAGCCCGTGCTCCACAACAAGAGAAGCCACCACAATGGGAAGCCCGCTCACCACAACGAGGAGTAGCCCCCGCTTGCTGCAACTAGAGAAAGCCCATGTGCAGCAACGAAGACCCAATGCAGCCAAAAATAAAAAAGTAAAATAAATAAATTTATAAAAAAGAAATAATAATAATTAACCAAGCGAAGGGGTGTGGTGGTCCACAAACTGCCTCCCTCCCCAAAGACGTCCATGTCAAATCCCTGGTGTCTGTGAATGTGACTTTATTTGGAAAAAAAAGGGTCTTTGCGGATGTGATTAGGCCGAGGATCTTGAAATGAAGAGACAACACTGGGTTATCTGGGTGGGCCCTGAATGGACACTGCCAACAGTTTGGGCATCTGGCCTCCAGAACTGTGAGAACACATTTCTATTGTTTTCAGCCAGCAAGTTTGTGATAATTTTTTATATCAGTCACAGGAAACAAACACAAGGGGATATTTATTTTTTTATTTTTTTAATTATCTATTTTATTTTATTTACATCTTTATTGGAGTATAATTGCTTTACAATGGTGTGTTAGTTTCTGCTTTATAACAAAGTGAATCAGTTATACATATACATGTGTTCCCATATCTCTTCCCTCTTGCGACTCCCTCCCTCCCACCCTCCCTATCCCACCCCTCTAGGTGGTCACAAAGCACCGAGCTGATCTCCCTGTGCTATGCGGCTGCTTCCCACTAGCTATCTACCTTACGTTTGGTAGTGTATATACGTCCATGCCTCTCTCTCGCTTTGTCACAGCTCACCCTTCCCCCTCCCCATATCCTCAAGTCCGTTCTCTAGTAGGTCTGTGTCTTTATTCCTGTCTTACCCCTAGGTTCTTCATGACATTTTTTTTCTTAAATTCCATATATATGTGTTAGCATACGGTATTTGTTTTTCTCTTTCTGACTTACTTCACTCTGTATGACAGACTCTAGGTCTATCCACCTCATTACAAAAAAGGGGCTCTAATCTAGACCAGGGGAACTGGGAAATGGCTGTGCATAGACCTTGGTCCTCCCCATGTTTCCTGTCCTCTGTCTCCTATAGCACTTCAGGATCGTGTCTCGTTTTCTAGACTCTACATCCTTTCCTCTCTGTTTGGCCCACTCTCACCTTTCCCCTGTCTGGGAAGTTGGAGATGAATTCTTATAGGTCTGATTTGGACCCTCCTTGCTCTAGATTCTTTGAGGTCTATACTCCACATTTCTAGAAGTACACCACTGACCTCCATCAGCCTGGGCATTGACAGAGAGAAGGCACACTTTGCCAGCAGGCAGTACTTCCTAACATAGGACACTGTGATATGTCGTATAAAGGGCACAGGTGAGCATCACATTTTTGTTTCTATTTTTTATTCTATTTTTTGGCCATACCGCACAGCATGCGGGATCCTAATTCCCCAACCAGGATTGAACCCGTGCTCCCTGCAGCGGAAGCGCAGTGTCCCAACCACTGGACCTCCAGGGAAGTCCAAGTTCTACATTTTTATTCAGCTTCTGATACCAATTGATTGATCTTTGGTGAGACATTTAGGTTATTTATGCTTCAGTTTCCTTATGTGTGAAATGAGGGTTTGGGATGAGTTTAACCCTAAAGTTCTCTTCTGGCTTTAAAAATAATCTTCATCCCATAGTCAAATGTTTTTTTACTTTTGTGGAAAAAAAAAATTTTATGCAACTTGACTTGGGATCCTATATAACTAATTCTGTAGATAAGAAGTTCTGAAAGAACATTATCTAAAAGGAAGAGGATTTGCAACTCTTAGGTACTGTGTGTCTGTTGGTTTTGCCCAGCCCAGGTAATTCCCCATGTCAGATGTACAGGTAATCACAGGTCTTCAGCACGCTCCCAAAACATACAACTCAAGTCAATCTTTGGGAATTCGTTTTTTAAAAATGCCATGAGTTTCATAGTGTCATGTCTATGGGTAAGCTTAAACAAGTAGTATAAGGTAATTTATTCAACCAGAAGAGGTTCCCCATCATACTTCCTTAATAAGATTGGCAATAAACAGGTGCTGGTTGCCTGTGAAAGATTATTCATCATTCTAACAAATCTCTGGATCTGTGCTCTAGGCAGACCAAGTTGAAACATGCCTGTTCTTCCCTCACTCTCTTCTCTCTCTGTCTCTCCCCTACAAGCTATGTGACACTGGATAATATTAGTCACTTATATACATCAATAGGTATATTCATCAAGCAGCCCACTTCTTTGCCTGGCACTGTAGGAATCAGAAATGTACAAGACAGGAATGGTCCATGCCATCGAAGAACTTACCTGTGCAAAGGTAGCCAAGAATTCATGTCAGCAGTAAGGGGCAATATAGGAGTGACTGAATTTGTTGTAGAAACAGAGAGTAGGAAGCAAACACTCTGGTCTGGAATCCAGCCCATGGATGTAAGCTATCCAACTTACCATAGGGATCCTAGCACCTAGCACAGTTTATCCAATAAAGCAAGCACTCAATAGATATGAATTGAATGGATAAATGTATGGTCTTTAGTGGGCAGGGATGGTCAGGAGAAGGTTTCTAGAAGAGAAACTTGAGTTAGGATTTAAAAGATTGAGAGGCATCAGATGATATAAGGCAAGAGGAAACTTCTAGAGGAGTATAAGCAAAGCTGCTGAAATAGACTCCGCATAGAGATAAAAGTAGGATTTAGATGCAAAATTAATGCTGAGGTTGATTCTTAAAAGGTTATTGTCCTTTCAGTTCATGGATTATCCATTGTTGAATAGTCAGAGTCTGCTTCTAGCATCTGTTAATTTTGACAGTGGGAACAAGAGGTTCAAGGACCTGGAAGAGATGCACGGCCTCCCTCTGCGGCTGACCTGCAAAAGACTTTCCTAATTGGGTGCCAACATTTTCATGTGTTTCTTAAACTTTCAGATATGTAGTGGGAATCGTTAGTTGGGGGTACCAGATTAGTGTGGCTATCAGCTGCTTAGCCTAAAGAGGTATTGTTTCACGGTAAAAGGAGCTGGAGTTGTCATCCTACGACTTACGCCATTGAGAATTGTCCCAGGGAGAGGCTATTTTCCAAAATTTTCTAGGAACTTCATAAAGGATGACCAGGACCATGTTCAGGACCATGACTCTTCCTAGCCCTCCTTTATTCTGCGCCTTGGGCTTGGTTCTCTACATCTGAATGTCCAAATCTGGTCTTTCTTGCTTGCTCACATCCTTAATAGTTTTCATGGAGTCAGGTAGCTTAGCAAAGACAAATTAACTATGAAGATGCTCTATTTACGATCCGTATGGTTTCTATTACTCACTGAATCAGAACTAACGTTCTTACTCTACATCAGAACTATCACCAGACCTTTTTTTTTTTTTTCTTAGATTCCATATATATGTGTTAGCATACAGTATTTGTTTTTCTCTTTGTGACTTACTTCACTCTGTATGACAGACTCTAGGTCCATCCACCTCACTACAAATAACTCAATTTCGTTTCTTTTTGTGGCTGAGTAATATTCCATTGTATATATGTGCCACATCTTCTTTATCCATTCATCTGTTGATGGACACTTAGGTTGCTTCCATGTCCTGGCTATTGTAAATAGAGCTGCAATGAACATTTTGGTACATGACTCTTTTTGAATTATGGTTTAGTGGTAAGATGGGAATAAAGACACAGACCTACTAGAGAATGGACTTGAGGATATGGGGAGGGGGAAGGGTAAGCTGGGACAAAGTGAGAGAGTGGCATGGACATATATACACTACCAAACGTAAAATAGATAGCTAGTGGGAAGCAGCCGCATAGCACAGGGAGATCAGTTCGGTGGTCTGTGACCACCTAGAGGGGTGGGATAGGGAGGGTGGGTGGGAGGGAGGGAGATGCAAGAGGGAAGAGATATGGGAACATATGTATATGTATAACTGATTCACTTTGTTATAAAGCAGAAACTAACACACCATTGTAAAACAATCATACTCCAATAAAGATGTTTGGAAAAAAAAAGAAACTATCACCAGAGTTCTTTGGACCTCATTCCTGTCCCCTTAACCTACATCTCAGTTTCTGCACTTGTATATTTGCATAATGAAAAGTTAAATATCAGAGTGTCTATAGGGATGCAGTTTGGTCTGTAGAACATTGACTTCAAAGCTGAAGACCTTTGTTTGAGACTAGATTCTGTCACAAATGAGCTATCTGGCCCTCCCTTTTCTAAGCTTCCTTTTTCACCATGGTAAAATAGGAAGAATAATACTTAACTTGCTATCCTCACAGGATTATGGAGAAGAATCTAGTGGGGTCATGCATGGGACAGCCTTTGTAAAATGTAAGGTACGTAAAGATGTAGAGAAGTTGTTTTCATTTTTGAGTCTTCTCTCAGTATATGGCGGTCTCAAATTACTAAGTATTTCTATTCCATTGTACAGATAGCTACTGAAATCCTAAGACTTTCATAAAACCTGAGTCAGGTAAGTGTTGATGACGTCTCTTGAATTTCACAACCTCAGAATTTGCTTCTATAGCTTCTTATCTTTTATGCCAATCTCTAAATGTCCTCTTGCCCCTGTGACTAACACTCTGGAGCGCTCAATTATATCTGTCGAATTAACGTATGAATGACACAATGTCTATTAGTTAAAATAGTCTAGGCCATGCTTCGATAACAGATCAGCTCTGAAACCTCAGTAAGTTAGCCCAGTAAAACTTTATTTCTCACTCATGTTAAATCTGATACAGATCAGTGAGGCAGGGGTAGGCCTCCAGTGACTCAGAGGGTCAGAGTTTTTCTGCATTGGATCAAAACATGGTTTCCAAGATTGCGGCAGGGAAGGAAAAGAAAGATGGAGAAAGCTCAGAGGGTTTAACTGGCCTGGCCTAGACGTGACAGATGTCATTTCCACTCACAGCCTATTGGCCAGAACTAATCATAGAGACCAACCAAACTGCAAAAGAGGCTACGGAATTCAGGGGAGCAAATTCTAAGTGCCAAGTTATTTGCTGAGCGCTAACCTCTCTGCAGAACAATGCCCTCCATCTCAACAAGAGTCTTGCCCATTACATTTCAGATACTGTTCTGGGCACAAGGAAACAGCAGTATGTAAGACAGACAAATTCCCTGATTTCGGAGGGTAGGTTGAGGTGAAAGAGTGAAAACACTCTGGCTGCACTCTCATTTTACAGTATCATGTACTGATACTATCTATTCTTCCACTTCAATTATTGTTTATTCTTCTACTTGTGCTATTTTCAAGGGTGTCTAAGTTTTTGAAAGAATAGAACCAGGGCCATTCTGATAGCTCTGTGCTCTTCCCTAGGGAAATGAGACTTGCTTCTCTTGCTTCTGCTGGTCATGAGGTTCAAAAGCCCCTGTGGTTTCAGCTGGGTGGAGGGAAGGGGGAAGGAAAGCTTGGGAGCAGCGCCTTCCAGCTGGACTTGTTTAGATTGGCACAGTCTCTGTAAGCAGCCATGACTCCAGAGCTGCTGGAAAATGTGCTTATCGCCCTAGGGGGTTGAGCAGGAAGGGGAAGGTCCCAGCTGATAGAGCCTGAAAGAGAGCTAATGGAAACGGGCTTCAGCCTTTCTGTGGGTAAGCAGGAGAAAGATATGGGGTCCAGCTTCAGGGAATGAGCAAGCCGTGATATTATTTTCACTATCCTAGCCAGAGAGAAAGGAAAACTATTGTTAGTTTTCATTGGATGAATGGGAGAAATATGCAATTATGTTCCTTCTCTGCTGGTTTCTTGTGACGGTCCTTTCCTTCTATCACTGGAGTTTCCTTCAGCTTAAAGGAAATATTTTTTATCTACCAAAACCCTGACACCAATCTCTGGGCTGACTTCACCCAACATGATTTGTTCCTCTAATGCAGACTAGCATTTGTTGATTCTCTGCACTGCACCACTTACACTAGATATTGTTAGCACCCCTGTCTACCACCTCTATCTCCAGTTTACCTTCTGTCACATGGGCAGAAAGCTAAAAACGACATTCCCCAGTCTCTCCTTGTTGTTAAGTCTAGTTGCAATGTAGGATCCATCAATGAGATGTACTCTCGTGAGATTAGAAAGTGGAAGGGAGAAGTACCGTCCTCTTCAGGGCTGGCACTGGCTGATGCACACACGATCATCAAATGGGAGTTCGTGCGGGGACCAGGGAAGCTGGTCTGGGAATGAGATTTGAGGCTGTGGAGCAGCTGTGATGGTGAAAGTGCTCTCCTGCAGCTTCCTGAACTGGAGGTAGCAGCTGCAAGAGAAGCCTTGAAGCCTAGGGGTGGCCCCTGTTTTCAGTTCCTGCTGTCCTTCCTGCAATTTTGTACCCACTCATTTCCCTACTTTAAGTCCTATTCTGCTTGAAATACCTAGGGTGGTTTCTATTTCCTGCGCTTATTTCCTGACCTACGAGGTACTGCTATACACCATCTCACTTGGATATTCATTGACTATAGCCGGCCTAAGTCACTCATTTGCTATTGGGTAGTCAGGAAACACCTTCTAAGACCCATGTTCTTATCACCACTCCATGCTGCCTCCTTCCTTATCAGTCAAGGCTCAACTTTCACCTCCATTCTCACCCTGTCTCTGATTCCTCCATTCCAAGAAGGTGTCTGTCCCATACCTCTTCTTGTTGATTCATTTTGCCCAATGTTGATACTTAACTTTCCTCTCTAATCTTCATTCCACAAAAAGAAAAAAAAATTCTCTCCAAGGGCAAGAGAAATGCTTTCTACTACTTCTGCAACTACCCCCATGTGTATTCTTTTTTTTAACTTAAAAAAAAATTATAGAAGTATAGTCGATTTATTATGTTGTGTTAATTTCTGCTGTACAGAAAAATGTTATACATATATATATATATATACATTCTTTTTCATATTCTTCTCCATTATGGTTTATCACAGGATATTGAACATAGTTCCCTGTGCTATACAGTAGGACCTTGTTTATCCATTCTCTATATAGTAGTTTGCATCTGCTAATCCCAAACTCCCAATACATCCCTCCTCCACCTCTCCTCTCCCTTCGAAACAAGTCTGTTCTCTATGTCTGTGAGTCTGTTTCTGTTTCGTAAGTAAGTTCATTTGTGTCAAATTTTAGATTCCACGTTTAAGTGATATCATATGGTATTTGTCTTTGTCTTTCTGACTTACTTCACTCAGTATGATAATCTCTAGTTCCATCTATGTTGCTGCAAATGGCATTATTTCATTCTTTTTATGGCTGAGTAATATTCCATTGAATATATGTAGCACATCTTGACTCATCTGTCATTGGGCATTTAGGTTGTTTCCATGTCTTGGCTATTGTAAATAGTGCTGCAATGAACACTGGGGTGCACGTATCTTTTCGAATTACAGTTTTGTCCGGATATATGCTCAGGAGTGGGATTGCTGGATCATATGGCAACTCTATTTTTAGTTTTTTTGAGGAATCTCCGTACTGTTCTCCGTAGTGGCTGTACCTATTTACATTCCCACTAACAGTGTAGGGGGTTCCCTTTTCTCCACACTCTCTCCAACACTTGTTATTTGTAGACTTTTTAATGATGACCACTCTGACCAGTGTGAAGTGGTACCTCATTGTAGTTTTGATTCCCTCATGTGTATTCTTAATATTTGTTGGATGGCACTATGCTAGCTTGTAGAGCATAAGGACACAGCACAGAGGGAGAACCTCTGTTCTTCAATTTAAGCTGATACTTCTCCTACCACCTGCATAACCCAATGTCTATAGGGCAATGACAAGCATTAGTGGAAGTGGGAATGCACGTTCTGGTGGAGGAAGAACGCTTATTACCAAAGAAATGGAGGAGAAGAGGAGGCAGAAAGAAACTTGTCGAGGAATTTGTTCAAACCGGAAGCCCTGGGTTTTCTTCTTTGCTGACTGATCACACTTTTACTTTACATTTCACATCTCCTCAAGTCTCCTGACATTATTTCACAGCAGGCATCAAAGTGACTCCCCCTCCCCCAATTTACATAGCTGCAGATGGACTAGCAGAGCCAGATTCAGGAGCAAAGACATCAGCTGTGCATACCACCAAGTTTTCTCAAAGGGAAACCTCAAATTAACTTTCAAAGGTTAAAGGAAACTTGCCAGTCTGGAAGCTGCTGGAAAAATCCAACGCATACTTGATTTCTTTCCAATCTAAGGGGAGAGCCTAAAGGATGGAGAAGCTATACCTCATTGGATCGAGGACACCAGGGAAATCAGAACTCAATGGTGAGCATCTGGATTTGCAACTGGAAAAAGTTCTCTCGGTAGTAAAGTTCCGTCTTCCCCTTAAATTTCACCTTGTGACTTTCCCATTAGATCCGTTCCATAGGTTTGGTACTGGTTCCGGCCCTTCAGTTCCTGAGAACCGATGTGAGCATCAACAGAGAAGCCAGCTTCAGACTGAAAGGACTGGGCAGGTGAACAGAGTGGGGGTGGGGAGGGGGAGGGAAAGGAAGGAGGAGGAAGGAGGGTCCCGGGTACACATGGAGGAAGAAAGCAGAGACGAAGAACCTTCTTGCAATGGAAAGAAAGATCCTTGTCCAAGCTCCTTCAAGGCCCAACCTGACAAACTCTTATAATATTCACTGTTTAGATCTCTCACTTTGTACGGACCAGCTGGCAAGTCCTTTAGGATTGTTTGTAGTTTGTTCCTGTGTATACTTGATTTCACAATTAGACTGCCCGCTCCTCCAATCACTTCGCCTGTCGTTTCTGTGTGGTCTCTGGACCAGCAGCACCGTCACTGGGGGGCTTGTTGGAAATGCAGGATCTCAGGCCCCACTCTAACCATGCTGAATCAGAATCTGCACTTTAACAAGATCTCCATATGATTCGTGTGTCCAGTAAAGATTGAGAGGCAGGGCCCTGCGACTCCGGAAGTTAACAAGGAAATGAGAGCGACAGTGAGTGAGGGACTGAGCTTGCTCTCAGGACGTTGGTATAAAGGAATGTGCTCCATACCTTGAGACACTGATGGAGGTTAAGCAATAAATAAGCTGCGGTGGGCTGTCACAAACTAGGAAAACCTGGTTATACTCTAAGCCAGTGGGTTTCAGTTTAGTGTGTATCAGAATCACTTGGAAAGCTTGTTAAACGGTAGATTGCTGGATCCACCCCCTTCCAGAGTTTCTGATTCAATAGGTCGAGGGTGGGCCTGGGAATCTGCACATTCCTAGGTGATGCTGGTGGTACTGATCCAGGGACAACACTTTGAGAACGACGTCCCTAAGCAATAAAGATATTCAGATAAAATAATCACCCTTCTACAAATTATTTGGGATCATTACGATCTCAAATCCCACACTGAGTTTGCCATGGGAGACCAGACCACTTTACAGTTACTTCCAGAAAGAAGCCCTCGTGGGAAAGCCCTGATGCATTTTGACCAGCTGTGTTGGGTTGCGAGCCAATTACGAGGAAAGCTAGAATGGTCCTGCTTTCCCAGCCGTGTTACCCAGCAAACCCAAAGACAGTACGTTAGTAAAGAAAATTGTACAGATGAGACCCAGAAGCTGCCGTTTCATTGGGGAAGGTTTTGTCTTTTCATTACAAGAGAAAGCTAACATTTCCCATCTCTCCCTTCTCCAGAAGTAGGCAAGCATAAAACCAAAGTCAATTTCTTACAATTTAGTAACCTCAGTACCAACCAATTATATTCTGGGACATGAGAAACAGCTGTTGTAACATTAGAGCTCCAACAGTTTCATCTCAGCTATTTAAAGGGATAAAAGAGCCAATATTTTCATTCCCTTATGATATTATCAAGACATGATAAACAGCCAGGACTGTAGTATTAATTACATTAATTTGGAGAGGAGAGAGACCACTTTAATTGCTCCAAGCTGGAGAATAATTTTTTATGGGCAGACATTCATTCCATAAATTCACATTAGAAAGGGTACTTTGTCTTTTTCTATCAGCAGCAAAATTTCTGGAGGCAAAAAGCAACGACCACCCCCTTTTAAGGTGGATTTCAATAGGAAAAAACATTCTCACTGTTGCCATGTGTCATTCATTGAACCCTGACTTGTTGAGCTATTTGAAAGAAAGAAATACAGAAAGAAATACAGGTATTTGTCTTGAAATAATTTGTGATCTAAAAAAGGAAGTAGGTCTGTCGCAGCTAGATTTAAATACTTTCTCATATATGGAATGGATTTAGAGTGTCACCTCCCTCTCAGGGTCAAGAAGACCAAACGAATGATGTACATCAAAATGCTTTGTAAACTATAACATCTTACAAAAGCAGCAAAGGAAAGGGAAATATTCTTTACTGAGTGCTTTCTACATGGGGCACTGAGCTAGGTGCTTGACTTCTATGACCCTATTTTAATAGTCATAAGAAATCTTAGAAAGAGAAGTAAGAACATAAAAAAGAGAGAATGTAATAAATAGGTGGTGAAAATGCCAATTTTGTCAAAGTGGAAATTATTCAGATAAAATTGTACAGTTCCAATTAATTAATGTAATGTGTGCTATGCATGACAGGTAATCTCTCTCACCCCAAAATACATAATAAATACATACTGACCTGATAGGTGGTCACATTATGGAATCACCCAAACGTTAACTATAGTCTTGGTAATGAAAATATGTCTAAGTAAATCTATCCACTACAACTCCTAGGATTAAAAACTACATTTGGCTCCAATGGTTGTGATAGAAGGGGAGAATTTAGGGTGGTTCCATAAAGTAGCCCTGAAGAGCTGTTGAATGTAGCAAGTGTTGGACTAGCCATTTGTAATTTGGGGCTCAGAGGATGCCATCCAGGTTTCTAGAAGTACCTGTTCTAGAAACTCGCTATGAGCCCTGCTAACAGTATTGCATTTTTTTTTTTTTTTTTTTTTTTTTTTTTGCGGTACGCGGGCCTCTCACTGCTGTGGCCTCTCCCGTTGCGGAGCACAGCCTCCGGACGCGCAGGCTCAGAGGCCATGGCTCACGGGCCTAGCCACTCCGTGGCATGTGGGATCCTCCTGGACCGGGGCACGAACCCGTGTCCCCTGCATCGGCAGGCGGACTCTTAACCACTGCGCCACCAGGGAAGCCCAACTGTATTGCATTTTGCCAGGTTCCTCTGCCATTGCCTCAAGAGTTGGTATGGAGCAGTTGTAGGGAATGGGTCTTCAATCCTGTTAATGCTCTGGAAACTTTATTTGAGGATAGGAGCAGTTCACACACAACTAATAATGTCACACTAAGGAAGAAAGTATTCAAAGAAATCGAAAGAACGCTCTAGAATTGTGCATTCCCAGTTGCTGGAACCAGGGGCACTGCTATAAATGGGGAGCCTTCACCAGAGTATGAGAAACTCTGAATATTGCAAAGTTCTGAGCGACAGGGTCCCTTTTTATGTAGAAATATCTTCATAAGTTAAATGTCCAATAAGGGATTGCTTATGCAAAATGTGGAACAACTATATAAGCGAAAAAAGAAAAAAATCATGCAGTACAGCTGTAGAGGTCAATATGGAAAAATGTGTGAAGTACAGTGTAGGAGAGAATTTCAATTGCAAAATAGTATTTTTCAATATGTTCTCACTTTTCTTTAAAAATGTGTTAATATGAATGGAAAAATGTTGGAAGTGTACGTAAGGAAATTTTAACACTGGTGGTCACTTGATAATGGAGTATCAGTTCATTTTTATCATCTTTTTGCTTATCCACACTTTCTGAATTTTCTACAATAATATATATCTTGTTTTATGATGTCCCAGAGAGTCAGTCATACGACTGTCATCCAAACTTGTTTGGGGTTTGTGGTGAACCCACTTTTTTTTTTAATTTATTTTTGAATTTTATTGTATTTATTTTTTATACAGCAGGATCTTATTAGTTATCCATTTTATACATATTAGTGTATACATGACAGTCCCAATCTCCCAGTTCATCCCACCCCCACCCCGCCACTTCCCCCCCCTTGGTGTCCATTAACCCACTTTTAAAAGCTTAATTTTCATAAGCACATAAACGACTGCAAAATAAACTATCTGTGGCCTATCCAATATCCCACCTTTCTTTCTTGTTAACACAATCCAAATTTTGTTTGTCTATTGAGCAGGGACATGCTAGGAAAAGGAGGCTCAGCTCTGTTGGATTATTCTTAGTCTAAGCTGCTGTGATGGTTAATTTTGTGTCAACTTGACTGGGCCATGGGGTGCCCAGATATTTGGTTAAACTGGGTATGTCTATAAGGGTGTTTCTGAATGAGATTTAACACTTGAATCAGTTGATTTAGTAAAGTAGATTGTCCTCCTCAGTGTGATTGGGCCTCATCCAATCCAGTGATGGCCTGCCTAGATCAAAGGGGCAGAGTAAAAGAAAATCCTCTCTCTCTGCCTATTTTAGAGCTGGGACATTGGTCTTCCGCCTTCAGACTTAGACCTGGACTCAGACTGGATCTTATGCCATTAGCTCTCCTGGGCCTCCAGCTTGCTGACTGCAGACTCGGGATTTGTCAGCTTCCATAACCACGTGAGCCAATTCCTTATGATAAATCTCTTTATATATAAAAATATATATAATTATATACACATATATATTCTTTTTCTCTATTGATTCCATTTCTCTGGAGAACCCAGACTAATACAGCCAGCCATGGTCATTGTATTCTCTTTTGCTGGTGATTGGTAGCATTGACCCACTTCTGGTCAATGAAATGTAAAGAAAATGCTGGGGAGGGGGTGTTCTGTGTAATTTTCCTCTTTAATAAGAGAGAGAGTGGCACAGACAGAAGCTGTTGTGGCTCCTCTTTCTTTCTGCTTTTGGTTGGGTTATGTGAGAACAAAATGCCTAGGGCTGGTGTAGCCATACTGTGGCATTATTGCAGACTTTACCGACACATTAAAGATGGCAAAATGGGAAGCTGGAGAAACCCTGGCTTCGTTTTTTTTAAATTGAGTTATAACTAACATACAGGATTCTGTTAGTTTCAGGTGTACAACATAGTGACTTAATATTTTTATACATTATGAAATGATCACCACAATACTGACTATATTCCCTATGTGTACATTACATCCCCATGACTTATTTATTTTATTAACTGGAAGTCTGTACCTCTTAAGCCCCTTCACCTCTTTCATCTGTCCCCCAACCTCCCTCCCCTGTGGCAACTACCAGTTTGTTCTCTGTATCTGTGATTCTATTTCTGTTTTGTTTTGTTTGCTTGTTTTGTTTTTTACATTCCACATGTAAGTGAAATCATATGGTATTTACTTTTCTCTGACGTTTTTCACTCAGCATAATACCCTACAGGTCCTCGCGTGTATATATATCTCATATATATATATATCACATCTTCTTTATCCATTCATCTATCAATAGACAAGCATTTCTTCCATAACTTGGCTATTGTAAATAGTGCTGCAATTAGCATAGGGGTACATAAATCTTTCCAAATTAGTGTTTTCATTTTCTTCAAATAAATACCCAAGAAGTGAAATTCCTGGGTCATATGTTAGTTCTATTTTCAGATATTTGAGGAACCTCTATACTGTTTTCCATAGTGGCTGCACCAATTTACATTTCAACCAACAGTGCACATGTGTTCCCTTTTCTCCACATCCTCACCAACACTTGTAGTTTCTTGTCTTTTTGATGATAGCTGTTCTGACAAGCGTGAGGTGATATTTCATTGTGGTTTTGATTTGTGTTTCCCTGATGATTAGTGGTGCTGAGCACCTTTTCAAGTGCCGTTGGTCATTTGTATGTCTTCTTGGGAAAATGTCTCCAGATCTTCTGCCTATTTTTTACTCCAGTTGTTTGTTTTTGATATTGAGTTGTATGAGTTCTTAACATATTTTGGATATCAACACCTTATCAGATATATCGTTTGCAAATATTTTCTCCCATTCAGTACATTGCCTTTTCATTTTGTTGATAGTTTCCTTCACTGGGCAAAAGCTTTTTAGTTGGAAGTAGTCCTACTTATTTTTGTTTTTGTTGCTTTTGCCCTTGCTGTAGGAGACATATTCAAAAAAAAAATTGTTAACTCCGATGTCAAAGAGCATACTGCCTTTGTATTCTTCCAGGGGTTTTATGGTTTCACATCTTACATTTAAGTCTTGAATCCATCTTGAAGTTATTTTTGTATATGGTGTAAGAAAGTGGCCCAATATCATTTTTTTGTATGTACCTGTCCAGTTTTCCCACTACAACTTATTGAAGGGACTATCTTTTCCCCATAGTATATTCTTGCCTCCTTTGTCATAAATTAACTGACCACAGGGGCATGGGTTTATTTCAGGGCTCTCTCTTCTGTTCCATTGAGCTATGTGTCTGTTTTTGTGTCAGTGCTAAACTGTTTTGATTACTATAGCTTTGTAGTATAGTTTCAAGTCTGTGAGCATGATACCTCCAGTTGTTTTTCTTCTTTCTCAAGATTGCATTGGCTCTCTGGGGCCTTTTGTGGTTCTATATAAATTTTAGGATTATTTGTTCTACTTTTATGAAAAAAATTCTATTGTTATTTTGATAGGAATTGCACTGAATATGTAGATGGCTTTGAGTAGTATGGATGTTTTACCAATATCAGTTCTTCCAACCCATGAGCATGATATATCTTTCCATACATTTGTGTCATCTTCAATTTCTTTCCTCAATGTCTTATAGTTTTCAGAGTACAGGTCTTTCACTGCCTTGGTTAAATTTATTCCTAGACATCTTATTCTTTTTGATAAAATTGTAGATGGGATTGTTGTCTTCATTTCTCTTTCTGATAGTTTGTAGTTAGCATACAGAAATGCAAAAGATTTCTTTATATTTATTTTGTGTCCTGCAACTTTACTGAGTTAATTTATTAGTTTGTTTTTTGATGGAGTCTTGGGTTTTGTACATACATTTTTTATGTATCCTTTGTAGGTTTTTGGTTTGTGGTTACCTTGAGGTTCATATATATCAACTGTATATATAGTCTTCAATTTTAAGTTGGTATTTGCTTAAGTTTGAAGACATTCTAAAAGCATTATATTTTTACTACCCCCTGCAATATTTCATGTTTTGGATGTCACATTTTATATTTTTTATTTTGTGTATCCCTTAATTACTTGTAGTTATAGTTGACTGTATTACTTTTGTCTTTTAACCTTCATACTAGGTTTTTAAGAAGCTGATCCACTACTTTCACTATATATTTGCCTTTACCAGTGAGATTTTTCCCTTTTGTATATTTCCTTATTTCTAGTTGTGGCCTTTTCTTTTCTACTCTTTAACATTTCTTATAAGGCCAGTTTAGTGGTGATGAACTCCTTTAGTTTTTGCTTCTCTGGGAAACTCTTGATCTCTCTTTCAATTCTGAATGATAACCTTACCTGATAGAGGATTGTAGGTTATAAGTTTTTTCCTTTTAATACTTTAAATATATGCTGCCACTCCCTCTGGCCTGTAAAGTTTCTGCTGAAAAATCAGCTGAAACTCCTATGGGGTTTCCTTTGTATGTGATTAGTTGTTTTTCTCCCCCTTCCCCCTGGATTCTTATTGATATTGCCAACCTGCTTCACCAACCAAAGCCAATTTCTAGACCACTCATTAAGTGAGAAGCTAATGATAAGACATTTTACTTAAACCACTTCAAGTTTGAGTGTGCTGTCTCTTACATCAGAAACTAGCCAAAGAAAGAAAAAGTATAATCCCTCCCCTGCTATTATCATATTTTGTTAATCTGCTTTTTAAAAGTGGCTCTTTATAATCATTTCAGCCACAAAATTAGAAACTTTAAAAGATATATCATTTACTGTTTGCCTGTAGGTCACTGAAGTAGTCCCTGCAGGGGGACAAGAAATATATAGAAATGTAGATCCCTTCTGCCAGTGAAGTTGTGTTCACATTGTTGGTGGCTAGACACATATCCATAGTTGGAAGAGAAAGGAAGAGGAGATAAAGGCTCCCTTTTCTCCCATGGGTGATATCAATGCTGCTCAATCACTCTCAGACTTCAGAGTTGTTGGAGGAAACAATCATACCAGGTTTTAAAGGGCAAAACTGGTTTTCTTTGGCGGTGTAGTTTTATAGTAAATTTCATCTTGTCATGTCTCCGACAAAAGAAACCTTTAAGAGGTTTAAAGTGGGAGATAGTTTATTGATGATATTGGCCATGAAGCCAGGAGAAGCACACACGTACCTACAGCCTGTGCCTCGGCAGGTTGCCTCCAAGCCCCACCCCTTCAGGAGACTTGGGAAAGGGCCAAAAAGATGACTGAGTTGCAGAACTTGATGTTGGCTGCTTGGTCATGGCGCTACTTCATCACTGTAGGGACACTCATTCTGGGATAGTTAATGACCTCTCCCTAGAGCCAAATAAATTGAATACTTGGGTGAAGGGTTTAGTCTTGAAAATGAGACCTCGACAGTAGCAAACCTATTGAGAATAAGGCAAATGGGCTTACAGAAATAAGATAGCAATTCTAGACGTGTGCCTCCTTTTCCTGATTATAAGCAGCACTGAAAAGTGAATGAAAATCAACTTATTGTAACGAAAATCCCATTCTCTTATTGGCCTGTACCATTTCAAAGATGATTTATCAAGCTGACTGATTTTCAAGATGTATTTGTTTCCAGACCTTTAACTTAAATTTTTTCTTTTTTCTTCCCAAACCTCTTGGTAAATGTACATTACATTGTATTAGGGATTCACTCACTCCTTCCTTCATTCATTCCACATGAATTTTATGAGCACTTAACAGTGTGTCAGGTACTGTGCTAGGTGTCCAGGAAACAGGTAAAAAATAGATCAGTCGTGTCCTTATGAAGTTAACAGTCCTTCTGAGACTTCTACTGTCTAAATCAACAGTTGAAATAAGATGAGAGCAGCATTACTACAGGGACATGGACAGGAATGTGTGATGTCAGATGAAATGATCAACTTCACATGGAGGGGATTCAATAAACAGCCTTTCGTTCAAAACAGATTCCTTCCACAGCATTAGTAAACATTGCTGAAGTGATCCATTTTTGGTCAGATTTCAGTAAATTAGTTGGTCTTAAAGCAAGACAGCAATAAACCATATATCTACTCCATTTTATTTTAATTAGTTTTTCTTGAGAATATGGCTTTATCCAGTTAGCCATTCGTTCAACAAAAGTTTTTTGCATTCAAGTATGTGCTGGGTATGCAGGGGAATTCTGGCTTCCAATGTGAGTAAAGGAAAGCAGAGGTAAGGACTGGTTTGAAGGGAATAGTGGCAACAATTGTGGGCCTAAGTCAACTCCATATTGGCGCCTAAGGGAATATTTAGGAGCCTGGGCCTCACATATTTGAAAATCAATTTCCCACCTCAGCTTAAAAGACCGACTGGTGCAAGTCACTTTCTTTTCAATTAAGGGGAGGATCTCAGTGCTGCATTCAAATCAGTAACTGGGCTTCCTCATAGAAGCAGCTCAATCAACATAATATTAATGCTCTGGTTCAAGGCCCTACTTCTGCTCACACACATATGCTACACACAATACGTGTAGTACATACAATACATGTATAGTTTTCTGGAAATTGATTTATGATTTGGACAGAAAGGACGGACGGCACTAACACCAAGGATAACCCGCCTCCATTTTTTTTGTTGTTTGTTTTTGGTTTTTTTTGCTGCACGCGGGCCTCTCACTGCTGTGGCCTCTCCCGTTGCGGAGCACAGGCTCCGGACGCGCAGGCTCAGCGGCCATGGCTCACGGGCCCAGCCGTTCTGCGGCATGTGGGATCTTCCCAGACCGGGGCACGACCCCGTGTCCCCTGCATCGGCAGGCGGACTCTCAACCACTGCGCCACCAGGGAAGCCCCCGCCTCCATTTTAAAGAGACTTTTTCCCTGGCAATCTCAAGCATGTTACCCTGAGTTCCACCCTGAGAAAGACTGGTGTTGGAAAGAAGCCTGGAAGGCTAAGAGACCCAGAGACCCAAGTGGTTTGTGTAGTGGGACTGGTAGAATGTACCAGAAGCTGTCAGCATGTGACAAGGGGGCATTTATTTTAAGGGTGTGGGGAGAAAAATGAATTAGGCGGCACTTGGATTCTTCAGTCAGGGGGTGGGGACAGGAGTTAAGGGGTGCACTGTGCTCTTAAGCAGTTTTTTTTTTTAAAGAACACCCAAGTGGAGAACACGGAGAGAGAATTTTTCTTGACACACCAATGTACGATGAGAACATATATTTAGTAACATTCGCCTCCCTGTACCCTGAGCAGCTGTTCAGCTAGCACACACTCCTCCTTCCAGGCGGGGAAGGGGAAGTGTGCTGCACGAAGTTTCTGGAGTTGCCAGTGAGAGCGAGAGCTGGGGCCAGCATTCCGGAGCCGCCCCTCCCCCTCCCCCCTCCCAGGCAGCAGGGGGTCCAGCACAGCCAGTGGTTGGGAAGGGGAGGCAAGGGCAGAGAAGTAGCTCCAAGGGAAGACCAACTGGAGGGTCCTGTTTAATTTCATCTGAGCACTTGAAGTTCACTCCTCTTTACTATACCTTCTCAAAAGCAGGAAGCTGGAAAGAGAATTTCTCAACGTTACCCCTCTTTGCTCTGTGAGGCTGGAACTCACTAGGCAGGGTTGGGGGCCATCAGGGAAATATTTTGTATCTCCTGGAGGTGAGAGTTACGGGAAGTGGAAGAAAGGATTTATCCACTTTGGGCCAAGCCATCCTTTTCCAAGGAGTGACAGAGTGGACATCTGGTTTTCTGGGTTCATAGTTACCTTCTTGACAGTTTTTGACAGGCGCCTAGGGCATACAGGTGGCAGTGAGGATGGGCCAGGGTGGAAAAAGGCCCTGTGTAACTGTAATATATGATCCAGTCAAAGATAGTGTTCGCTGGTTCCTCTGTTTCCTTCTTCCTTCCTTCCTTCCTCCCTCCCTCCCTCCCTCCCTCCCTCCCTCCCTTCTTCCTTCCTTCCTTCCTTCATCTTCCCTTCCTCCCTCCCTTCTTCCTTCTTTCCTTCCTCCCTCCTTCTCTCCCTCCCTTCCTTCCACTATAGTGTACGGGCGCCACTCAAAGTGTGGTCCTCTACTGGCAGCATCAACATCACTTGAGAACTTGGTAGACATATAAATTCTTGGGTCCCACCCCATACTCCCTCTGTAGGCAATCTCTAAGACTAGGCAAAAGGATGTCACTTCCTAGATGAGGTTACAGAAAGACCTGGCTACAGTCTTGGATGAGCTCTGTCACTCACTCACTCGCTATGAGGGGAGCCAGCTGCCATATTGTGAACACCCTTTTGGAGAGGCCCGTGGGGCAAGAAACTGATGTCTCTGGTCAGTAGCCAATGAAGACCTGAGGTCCACCAACAACCACATGAGTGAGCAGGGAACTGTGTCTCCCCCAGTTAAGCCTTGAAATACCAGCCCCTCACATCTTGATTGGAGCCTATGAAATACTCTGAGCCAGAGAACCTGATTGTTACTGACTCACAGAAACTGGGAGATGATGAATGTTTGCTGCTTTAAGCCTCTAATCTTGGGTTAATTTGTTACACAGCAATAGATAACTAATAGAACTACTGAATTGGAAACTCTGCTCGTGGGGTCCTGGAATGTGTACTTTAGCATGTTTTCCAGGTGACGCTCATGCAAGGTAGTTTGAGAAGCACTGAGTGTGACTAAATTAAGAGTGAAGGCTTTGGAGCCAGGCTGCCTGGGTTCCAATCCTAGCTCAACTACATCCCAGCTGTAAGAGCTTGAGCAGGTTACGTAACCTCTCTGTGCCTTCATTTCTTCTGTAAAATGTCACTAACAGTAGTACATACCTTTAGGTAGTGTAAAGAGGATTAGTTGAATTAATATGTTTAAAGCACTTAGTGTGTTGCCTGACAACATCGAGTACAATACATTTAGTGACGATTCATTCATTCGACAAACACTTATAAGGCACCAGCTAAGGATGAGGCATCGTGCCAGATCCTGGAGTTACGAAGGTGCGTAAGACGTAGTTCACTTCTCCTGGGACTGTCGTCCTAGGCGATGGGCATAGAAAAGAATAAACACGATAAAAGGTTAAAATGCTGAGCTCGGCTTCTGGAGCCCGACCATGGCGGCATTAAGGAGAGGCTTGATAAATGGGGTAGTTGGAGGGATATGGGCTTGATTGCCCTCAATGCCTCATCTTACTTTTTCTTAGTCTCAGTATCTTCGTTTTTATGTGGAAAACTGGCAAACCTATCACCACAAGCAGCCTCCTAAGACAGGAGCTGGTGTCTTGTTCACAAGCCGCTAGCCACTCGGTCCTGTTTTCTGCCCCTAGTAAGGCAGCTTGGTTCGCTGGCATCTGCTCTTCCTCCTGCCTGAAAGCTTCCTCCCCCACCTCCTGCTTGCAGCACAGGCTCCGTCTTATCCTTCATGTCTCTGCTCACATGCCTCCCCAGGGGGGTCTTCCTGGTCACTCTATTTAAAGAGCATCTCCATTTCAATGCACTTTTCATATCCTGGACAGCACTAGATTCTGGAATGTACTTAATCAGTTCATTTACTGTGTGTCTCCCTGGGTAGCCTTCACGGTCTCTCCGGGCTGACAGTTGGTCTGTTGTATTCACATGGCATGCTCCCCGTGCCCTCCCTGGGACATAGTAGGCATTCAATAAATATTTGTTATTGATGGATAAATGGATAAATGGACATGTCCCTTCACAGCCACTGTAACACTTCAGCATGATTTGCTGAAACGCCAATCTTAATCACAAAGGACATTAATTCAAATTCTGGAAGACAAAACTGCTGAAAAACGAATGTGAAACCAAGTCACTTTAATTCTAAGGGGCTGCTGGAGAACTGGGAAGGGATGGAGAGTAGGAGGCCATTATACCAGTTAACATGTACTAAGTACCTCCTCCTAGGTCCTGGGTACTCTATTAAATGTTTTATATGCGTTATTTCATATACATCTGAAGTGGCTATTATCATCCGGGAGAGCAGATGGGGAAACTGAGTCTTAGAGCCCTTGATTAACTCGCCTTAAGTCACAGGCAGTGTGGTGCAGATGAATCATGACTGAACCCAGGTGGTCAGGTTCCAAAGCTCCTGGGTTTAACCACTCTACTCTCCTGTCCCCAATGGAATGCAGCTCATTAGGTGAATATTCTGCACAAATAGAAATGTACACAGCTGAACTGCTATATGACACCATGACAACACTAGACCAGACAGGGAAATATCAGAAAGGTTTCTTAAAAGAGGATGTCCATGAAATGGGAGCTGGGCGATGGACCAGCTGTAGGTCATTCATGGGGGCCCTTCCCCCTACCCATGTTGTTCGTAAGAAAGGCGGTCAGGACTGCAGTGGCGTGTCCCACCACCTGCAATGGATGTGAGTGTTCTCACCCTCAGAAACAAGATTGGTGGTCTCTTCCTAAGCCCCCAAAGGATTAGCATTCTCTTCATCAAGGCAGCTTGTAATTTACAGCAATTGGCAGTTCCTGTTGCAAGGGATTCCAAGATCAGAAAAGCCAAGAAGTGGGTGACAGGTCAGATTGCAGCTTAGATGGAGAAGCTGTCTGTTGGGGTGGTGGTGAGGGGCTGTAACTAGGTGGGAGGGGCAGTTTTACAAAACAGCAGGGCCGGCTGCCCTGCGCCTGGAGCAATCTTTGGCTGGGGGTTCCCATCAAGAGCAAGCCTCCACAGGCCTAAAAGAACAAGAAAGGAACCAGGTTTATCCACCCTTAAACGGGACTAAAGTCAGGGTTTTTCCTGTGTGATGAGGAATTATTGGCCCAGCAGCAAGAGGAGGCTCCTTCCCAGTAGAAGAGAACAATTAGGGAAAGTGAGAATATGCTTCTGTGGGCAATTCCCTTCTCAAGGCTTAATTAAAGCCAGAATGTATATTTTTAGTCTGCTTTTGCTTTTGTGACATTTAAATATTCAGATTTTCAAAGAGACAAAGCCTATGCTGAAATTTACATATAAATATATTGAAATATATTTAAATATGAGTCTTCTTCTTACCTTTTTTCTTAACGTTCTTGAGCTGTCTGCACTTCTACAATGGGGTCAGTCTCTGGGAAATGAAGAATTAAAGTGTCTGAAGAGACAGAAGTAGAGGTAGAATTGCTGGGAGGTTGATATACTGGGGTGGACCTAACATTATGTACAGTGTATAATTTGAGGAATGATTTTCTTTGTTTAGATGGCAAGTTTTCAGGATGATGGTTTATCTAGGTCAGGGGGCAGTCCCCAGCCATGCAGACTTTGCTAGATGTATGTATATATTTTTACCTATTTAGAAAGGCTACAGACTCCCTGAAACTGGCTTGGAGACTTCCTCTTAAGACCTCAAGAATCCAGGATTCATAGAAACAGAGGAAATTTGACCAAAGAATGACCTTGGAACATCAATCAAATAGCTAGCTTTATAGTCCATATTATGACCATGCTAATTACAAGTTACCCCATATACTATACATGGACCACCAGCTTTAAATGATTTTGACCATCATGATATGCATTTAAATCACTGAAATAGAACTGGACATAATTTAACCTCCCTCGAGTGAGTTGGCAGTTACCTTAAGATCCTCCAGGGTCTCTCTCGGTCATCACTGCAATCATCAATAATTATGCACCATGAGTAGCACAGAAGTGTCAGAGGATACAAATTTTTCAATGGTTAGATAGAAGACAAACTTGATTCTAATGGTTATCAGAAGTTGAATTTTTTGTTGCTGTTGTGAAGAGAACGTTGCCAGACTATTGCATAACAAAGAATGTTACAATCTAATGGGGAAAATTGGCTTGAATTGTGGGTGTCGTCCTGATTTCATCACCTTCAATAGCTGACATTTCCATTTCTCATTTTCTCTCAGTTACTTATCTATAAATGGATGTACAAATGTTAATAGGGACCCACGCAAATTTAGCAACTTCCTCCTCTAGTAAATTATACCATGGAGCCATTTTTATTGTGATTCTTCCTTTCCGTGTCTGTTTCTCCTCCTGGAGTTTGGGCTGTGCAGCACATGAATTGTTCAAGGAATGAAAGTCTTGGGAGAAAACAGAAGCTACCAAGACAAGCCAGCAAGGTAGAGCATCTGTGCCTTCCACCAGGGGTTAGTAAAACTCTTATAAGGCTCCTAGGATGGCATCCAGACTGAGATAAGGGCAACTCCTTTGTCACCATTTGTTCCTCAGAAAACACCAGCAAGAGGATGTCCTATCACTGAAACAGCTGTCAGTTCCAAGTTGTGAAACACACATGGACGAAACTGCTAAATATAAATATATATGACTTGGACTATATCAAGCACTAGAGTTAAGATCGCGGAGAAAATTTTCAATTTAAATGTGCAGTTTTGATAAATACTAAGGCAGGCTATCTTGCCTAATTAGCAGTCCCAGGCTAATTGTCCAGCGATTAGGCTTATTGGCTTGACTCTGATTGTCATTGTTTCTGTATCATGAAAACAGGACGTAAAGTTCCCCTTCTCTCCTGGCTTGCTATCCTGGCTTACAACAGTTGTTACCGTAAGGAATAAAGACTTTCAAAAGTATGTTATAGATATATAAACTTGACTCCCTGCTTCCACTTTTGCCCTACTATCAGCTAGAGGGAGCTGTTAAAAATGGAAATCAGATCATATCACTCCCCTGCTTAAAATCCTCCAAAGCTTAGCCACCCCTCCGAAAATAAAATCCCAATACTGTGCCTGGCCTGCAGTGCCAGGACATGCTAAAGTTCCTGCAACTTCTCTGACCTCCTTCCTGCACTCAGCACACTCCAGAAACAGTAGCCTTTCCGCGGATGCACTAACTCAGCAGTTCTCAAAGCGTGGTCCCTAGGTCCGCAGCATCAGCCTCCTCTGGGAAGTGGTTAGAGATGCAAACTCTTGGGCCACACCCTAACTCTACTGAATCAGAAACTCTGGGGATGGGCCCCAACAATCTGTGTTTGAACCAACCCATCTAGTGATTCTAAAGCCTGCTGAAAATAGACTCACTTCTGCCTCAGGACTTGGGTACTGGCCAGACACTTCGCTTGGTATACTCTTCCCAGGGCTCTTTCCTCATCAACTGAAATCAGCCAAAATGTTAGCTCCTCACCTACTGTCCTATTTAAAAGCATTTTTATTTTATTGGAGTATGGTTGATTTACAATGTTGTGTTAGTTTCAGGTGTACAGCGAAGTGATGCAGTTATATAAATATTCATTTCTTTTTTAGATTCTTTTCTCATATAGGTTATCACAGAATATTGAGTAGAGTTCCCTGTGCTATAACACAGTAGGTCCTTGTTGGTTATCTGTCTCATATATAGTAGTGTGTGTGTGTTCATCCCAAGCTCCTGATTTACCCCTCTCGACCATCCCTTTTTTTTTTTTTTTTTTTTCTTTGCGATACATGGGCCTCTCACTGTTGTGGCCTCTCCCGTTGCGGAGCACAGGCTCCGGACGTGCAGGCTCAGCGTCCATGGCTCACGGGCCTAGCCGCTCCGCGGCATGTGGGATCTTCCCGGACCGGTGCACAAACCCGCGTCCCCTGCATCGGCAGGCGGACTCTCAACCACTGCGCCACCAGGGAAGCCCTCGACCATCCCATTTAAAGTGAGCCTCTTTGCTCTTCCTCATCTTAATCTATGCTATTAAATTATCCATTATGTTCTCCTTAGAATTAGCTCAAATTATCTTGCTTATTTATCTACTTGCTATTTTATTATCTCTCCCAGTAGAATGAGAGCAGACAACCCACCTATTTTTTTATACTGCAGATTCCAAGTGCCTAGCGTAGTGCCTTGCACATATGAAGTTCTTCATAAAAGTTTCTTAAATGACTGCCTATGAGATTTTTTGATCTGCTTGTCTTGAAGAAGGTAGATCAATTAGATTATCTAAAGGCAGCTGCAGTGTTGGGTCCAAGCCTTGGCATGGAGTCGGAAGATGAGGCTCAAATTCTAAGTTCTCCACTTGGAGATCAGCTGAACTTGGGTAAATCATTTAATTGGGATAATGGGTCACCCAACAAGGGGTGGTTTTGTCTCAGAGAGGCATTTAGCAATGCCTGGAGATATTTTAGTGTCAACTGCCGATGCAGGTGAGAGTGGGGAGTGCTGTTAGTACCTAATGGGTAGAGGCCAGGGATGTGGCTAAATATCCTACAATGCACAGGCCATGCCCCTGTAATGCTCATGGGCTTCCGTGGTGGCGCAGTGGTTGAGAGTCCGCCTGCCGATGCAGGGGATGCGGGTTCATGCCCCGGTCCAGGAGGATCCCACATGCCGCGGAGCGGCTGGGCCCGTGAGCCATGGCCGCTGAGCCTGCGCGTCCGGAGCCTGTGCTCCGCAATGGGAGAGGCCACAACGGTGAGAGGGCCGCGTACCGCAAAAAAAAAAAAAAAAAAAAAAGAATTAATGCTCAGCAAAATAGTAACAGTCCTCCAGCTGAGAGAGCCCGAACTAGAGCCTTACGTTCTCACTAGCTAAATAGGGATCATACCCTCTTCCTAACTCACAGGGTTCTGATGATGCTCAAGCAAAATTCCTCTCATGAAAGCGCTTTGTAAGTGACAAAGGACTATAGACAAATACCCTCAGTGTCTGGCACCACACCTTACACAGGGTAGCTGCCTAATAAATATTTATTCAAGGAATGAATGAATGAATGAATGAATTGCAGGGAGCCCCTTCCCAGGATTGAGTTTTCATTTCCTCATTTGCAATAGGAGATAGGGATAGTACTTGTGTCCTAGGAACCTTGGGAGGGTCGCAGAGACAATGTGTACAAAGTACCTGGCTCGGGATTTGACACATCCTCACTAGAATTGCCCTTGTTTCACCCGTGGTTAGTTTTCCTGCTTGGCTGCCCTACCGGGCAGGCGGTGGGAGGCCTGAAAAAGCCTCTCACTTCCACTCCATTTTTCCTTCCCTGCTCAGTGGAGTTCCCCATTCCTCCCTCCTAAGCGACTCCCTTCTCTCTTCTACCCCCTTGGTCTACACAGGGCAGCCTTGACTGTTTCAAGTGGAAAGGTATCACCAAGTCCTGCTCTGTGTTTTTCAGATGAAACACTTAAGACCTGGCATTCAGAAACCACCTGCTCTGGGTTTCCTTGAGTTCCAGGCAGAGAAGGAACTGGAACCCGGCCTCCCGTCCTGGCTGGGAATCTCTCCACTCCTCCACGATGCCTTAATTTTCCTTGGCTTGCTTGTCTTCTCCCACCTCCTGTAACCAATCAGCACATACCCAGCAGAGTTTCCCAACCTTTCTGGGAACCTGGAATGTTTACTGTTAGAGACCCCACCCAGCACACATCACCAGAACATTAAAATGTGCCCACGTCAAATAAAAATTATATATAACTTTATGACAATTATTAGGTTGCCTTGACAGTCAACATGAAGTTACATTTTAGAGAATTTAAGCATTTTTTAATTTCAATATTTTAGTTTGTTTTTACATTTTGGAGTCAATTATTTTTTCCTACAGCAGGTATAATTATACACCCTTGAAAAGCATTTGTACCTCATACATTATAAAAAAAGTCTTCTTTGCTTTTTGTCCATTGGTGTTTCCCTTTCTTCCCTTTTCCTGTTTGCTTATAATAGTCAATGACCATTCCAGAGTCTATAAAGCATCTGGAAACTGCTGAGTGTTTGGTAGGTGATATTTCATGTATGTAATGCTGTTGACTTGCAAACATGATCTCATGCACCAGTGTCCATAATTGTCCAAGAGTGTGACAATCAAATCTTACGTTTGCCATATACATTGTGGACTGCAAAGGGCTTTCTCATCCATTATCCGTTTGTACTCATTTAATTCTCACAGTAACCCAGTGAACTGAGCACAACATACATTATATTACAGTTACTATTGATTTTACCAATAAGAATCCAAAACTTAGGGAGAAGTGTCTCATTCAAGGTTATAAAGTAAGTGGCAGAGCCAAGATGAGAATCCACATCTTCTGGGTTTCATGTGTGCCATGCTGCTTTCAGGTCTTTAGTCAGCCCTGGGGAAAAATTATTCCTGAAAGAGGAAATTAAGCAAGGCTTGAATCACTGGGTTAGCTTTAGCCCTGTGTGTGTGTCTGTGATACTAGAACTCTAGCCTTGAATATTCTCCATTCGCCCTACAGACAATGGGATCAAGTAATTAATTAGCTCAACAAATACTTATTTAGTGATGGGCCCTGTCATAGTGCTGGGGATATAGCAGTGAACTAAAAATCCATGTCCTTGCCTCATGGAGCTCACATTCTAGATGCAACAGGTAAATGATAAATTGACAAGTCAATATATAGTATACAGGTGTCAATTAGTGTTAAGGATAAAAAATAAAGCAATTGAGGGGCTAGGAAAACTGGGGAGGACTTGCTACTTTATTTAGGAAGGTCAAAGGTGGCCTCAGCTGTAAGATGGTATTGAGAAGAGACTTAAAAAAAGGAACAGAGTATGTAGTGTGGATACCGGGGTGCATACTAGCCGAGATGAGCATGTGCAAAGGCCCTGAGGCAGGGGCATGTTTGGCATGTATAAGAAACAGCAAGGAAACCAGCCTAGTTGGAGAAGAGTGAGTAGATTGGGATGGAGGGAGAGAGTTATTGGCAGGAAATGAGGTGAAAGGGGTCTGGTGAATAGAGGTGGAGGCAGTTAGGGAAGATCCTGTAGGACCTCACAGGGCCTCGTGAGGGCTTTGGCTCATATTCTGAGATAGGGACCCCTTGAGGCCTTTGACGAGAGGAATTACATGATCTGACATACGTTGTTAAAGGATTTACGAATGACTGATTTGCCTTATGTTAAGATATTCCTGGTTTGTAATAGTTCTACCTTGAACAAGAGACTCAGTCCTGCTTTGAGAGACTACGATGGAGGCCTTTCTCTTCAAGCATGTTCAGGTGCTGAGGTGAAGCAGAATTTTAGTAATTCATTCATCATTCAAATCAGTGACTGAGCGCCACCTAAGTGTCAGAACTACCGTAGGCTTTGGGGATTCAGGAGTGAGAAAGACAGATAGGGTTCCTGTTCTCAGGGAGCTCCTTTTACAGTGAAGAAATATAGACAGCAAGCAAACAAACAAAGGATTTCAGCTAATGAGAAGGGCTCGGGAGAAAATAAAACTGAGGGAGATGCAATATGATGCCATCATAGGGGGCTACTTCCCCCACCCCCGCCCCAACGTTTGCAATCACATTTATTGAAGCATCTACTTTGTTCCAGGCATCAGGTTAGGTGCTCGGGACAAAAATCTGAATAAGACATACAGATCATACTTCTGTTGAGTTCCTAGTCTAGATGAGGGATAGACATATAAATAATAATTCTAATGCAATAAGGGCAGTAATAGAAGAATGAATAAATGGGCAGGGTAACAGAGAAAAGGGGCATTCATTTTGTTGAGGCATGTTGGGGATTTGTGGATAAGATGATTTTTAAAAAACATTTTTATTGGAGTATAGATGATTTACAATGTTGTGTTAGTTTCAGGTGTACAGCAAAGTGAATTAGTTATCCATATACGTATACCCACTTTTTTTTTTAAAGATTCTTTTCCATAGGGGGCTACTTAAGATTCCAGTTGGCTTTTGAAATGTGGAACTTAGGCAAAAAATGTTACACATGTAGAGCAGTTTACAGTTTCCAGATTCAGAAAAATATTATTATGACCTTTTAAACGAGAAGCTGAAATTCAGTGAGATTAAACCCCATGCCCAAGGCACTAGTAAATGACAGATCTGGGGTCTGAATCCAGATTTTCTCTCATTTTCAGTACCAAAGTTTTTCTCACAGTATATACCACTATGGAATGTGACAGTAGGGCTGGGTATCCCTGGGGCGTGGGATGAGGGAATCAGTAATGGTTAGGCAAGACAAGAAAAAATGTGTCAAAGCAGAAAGAGATGCAAAAGACCAAGGGCAGTAGCTGGCTCCGACTAAGATCACACAGGACAACTGTCAGGATGTAGAGGGGCTGCAATCCCTACAGCCCCATTCCATAGGGCAGAGAAAATCTGCACCCTGATCTCAACGGAAGGATCCCTGCCTTGCATGGCTGCTCTCAGCACCCCAGGCTGTGGGGGAGCCCTGGGTCACATGTGGTTTCAATCACTGCATTTATCTGCATCATTGTCATTGCATTTGGAAGATGACTGAAATCTCATTTCTGTCCCAGGCCTGTCCAAATTGTGCAGGGGGTACAAGTCAAATCTGGAAAAGCTACCTCATCTTTGGCAGGCCAGAGATAGGGAGAGACTTCAGGAATGTACAGTGATGTCCCACCCAGGCCCCTTCTCCCCTTTATTAAAAACAAATCTGACACAACAAATGTCTAAAATTTTCCGCTTGATCATTTCACCCTGCCTTGTTATAACCATGCCCTTTGTCCACACCCACTGGAGGTTTTTGCAGCCTGGGGAGAGCTGGGAAGTGTCTGTCCCTAGCTCTCAGTCACTCCCATAATAAACAATCACTAAACAGCTTGCTGCCCTAGGCAACTGTTTGTCCAACTTGGCCAGGCCCCTGTGACTTAGGCTGGGGAAGAGGGTGGGAGGTGTTCTCTGTAGAGCAGAATTCAGGCTCTGAGGCCAGAGAGCTTGGTTTGGACCAGAAATACTGTTTGGGAGTGAGCACATCTTTGTGGTCTTGGGAGACCTTTAGACGGACTCCAGCTCTCTATCTGACTTGTCCAGTGAGGCTCCCTGGGGGGAGCTTGGGGCTGGGGTGTGGTAGGGCAGTTGAAGGGCGGACCAACCATCTTGTAGTAATGTAAAGAAGGTCATTTCCTGCCTCAAGTTTCTCATCTACAGCTGGGACAGCTGGCAGTTCTACTAGTCATCCATCCCTAAGAGACAGCTCCTTAAAAACCACCACCCCACCAAGCCCCAAAGAGAATAACATCACTAGGTGCTGGGAAAAGCTTAAATTAACAGGGTTCTCCTCAGCTATTAGAAAATCTTTTTTCTTCCGCTGTGACTGATCTCTTGGAAGCTTTCTACAGAACAGACAAGGGGCTTCGGGAAGCGAGGGCAGGATGCGCGGAAAGTTATTGAGGATTTGGGATAGGTGTCTTCTCTTAGGGCACCGACAGACATGAAGGATTGTAATGATTCCTCTTGATTGTGATATTTCCTCTTTATTCTTGTGGCTTTAGGTGTCTCCTTGGGGAAAGAGAGAGAGAAAAAAAGGACGGGCCATGTACGGAATACGGGACCTGTTTTGATGCTTTGTAAAAAGGAAAAATTGGGGGCCTCAGAGAATCGAAGGAGGGCGGGGAGAGGCATCCGTAAGGTCCGCGGTCGCTTTCTATGAAGTATTTCTTTCCTCCCGCATCCCTTGGGCTCCCCCCACTGCTCCAATTTTCTAGCATCCTTCTCCAGGAACCCGAACACTCCCAGCCGCCCGCTCGGGGAGGCGTTGCCGACAGGCAGGCGAGGAGACGGGATTCTCGAGGGCGCCCGGGGCAGCGGGGCCCTGGAAGCGCCGGCCAGTCCCCGGTTTCCCGGTTCCCCGGTTCCCCAGGCGCCGCGCGCCAGCGGGCGTCTCTGGGAGGCGCTGGTTTCCGGCGCAGCAGCAGGAGGCGGTGCGGCCCAGGCCGGGGTCCCGGCAGGGACTAGCCGAGGGGCCACGGGGCTCGCACTGGGCCGCCTCCCGCTCCGCCCGCCGGGTCCCGGCAGAGACGCCCCGGGACCCGCACGCCGCCCGCACCCCCAGCGCCGCGCCGGCGCCTCTGCCGGTGGCCGGGGGTTATGAATGGGCGCAGCGGAAGCACCGCCCCCCCCGGACGTGACGCTCGGCCAATGGCAGCGCGGGCTGCGTGGATGGATGAGGTCAGCGCTGTCGTGTCGGGAATGGAATGTGTAAGTGTAACATTCAGAACCGGGTAACATTCGGCGACCGAACGCGGCGGTCGGCAGCAACCGCGCGGGGGCCTGGGAAGCGCCGCTCGGGGCCGGCACTGCCCGCGGGGAGGACGCGCCGCCGCAGTCACCCAGCGCCGCCGCCTTCTGCCGGGCCGCCGCGCGTCCTGGGGGCCGGCCCCGCGAGCGCAGGAGTAAACACCGCCGGAGTCTCGGAGCCGCTGCAGAAGGGAATAAAGAGAGATGCAGGGATTTGTGAGGTTACGGCGCCCCAGCTGCAAGATGCACTAGCCGGCTGAACCCGGAGATCGGCTGACTTGTTGGAACCGGAGTGCCTGCCCCGGAGTGTGGATGAGTTGAAGTTGCTTTCCCGGGGCTCGTTTTCCACGGCGCCGAGAGGAATCCGAGAGGCAAGGAAATCACTTCGTCTTGTCATTGATTGGGCATCGGGAGCTTTCTTTCCCCCCTCTCTTTCTTTTCCTCCGTCTTGTTGCATGCAAGAGAATTACAGTCCGCTGCTCGCCCGCCCTGGGTGCGAAATATTCAGCCCCGCTCTCTCCCGTCTATTGTGCAACCCAAAGATGAAAGACCGAAGGGGAGAAAGTTAAAGAAATCGCCCACATGCGCTGGATCAGTCCACGGCTTGGGGAAAGGCATCCAGAGAAGGTGGGAGCGGAGAGTTTGAAGTCTTTACAGGCGGGAAGATGGCGGACTGGAGCTGAAAGTGTTGATTGGGAAACTTGGGTGATTCTTGTGTTTATTTACAATCCTCTTGACCCAGGCAGGACACATGCAGGCCAAAAAACGCTATTTCATCCTGCTCTCAGCTGGCTCTTGTCTCGCCCTTTTGTTTTATTTCGGAGGCTTGCAGTTTAGGGCATCGAGAAGCCACAGCCGGAGAGAAGAGCACAGCCGTCGGAATGGCTTGCACCACCCGAGTCCGGATCATTTCTGGCCCCGCTTCCCGGACGCTCTGCGCCCCTTCGTTCCTTGGGATCAATTGGAAAACGAGGATTCCAGTGTGCACATTTCCCCACGGCAGAAGCGAGACGCCAACTCGAGCATCTACAAAGGCAAGAAGTGCCGCATGGAGTCCTGCTTCGATTTCACCCTTTGCAAGAAAAACGGCTTCAAAGTCTACGTATACCCGCAGCAAAAAGGGGAGAAAATCGCCGAAAGTTACCAAAACATTCTAGCGGCCATCGAGGGCTCCAGGTTCTACACCTCGGACCCCAGCCAGGCGTGCCTCTTTGTCCTGAGTCTGGATACTTTAGACAGAGACCAGTTGTCACCTCAGTATGTGCACAACTTGAGATCCAAAGTGCAGAGTCTCCACTTGTGGAACAGTGGTAGGAATCATTTAATTTTTAATTTATATTCTGGCACTTGGCCTGACTACACCGAGGATGTGGGGTTTGACATCGGCCAGGCGATGCTGGCCAAAGCCAGCATCAGTACTGAAAACTTCCGACCCAACTTTGATGTTTCTATTCCCCTCTTTTCTAAGGATCATCCCAGGACAGGAGGGGAGAGGGGGTTTTTGAAGTTTAACACTATCCCTCCTCTCAGGAAGTACATGCTAGTCTTCAAGGGGAAGAGGTACCTGACAGGGATAGGGTCAGACACCAGGAATGCCTTATATCACGTCCATAACGGGGAAGACGTCGTGCTTCTCACCACCTGCAAGCATGGCAAAGACTGGCAAAAGCACAAGGATTCTCGCTGTGACAGAGACAACACTGAGTATGAGAAGTAAGTGGCTTAGCCGATGGGCCTCAGCGGGTCAGCCCTGGGCCCTGCCCACCTGGTCCAGGTGTGAAGTTGGGAGATGGGGGTGGGGCAGGGGACCCCCTCGGGTCCTCTTCCGTTTGCTCTGAGCCTGGGACTGAGCAGCCTGCTTCTGGTGTGTAGCTTGGAGCTGAGGACCCAGAGTTTGAGCTCCTCGGGCTAACGGAAAATCCTGGAGCACTTTCCTGGGCCAAGCAGGTGACCATGTTCCCCTCTTGCTCGGAAAACCTTCAGGGTGATGTGTGTTCTATGAAGGGTGTGGGTTTGATCCGAGTTTGGAAACTGCACTTCACCAGTGGATCCAGGAGGGTGTTTGTGAGGGTCTAGGGACTCGAGAGGCTCTGAATCCACCCACAGTCCGGGGACCTTACCCCAAGGTTGATGCTTTATTTGCTTTTCTCACGAGCAGGGGGAGCAGCTCTCCCCGGAATTTTCCCACCCTTCAATTGTCATCTTTCCGCAAACCTTAAATTTGTGTTAGCAGTGGAAGTCCTTTAGTTTCAGCTACTAAACTTTCTGTGCCTGCCTGTTCCCTGCTCCCAGATGGCATTGACTTTTATGAAGGGAGACTGTAAACCGGTTAGGGCCTGTGATCTTGCTTGCATGCATTCATTCATGTGTGTTTGTTGGCATGTATATATCCTGCCTCCCTAGGAGAAGCTGATTTTAAAAAATCTGGGCCTTAGCCCCTCTGCTGTAAACTCCATTTGCTAATTTAGATTTCCCTTTCCCTTTGTCTTTATCAATTTGCATGTAAATCGGAGACTGTTACTCTCTGAATGCGCTGTGAGATGCCTCTTTACCCTCTGGAGTGAAGCAAGTTTTGTCCAGTTGCTAAGTAACTGAGTTGGAGACTTTGTAGACCTTCTCACTCTTCCTTTTCCTTCCCAGTGACAGTAACTGACACTCTGGGCTTGGGGTCAAAACTAGTTTCTAGGAATCGGCTTTAACCTGAGCTTGGAGGGTCCGTTTCCTCGTCGATGGGGCGGGAGCCCCAGACTCTCTCACTTCTGTCTGGCTGTGAAAGAGTTAGTGAGCTCCTACAGTGCATTTCCACGTTACACCAGTTAAAAACCAGAGCAGCCTTGTGCTACCCAGGCAGGAAGGGGAACCTCTCAGCTGAGTACAAGAGGAACTGGCAGAGGTTGGCGGAGTTTGCAATTGATTCATGAAATGCAGAATAGGGGAAACGCTTTGCAGAACTGATTGGAACAGGAAGGGGCATGGTGGGGAAAGGACCCTGAAATGAAAGGTTTGATTGTTGTCTGTGGATTTCCTCAGACACTCGGGCCTCTGTAGGAGTGATTGGAAGGGAAATTCAAGTCCTCCTGTACTTGATCGTAGACAGTGAAGGAGAAAGTATCAAACACTGGGATTCCCCAAACCCCAACACCTCTTGCTTTTCGAGCATAAGCAGAGCCCGAGGGTCAATTATGAATCTAAATTTTCCTCTGCTTTGGGGGCAGTTATGTGTGAATGTTGGGTGCAGTTGCCATGGATTAAAATTCTCTCACAAAAGAAACAAACTGTGGTTAGTAATGGGCGCTTTGTTTACACGACATTTACATTGACCTATTCCTGTGGGTGCTTGTAAGAAAAAAATGCTCCTAGCCTTTGAGGAATTTCTTTGTCTGGTTTATGGTGGAGTAACTCGAGATGAAGTCTGACCTTTCAGTGTCTTCTAAAGCAGTCTCACCGAATTCTGTAGAAGGATCATGACGGTCTTCATTCCTCTAAAGGAGCTGGAGGGGAGATCTTAAGAAATTTGAATTATACGTTTATTTGGGAAACACCCTCAATCCGATACAACAGTCATATCTGCTTTACTCTCCTAGTCCCAAAATAAATCGTCTACATTCTCTGCAGAAGGTTTTTCTAGAGATTTTTGGCAATAAGGGAAGGAGGGGTTGGTTTCCAAGAAACTTTAATTTTTGCTAATTAAATTTCACTAATTTTTGACCTCTTTGTCGTTGCATCAGGAAATCAGACACCCACGCCCTTGTTTTGGTTTATGTTTAAAGACCACAAGGGGTCAGGTCCTCAGGACTGAGTCTCATCTGAAGAGTGGCATTTAGTGAGGAAAGCAAGTTGCCTCTTTCTCCTGAGCAGGGATTTCTTTCAGAGACACTTCTGGATTTTCTTCATTCGTCTTTTGCATACTTTCCAGCTCTAACCTTGTTTCATGGGACGGGATGGTGTTGCAGAACGTTTATATTCATCGGCCTGCTTGACCTGGAGTTTTAACTTCTTCCTCTCACTGGGTTATCTGAACCCTTTATCTCTGAGAAATGGTGCTTGCAAACATGTTTGCCTTTGCTGTTGACTTTGGAAGATATGAAGAATGAATGAGCTCTGAAATGTGGTGAGAATGCTCACATAGCAGGCAACCTGTCTTGTGCTCTGAAGTAAGCACAACTGTTGTACTTTGCTACTTATACTGATGTTTCCTGTAAGTCAGCTATGCGTGTGTCAGACGCAGAAGTGCTCCAATCAAATGCTAATCTCTTCCCAGGGTTTTAGAGGAGGATATTGCAGTTGGGTCTATAGAAGTCATCTAAGTCTGACTTCTCATACTGTCTCATGGTGTGACTTTTGATTCATCGCCTTGAACCTTAGTTTATCCTTTGGTGGAATGGGTTTTCGACTGCTTTAGGGTTCTCTAAGCGTTCATTTGATAATGGCTTATAAAAACAGGATCAGTTTTCATCTACTTCTTTTCTTTATTAGCAAGTGCCTATGATTTGGACTTAGGGGGTCTGATAATTAGATTGAAAATGTATGGTATCATGGCCGAGTTAGGATACTATAGAATATGTACAAGGGTATCAACTAAAAAAAAAGTTGCTTTTAGCGAAATTTAGCCTTATGTGACAATAAATGTTTTTAGTTGAGGACTTCTGTTTCCACTTCACTTTTGTGAAAAATAGACATTTACTACTAAAGGTATAGAAGAACTGCATGGAATGAAGGAAAAGACTTTTCTCTTGTAATAGAGCAATATTTTCAACCCAGACTTCCAGGATTATATTCAAACATCCATTTTTATGACACCCATAATTAATTTTCATCAGTTACATATATTAACAGATGTAGATGACACTGGCTAAACTAAGTTGCTGCAGTGATTACATGATGTGTAATGAGGCTTTAGAGAAATTCTGTCTTACATCTCTTGAGCTTCTTACGCACCCTTACAGAATTACTGTATTTTTGCATGAACTTCATAGTGCAGATCCCTTCAAAGGGCATTATTGTGAAACTTCAAATTTGGCTTTCTGAAATAGACGATAAGGAGGGAAATGAGAGGTGGCTTCTATCTTGGACCCCTTTGAGGAAAGCGGTGGAGAATATTTTAAGCAGCTCTTCTGGGAACAGGCAGGATTCTGTGCAGGCCTTTTGGACACCTTCTCCTGTGTTTGTTGAAGCTGTACCTCACAATCCTTGTGTTTTTAAGGGTCTTGAAGGTAAGTGATCATTACAACTTCCAAACATCCTCATTTTATAGATGTGGAAACTGAGGGGTAGACTGTTACAGGGATTTGCTTAAGGTCAGAAAACTGTTTAGTAGCAGGGGTAGCCCTAGAAAGCAGGCCTCTGACTTTTTCTTCTTGACCTACGGTATTCCATCTTTAATTAGAGACACACCTGAAAGCTCTCCGGCCACTGGAAGGTCCTTATTGATGGTGTTTCTTATGGGATTTCTCTTGGAATCATTTGGGAAGCTGATAAAGACTTTGGACCAACTTTGTGAAAAAAGAGAGCACATACATGCATAATCTGTCATTTAGTTTTAGGGGTTGACACACAGCTGCTACTAAGGGCATCGTCAGACTTAAGAACTTTTGCTCTAGGGCTTGCATTTCTTTTCATTGCCAACTAAGGTGGAGGTCCCCGGTGCTGTTTAGTCTAAGTAGGAGTTTTGGGGACTTTTCAGTTTGGCTCCAGTGAATTTTGGGAATAGGCTGTGAATTCACTGAATGATAAGCTGAATTCAAATGTATTTATAGCAAAAAGAAAATGTGCACAAGTAAATGATGATGTATTGATTCCTCATTTTTCTGAACTATACTCCCAGACACGTTGAGCGAGTTCGTGATCCAACAGGGAGGCTTGGAGGAATGAAAGTTGGAAATTGTGCTTTTCAGGTTTTAAATGTAAAACATTAGCACCTTTTTCCCCACAGGTGTATGATAGCACAAAAGCATTTCTAAAATAAGCCACATAAGCACAATTTTCTCTTTTTTTTTAACACACATATGTGCTCTTATTTTTTTTTTCATTTATTTTATTTTTGGCTGCGTTGGGTCTTCGTGGCTGTGCATGGGCTTTCTCTAGTTGTGGCGAGCCGGGGCTACTCTTCGTTGTGGTGCGCGGGCTTCTCATTGCGGTGGCTTCTCGTTGTGCAGCACAGACTCTAGGCGCGCGGGCTTCAGTAGTTGTGGCGCATGGGCTTCAGTAGTTGTGGCATGCAGGCTTCAGTAGTTGTGGCTCGCAGGCTCTAGAGCGCAGGCTCAATAGTTGTGGAGCACGGGCTTAGTTGCTCCGCGGCATGTGGGATCTTCCCAGACCAGGGCTCGAACCCATGTCCCCTGCACTGGCAGGCGGATTCTTAACCACTGCACCAACAGGGAAGCCCAAGCGCAGTTTTAAAATAAAGCTAGGCCCAGACCTAGACGAATTTTGAAGTTAGCATTGTGTCTTCTAATTCTTTCTGTGCCCCTCCCGTCCCCAAGTTTCTCACCTTCTCTGATCTTGCTTTCTGGAGGGCTCCTGAGAGCCTCATTTACAAGGAATCCCTAAAGGTTGAGGTTTCGTGGACTACTTCTAGGGACATTTATTTGCAAGTTGATTGAGTCTAGTTCAAAAAATGATGGTTGAAAGTGGAATCTGTGACCTGAGCTGGGAGCCTGTAGGATTTTGTCCTTCAGAGGATGGCTTGCTATGAAGGCTTGGGCAGGCCCCACCAGTGGGAAGCCACCATTGGTCCCCCGACTGTGACAGCAGCTTTGGGTGGCACCGACTTGGCCAAAAGGGGAGCTGTCACGCCCTCAGGTGGTGCTTGTTCTCTTTGTCCAAAGGCCTGTGGATGTGCCTCCCCAGAACCCGCTGTTAGAAACACCTGCTGACAATGACCTTGAGCACACTAAGGTCACACCAAAGGTTGTGCTTGATAGGACCCGGCTGCTCTGCTCACAGCCACCTTGCCAGGTGTCTCGTCAGGCCATTTTACAGGTTTGTAAGCTGAGGCCAGCTCGGGTGAGGTGGATTGGCAAGGCTGCACAGCTTGTAAGTAGCTGAACGGAGGCTACAGTCCAGGTTTTCTGGTTCCCATTCCTCTCTTTTCTCTGAGGCCCGCTGCTCCCTCATGACCGTCACGTTTCCACACAGCCTCTTCGGAGGGAACCCGTCAGGCTCAGCGGTCACTAGACACTGCAGTCTCCTAAGAGTGTTCGTGTTTGGATGTGAACACCATGAGCTTAATGACTGACTGGTTTTCCTTCAGAGCTCTTCCGTCTGTGCCCAAGCTCCTTTAATGCACAGGGACTCCCTCAAAACTGCAAGATATTTGTCCAGTGTCTTATCTGAAGTCGCCTTTATTAGCTCATTTAAGCCTTTCGACAGCAGTGTGTAAAGTCCCCACTTTACAGATCGGAGTGCAGGCCCCGAGAGGGTTAAGTTAGGAGCCACGGTCACACCTGGTGAGGAAATGGTGGTGTTCAAACCAGGCATCTTGGATGTCGAAGACAATGCTCTTTCCTCTAAAAAATGTTACCACCTTAAAAAATCAAACAGAATTTCTACCTGTTCACAGTTCTGTATCAGTGAGTTTAGTGTGATTTGGGTGTTTGTAAGTCATATCTTTTTTTTTTCCCCCTACTGCTTTCCTTTATAAACATGCTTCCCAAGGAAAAAATTTGGCTAAGAGATGTGATAAAGACGGCCCTGAGTTGACACTTAAACATCGAACTCCTTCATCTCGTCCGTTCAGGGAACGTTATAACTTTGACTATGTAGATTCTGCCTTTCATGTTCCCCTAGAGCTCTTCTCAGAAAAGTGAGGAAGTGAATCATGTGTGACCTTTGCCCTCCTGATAGCACCTTGCAGGGTTTGCCCTGTACTAGATGTCAGTGAACCCATGAGGTGGTGCAGGAATGACCGTTGCCCCAGGTATAAGGTGTGACCCGGTAGAAATGGGAGACGCACTGGAAGATTCCATTTCTGACAGAACAGGCCAGGTTTCTGGAGTGTAGCATACCACTGCTCCTAGGCCCTGAGGCTCCCTGTAGAAAAACAGTGGTTAAAAAATTATAAAAATTGTACAGAGCCTCCGCAGAAAATGCAAAAGAGATGAATATGAAAAGAAATTTCTTCTCTAGTCCCGACAATGAGAGCTAACCACTATTATTAAACTTCAGTAGTTGGCCTGTTATAACCCACATATACACCTCTGCGATTGATTATGTCATTCTGTGTCTGCATATCCAAGTACCTTGTATAGATATGTTAATTATTATTTAATTAATAGTAAGTAATGAATTTGACACATTTCCCCTAAGTGTCTTGTTTGTGCCAGACACACAGGTGTTGGGGCTGGGGCCGCCGGGAGTGAACAAAACAAACTCCTGGCCATTCTAGTCTGTTGGTTTTATAAAGTCCGACTTTAAATGTATTTTTGCATGTTGCTTTTTTCTTAACATTATCTCAGAGCTTCTTCCTCTCCTACTAAAAAGGAAAATCCTATTAAAATACTAAAGTAAGATTTTTTTTTTTTTTTGTGGTACGTGGGCCTCTCACTGTTGTGGCCTCTCCCGCTGCGGAGCACGGGCTCCGGACGCGCAGGCTCAGCGGCCATGGCTCACGGGCCCAGCCGCTTTGCGGCACGTGGGATCTTCCCGGACTGGGGCACGAACCCGTGTCCCCTGCATCGGCAGGTGGACTCTCAACCACTGCGCCCCCAGGGAAACCCTAAAGTAGGATTTTTAATGGCTGCACGGTTCTTTTTAGTAACTCATGGCTGTTCCATAGTTGATTTGCATTTTCTTAGAGATTTGTTTCCCATCTTTTCTTTTATTATACATAAGTCTGTGATGAATTTCACTGTATTGAGGATTTGTTTTCTTCTTAACTAAGGTCTCTCTCTCAGAAAACACAGCACTTCCTCCCTCTTGACCCACCCCCCCAGTCCCTTTTGGAGGAATAGCAATTTTTGAGGTGAGTCTGAGCACCCATTTAGCAAAGTAGCCGGCATGAAATGACTGCTTAGATAAACATCTGTAGGTGTTAATTGGTCCTGCGGCTGGGGCTGGGCGGGGGAGGGGGTCTTTGAAGCTCCCACAGCTCCGTTCCCTTTGAAGTTTCATTTTTGCTGGAGCCAGAAACCTTCGTGTGTCTCTTACTGAGCAGACGCTTCCTCCGTGCCTTCTACAGCCTCTCCTGGGATCTCAGAATCTGTGGGCCTGACCTGGGTGGGTGTCAGTTTTGTAAGTTAATTGTGTCAGCTGCTCAAAGCCCTGGTCTCCTTTTGGCTGTTGAGTCTGCGGTTCTTTGGAGGTGAATTGAGACACATGGCTTTACCTCTGGGCCATCCAGTTCAGGTCTGGGATTCTAAGTGCAAATGAGGCACTATTCTAAGTGATTTAAAAACCAAGACAGAGGGAATTCCCTGGCGCTTTCACTGCCAAGGGCCCGGGTTCAATCCCTGGTCTGGGAACTAAAGTCCTGCAAGCCTTGCTGAGTGGCCAAAAGAAAAAAAAACAAATAAACAAAAAACCAAGACAGAAAACAGAGTGAGCCAACTGTTTACGCCTAGTTAGACTTTCTTTGCCATTGTAATTGCTTTGAGCAGCAGTGAGATTTGTGGAGAAATACTTCCTTGTTTTGTGTACCCTCTTGTCTTCTGTGAAGCCCTTTAGGAGAGGGGGATGACCCTGGACCAGGGAAGTCACTGACCCACACACATTCCTGGACTAGGTGCTGAACCTTTCAGCCTCATTTTCCACATCTGTAAGTGGGGATCGTAACACCTCACAGGGTCGTTGAAAGATTGAAAGGAGGTAGAGTGGGTAACTGCTTGTAATGCAAAACCTTGTAAACGCTCATGTGCTCTACCAGGTGGTGGTGGTTATTAAAAATCATCTTCCTGCCATTTTCTAATCAACCACAGAGGTTTCCTTAGTTTCATAACTTGGCTCTTTACTAAGCCACAGAAATAAGTGCTCACCTCTTTCTTGATACTTAATCCCCAGAAAATTGCGGTAGCTGCCCTGGAAGGCTAGCCGTTATTTCTGTGGGCTGTGGAAAGACCTGGATGGGGCCTTGGAGCTTGCAGGTGGCCTGGGGCAAAGGTGGGAGCAGGCGGAGGGTGGTCTCAGGCACTGCGTTGACTCTGCATCCCCCAGGTTCCCTGGATGACTGCTCTAGGAATGCAGGTTATTGCTTTTGCAAGTGACTCCTGTGCTGCATCGGTTGAGGGTGATCTTTGGAAGGCTACCTCGTATGAATGGGCTGGTTCGACAGGCCCTTAGGTTGCAAAGGGCAGAATATCACTCAGGCCACCTTAAGTCACAGGATTTATTGTGAAGGGACATGGAACAAAAACTGCACTGGAACTGTTCCAGTAAGTTCTCAGGACCCAGCACAGTCACTTGGGTCTGCTCCTTTCTTCCCGCTCTGGACCTTCACCTCTCCCCAGACTGGCACCTCTGTCGCGGGGAGTGTCTGCCAACTACTGGCCAGTCTTTCCTGAATTCTCTCCTGCAGGCCCTGGAGGAAACCAGCCTGACTGGCTTTACTGGGGATACTTACTCCTTCGGGTGACAGCCATTCCTATCAGGCCACGTCTCTGGGTCTGGTGGTGACCTCATCAGTTGAAAGACTGCCCTGTCACATTGTCATTCTTGATTGAATTGGTGGCCATCCTTTTGCAAGGAACAGCCTAAAGTTGCTTCCTGAAACGGCACTGTGGTTAGGGGAAGTTGTCTGTGGCAGGCACTGTTGAAGCCATATCCTGTTGGCACTGACATATTGGAGCCCGGTTGATGATGATGGTGATAGCAACTAATATTTCTTGAGAGTGTACTGTGTGCTGGGTAACGGGCAGTATCTTCTTTAATCTGTATGTCCACCCTAGCAGGAAGATACTCATTTGAGATGCAGAACGAAGTTTAGAGAATCTTTAAAAGTGACTTGCCTAAGAGCACACAGCTGGGACACAAACCGAGGGCCGTCTGACTTCTGAACCTGTGTTCTTCACCATGGCATCGTACTGCTTCTGCACAGCTGGAACTGATGTCATGAAGACCACACACACATAAACAACAGTGTGATTGATTTATAGGGGATCACTTGTGTTTCTCACCTAGAATTTATTTAATCTTACTGGAGAAGAGACAGTTCTAACCAGCGTGGTAATCTGGTTTCTCAGCCCACAGTAGATTCAGAGCAGTGAATTTAAAGAGAGAGGGATTCTTGCAGGCAGAGCTGGGAAGAAGGGACAGTTGGCAACCCAAAGGGAAGGAAGCAGGCCAGAAAGTGATAAAATGTAACACCCAGAAGAAGTAAAGAAGCCCTGCAATTTAAGAGCAGCTGGCCCAGAGCCCAAGTGTGTCCTACGGACTCCCCAGAAGCGTGCCTTTGAGTCCCGCCACCTAACACCATGCCTGTCACCAACCAGAGCTTCTGTAAATATTTGATAAACTGTACCACGGTACAGCGCTGACCGTGAGCCATCTCTTGTGTACGCTGGCCTTTGTTTAAGAAAGTAGAGGAACAAATAATGAACTTTATAACTTTTTTGAACCCTATGGTTAAAATAAAAGTATTTTGGTGCCCCCTAAGATAAGCTGTCCGTTTGAAAGCTTATCTACCAAGCTTAGCAAGTTCCCTGAGGGCTCCGGATACAAGGGGTAGTTGCATCCTTGGAGTCTGCATCAGAGTTCTGGTATTTGTTGCTAACTCAGACTTCTGGGGTTTTATAATACATATCAATACTTTAATGAGAAATATAAAGTTTTCTGGTATTGTCATGTGGGCCTGTGATGCTAGTTATTCTTGACCGACTAGTGTTCCAAATGACTTGGGCCCTGGGCTCCGGGAAAGAGTGGCGGCAGGTGTGGAATATGGAGGCTGGGAATTAGAGCAGGGGAGGCGTCCCTAAGGGGAGGAGGAGCCTCTAGTCTGTTGCTTGGAGGCTGCCCTGGTAGGTGTGTTGGGGCGCATGTCCTGCTTTTTCTGCATTTCTAGGGATGCCCCGGATGGGAACTGATGGGTAGAGATCTGGAATGGATTTCGCATGTCCTATATGTATTCCAGCACCCTGACAGATTGGTGGAAGTCACCCACAGCACCACTGATAAAAATAGGACCATGCCACTAACCTAGTTGAACTCACCCTGGAGGCTTCTCCTAATTCATTCGTACGCTATGAAGGTGGGGCTGGTCCAGCTCTACCTGCCTTTGCATCCCCAGCCCCTTGGCGAAGCCTCATTCCTCCTCCTCCTCCGTTTCCCCACATGCCCTCTTCTCTCTCTCTCAGAAAACTGTCCCCCAGCTTCATTTCATTTCTTCCAGTGTCACTTCCTTGATGCCCCAGACTTGGTCACATTCTCCTGTTAATGGGCTCTTATAGAACAGTTAATACTTGCCACGGCTGTGGTTGTTTATTTTTTTGTTCGTTTTTCCGGACGCGCAGGCTCAGCGGCCATGACTCACGGGCCCAGCCGCTCCGCGGCATGTGGGATCTTCCCGGACCGGGGCACGAACCCGCGTCCCCTTCATCGGCAGGCGGACTCTCAACCACTGCGCCACCAGGGAAGCCCATGGCTGTGGTTTTTTTCCATTTATTTAACTCTCTGTTTTTCTCTCTCCCCAGTAATTTTACGGGCCCTGAGGGGAGAATTCATGTTGTTTTTCATTAAATTTACTCAACAGATACTTATGAAGCACCTACTCTTTCCAGGCACTGGGGATTCAACAGTGAACCAAACAGACACACATCCCTGCCCCAGGATGGTCCCAGTGTAATGACTGGAGGCTTTTACCATGTCAGTTATGGCCTGTGTTAGAAGGTGCTTGATGCTGGGAAGAAAAGCAGTATGTGGAAAGGGGTGAAGGCAGTGGGTTTCAACCCGGGGAGCTTCTGGAAATGGGGCATGAGCTCTACTCCTGGCCAATCAGACTCTCTGGGGATGAAGTTCAGGTTTTTAAATAGCTCACCAGGTGATGTGAGAATGGGAATGGGGGGGTGGTTACAGTTTAAATATGGCGGGAAGGAAAGCTCTGTGGGGAAGGTGACATTGAACTCACTCACTGCTGTGTCTTCACAGCCTAGCACCATGCCTGACCCACCCATACTGGGCACTCAGTATTTGCTGGATAAATGAAAAAAAAATTACATTTATTTAACCAATCGAAATACTGTTGACCATACAAAGTATGGGTTCTGCAGATGTCACTGTCTTTGGTTTACAGCCCAGGCCTTCCCGTGTTTCCTCCAAGTTCATCTTTTGATGATTTACCCAGAGTTTCTTTTCATTTTCAAAGGGGATGTTTCTTCCAATAACCTTTTTTCTTTTCTTTTCTTCCAAGGTAGTTTCTTTTCTTTCTTTTTCTTTTTTCCCTGTTCTGTTGGATATGATATCGGTAAAACCTAATTAAAATGAACTGACGGGCTTTACTGCATAGTGTGAATCTAAAGAATTTATTGCTACAGGAGAAACCATTACGGTCTTTTTGTCATCTAATTTTAACAGTCTGTAGATATTGGGACTTTTTGTGCCCCCTTAATTGCAATTTTTCTCCCAAATGGTAGGTCAAATATAACTTTTGGCTTACATTTCCTGCTCAGGTTACATCCCAACTCTGTTAACTGATATTAATTATATATAGTAACAGAGTAACATAGCTTAATTGAGCTATCAGGCTTCTAATGAATTCATATTGAGATTTATCATTTAATTAAAAAGCAAAGGGGAAAAAAAGCAAAGGGAAGGTGTTCAGTTGTTTCTCCCATTGGCCCCCATTTCCTGCATTTAAAATCTCCTCTCTTTAGCTTGTGGAATTGTATGGATATTACACAAACATATTCAAGGTGTATAGATTAAAAAGGAGAATGCACTGGATCCCAATTACGTGACTTCCTAGTAGGTCTTAAAAATGGATTCAGATTTGGTGGCAATCGTATGACACTTGATTAACTATCAATTATGTTTTATGTTTTTACAAAGCTTGGTAAGGTCATTTTCCAAAATGATTTCTAGGTCTGTATATCTGAACCAATCTGAAAATCTAATCAGAGGGGATCTAATACCGAAATACTTTAGCTTTACTGAGAGGCAGAGAATAAATTTTTCTTGTAAACACCATTTCTTATATGCTATGTGCTCCTTTAAAATTCACACTGCATTAAAAAAGCTGTCTTTAAGCAACACCTTTTATGATAACTGCATTTTTAAGTATGCAAGTGTAATGTTGCAAACCTGTAAATGGAGGGCAGTCAGTCTTTTACTGATTCAAAGACTGGAAATGTATAATATTTTCTGTATTTAGATTGTAGAGTTATATTACATGTTTTTAAAAAATTGAACAGTATTTTATATGAAGATAAAATTTAAGTACCTCAATGTTTACTGCAGTTCAAACAAAGAGTAGTATTTTCCTGCACTTATTTTATTTTTTTATAAATTTATTTATTTATTTATTTTTGGCTGCGTTGGGTCTTCGTTGCTGCCCGTGGGCTTTCTCTAGTTGCGGGGAGCCAGGCTATTCTTCGTTGTGGTGCGTAGGCTTCTCATTGCGGTGGCTTCTCTTGTTGCAGAGCATGGGCTCTAGGCCTGCAGGCTAAAGTAGTTGTGGCTCGCGGGCTCTGGAGCGCAGGCTCAGTAGTTGTGGTGCCTGGGCTTAGTTGCTCCGCGGCACGTGGGATCTTCCTGGACCAGGGCTTGAACCCGTGTCCCCTGCATTGGCAGGCAGATTCTTAACCACTGCGCCACCAGGGAAGCCCCTGCGCTTATTTTAGACTTAGCTATGTCTAAGGAGTAACCCAAGTAGGATAAATGAGGGCAAAAAGGATTCAGTATCAAAATAATTTTTTTTAATTGAGATATAATTGATATATAACATTGTATTAGTTTTAGGTGTACATCATAATGATTTTATATATATATATCTCATATATATTGCCAAATATGTTATATATAGATATATTGTAAAATATATATACATATTGCAAGTGATATGTAAATGTATATTAGCAATATGTATATGTTGTGAAATGATTACCACAATAAGTTTAGTTAATGTCCACACATTTTTACAAATTTTTTTCTTGTGATGAGAATTTTGAAAACTTACTCTCTTGTTAATTATAGACACCATTACATCTCTAGGACTATTAATCTCATAACTGGAAGTTTGTACCTTTTGACCACCTTCACCTGTTGACTCCCCCGACACACACACCCCCAGCCCACTTCTGGCAACCACCAATCTCTTCTCTGTGTCTTTGGGGGTTCTTTTTTGGATTCGTAAGTGGTGTTCAGATGGTGTTTGTCTTTCTCTGTCTGACTTATTTCACTTAGCATAATACCCTTAAGATCTGTGTTGTCCCAAATGGCAAGATTTCCTTCTTTCTTACGGCCGAATAATATTCCATTGCGTATATCCCATAGTTCCTTTATCTGTTCATCCATTGATGGATATTCAGGTTGTTGCCATGTCTTGGCTACTGTAAATAACGCTGTCAGAATAAATCTTAAGTTTCTATAAAAATAAGCTCAGAGATTGAGCACCCTTAAATTCCAAGTATGAAGTAGCTATTCTAGGGCGTGTTGGTGACTCTTTGAGCCTCCCTGGGCTTCAGTTTCTCTTAACTGGTTTTCCTGCACAGAGTCCTGTGAGTTCATCACCACTTGGGGCTGTCAGGTCTGTGCACACATGTGTATGTCTATGCATCTGTCCTTTGTTTGTCTGAGAAGGAGCCTGGTGTTCAATCATGCTATCATGGTGTCAGTTTTATCTGGAGGGAGGAGAAATAAGATCATGGAAGTGACCTTAAAGGTCTAGTGTAACTCTTGTATTATATAGATAAGGAAGTAGAGATCCAGGGAAGTTGGGCAGTTTGCCCAAGGTCATGTAGCTGGTTGCAACAGAACAGGGAATGGAGCACATATCTCTTGACTTCCGGCCAGGTATGGCATGGAGGTCATGCACCCAGGCTCTGGAAACTAGGGGCTTGAACGTGGATGGTGGCTCTGCCACTAGCTGGGCACCTTACTTCTTTGCTTCCATTTCTTCACTTATAAAATGGGGATAATAATAACTCCTATTTCGTAGGGTTGTTACTGTGAAGATTAAGTGAACGATATTACGTGTAAGATGCTTAGAACGGTGCTTGGTACATAGTAAGTACTCAGTCAATAACCATTGTTACTGTCATTAACCTTCCTGTTCCATTAAACCATGTTAGTCTTGTCCAATTTCAGATTTACCATTTGTGTCTGTTTATCATTGTTTTCATTTCATTTCTTCCATTGGACCTATCTGTTTACAGCTCATTATAACTACAGTGTGCAATGTGATACATTAGCTTGCTAGTCACATAAAAGTTCAAGGTGGTTTGGCAAATGCCCAGAATTCCAACCACCTGTTGTAACTGTTGCCAAAATACGATAGATTTTCATTTCCCAGAAGTTGTTCCACCGAGGGTGCAAATTATTAATATGACTTTATGTCTTTAAAACATTTTTTTTTTTACCAAAGCACATATCAAGTTTCCCACCTGTTCCGAGAAGCAGTCACGTGGGTCTTCTTGTTCCTGCCACTTGAAAAAACATTAAAACAGTGGCAGATGTGCCAGTGGCATCGCCTGAGATGACTTTCTGAGCTAAACCTGCAAGAGACAGAGAAGATAATACGATTTTTTTCTTCTCTCGCAATGCAAGGAGGCGAAAGAGCGATCCCATCACGATGGGGTACTTAGCAAATCGGGAAGCGATAACAGTGAATAACTTTCTACTTTCGGCAGTTTGCGTGGCTGTTAACGATTGATGGCTTGTTTTAGGACGGGCATTATCAGCTGCAGCGGGACCCAGACCTCTGGACCCTTTCTGCGTGCTAAGTTGAAGCAGTGTGTTACCTACCCTTGAGGATAAACTTCTAACAGCAGTCTGGGTTAACGTTAGGGAGGAGATTTTAGCCTGTGTTCTGAAGATCTGGGAGGTTTCAGACACACTGTAATTTATATTTTCATTCTTGCTCTTGGGAGACACAGCTGCAGTTAGGAACAAACACCTTGTAAGAGCTGTTCTGTAATAACCGTTTCTGCCACCAAATCCAGATGTGATCTGATTCCTACTGGATTCCACACTGGAGCAAGCCTTGCTGTGATGGAGATGCACTGCGGGTCGCATCCTGTCCCTTGGCACTTTACCACATTCCCCCGACCCAAAAGCCTGTTAGAACAGGATTATATCCTTGTCGTAAATCACAGAATCATATAGAGTGTTCCCTAACAGCTTTTGCAGAAGAGACTCTAGGGAACAGTTCATTAAGTATAAGTCAAGTGAGACCTTCTACCATAATTTCAAACATGACTGCAGACAGCAAGCAGTTGTGTATTTTACGTACAATAGCGACACTAGGCCTGTATTTATTTGTAGGTGGAGGAAATATTCAAAATCCATTTTTTTTTTTTTCTGGGAACATTACTGTGTCAGTGTTGGATATTGTTTTCTACCAAGAATCAGATGCTTTTTTTTGGTCCCCGTCTCCTTGTTGTCTCATTTCTTCCTCACAAAATAAAAATTGCCCTTCTTTCTCCCCGTAAGCTGACTTGCAGATTCAGGTAGCAGTTGAGATAGAAGTACCGTATCGTATTTCCAATTAACTCATTTAATTAGATAAGGTGAATTAATTGGATTTTTTGACATGTCTCTTATTAAAGTCTAAAATATTTGCTCTTGGAATTCCCAGGTACCGTGACTTGGGAGCTTTTCTCAGTTTGCTCCTTGATTCAGGACTGGTGTAAGACGTGTCATTTGAAGCCTGTCATTTGAATTCCCCTTGGGGGTATAAAAGTGGCCTAGTGATTTTTCAGATAGTGGAGCATAAATCAGCAGGCCCAGGGCATTCCCTGGTTATCACCAGGCTCACCAGCAGAAGACTGGATTAAGCATTGCTCTGTCCACACACAGCAGATGAGATGGTAATCTAAGGGCTTGTTTCCATCACGTGTGGATGGACTCTCTGAAGTTTCTTTCCCCCCCTCTATTCTCTCACCCTGTATAATTTTAGGTGTCTGCAAGCTTTGAGGGGCCTCCTTATGTCCTGTCATTCAGGGCCTGGGGAAATTCTGGAATTTAGATCGGGGCAGTTTTAAATCGTAGATCATTCTAAGATCTTGCATTATAATTATTTAGTTTTTGTCTCTCTAGGTGTATTCCTGGGTATAGCTGGTTCATTCTCCTCTGTACCCCAGAGCTCACCCGCCACTGCAGTAGTTGGATTGATAGGTGTTTAGTTAAATCTTACTGCATTTGGTTAGCCCATTGTAGTTCTTTCTTTGGTTTAGAAATTCCAGAACCCAAACAGATGGAGGTAAGACTATGGCATATTCTGGAATTTTTCATCTTTTAAAAAATTTTTTAGTTTTTAATGTTTTAGTTTTAGTTTCCTTTAGTATCTGTCTTTTTCAAATATAGATCAAGGGGCCAGACCAAAAAATTTACTGGGATCAAAGTACATAACACCTCGTTTCATGGTGGAAAAATACCTGATAGGCTTTCGCTGCCATTTGACTCCAAACACCTTTTTTTTTTTTTTTTTTTGCGGTACGCGGGCCTCTCACTGCTGTGGCCTCTCCCGCTGCGGAGCACAGGCTCCGGACGCACAGGCTCAGCGGCCATGGCTCACGGGCCCAGCCGCTCCACGGCATGTGGGATCCTCCCGGACCGGGGCACGAACCCGTGTCCCCTGCATCGGCAGGCAGACTCTCAACCACTGCGCCACCAGGGAAGCCCAACTCCAAACATCTTTTTTTTTTTTTTTTCCCAAACATCTTTTGATCACAGAGTTATTTGGATGTTTCATACTTTATGTTCTACTTGGACTTAAATCCGTAAGTCTTATCTCAAGACTTGTGTATTTGTTTTTTTATCTGTTTCCCTGGTATTAGCACAATACTGAGCATTCAGTAGCCCCTCTAGAAATATTTGTTGAATGAGTGTCTTTTGGTCACGTGGCCTGTAAGTGCAGAAAGGAAGACTTTTGGAATTTAATAGACTTCTTTCCTTTTGTTTGGAATAAGCAACCCACAGGGGATGTTGAATAGAAAAAATAAATTTACAAGAATTTCCTTCCCCCGCCAACCACTTGAGGTTCAATATAATAGGAATGAAGTTAGAGATTCACCAAAATCAGGTGACGATTTGCAGCTTTGAAATAACTTGTGCCTTTGACTGTCACTTTAGCTCTGAGTAGGTTCCCGGTCATAATTCTGTAATATCCCAAAAAACCTGCTTTATGGACCTTGAACTGCACTCTATTGTCTAAGGCCTCAGTTCTTGGCCAGGTATAGTTTCTATTGCTTCAAAGCTCACTTCCTCCTGGAGTGCAGGCCAAGAGAGTGAAGTCCTTGTAGAGACTTGTGGTGGACCCTCCAGGCAACTCCACAAGAGAAGAACCCTCTGATCACTCCTTTGGTGTTTCGACTGCCCCCTCCAAGAAAGGGACCAACTGTCCTGGTCCCTGGGACCAGGACCAGAACCTCCGTCCCCATTGTCTGTTGATGAACGGGACACTGCATGCTGTGCTCAGCCAGCTGCTCATGGTGCCATCAGCTTTCCTGGAATCTAATCCCATCGCAGGGACCATACAGAGGAGGCCCAGGGGTACAGTTCTGCGGCCTCATCCACCAGAGGCGGCTTCCCACAGGTGGGCTGCAGCTTCCAGGGTTCATCCCTAGGCTACTTCGTTCTTTTTCACAGGCCTTCTGTTGCCACTTACGTCTCTGCAGAGCAGCTCCTGGCACCTCGCACTCCCACTTGACGAGGATGGATTTTACATACCTCTTTTTCCTGGGTACTCTCTAGCTGTTAACAAGGGACCATCAGAGGCCTTTCTTTGTGGCTGTCCACAAAAGCCCTCCCTGCAGTCTCAGACACCCCGCCCTCCTCTCTGCTGCTTCCTTTTAGTCAGTCTTTTTTCAGTAACCCTCCCTCCCTCCTGTGAAGGCTGTGTTCACATGTGTGCACACGCGTGTACACACTCTCTCTTCCTGTTCCCTGATTCCCTAACCCTACATCACCCCTCCTACTGCCATTCACATCAAGCTGTTCTAGCTCTTAAGGGTTCTTATCTCAGAAGCTCGAGTTTACATTTAACTTTTAAGGGAGAGCCACCCAAGGGTACAGCGTAAACCATAATCCAGTGAACGTTTGGGAAATTTTCTTTTTGTGATTGCAGATTGCAGAAGTAATATTTGAGCATTGTTCAAAGTGCAAACGTTATAGAAAGTGAAACTTACCTGTAACACACTCATATATCATCTTGAACGGTTGAGTGTATATTTCTTATTTTCTAGGCAGGTGACATATTATTTATTTTCTTGAAAATAGGATTATTTTATACACACACACATATCTCCTCCTTTGTAATTTCTTTTTTTTTTTTTTTTTGCGGTACGTGGGCCTCTCACTGTTGTAGCCTCTCCCGTTGCAGAGCACAGGCTCCGGATGCGCAGGCTCCGCGGCCATGGCTCACAGGCCTAGCCGCTCTGCTGCATGTGGGATCTTCCTGGACCAGGGCACGAACCCATGTCCCCTGCATCGGCAGGCGGACTCTCAACCACTGCGCCACCAGGGAAGCCCTGTAATTTCTTTTTTTAATCACTGAATTATATATCCAGCATTGTGCCATGTCAGTACATATAAATATCTCCCTCATTTTAACAGCTATAAGGTATTCCGTTGTGAAAATAATTCTTTGATTAGGTTACAGTAGAGTATAAAATGTGGCATTTGACTCCTGATCACTGTCTTTCTGTATATTTACCCTCCATTCTTGGTCTGAGAAAAAGGAATATACTAAGTATACTTTTAGCATAGTGAGTTTTTTTGGGGGGGATAACTAGTTTAAATGTTCTGTTTTCTCAGTTGTCCATACCTGTTTAAAAATCTATTTTAAAGGTTAAAAAGCCTTAGGATTTTAATTGCTTTTTTAAATATAAAAATAATATACAGTTTAGTTTGTCAATTTAACTAAAGGACCAAAGTCCATTAACTGAAAAGACATAAGTCTCATGTAAAGGAATAAAGGAAAGCTTTCCCAGAATGAGGACCACTCTGTGATTCAGAATTGCAGACAGTGAAATTTGGGGTGTGACCCCTTAAATAAGTGTGAATTGGCAAAGGTTTCTAGCACTGCTTCACATAGTGCTTTCAAAATGTCTGTTTATTTTCTCTCTTGGCACAAGTGAGTACAAATCATAACTGGTTAGATGATGTCAAAGTCTGGGACCAGGGTAGAGAGTGGGTCTTACTCTGATTTGATCAAAAGCAAACAAAGCAAAAGCAAATGGAAAAAAAAGTTAAAATTTTCTCATTGTGGGACTAAAATGCTACATGCTGAATTTTCACTTTCTGATTAGAACTGACAGTTAAACAGATATGATTTATGTCTTAGGGGTCAGGAAGAAACTGTCAAATTTTAGTTTGACTGTCGTTTTCTCTGTCTTCCCCACTTTTTTTTTTTTCTTAAGCTTGGCTGTATTAATCAGGTAGAAGCCACTGTTTGACATGTCCTTCTGTGGTGTTTGTAGATTAAATCAGAACCGTGCCAAAAATCACTTGGCATTTTTCCGGTGGAGCAGAAATGAACCTGGTTCATTCCATCTCAACAGCTTTACCCAAATGGTTTAGAGTAGACCTGCCTGATTTCAAAAAGGAGGGCTAATGTGGGGTCTGGTTTAATACAGGTGCCATTTTTCCCCCTTCACCTCCAGGGTTTATGTTTCCGTGAACATTGGCTTTAATTTACCCCAAACAAGCCTATGAATGGCCTTGCTGTAGTATCTGTTGCTGATTTCAACTCCCAAGTAAGAAGCCAGGGAATGTTTTCTTTCTCAGCTCAGCAAAGAGGGGAAGGGGGCTCTTCTGCAGTTGCTTTTCAATGCATTTACTTTCTACCTGCTGGCTTTAAACAGTATTAATTTTTATGTGCTCCTTGTGCATTGTGTTTAATTAAAAGCAGTTCTATTCGCAGAGGTACTTGTATGATTTTTTTTTCCCTGAAATGAATAAAACAAATAGGCATCTGGTATTTGTTTTGTATAATACAATCCCCATAAAATGAAGAGTAATGAAACATAATGATCTGTAAAGGCTTGTTTTGTAAGCCTGAGAATGGGCTTGTTTCTACCAGCTTTTTAAATTCTACTCATACAATAAAGAATCCCTTTGTACATTAGTACATAACAACAATAACAAGAAAAGCTTCCCAATTAAACGCATGAATCCAACTTATCTTTTATTAAACACATTTTTTTTTCTGTTATAGTGTGGATGACAAAAGTTTGTCATGTGTTTACCTAGTTTACCTAGTTTTCTCTGTAGGTAAACACATTGGTCTGAATATTAGGAAATATTCACTTCCTGTTTGATAGTCTGTTCAATTGGTATAGCTATATTTATTATTTTTTCCCCATCATTAAAGAAACAATGTTATATCAGGTGTTGATTTTTTGTGTGTGTGTGTTCTGGTTAACTGGGTTTTAGTGGTTTTTTTTTTGTTTGTTTGTTTTGTTTTGTTTTTGATTTTTTTTTCAGGTCACAGACCACTCTAGATTCTAAAACCTTCCTTTCAAAAAAAGTGCACGTCAAACTTTTGCATACATTTTGATAGGGTTTGCATATTTTCTGATCTTTGGGTAAAGACCCCTGCCAATGCCTGATAATTATTTTGAAAACTGTAGTTATAATCTGAAGTTAAGGGATTTCCCTTGGTGGTCCAGTGTTTCAGACTTTGCCTTCCAATGCAGGGGGTGCAGGTTTGGTCCCTGGTCGGGAGGTAAGATCCCACATACCTGGTGGCCAAAAAAAAAACAAACCCAAACATAAAACAGAAGCAATATTGTAACAAATTAAGTAAAGACTTTAAAAATGGTGCACATCAAGAAAAAAAATATCTGAAGCTAAAATGTTACCTTCAGTATATGAATATCTGATGAAAGGAATTTGCTCAATGGTTTTGCAGCATTGGATTTAATTTCAGGGTTGGGCTTCTTTCTAGGAATGGAGGAGTACTCCTGTCTGAGAAAAAAACCCCTCAGATTTTGGGAAGTATAAAAATTATTAATTCAGAGGTGGATTTGCTGTCACATTGGATGGTAGTGCCTATATCCCTGGGGGCTCCTGTTCCCAAGACTGTTTTGATTGTTCCTATCCACTGCTGGGCATGAGCCTTGAAGTGGTGAATTCATCCTCTGAGGTTGTGTGTCCATTGCTGCAAGAAAAAAAGAAGCAGTAACAAAATCATGCAGCACAGTATTTCACAGTGACAGTTTTATGTGGTTGTGTGATGCTGCGGAGTATTGTAAGTGATATCAACCCTTTTCTTTTGAGTCAAAGCCCAGGGTTTTATTGGAGAAGGGAGGCTTCAGAAATAACTGAGTCTACCACAAAATTAAGCCCCTAAATAGTTATCCCATTCTGTCTATTATTAAACTAATTGCTTACAGGAAGCAGTAAAGTACATATATCTATTATATAGTACATACACTTATATCCAGCTTGAGTAATGATTTCTAATTCTAGACTTCTAACCCTTTTTTACCTTACCTTTTGGCACTGAAATTATACTGAAACATTCATATTATTGTGAGTGCAGTTGAATTAAAAAGACTTAATACTCGGTTTCTCTGTTGTCATCTACTGGAGAATGAATAGCTTAAAATAAGAGCATCAGTTCCTCATCCAGAGGGAGGCTGAATATTCCAATTCTAGATCGGCAGTTACTTTGTGTGCTTATTTGAAATACCATTTTTGAACATACTTGGCAACTTAAAGTACCCAATTAGAAAGCTCTGTGGAAAGAGGAAGTCTGCGGGTGTGCAATTAGTCCTTAGGATTCAGAGCATTTCCTTTATGTGTGGAAGACCATAATATGAAATCACTGGACACAGTAGCTTTATGCCAGGAGCTTAGAATAGAAGGCATTTTCAGGATGGATTATTTCTGTACTCTGGCTCTTCAAATGGTTTACCTAAAGAGGCTTCCAACTCTGTAAAACTACTGATGGTGTGAAAAAAATTTGGTTCTGTACTTTCACAAAATTTTAGGTAATTGATAACCGTAACTAGCCATGTAATGAACAATATACAGACATTATACAAGAGTTGCTTAAGTTCCTAGACGCTTTATCTGATTGACAACCTCACTCCTCCCACCTTTTATTTTATTTTTAAAGAGATAAGGGTTAGGTGCCAGAGAATTTGCCAGATATGGTATTGTTCCTTACAAAATAATTCAGTCTCACTGGGTAGAACCAGATGAGCTGTACATTCTGAGATTATTTATAGTGTGTATGATAGACTCCAAACACACACTAAGCATTTAATAGCTTTCCTTATTTACAAGTCAGATTCACCTAAGGGATATTATTCTTTTATTTCTCTGGTGATTGAACTGTTCCTTTAAAATAGATCATCAGGGAAGATATAGAGTGACACAAAATTTGTTGGCGGTGAAAATGCAGGACAGATAAGCCTTTTCGTTTTAAATGCTTTGCAACAGAAAAGATTCATTTTATTTAAGTAAAGACACTGCTTTTTGCCTTAGTGAAGTCACATACACACCTGAGTAACACAGCATAGCTACGTGTATGTGAGCGTGTGTCTTTTATTTGCCAATTACATAATAGATGCCTTTCATTAAAGTTTGCAGGAAAGTGAATGTCTATTAAGCAAATCCTTTTTCCCTGTAACTTCTGTTGTAGAAATGGTGTTGTCTTCCACTCGGCTGTGAATGTAATGTGTTCTCAGGTAAGAATACCAAGAAGAAAGAAAGAAAGGTGGGGGGGTGGAGGGAGGGGAGAAGAGAGAAAACCCTTTAAATACCATAAATATAAAGGAAACGTGAACTTTCCGATGAAGCTTCTGACTGATGCTCAAAGTATAGACTGTCATAGTGTCATAGTTAAGCTATGGTGTATGACTTTAATAATAAAATGGTGACACACAGTAGTATCCCAATTCTGAAGGTGTTGCCCTTTTTCTTCACCCTTCCTCCCATTGTTCCCTTGGGAGAGAGAACCGTCACCAAGGATTTAAGCTAATAGGTTATTTTAACAGCCTCAGCATCCGTGTCTCTGTACTGTATAAACTTGACCTCCAAGTGTTGTTTTGTTAACTTGAAGATGTAAGTTGGATATACTCACCTCTTTCAAAAAACATTTTCTCCTAACCCTTCACCAGTTTGTTCCAAGATCTTTGCGTGAGGAGTGCTAGTGGGTGATACACAATGCCTAGTGGTTGAAATATCCACACTGTTGGCGATAGAATCTCATCTCAGTTCCTTTCAATTAATGTCGACTGTGGTGCAATGTGGATTGTAGAAGGCCCTCCTTTGGGCCCCCAGCCTAAATACCTGACATGGATTAAACACGAAGTGTGTATCATCGGGAGGGAACTATGCTTAACACACACCGTCTCATCTAATCCTTGCAAAGGCTCCGCGTGGTATATATTAGGCCAGTCTCTATTTTACAGGACAGTGAGGCTTAGACTTGTTAAATGATTTGCCCAGAGTCACTCAAAGAATAAGGCAGGGTCAGCATTTGACCCCAGCTCAGATTGGGCTCTGGACCCTGGACGTGTAACTAACACCACACCCCAGGTCTCAGCCTGGGCTGTGCTTTCAGAGTCATCCAGGGACTTTGCAAAATACTGATATGCAAGGATTCAGCATCTCAAGGAGCTGGACTCTGGGCGTCTGTGTCTTGAAGGTTTCACCAGTGACCCTGATGCTCTGTCAGGCAGCCTTGACAATGGCTGAATTCTGTTTAACATGCCCAGTTTAGTTTCTTGCTTGGTTGTTGAACTGCTGAACAAAGATCTGATCCCCACGATCTTGGAGCCTATAGTCAGGTCAGGGAGATGGATGCAAGGTGCTTGGAGCCTGCAATGTGCCAGGCTCGTTCAGAAGTCTTTAAATTTCAAACTTGGTTCTTAGATGACTCAAGTTCAGAGTTTAGCTAAAGGCATTGTTTTATACCACAAGGAATTTTATCAAATGATATACTTACTGTAAGGGGGGAAGTCTTTCTCTCCATCTGCCGAATTCCACCAGTTCTACTACTGATTGGTCTTGCCAATCAGCTCTAGGAGGTACAAAAATTTCTTGAGCCATAAGTACTGTACTCCATTGCATATCCTGGTAACACAGGTTAAAACACTGATTGGAAGAGAAGTTTAATCATTAGTGCTACCCTCACTCTTCTGAGATTTCAGGTTTCCTTCCCTCACCACCAACTTAATTCTTTGTTCTCTGCTTTCAATTTCAGAAGAACTTTGGAATGTGTGAGAGAAATTAAAATGAAGTTGGGAGAACCAGCAAACATGTCACTGGTGGTGTGGATATAGGGACAACTTGTGAGAAAGTTATTTGAAGCTGGATTTTTTAAAATGTGGTCAGCTCATTATGCAGTATTGTAATTACATTTAGCTGCAAATGGGGTCTTGCACTGCATTTTCTGTAAGTTTGGAACTTTTTGGTTGAAGAGAATATTGACACCCACATTTTAAAAAATTAGCCCATCTTTTTCTTGCTAAAAGAAGCCATCTGACAAAAGCTCCCTGTTTTAGCATACTCAGTCTTACTATGACTTTATAATGGTTTTCTTTCTGGAGAGTTTTATCCACATTGGTATAATTGAGAAACAGCAGATAGGTCTTATTGGGAAAAAATGGAGAATGTTTCAAATAATAAAGTCAGAAGATTTCTAGTTGTAATCTTAAGACGTCTTCTCATGGTGTCTACTTTTAGAAACAGATATTTTTCTGCCAGGTGTGAAGAACAATGCTTCTTAGGACAGTGGTGAGACGTACCACATGAGATTGTCCTTTTTTGCCTTGTATTATGGTGCATGATGTGAAGGTTTAGAAATAAACACACCTCTGGACACAACAGGATTCCGTTAAGACATTCACTATTTTTAATGCATTTTGCTATTTTGGGCCTGTCATGTTCGTTTCGCATGAGAAAAGCCACCCACTTGCCTTAGTCTGAGGTCAGATATAGCCCTCATTTCTCTATAACGGACTTGATGATGTTATGGTTTTAAAATAACTAAAAATTAACATTTCTTGTCCCCAGGATTATGATGGCAGCCCTCTATCATTTTTATGCTACTAATCACACTCCTCTTTTCAAGAACTGCCCCCCTCCCCTGGAAGTTAATGACATCACTTAATACATCTAAGTAATACCTGGCTGGAATCCTGTAATGTTTTGTTTTGTTCTCAGCTTTTGTGACAGTGTTAAGAGGAAGGCAAGTAGTGTAGAGGTTGGGCTGAAAGAGGAGAAAATGGAGCAGTTGGAATCCCCCAGGGACAGAGTAAGAGCTTGTTAATACATTAGTGGTGGGAGGGCTTGTGCAGAAGATACCACTGTACAATTAAATGGGGGCTATTAAAAGCACGCCTGCGTCAATTCATTACATGACAGTTGTGATTTCTTTGTAAGCTCCTTTCCGTTTTTCTCCTCCTGGGACTCAGGAGTGCAGAGACTGTCAGGGAAGAGCCACAGTCACTTAGATGCTCGCTCCCTCACTCCCTACCTTGGCTGATTGATGAAAACACTTCATGAGGGTAAAGCCCCCCCCCCCCATACCTATTTTCATCTGTAGACAATGGGGATGAAGGTAGGGCATCCTAGGGGACCATCTGTTGGTGTGCTCCAAAGTGCACTAGGCTTTATAAGCAGATACCTGTGTAGAAGAAATCTGCTTGGCGATAAAACCAAGTGAGTTTTGTGGGAAATTTTGGGTTAGAACCTTTTTACTCCAAAAGAACACTGAATTTTGTATTTGTCAATCTTATGGAAAAAACTTCAAAAATGTTTCTTTCTTAGGAAAATGATGTGTTTTAAAAATCAGCTGGAATCTGATTACCTGTATCACTTAGAACTTTAAGGCTTGAGTTTAGTGGTTAAGCGTGTTGGATATCAAATGGCGTAGTAAAGATTCTGACCTGGCATCTTTTTTTCATGTCACTTAACTATCAAAGAATATCCCACCTCCCACCGCCACCCCCCGCCCTGTTTCCTTATGGGTAAAATGGGATTCTATAATAGTATGTGTCTTATTATCATTGCTTTGTGAGATTAAATGAGATACAGAATGGAAAGCATTTAGCACAGTGCCTGGCACAGGATAAGTGCCCCCTAAATATTAACTACTTTTTTTTTAACATCTTTATTGGAGTATAATTGCTTTACAATGGTGTGTTAGTTTCTGCTTTATAACAAAGTGAATCAGTTATACATATACATATATCCCCATATCTCTTCCCTCTTGCATCTCCCTCCCTCCCTATCCCACCCCTCTAGGTGCTCACAAAGCACCGAGCTGATCTCCCTGTGCTATGTGGCTGCTTCCCACTAGCTATCTACCTTACGTTTGGTAGTGTATATATGTCCATGCCACTCTCTCACTTCATCCCAGCTTACCCTTCCCCCTCCCCATATCCTCAAGTCCATTCTCTAGTAGGTTTGCGTCTTTATTCCCGTCTTGCCCCTGGGTTCTTCATGAGCTTTTTTTTTTTTTTAGATTCCATATATGTGTTAGCATACGTATTTGTTTTTCTCTTTCTGACTTACTTCACTCTGTATGACAGACTCTAGGTCCATCCACCTCACTAAAAATAACTCAATTTCGTTTCTTTATATGGCTGAGTAATATTCCATTGTATGTATGTGCCATATCTTCTTTATCCATTCAACGGTCAATAGACACTTAGGTTGCTTCCATGTCCTGGCTATTGTAAATAGAGCTGCAGTGAACATTGTGGTACATGACTCTTTTTGAATTATGGTTTTCTCAGGGTATATGCCCAGTAGTGGGATTGCTGGGTCATTGGTAGTTCTATTTTTAGTTTTTTAAGGAATGTCCATACTGTTCTTTATAGTGGCTGTATCAATTTACATTCCCACCAACAATGCAAGAGGGTTCCCTTTTCTCCACACCCTCTCTGCATATATTGTTTGTAGTTTTTTTGATGATGGCCATTCTGACTGGTGTGAGATGATATCTCATTGTAGTTTTGCTTTGCATTTCTCTAATGATTAATGATGTTGAACATCCTTTCATGTGTTTGTTGGCAATCTGTATATCTTCTTTGGAAAAATGTCTATTTAGGTCTTCTGCCCATTTTTGGATTGGGTTGTTTGTTTTTTTGATATTGAGCTGCATGAACTGCATGTAAATTTTGGAGATTAATCCTTTGTCAGTTGCTGCATTGGCAAATATTTTCTCACATTCTGAGGGTTGTTTTTTCGTCTTGTTTATGGTTTTCTTTGCTGTGCAAAAGCTTTTAAGTTTCATTAGGTCCCATTTGTTTATTTTTGTTTTTTATTTCCATTTCTCTAGGAGGTGGGTCAAAAGGGATCTGGCTGTGATTTATATCATAGAGTGTTCTGCCTATGTTTTCCTCTAAGAATTTTATACTATCTGGCCTTATATTTAGGTCTTTAATCTATTTGAATTGATTTTTGTGTATGGTGTTAGGAAGTGTTCTAATTTCATTCTTTTACATGTAGCTGTCCAATTTTCCCAGCACCACTTATTGAGGAGGCTGTCTTTTCTCCATTGTATATTCTTGCCTCCTTTATCAAAGATAAGGTGACCATATTTATCTCTGGGCTTTCTATCCTGTTCCATTGATCTATATTTCTGTTTTTGTGCCAGTACCATACTGTCTTGATTACTGTACCTTTGTAGTATAGTCTGAAGTCAGGGAACCTGATTCCTCCAGCTCTGTTTTTGTTTCTCAAGATTGCTTTGGCTTTTCAGGCTCTTTTGTGTTTCCATACAAATTATGAAATTTTTTGTTCTAGTTCTGTGAAAAATGCCATTGGTAGTTTGATAGGGATTGCATTGAATCTGTAGATTGCTTTGGGTAGTAGAGTCATTTTCACAATGTTGATTCTTCCAATCTAAGAACATGGTATATCTCTCCATCTATCTGTATCATCTTTAATTTCTTTCATCAGTGTCTTATAATTTTCTGCATACAGGTCTTTTGTCTCCTTAGGTAGGTTTATTCCTAGATATTTTATTCTTTTCGTTGCGATGGTAAATGGGAGTGTTTTCTTAATTTCACTTACAGATTTTTCATCATTAATGTACAGGAATGCAAGTGATTTCTGTGCATTAATTTTGTTTCCTGCTACTTTACCATATTCATTGATTAGCTCTAGTAGTTTTCTGGTAGCATCTTTAGGATTCTCTATGTATAGTATCATGTGATCTGCAAACAGTGACAGCTTTACTTCTTCTTTTCCGATCTGGATTCCTTTTATTACTTTTTCTTCTCTGACTGCTGTGGCTAAAAATTCCAAAACTATGTTGAATAATAGTGGTTAGAGTGGACAACCTTGTCTTGTTCCTGATCTTAGAGGAAATGGTTTCAGTTTTTCACCGTTGAGAATGATATTGGCTGTGGGTTTGTCATATATGGCCTTTATTATGTTGAGGAAAGTTCCCTCTATGCCTACTTTCTGGAGGGTTTTTATCATAAATGGGTGTTGCATTTTGTCGATAGCTTTCTCTGCATCTATTGAGATGATCATATGGTTTTTCTGTTTCAGTTTGTTAATGTGGTGTATCACATTGATTGATTTGCCTATATTGAAGAATCCTTGCATTCCTGGGATAAACCCCACTTGATCATGGTGTAGGATCCTTTTAATGTGCTGTTGGATTCTGTTTGCTAGTATTTTGTTGAGGATTTTTGCATCTATGTTCATCAGTGATATTGGCCTGTAGTTTTCTTTCTTTGTGACATCTTTGTCTGGTTTTGGTATCGGTGATGGTGGCCTCGTAGAATGAGTTTGGGAGTGTTCCTCCCTCTGCTATATTTTGGAAGAGTTTGAGAAGGATGGGTGTTAGGTCTTCTCTAAATGTTACATAGAATTCGCCTGTGAAGCCATCTGGTCCTGGGCTTTTGTTTGTTGGAAGACTTTTTTTTAATCGTTTTTTTTTTTTTTTGAGATACACGGGCCTCTCACTGTTGTGGCCTCTCCCGCCGCGGAGCACAGGCTCCGGAAGCGCAGGCCCAGCGGCCATGGCTCACGGGCCCAGCCACTCCGCAGCATGCGGGATCCTCCCGGACCGGGGCACGAACCCACGTCCCCCGCATCGGCAGGCGGACGCTCAACCACTGCGCCACCAGGGAAGCCCTGTTGGAAGATTTTTAATCAGAGTTTCAATTTCAGTGCTTGTGATTGGTCTGCTTATATTTTCTGTTTCTTCCTAGTTCAGTCTCAGAAGGTTGTGCATTTCTAAGAATTTGTCCATTTCTTCCAGGTTATTCATTGTTTTGGCATATAGTTGCTTGTAGTAATCTCTCATGATCCTTTGTATTTCTGCAGTGTCAGTTGTTACTTTTCCTTTTTCATTTTTAATTCTGTGGATTTGAGTCTTCTCCCTTTTTTTCTTGAGTCTGGCTAATGGTTTATCAATTTTGTTTCTCTTCTCAAAGAACCAGCTTTTAGTTTTATTGATCTTTGCTATCGTTTCCTTCATTTCTTTTTTCATTTATTTCCGATCTGATCTTTATGATTTCTTTCCTTCTGCTAACTTTGGGATATTTTTGTTTTTCTTTCTCTAATTGCTTTAGGTGTAAGGTTAGGTTGTTTATTTGAGATGTTTCTTGTTTCTCAAGGTAGGATTGTATAGCTATAAACTTCCCTCTTAGAACTGCTTTTGCTGCATCCCATAGGTTTTGGGCCATAGTGTTTCCATTGTCATTTGTTTTTAGGTATTTTTTGGTTTCCTCTTTGATTTCTTCAGTGATCTCTTGGTTATTAAGTACTGTATTGTTTAGCCTCCATGTGTTTGTATTTTTTACAGAGTTTTTCCTGTAATTGATATCTAGTCTCATAACATTGTTGTCAGAAAAGATACTTGATATGATTTAATTTTCTTAAATTTACCAAGGCTTGATTTGTGACCCAAGGTATGATCTATTCTAGAGAATGTTCCGTGAGCACTTGAGAAGAAAGTGTATTCTGTTGTTTTTGGATGGAATGTCCTATAAATATCAATTAAGTCCATCTTGTTTAATGTATCATTTAAAGCTTGTGTTTCCTTATTTATTTTCATTTTAGATGATCTCTCCATTGGTGAAAGTGGGGTGTTAAAGTCCCCTACTATGATTGTGTTACTGTCGATTTCCCCTTTTATGGCTGTTAGTATTTGCCTTATGTATTGAGGTGCTCTTATGTTGGGTGCATAAATATTTTCTACTGTTATATCTTTTTCTTGGGATTGATCCCTTCATCATTATGTAGTGTCCTTCTTTGTCTCTTGTAATAGTCTTTGTTTTAAAGTGCATTTTGTCTGATATGAGAATTGCTACTCTAGCTTTCTTTTGATTTCCATTTGCATGGAATATCTTTTTCCATCCCCTTACTTTCAGTCTGTATGTGTCCCTAGGTTTGAAGTGGGTCTCTTGTAGACAGCTTATATATGGGTCTTGTTTTTGTATCCATTCAGCCAGTCTATGTCTTTTGGTTGGATCATTTATCCATTTAAATTTAAGGTAGTTATCTATATGTATGTTCCTTTTACCATTTTCTTAATTGTTTTGGGTTTGTTATTGTAGGTCTTTTCCTTCTCTTGTGTTTCCTGCCTAGAGAAGTTCCTTTATCATTCGTTGTAAAGCTGGGTTGGTGGTGCTGAATTCTCTTAGCTTTTGCTTGTCTGTAAAGGTTTTAATTTCTCTGTCAAATCTGAATGAGATCCTTGCTGGATAGGGTAATCTTGGTTGTAGGTGTTTTCCCTTTCATCACTTTAAGTTTGTCCTGCCAGTCCCTTCTGGCTTGCAGAGTTTCTGCTAAAAGATCAGCTGTTAACCTTATGGGGATTCCCTTGTATGATATTTGTTGTTTTTCCCTTGCTGTTTTTAATATTTTTTCTTTGTATTTAATTTTTGATAGTTTGATTAAAATGTGTCTTGACATGCTTCTCCTTGGATTTATCTTGTATGGGACTCTCTGTGCTTCCCGGATTTGATTAACTATTTCCTTTCTCATATTAGGGAAGTTTTCACCTATAAGCTGTTCAAATATTTTCTCAGTCCCTTTCTTTTTCTCTTCTTCTTCTGGGACCCCTATAATTCGAATGTTGGTGCATTTAATGTTGTCCCAGATGTTGCTGAGACTGTCCTCAATTCTTTTCATTTTTTTTTTCTTTATTCTGCTCTGTGGTAATTATTTCCACTCTTTTATCTTACAGGTCAGTTACTGTTCTTCTGCCTCAGTTATTCTGCTATTGATCCCTTCTAGAGTATTTTTAATTTCATTTATTGAGTTGTTCATCGTTGTTTGTTTCACCTTTAGTTCTTCTAGGTCCTTGTTAAATGTTTCTTGCATTTTGTCCATTCTCTTTCCAAGATTTTGGATCATCTTCAGTATCATTACTCTGAATTCTTTTTCAGGTAGGCTACCTATTTCCTCTTCGTTTGGTCTGATAGGTTTTCACCTTGCTCCTTCATCTGCTGAGTGTTTCTCTGTCTTCTCATTTTGCTTAACGTACTGTTTTTGGGGTCTCGTTTTCGCAGGCTGCAGGTTTGTAGTTCGCATTGTTTTTGTTGTCTGTCCCCAGTGGCTAAGGTTGGTTCAGTGGGTTGTGTAGGCTTCCTGGTGGAGGGGTTTAGTGCCTGTGTTCTGGTGGATGTGGCTGGATCTTGTCTTTCTGGTGGGCAGGTCCACGTCTGGTGGTGTGTTTTGGGGTGTCTGTGGACTTATTATGATTTAATGGATGGGGTTGTGTTCCTGTCTTGCTCATTGTTTGGCATAGGGTGTCCAGCACTGGAGCTTGCTGGTCATTGAGTGGAGCTGGGTCTTGGCGTTGAGATGGAAATCTCTAGGAGATTTTTGCTGTTTGATATTACATGGAGCTGGGAGGTCTCTTGTGGACCAATGTCCTGAACTTGGCTGTCCCACCTCAGAGGCACAGCCCTGGCAGCTGGCTGGAGTACCAACAGCGTATCATCCACATGACTCAGAATAAAAAGGAGAAAAAAAGAAAGAAAGAAAGAAGAAGAAAAAATAAAATAAAGTTATTAAAAGAAAAAATAATTATTAAAAAAATTTTTTAAGTAATAAAAAAAAAAAAAAGCGAGCAACCAAACCAAGAAACAAATCCACCAACGATAACAGGTGCTAAAAACTATACTGAAACAAACAAACAAAAAACCGGACAGAGAGAACCGTAGGACAAATGGTAAAAGCAAAGCTATACAGACAAAATCACACACAGAAGCATACACATTCACACTCACAAAAAAGAGAAGGAGGAAAAAATATATATACATCGTTGCTCCCAGAGTCCACCTCCTCAATTTGGGGTGATTCCTTGTCCCTTCAGGTATTCCACAGATGCAGGGTACATCAAGTTGATTGTGGAGATTTAATCCACTGCTCCTGAGCCTGCTGGGGGAGATTTCCCTTTCTCTTCTTTGCACAGCTCCTGGGGTTCAGCGTTGGATTTGGCCCCGCCTCTGTGTGTAGGTCGCCTGAGGGCACCTGTTCTTTGCTCAGACAGGACGGGGTTAAAGGAGCAGCTGATTTGGGGGCTCTGGCTCACTCAGGTCGGGTACAGAGTGTGGGGCGAGCCTGCAGCGACAGCGGCCGGCTGGACGTTGCACCAGCCTGAGGCGCGCCGTGTGTTCTGCCGGGGGAGTTGTCCCTGGATCACGGGACCCTGGCAGTGGCGGGCTGCACAGGCTCCCGGGAGGGGAGGTGTGGATAGTGACCTGTGTTCGCACACAGGCTTCTTGTTGGCGGCAGCAGCAGCCTTAGCATCTCATGCCTGTCTCTGGGGCCCGCGGTTTTAGCCGCGGCTCGCGCCCGTCTCTGGAGCTCCTTTAAGCACTGCTCTTAATCCCCTCTCCTCGCGCACCAGGAAACAAAGAGGGAAGAAAACGTCTCTTGCCTCTTCGGCAGGTCCAGACCTTTTCCCGGACTCCCTCCCGGGTAGCCGTGGCGCACTAGCCCCCTTCAGGCTGTGTTCATGCCGCCAACCCCAGTCCTCTCCCTGCGCTCCGACCGAAGCCCGAGCCTCAGCTCCCCACCCCACCCGCCCCGGCAGGTGAGCAGACAAGCCTCTCAGGCTGGTGAGTGCTGGTCGGCCCTGATCCTCTGTGCGGGAATCTCTCTGCTTTGTCCTCTGCACCCCTGTGGCTGCGCTCTCCTTTGTGGCTCCGAAGCTTTCCCCCTGCGCCACTCGCAGTCTCCGCCCGCAAAGGGGCTTCTAGTGTGTGGAAACCTTTCCTCCTTCACAACTCCCTCCTACTGGTGCAGGTCCCGTCCCTATCCTTTTGTCTCTGTTTTTTCTTTTTCCCTACCCGGGTACGTGGGGAGTTTCTGGCCTTTTGGGAAGTCTGAGGTCTTCTGCCAGCATTCAGTAGGTGTTCTGTAGGAGTTGTTCCACGTGTAGATATATTTCTGATGTATCTGTGGGGAGGAAGGTGATCATGTCTTACTCTTCTGCCATCTTGAAGCTCCTCTCCTCCCATGCACTCACTGTCGCGGGCTCTTGCTCCAACTCAACTACTATTATTATCAATTTAATTTTAGGACCCCACACCCCCGAAAAAAAGACAAGTGGTCTCATCTACCTATTGAAGGGTAAGAGTGTGAGGAAGCTGAGACCTAGAGATGATGTATTAGTTAGTAGAAGAGCCAGAATTAGAATTCAAATCTATGGATTTCCCTGGTGGCGCAGTGGTTAAGAATCCGTCTGCCAATGCACGGGACATGGGTTTGATCTCTGGTCTGGAAAGATCCCACATGCCGCAGAGCAACTAAGCCTGTGTGCCACAACTACTGACCCCCTGTGCCACAACTACTGAAGTCCGTACACTTAGAGCCCAGGCTCCTCAGTAAGAAAAACCACCACAATGAGAAGCCCGTGCACCGCAAAGAAGAGTTGCCCGTGCTCATGGCAACTGGAGAAAGCCCGCGTGCAGCAACGAAGACCCAATGTAGCCAAAAATAAATAAAATAAAATAAATTAAAAGGAAAAATGAATCCAAATCTATGGCTTCCCACTGGACTATAGTAGTGTCTCCCATAGTATGAGGCTGTTCTGTATTTTGTAAAGGAGGATGTATGTGCCCTATTGAATTCTGCCTCATTTTCCTGGCTATTACACAGCTCATAGGGATTGTATGAACTTCTCCATTTGGCCTCAACCCCTTTTCCAGCCCCTATTATTACATATGAGGTATGATTTTTATATATTTAAGAATATAGTTTTAAGTTTTCCATTGCTCAGGTTCTTTTGGGGGCAGGAATCCCTGCTCTTTTGAAGGTATTATCATTGAGTTTTAAAAGAAGTACCTTCAGAGAAAAACTCATCCTTTTTGATTATGCCCGAGGCCTGCAGAACACCATTTAAACAAGTGATAAAAAAAAAAAAAGGGCAAGTATTTGATTAAAACCAATCTCCCCTTAAAGACTAACGTTTCAGTCTCCATCAGGCCTTCCTCAAGGGAACTTCAGTGTGTTTCGCTGATGGCCAGATCCAGTTTATGGGGAGGTAAAAGAAAAGGCAATTATTTAAAAAATTCATCTGTTAACTTACAGACTTGATATATTGTATCTAAAAAGTGATGTTAGATAATAGATGTCCCAGTGCTTAAATGGTTTTGCCATACCATCTTACGGGATAACCTGAACAAACTTTTTGGCCAACCCAGTACTTCAGGGAAATAGCTATTTCATCAGGTTTCAGGATGGCGTGAAGTTCTCATTGATAAATGGCATTGACAGGTGAGTGACATTCATCAGCTGAATAACTGAGGAAGCACAGAGGATTTGAACCAGTGGTGACATCCTCCATACAGTTTTCTGCATTGCTTTGGTGACTATCTGAGGTCTCTGCCGAATAGACACTGATATTCATGTTTCCAATTCAGATCATAGCATTTGCTATTTCCTTCCACGGCCTGCTGTAGCCTCTGCCGCTCACCTCACCCCAACCTAATTTTTTCTCACCTTTATCTCTTTCAAGACTCAGCTATAGCAGCACCCCTGAGAAAGCGCTTCTTGCCTTCCTCTGTCCATCCATACTGGGTTCGAGACCCCTCTCTTTGGGGTTCCGTAGCACCTTACTCTTGCTGCTTCTCCTGGCCCTTACCGTGCAGTATTATAATTACATTAAAATCATCTGTTTAGTCGTCTCTTTTTCCTATTAATCCTCCAGCTCTTTGGGGACAGAGACCCCTTTTATCTTTTTACGTAGTGCCTTGTGGGGTGCCTGATGGCAGTAGTGAATGTTCATTGAATAAACGAATGAATCCCTTTCTGCCAAAACCTGGCTTCACTGAGTTTATGGGCCCTAGTAACCTTTTGTAAATGGAACTATTTTTATATAATTAGCCATTTCTCTTCTTCCTGTCTGCTGAAGTAATTTTTTATTTCCACGTAAATCTTGTTGTGCCCACTCCCCTCTGACTGCCCCCCAACCCCATACCCAATGTGGCTCATGCTTTATTTTACTTTTTTAATTTTTGGAAGGGTGTAAAGTACAAGAGAGAATATAATGTGGGCTAAATCCCAGGGCTATTCAACTCGACTAGACCCTTTTAGCCTTCCAGAATGTTGAGAAAGTAATTAGTGAGTGGGGGGGGGGGAAGTGTTAGAAGAAATGGCTACGATTCTTTGTATCTGAAAGAATGTTTCTCCTTGGTGATTGTCACCCTTCTGAATAAATCCTTAAGTAAAGTACAAAAACACCAGCGGGCCAAACAATGACCAGCGGCTCTCCCTTTGGGATTGCAATCCCTTGTATGGCTAAGTTCAGAAATGGGTTTCCTGTTCAGAGTTTTGATGAGTCATAATGTTGAGTGGCAGGGTAACCTTTGAACTTTCTGCTTTTTTGACATCAAAAGGAATTCTGCGCTTTACCAAAAAAAAGTTTTATTCAAGGAATTAATACTCTTAAGGCACAGAGGGAAATTAACATCAGACTTGTGGACATGATGGAAAAATTAGTATCTTTCATTTGCTCAATTTCTTTGGATTATAGTTTTTTGTTTTTTAAGATGAAGAGGTCAGATTTCCCTAGGTTTTCAGTATGTTGCTTTTAATACCCATAAAATTATTTTTCCTGTGTAAAATTGGATTTGATGAAAGTGGTTTTTTTTTTGAATGACTTGAGTCCCCTGATTCTTCAATACATCTAATGGTGTTCATTCTACTCACGAAAAATCTTGACTCTGAGGGACAAGTTTTTAGTAGCATTTTTATAGCATATGACAACTTTTATAGCAAAAATAGGAATCAGTAAGTGTGTGTGCTTTTAGCATAACTAAAACTTTTCGTCATGGAATTTAAAATCTTAACTCTCGTTTTGGCAGCAAATTTTTGCACATAATAGGTTCTTAACATTGAATTGAATACATTTGGACTATTCTTTATGTTCTCAGCGTCTAAGCCATGTTTCAGTGTGTCCTTCACTTCACTCCTGAGTTGTTTTTTTCTATGCATTGGGAAATGTATCATGCTTGGCTTTCCTATTCTTAATTTTTTAAAAAGCTAAACACATCCATCACTCAGCATTTCCTATTTATGAGAAAGAGTGATTTAAATTTTTCCAGCATGGTTTGATGTGATGTGTATTGTAACCAGAGGTCACTATTTGTTCACTTTACATTCTTCTTTACCCTCCATTTTTAGAAAAATGACTTATTTATTATGTAAAATGCCTTCCATAATGACCTTTGGGACTGAGATTTTTTTTTTTCTGAAATGGTCTTGACCTAGGAAGGCTTATTATGAAAATTTAAAAATTTAATCAAATGCCCCTCATCCTTCAACAGATAAATAGTAAGATCAGAAAGGGTTTGAAGGGAAACTTGTAGAGTCAAAAGGACTTAAAAGATTGACAAATTTTGTTTTTAAAAATGGGCAAGACAAAATCTTCATGTCTTGGGTGATTTGGGAAGCATCCTTGAGTGATAAAACTATAAAGAAATGCAAAATATAATGACTTAAAAGTAATCTATAAATATGTTGCCAGTAGTGCATAGAATGAACACTCATGTTATGACAGAAACATTTTGGTATTCGTTCGTATTCTAATTTTTAAAGAAAACACAAGTGAAATCAGATTATAGGCTATAGGTACAGATTTTAATTGTTGCTAATGTGACAGTGCTGAGTTCTTAACAAAAATATATGGCATATTTTCTGAGGTATGGACCTAACAGAGATACTAGCTAGAAAAGTGACCCTATTATTTTTTTAAATTGTGAAGTAAATTTACTATCGCTTTGTTTGCTATTTATTACTAGAGTCTCTGTGTTAATTCTGATTTTATTGCTTTTCAGCATAACTAAGACCTAAGTCTTCTGCTGAATCCTGCTTGATTTTGTGATTTCTTTTGCTTTGGTCATCAGTTCTGTGTTATTGAGCAGCTTCACAATGCCATGCCTTGCACTAGGGCTACAGTGGTTAAATACAACAAGGTAACCCTGCTTCTAAGGCTCTCCCAGGACAGAGTCTTGAATAGTAAGTAAAAATAATGAGTAAGGATTCATTATTTTTGCTCTAAAAGTTTATAGCGCTCCATCTACAACGGCATTACTGGGGTCTATGGCTTTATGCATTTTGTCCCCATTTGGTGAGATTTTGCCCAGCGTGGTCTCAGCTGAATCTTCAACAGGGAAACCTCTGAGCTGGGCCCTAGGGGACTGTGCAGAGCCTGGTGGCAGTTGTGGACGACTTGTGAAATCCTGAAGCTGGAAGCTTACTGCTCACGGGTGACCTTTTTCTTGTGTGGCACAACCCTTGGCATTCCTAACATACTACCTTGAAAGACAGTTTATTGCCTCTTAGGAATTCCGGACATCATCGGAATCCCTTGTTTATATTATTTTTCAAAATACAATCGAAAATGCACTTTTTGGAAGAAAACTGAACCTGTTTATTTAACTGCGATGGCTTGGACTTTTCTAGGTGTTGTTTCTTTAATTGAAAATTCTGTCTGGAAACGGATTTTTCGTCTCCCTTCCCTTCTCTCTAGTTTTAAAAGGGGGATAATTGGAACATTGCTTTCCAAACATTTTAATAGAAACAATCCCCAGAGTGAAATCTATATGAAGTCTTTAATTATTTTTATTATTATTATTCTATTTTTATTATCCTATTAATAATTTTGACTTCCTGCCTATAGGAAGTAAAAAACTACAGTATAATTTCCATTTGGTTGCACACTTTTGTAATCTAATTGCAAGATAAAAATAATTTCAGGAAATAATTAATTTTTCTGAAAGAGAGGTGTCTCTAGCTCCTAAAACTTCTCTCGGACCTTCATTCATCAGACACTTCTTTATAATAATAGTAGCTCATGTTTTTTTGAGCACTTACTCTGTGCCGGGGATTGGGCCTCCTGCAGGATCTACAAGGCATTCAAACTGCTCTTGGGCATGAGGGTGAATAACACAGCTTTTGGCCTCCAAATGCTCAAAGATGGAGAGTATGCTGTGGGGAGAGGGGTCGAGACAGACACATTCACAGGAGGAATAATTACTGAGTGATAACGGAAGTGCATACAAAGCCTTTGAAAGTAACAGAGAAAGAGAGGGACACGCTGAGAACTCTTTAATGTTTACATTTGTTGTTAAAATTCATCCAAAGCAGCCAATCATCTCTGCCTTCTCTGGCATGAAAGTCCAAAGTGATTACAGTGGATGAGGTTCAAAACTCCACCATTGACACCATTTCCTTTCCCTTCTAGAAGGGGAATGTAAAGGAGAAAGTGAAATTTGTTCTTGAAAGCAGGATACCTAACATTTACATTTAAAAGCGACCAAGTTTGTGTTTCGTGGATTTAGGGATCTTACAATTCTTGTATTATCAACTGGTGACTTTTCTACGAGAATCTTTTGGAATGATTTTATGTTTTGTTTCAGAAATATGCTTCCCTTTACCCTGAATTATGATAGTGGGGATATGTAAATCTACCCCCAACCTAAAGCATAATGCTAGTTGTATTTATTTTCTCTTTTCAGTGTATAAAATGTAAAAGAATACAGAATAACTGCCGCATACAGTACAAATACCAACTCCTTCTTCAAAGGAACTTTGTTTAAATAACGAGAAACTGGGGTCCTTAGTACCGTTACTTAGTATACAGCATCCCCTCATTATAAACATTTCCATGCCTCCCATGTACTCCCGAGGCTTCCTTAAGATGTATGGATTGGCTTCTTTTCCTTTCGTATGGCGGAAACCTGAGAGTAGAGACACAACACAACTGAGGTTCCTAAAAGTACAGACGCTTGGGTCCAGCCAAGTCTTGATTCAAGTTAGAATTCCCTGGCTCTATCCTTTGTCAGATGCAAACACTGCACAGCCTGGTGTCTCAGAGCCTAAGACTTTGGGTGCTTTGTGAAAGATTCTTTTTCAGATGCCCCTGGAAAGACGTTGCAGATAAAAGATGATTGGAGCTCCATTTTCTTGGTCAAGGTTAAAATAATAACATTTGTCAAGTGTTAACCATGCCATTATATTTGAGAGGAAAAAAAAAAACTTTCAGGAGAAAAAAAATGCCCTTTAAGAGTGTGGGGAAATTGAAACCGCACCATCCCAGTCGTGTTTTATTGTAGTCATTGGAAATGAATGGGACTGGTATACACACCTACTGGAATGGATCGAAATAAAACGCCTAGCCAGTTCTCCTCTCCCCGAGAAGCCCAACCTCCTGTGGTCCAGATTTTCATATTCCTCCCAATTTGCCCCAGAGCATGCTGTGGCCCTCATCCATCTTTTTTGCATTTAACAAAGTTGTAAAGGGATTTATATGCTTTCCATTAGTCTTAGCAAAGCTGCTGTCATGAATATTTAATAGAGAGTACAGTTTGTTTGTTTGTTTTCTTTCTTTCCCAGCCCCCCGCCCCGACTTGCCCCTCTCTTTCACCAGCCAGGAGCAATGTAAATATCTCAGCTTCGCACCCCTGGCCCGATCCCAAAGTGGCACTGGGCTCTCTCAATTCAAAGCCTTGACTCCGTAAGGCAATGACTGGCTTTTCTCTTTTTTCTTTTCTGCACCGGTTCTCCCTTCCTTGTTCTCTTTCGGTCTTCTCTCCCCTCTCCCCGCTGGAATTGCTGTCCATTTCTCGGTGGCTTGGGTGGCGCGGAGGACCGGCGTGCGTAGGGCTCTGCTTCCGCCAGGCCTCCAGCGTCCTCCTCTCCCGCTGCAGACCAGCCGCCCCCTAGTACCCCCGGCCGGTCTTTTCCTTTGAACTTCACTGAAGCACAATAGCTGCCCTGCAACTTCGCTGGGGCTCCCTTGGATGCATTCCTGACACTTGCACGGGTCGCTGGTCTTTTTCTCTTTGCAACAGCAAAAAGGATGAATGTCTGGGACAGAAAATGACTTTTGAAGACGCTAAAAGATTTACCGTGTCTAGAGCAACCTCTGAACTTTGTGGTTGTTATCTCAGAAAAATGCACTTTTCCTACTGGTGGCTTAGATCATTTCTCATCCTTCTACCCTCCTTCCCTTCCTCCCCGATCCCAGCGTTTACTTAGGGAATTTCCCCATTTGGTTCTCACCCCATCCCACCCTCCTTCCCTTCCCTTTTTTCCTTTATGCTTTATCTCCTCCTGGGCCCGGGGAATGAGAAGCTCATAAAGGCAAGGATCTGTCGGAGGGAACTGAAAAATTAAATCCTTCTCTGCAGGGGAAGGTTAAGGGCACTGGAGCCCCTTCTCCCTCCCAGTGAAGTCAGGCCTGTCTGAATGCCCCATCTCCAGGTACCTATCCTAAAGGGTTGCTTGAAAGATTGGACCAGGAAATCCATACAAAATGTTTAATGTAGTATTTGACTATAGTAGTTGCTCAATAAATATCAGCTATATGTTATAATTAATGTCATTATACACATTTACTCATTTTTCTGAAATTCCTCCTTGTGGTCTCAAAAATTTATATGGGTTCTAAATCTTTCCCATTTAATTCATTTTAGTAGAATGGAATAATGTTAGAGGGACTGAGCTAGATTCTATTTATCCTTTACATGTACAAATATAGCTTTTTTTTTTTTTGCATTGGTTAAAAAGCTAAAGAGTATGAACGTAGAGTTTTCTTTATTGGCTTCAGACTTTCACTTTTTGCTTTTTCACTTTTTCCATGTATCCTGGGCCTCTCCTCTCCTTCCTTCTACCTGTTGGATCAGACTTTAATCTTGGTTCTTTTTGATGTGATTTTACACACTAAGCACATTTTATAAAACCACAAAAGTAATCTTTCTTCCTGGCCCAGAGGGCAGAGTACTTCGCTGGTCATCATACCTCTCCCACTTCCTCTGTGCCTAACAGTAAAAACTCACTGTGCCTCCTCGTAATTTTAATTGCAGACGCTATTAAAAGACGTAACATCACAGCAAATACAGAGTTCCGAGTGATAGCTAATTTATCTTTTAGTTTTCCCAGTGAAACTTTTTGTAAATCTCATAGTGGAACCAGGCCTGTGTGTAAGTCAAATTTATTTTAGGATATCCAGGGGTTGTTTCTTACAGAGTGAGAAAAATTTGTTGCAGTTTAGAGAAGGTTACCAAGCAAATGCTTTAGGAGTCTGTGCTAGTCTGCCCTTAGGCTCTTATAGAATCATTCTGTTTGCCTTCCAAGGAGGACACTCGTGGTAATTGTTACCTGATGAGTTCAGTGCATAAACCATACAAATGCACATGGAGGAACTGAATGGGAACTCTAGTAAGATTAATCTTCTGGAAGCTTATTCATCTACAAAAGCTAGAAAAACATGACAGGCCTTGGATATGAGTGGCTCCCTCTCTCTTGAATGAATTATTTTTACTAGATCTTGGATCTTAAGTGCTTATCTATCTCTGATGAACGCCTACCACCTTGTGCTTAATTGATGGGAGTATTGCTTCTTTTCTCTTCGGGTAACCTAAAATTTGAATCAGTTAGCTTGCAGGTAACCTTAGCTCACTAATTCATAGTGTAGTTGTAATCAACTAAAATCTCTGAAAGATTTCTACAAGGACTACTAATTATCCTCTTCTTTCCTGTTTGGTGGACTTAACTACATACATTTCTAGATTAAATTCCTTCTAAATAGATAAGCCCCCAAATTCCATCTGATGAGATAATTTTGGATTCTGCCCCTGAAATCTATCAGTTTCCTCTTTCTCAGCATCAGGCTTCCCTCCAGTTTAGTCAACATACCACTCAGGTCTTTGATGGCGATGTTGACAGAGCAATGGTAGGTAAGAGCCCTTCAGTTCATCTCTGCAGCCCTTCTTGCCTTGAGTTGACATAGGCCCATTAGTAGGTCCCTTTGGGTTAGTGTTCCATTAAGTGTTTTCCTCTCCGTTCCTTTATCATGCTATGAGGCTGACTGGAAAGATCTTTTCAAATGCCTTGCTAAATCTTGACACGCTTGTGAACAGATGTTGGTATGATTAGGCTGGATGAACAGAAAACATGTATAGCCAGATCCGTCTCTAGAATAAACCAATTTCCACAATGCTTTTGATCTCTTCCCGTTCTGTTTTCTGTAATTAAGATTCTTCACTGCAAATAATAATTAATGTGATGTCAAGAAGTGCTGAGGGTCTGGTCACCGGGGACCAGGGAGGCGGGAGAGAAACAAAAGGGGTCTCTTCCTTGGTGTAGGTGAGAGTCTTGCTGGATCAGACAATTAGGTAACAATATAAAGCAATATAGAATAAGTGCTAAATTATGAAGAGCAGATTATAGGCATTATGGAATGGGAAAAAAATTATAGGATGTAATTTCTGATGTCTTGAACAAATTTTAGAACTGTTTCATGCAAGGGTCTCTCCTGTATTCTGAGGCTGTTCACTGCCATTGAAACTTTTCTGCTTTCTCAAAGCAATGATAACGGTTAATGTGTTCTAAGTACTTACTGTTATGTCAGGAGATTGGTCTAAGAACTTAACGGGTCTCAACTAATTTGATCCTCTCCACACACCTTTGAGGTGGATATGCTTCTTGACTTCATTTTATGGCTGAGGAAACCAAGGCGGGGAGGCTCATACCTGCCCAAAGTGAGCTCTGATTAATTCCTTCCTCCTTTTTGTTAGGAGGGTAGGTGGTGACAGGTGGGGTTGCATTCTGGGCGAGGGCCTGAATTTATATATATATATATATATATTTTTTTTTTTTAAGTATTTATTTATTTATTTTTGGCAGCATTGGGTCTTCGTTGCTGTGCAGGTTTTCTCTAGTTGCGGCGAGCGGGGGCTACTCTTCATTGCGGTGCGCGGGCTTCTCATTGCGGTGGCTTCTCGTTGTGGAGCACGGGCTCTAGACTTGCAGGCTTCAGTAGTTGCAGCACTTGGGCTCAGTAGTTGTGGCTCATGGGCTGTAGAGCGCAGGCTTAGTAGTTGTGGTGCACGGGCTTAGTTGCTCCGCGGCATGTGGGATCTTCCCGGACCAGGGCTCACACCCGTGTCCCCTGCATTGGCAGGCGGATTCTTAACCACTGTGCCACCAGGGAAGCCCGAGACTCTGAATTTTTAATTAGTTACCTACTTAACTGTGTAGGTAGGACCTTGGGCAAGTTGCTTCACCTGTCAGAGCTTCTTAGTTGTAAAATGGGCAGGATTGTTTTCCGGATTTAAATACCTTCTGTTCAATAGATGCTCAAGGAATGGGAACTGTTGTTTATTAAGAGCAATGATAAGAATATCATTATCACACGCTCCACCCAAAGAGACCTGTTAGAATTGTAGAGAAAAGGAACATGTCTGTCTTGCTAAGTTTTTAACCCCCAGTACCAAGTACAATGTTCGTCCTTTGTGGAATATTTGTGGAATGGATGGATGGAAGGACAGGATAGGACAGGAGCGTTCCTGTAGCAGGAACGTTCAGAAGCGTTCCTGTAGCAGGCAGAGGCCGTGTCATTTTCCAATGGAGTTATTCTTAGTCTTTGTCATCATTTGTTCATCAAAACAGTCCTTTTCTTAGCCTTACCTTCCACCATTTGTGATGGTAATCGTCACCACCTGACTTATTTTTCTTGGGAAAACACAAGCAAACAAAGCTGTCTCTTTGAGATTTGTCTTGGAGATTTTAACAGTAAAAACTCACCTTATCATTAATTCCTGCCTTGTAATCCAGATGATAGTAAAGGACGTTGTACCATCACAGTGTGTCAACGCACACAAAGAGCTATATGATTTTATGCCATATTAATACGTTGTCTCAAGGAAGGTACTATCACCAGATGGCGATCTATAAACATGGCGCCTGAGACCAAGCGCCGGCACCGTTACTTATTCTTCAATTATTTATTCCATCCTGAAGATGGAAATGCTGACGGATGCTGCGAAATGCACTACCTACCAATTATAGGAATTGAGTGACGGGATCCTTGGCAGACTGAAGTAGCTTTTAATTGACAGTACTTTTATGTATTTAAATTTCGCACCTTAAGTATGTTTGCAACACCCACTTAGGTGACTGACGTGAGAGGCAGTTTTGTTTATAAAAGCTACTTCAAAACAAATAAATTAGCATTTAGTCTGAAAGGGTCAGATTGCAAATGGAGGTTTTCAAACAGCCTCAGGAACATTCAAATCACATGCTTAATATTTTATATGGTTTTATATTTAGATTGGATATTTTACGTAAAGTCTTTTTTCCCTTTTTAGCACTTGGACCTCTTGAGATCCCTTTTCTAGCTGGTTTGGAGAGAACAGTTACACTTAGCCTCCATTTGCAGTAAGTAATTTCAGTTTAATTTATGTCAAGGGAGATTACCAGAAAGTTCCAGCCTTTGTGTCTTTTTCTCCACTTAACTGCATTGATAGGTACCATTCTTATGCTTCCAGTATATTATTTGTACATGATAAAATACGATTCCAATGAGTTTGCACTTAGCAGCCATAAAAGAGTTCGTCTGGACTTAAGTCCTGAAGTTTAAGAGATTATTTATATCTGTATTGATACTGGAATCCAAAAATGGAATCTTTCCCCGAAAGTATGGCTTTCTTCAGAGATCAGTTTCAATTTTTCTTAAATCAGTTATTTTCAGTTTTGATTTTTCAAACTCTTGGGTAATCCCCAGTTAATCTCACTTTCTAAGATTTCTAAAAGAAAAGTAATTTTAAAGTTACATTTGCTTTAAAATATCCTTATGCCAAGCACTAATTGATTTGAGGGGATTGATTACATAAACAAAAATCCTAAGAAGGAGAGAGAGAACTTCCAATATCTTAGTAGATATTTTTTGAAATAACCATAATGCTTACTCTAGGTGTGTGTGTATGTGTACATATACATGTGTTCATTTATGGCACACACACACATATAGAAATTTATGATGTGTTTTATGAATCTTGGGACTATCAGAAAAAAGTCAAGTAAATAAAATTAAAAATTTCAGAATATTCCTGGAATAAAAGTGTACCTTCAATGTTACGTTTCTGTATAAATCAAATTTACTGAAATTTGAAAACAATCCAAAGCTTTTATGATTACTTGAAACTTGAGGAGCAATCAGATACATCTACTTTTGACAAAAGTGACAATATGTAAATGATCATTTTTTCCTTTAAAGCCTCATTCTCATGGGTATAACAGATATGTAAGGCTATCATCTAGTTCACAAGCTTCTTGTGAGAATTAAATTAGCTAATATAGTACAAACCTTTGTAGTGGGCCTGGATCATAGCTAACCTGTAGGGAAAGATCATTGAATTATTACATTATCACCAGAGGTAGACTTTCATCCTGGGTCTTAATCATGAATCATTTTCAAGTCCTGTGCATGGTACAGAGAGGTAGATTAAAATAACCCTTTCAGAAATGCCTGTGACATCGCTACAAAGAATCTTTCAACCCTTCTGTGAAGTTTTTTCCTGACAGTGAACTTGACCGTAGATTGTCCTTTCTTGGTGTCCATTTGATTTCTGCCATACCTCTTTTCCTGTCTGTCTCCACTAACTCCCAATCTGTAGTCCTTCCAAATTCTCACTCTACCACCTGGACTTTGCCGAAGTGTAATTTTCACTCCCTTTTCAGCTACACAGGAAAATTTTGATTTGCAAGTGAGAAAGGGTGCTAGATTTGCGAGATTGGCCTCCAGCAGGAGTTCTGAGATAGCCGGTCCAGAGAGGAGGAAATGGAATCAGAATAACAAAACAGGAACAGACGGGAACTGGGCTGAAAATCACTTTAGCAGGCAGCTGTTAGGCACTGATGCTGTGGTCACAGGTGTGAGACCGCCCTTTGGTTCTGTTTGAAGAAACCTTAAGCTGAAAGTGATGATGGGTTGCTGCCTCACTTTGTGTAAAGTGTTACACGTGGGAAGTTCACCCCAGCTACAAAATCCTGACCAAGGCAAGTCATGGGCAAGCTCTCCCATGGGGAGATCTCCGTGGCTTACTTCCATCCCACTCGTGTGTCCTTTCTCATTCTCTCTTGTTTCATCACACTGTTTGCTTCTTCCAGCTACTCCAACCTGTGTTTCTCTGAGTAAGAGCTGCCATTTAGTGGATACTTGCTAGGAGCCAAATACAGTGCTGGTGGGGGGCATCCGTGGGGCAGTCCTTCCCAGCAGGCTATCTTGGCCTTGTTTACATGGTGGCAGTGTCCCAAGAGGGCAGGAGTGGAAGCTGCAAGGCTTCTTGTAGTTTTGGTTTGGACTGAACAAATAACAACAGCAAAACAATAATAGTAATAGTAATAATGCAAACAACTCTTCTAGGAAATTTGAGACAAATCTCTTTCTTGTCCATGGAATATCAAAAATATTTACCATTCAAGATTATTTAAAAATCATTTTATAAGCAGTGTCTGTTGGTTTTCAGGCAAATGCACTAGGAATAACATGTTTTTGGAACACATTCTGCCACCTATAAAAGAGGCACTATTTTTTTCAGATACAGGTGTTATGCAAGTTTATCACTTCTAGTTTCTGTTTATCTTGAATGTTACTGCATTATCCAAACTATATAACATGTGGATAAAAACCAGTATGATCTTTCTCTAAGACAGGTACGATTTCAGGAGCACATCTACCTTTTTGAGCTTTCTTTCAAGATGCCAGGAAGAGGCTGACCGCGTTGTTTAAGAACCCAGACTTTGGAGTCAGCCAGACCTGGGGTCCAGCCCCATGCAACTTTGCTGAACCTATTTGCTTAGCTACAAAATGAAATTGATAGCTCCATGAAAGTCTCTATAAAGATGAAACGAGAGTGTGTTTCTACAGATGGGAATACATGGGGGGGCCATCTCAGGTAGTCAGAAAGTTGTAGTCGCCATTGTTATGGTTACGGAAAACGCTCTGCAAACAAGTCGCGGTGGCTACTTGTAGCTGGTGATTTACGCTCACCTTCCACACTGAGGAAAGACATGCTTTACTTCCGTTTCCTAGCTGTCACTCGGTTGATCCGGCCCTGCAATGCTTACAGCATGGGGCTCATGATAACATTGTGATCAACACAAATGTTAGCAAGCTAAAGAGAGTTTAGCAGAAGTAGCCCATGGCAGGATAAGGTCTCTGATTTAACGTGCAATTTCTGAAAACCAGCCAGCATGTAACTGGCCTTATCCCTGCTGAGATAAGATCTCCGGATAGTTGCTTTGCAATTTTAGTAATTGGGGGAGGATAATGCCCATAATTTCCAATTAGTATTGATCGGATTGCTGCTTTAGTCTGAGATGAAACCCCTTTGTCTCGGTCCGATTTCCTTAGCTGCAATGGGCATAGTTTAGTTTAAAACTAGGCTCAGTGATGTGCTGGGTCCACACTGGCCAGTTCACTGGGCAGGGAACAGCCAGTAAGGACCACAGAGCTTCCTTCCATCCTGCTAGTGTGGCCTGTTTCATTCTCTTTTTGTTCCTTGCTTCTTCCATCTAGTCTAAGCTATATCTTAAGTCAGAACTGCCATTTCATGAACACTTGCTGTGAGCCAGACATTGTGCTGGTAGGAGTATACAGACTCCAGGAGGAAAGCCTCAGACTGGTCCACGTGGCAGGAATGTCCCAAGAACGCAACGAGTGGAAACTGCAAGCTTCTCACAGCTTACGCTTGAGAGTCTTACGATGTCATTTCCATTACATTCTTTGGGTCCAAGCAAGTCACCTGGCTAAACCCAGAGTCAGTGAAGGAGGAGATTTCTCAAGGTCACGTGCGGAGGGAGAGAATTCTCATGACTGTGTCGCAAAACAGGCTACCAGAGACTTAGAGGTGGTAGTTACTATTTCCCCACGTGGCTTCATCATTTATGAGCAGACAATTGTCCAACAAATATTAGATGGCAGAGCATCTACGGTATTAGGTTTTAGTTTTAAAACTTTTTCAGAAAGTTCAGCTCCATCTGCAAGTAGGTGATTAGCACATCCATAAAATTATCTAATTTTCAAACGGGTGTGGTGGAGAAAAACTTTTAAGACAGTTCAGGACAGTAACCTTATTAGAACTAGATGTAGACCTAGTGTGGTCTTTAGAATCTTTCAGTCCAGTTTCTTCTCACCTCCTTCTCATGAGCTTTCCTTCTCTCCCAATGTGACAGGTGGGACCTAGAGAGATTTCAGTCCCATGTCCAAGTTCAGGTGGATGTTTAGTGACAGAGCAAGGGCTTCAGCCCCTTTCTGCAGCTCCACCGTCCAGTTGGAAGAATTGGGACAAGAGAAGTATTAAAAAAAGGCCCACCCACCAAATTTTATCTTCCTAATTTTCTCTATACACCAATATGCTCGAATTCTTAAAAACTTTATCTTCGGCTGTGCTTGGTTTGCAAAATGTGTGTTTAAAACTACCCTTTTTATTTTAAGCAAATCCCCAAGGAGTAAGTTCAAATGTCAAGATTCTTTTTTTTCCCCCCGCTGAATGCCTTAACACAGTGTGCAGTTTTTTTAATTAATATATATATTTTTTACATCTTTATTGGAGTATAATTGCTTTACAGTGATGTATTAGTTTCTGCTTTATAACAAAGTGAATCAGTTATACATATACATATGTTCCCATATCTCTTCCCTCTTGCGTCTCCCTCCCTCCCACCCTCCCTATCTCACCCCTCCAGGCGGTCACAAAGCACTGAGCTGATCTCCCTGTGCTATGCGGCTGCTTCCCACTAGCTATCTACCTTACGTTTAGTATGCAGTTTTATAACACGTACCAGATTCTCAGATTCATTTGGTGAAGACTGGGAATTCAAACTCTTAAAAATATTCTGACTTGAAGCTGGAGAAGAAATAGAGAATGGACACAACTTTGTGAAATCATGGTGGTCCTGGTCTTTCTGGTCTGTTTGTTGCTACCATTTAGCTCCTTGTGTCCACTTTACAGAGTCTCTGGAATCCTGGGGAATTGAGAGTCTTTTCAAAGACTCCGTCTGCAGGCATATTTTAAATCATATTTAAAAGCGTGTAGCTCGGTCTTTTTAAGGGTTTGCTGTTTGTCTCCACGTAATAATAGTAATGTAAGAACTGAGAAGTAAATCCTTCAAGTAAAACCTGCAGCAAAACGGTCTCCTGAATTGGGCTTGTGGTCTCACAGGGGAGGCCAGTTAGAAACTGAAGGCCAGAATTTGTAGCAAATACTGCAGGGTTATCTGTAAGAGGGTTTTTAGTCTGTCTTGGTTAACAGCCTCCTCCATATTCCCACAGAGAAGTCAAGCAATTTGTTTTCAAGACCCAGAAGAGCAAAACGTCTATCTGCCTGTGGTGGGAACATCAGCAAATGTAGTGAACTTGGTGGTCATAGCAGTTGCCATGTTTCAAATCTGTCCAAACTGTGATGGGGTGATTAGCACTTCAGCTTAGGAAAATGCCTCATCCACTTTTGTGAGAGGTAGAAAAATAACTAAGTAGCTGCTTTCATTGAACATTGCAGGCCTTGTTGAGGTGTATACCTTCCATACAAAACCCCTCCATGAACTGCAGTGGAAAATACCGGTTTGTGATCATTTTGAATGATGTGTGATTGCCTTCATTAGCACTATAGTTACTAAGCAGATAAGCACTTCTTTGTTTTAAAAGGGAACTTGATTTATTATTTTTTTTTTTACTATAACTGCCAGTTGCTTAATCTCTACCATCTTTAGTCTGTTTCAGAGAAAAAAAAAATCTACCTAATCTGTGCTTGTCAGTGATGGCAAGTTTTAAAAGTAACTCAAATTAAAAAAAGCAAAAGAAACTTTTTCCTCTAAGATAGAGATGAAACATTTTCTGCTTCTGTTTTCTAGATTTGCATGCACGCTTGATGTTCCAGAAAGCTAGGCATCCGTATTATTTTGAGTTTATGAATTTATAATAACCTAGTAATAGCTATGGGGTGGTTAGGCCTGGAGGGGATGGGTAAGTAACAGAAAAATGGTAAGCAGCATAAATTGTACATTCTTATTTTTAACAGTCTAGCATACAGTTTCCCTGCTTTCTTCAATCCACATATAGTAACTTCCTTCCTGAAAACACTGGTCCAGTTAGGCTAGCTTCTTATTTAAAAGCTTTCTGTGCCTGGCCCTTTCCTGTAGGAAAAAAAAAATCAAACTTTGAGGAATGGTTCTTTCTAAATTGGCCCCATTCTTCCCAGGTCATCTTTTTTTTTTTTTTTTTTGCGACACGCGAGCCTCTCACTGTTGTGGCCTCTCCCGTTGCGGAGCACAGGCTCCGGACGCGCAGGCTCAGCGGCCATGGCTCACGGGCCCAGCCGCTCCACGGCATGTGGGATCTTCCCGGACCGGGGCACGAACCCGTGTTCCCTGTATCGGCAGGCGGACTCTCAACCACTGTGCCACCAGGGAAGTCCCCGAGGTCACCTTTACTTCTCTTACTCATGAATGTGTACATCCCTGGGCTGGTAACATGCTATTCTTTCTGCTTTGAATGCCCTGAAAAATCGCCTCCTTCTACCAGCTGGTAACATTCTGATGATTCGTGTAGACTTAGGTCAAATGCCCTCACTTTGGTTGAGATCATGCCCCAGGTAAGGCTGACCTGGTCAGTTCCTCCTCTGCTTCCTGAGCTCTTGAGGGAGCGTTTTGTAAAGCGTGACTTGCTCTGTGTTGGAAGTTTATGTCTACAAGTTGGCCTCCCTCCTGCAAATACAGCTAATGTTGGAATTGTAGGCCTGCCACGGCTTGACCCACATTAGACCTCTGCCTAAATACTGAGCATGTCAGTGAATGACCTTCAGTGGAGTAGTTTAGCAACTCCAAGTTTACTCTGTGTCAACCACGGAAGGATTGTGGGGATGTAGAGACCATCATGACCAGGAAGCTAGAAGAAATTCAGTGAATGTGTGTAGACGTCTCTTCAGTTAACCTCTAAGAATGAATGAATGCTACCTGAGAATTGTTTTGTGGTGTTGTTGTTTTTTACATGAAAAAAAATTTTTTTTTTTAATAAAGCTCTACCATTACAAGTTATTTTTTCTTCTCTGTTTCCTGTGGAATTTTTTGTCTTTCATTATCAAGGTAATAACACTTGGGAGTTTTGAAATCTTAAAATCCAGTCGCAGCATTTTATCAGATGTTTGTTCTGTAAAATGGGGATAATGTCCTTGCTATTACTAATTTATCTTGAGGGAGACAGAATGGAAGTATTATTTGATCTCCAAATCGTCTGTGTAGATGAACAACTCAGTTTATTGGACTTTTTGCTAGAAACCAGCCTGTGCTTTTAAAACCTTGGAATGTTATTGGGCCGATCAACTATAAACATATCAGTATTTTACTTAGCTTGCTCCCTCTTAGCTTTTCACACTACCCCAGAGACCTAGCCAATCCTACCCCTCACCCCACAGTGAGTTGAGGCAGTCCTGGAGAATTTACCTTATTTTATGTTTGAACATTTGGGTAGAAAGCTTGGGGTGCTGAACCTCGTGGGTTATGAAATGGGTTTAGGTGTGTAATGAGCCACGCCATCATTCTACACAGATGGATAGTTTTATTAGCACATTTTCTAGGAGATGTATCTGCTGGTTACTTATGAACCAAACCAAACACAAACAATTTCCAAATTGCATCGCATACAGCCCCCAGCTTAAAGATCCTTGATTTATAAATGTCTCTGTTTCACTGGGGTGGCTGCCAAGGAATGCCCTGCTTCGGCTGAATGTGCTTTTGATTTTGGCATGAGTTGTCTTTGTTGATGATAATAAAACAATAACGGTAATCTGAGCCTCTGCTGAATGTGTGTGCCCGCTGCCCTGGCAGGTGCTTTGCAGGCAGGGCTTAATTCATTCTCACTGCAGTGCTCTTATAATGACTGATTTTAGCTGAGGCAGCCAGGGCAGCGAGCAGGGAGGTAGATTACCCCCAGTTCGCCGGCCACAGTTTGCAGAAGCGGACTTTTTGTGGAGTTTCTGTGGGTGTCTACAGTACCACTGCTTTCTCCTTTCAGGCTCAGGCATCTTGCCTGCAAATCACTTTCACTTGAGAACATCTGTGGTGTAGCCATTTCTGCTTTTCCTTTCACCCTCTCATGACGTAAAGAAAGAGAAAATGATACTAGGCAGTATTTTTAATAATAACAAGCAGATATACATATATCTTCCTCAAGTGGCTCTCCTCCGTGAAGAATAGCAGACATGCTTCACAGGCTCTGACAGCGTGATTTTCACCTGGAACAGCTGAGCTGGGTGGTGGTACATCTTGCTCTTGGATGTGTTGATACAGCCCCTTAATTGCTCAAGGTATGTACCTCTTAATCACCTCTCCTTTGACATGAGAGCTATGCCATACTAGGACCTGGAAACTGTAGGCCTTTCCAGCAACCCAAAAGGTACATGGCCCTTTCTGCAGCGACTACTCAAAACCGTAAGTCACCAACGGAGAAACATCCTAGGGTGAAACAACTGAGAAAACTCAAACATCGTACCTCTTTGAGTTCCGCGGCCCATGAGTGCTGGCTTCTTAAGAATACAGGTCGGTGGCTGCAATCTGGAATGTTCTCAAGGCCCTAGCAGGTGCTGTGAGTGGAGTGCAGGGTGGGAGGTGAGATGGCAGCCCTGAAGGAAAGTGGGGCTGGGGCAGGAGGGGGACAGGATCATCAGGTCTTTCAAGGAGAGGTTGGAAATGTGGAATTTTAGGGGGAATCTCCCAAGTTCCAAAAATTGGAACTAATTCAACCATTTGAAAAAGTCAGAGGGCCCAACCAAACGCGCCTGTGGGCCAGAATCAGCTTGTAGGAACCCACTTTGTGACCACTGGTTTAAGGCATGTTGATAAATGGACTTATTGGTACTTGACTAAATGGCACGTGAGAAAGATTTATCTTTTGGGTAGGAACATAACTCATAAGAAGGAGGTCACTTATGCATTATTACTCAAGAGTTGTTGAGGTGCAAAATATCAGAAACTTAGCGGTCTTGGGGCACTTGGTGCCTGGTAGAGAGCCATTGGGGATGATGATGTTATTTTGTGAAGATCTGCAGGGGTTCAGTGTGGTTCTAGTGTTTGGATGGGTCATATGTGTGGGGCTGTAGAAACATGTTTTTTAATGCATAGTTTTTTGGTCCCTGTGTCCCAGGTGCATGAGATTGCATGTGATTTCATAAGTGGATCAGTAGTTGGCACAGGGGCTGTGGGCTGAGGTCTCTTCTTTGTATTATCCTATTTATCAAACAAGTTTCAGACAAAGAAGCAGAACCATGGTAAGTGTTAGGGGATTAAGGACTTTTTAAATAGAAATTGGCCCTTTCTCAAATACGAGAGGAACTGGGGGGCAGTGAAGGCCTTGTGGTGGGTAGTCAGAGGGTTTAGAGAAAGTTCTACCTGGTCTCAGAAAGGGACCATAAGAGGGAAGCCCAAGAGCGTTCTCTCAAAGCCATTGCCTCTGTGTCCGTGTAGTTACCATCTCAGTAGTCTGCAGTCAGGTGCTTAGTGGTGGGCTGGGGCCCCTGTTGCTCAGCAGGGCCATTGACTGGGAAGACAAGGGTATGAGAGCAGAAGCAAGGACAAGCCGGGCCCCACCAGGCACCTTCCATCTGTCCATCGACTTCCTGAGAGTCATGGACTGGACTTCATTTCTACTTTTCAAATCTCACACAAGCTCCTCATACGGCCAGCTGTAACTGGACCATAGGGGGAAGGGTATTCTATCAAATTGGAGCTCCCAGTCAACCAAGTTGACCGCAGTACTATCATCATCCTCTATGACTAAGAATGACTACATCCTTAGAACTGTGCTATTGAGAACTGCTGAATTCTCTCCTCTGCCCTTAGAAGACTTGTGGCTCTGAAACATGGGACAGAAATACCAGGTTTAGGGATTCCCGCTTTGGCCAGGCCAAAGGAGGTATGTTTCTGTTTAGGATCCTTCCAGCATTTTATGAGCCACTTATGTGTACACGAAGGTTGTTTTATCTGATCTTTCTTCCTAGAAAATTTTAGTCTGGTGGGTTGGAGGAAAGAGGGGTATTTGGGGCCATGATGCAGAGAAGCAGAGGGGAGAACGACAGAAACTTTGGAGGTTAGGTTGAGACAGGCTGAATTCACTTTTGCCTTGGGCCAGTACACATAAATTTCCTACCTCTTAGTTTTGTCTACCTGCCTGTCAGTCAGTTAGTCAATCCATTCATCCATCCATCAATATCTATTCATATTGGCCCATATCCATATACTTATCTATATATTTATCTATCTGAATGTATATGCAGTATATTTATCTAATCTATATCCTGCTATAAACACATATATCAAGCTATTCAATGGAAATTTTATGGGTCTTTGACCATCTTCTGTTGAAAGTATTCTGTATCAGTAGCTATAGTAATCCTCTTTAGAGAGAAATTTTAGTTCTAGAAATTCTCACACAAAATAAACTCAAAAGTCATAGATGGCAGCCTCTTTTCAACCATTCAGTGAGGTAATTGGTTTCTCTCCACATGAGGAGATGCGAGGAGAAATGAGAACTCCTGCTACCTGATTTGTCCACACTTTGACTACAGAGTTGTTGTTAGAGAATCACATCTTTGCAGTCAAGGGAAGCATGTGTGTAAGTTTATGGCTGAAGCTGGCGATTTTTGCCGAAGTGTGGGCTGCTCTTAGGTGATACTTCAGCTTCTTATTGCAAAGTTGGCTACTTCTACTTCTCGACTGGTAGGTAGGATGACTGCTGAGCAAGATAAGATAAATTGCTTTCAAACCTTAGAACATTAATTTGGAAGTTACCTAGTGCACGGCAACAAGTTTTCCCTCCTTATTTCCTATAACTGCAGCTCGACTCTTCCTTTATCACCTACTTCCAATTTGGTAGATGCTTTTTTGTCAGTTTTGCTTGCGGCAAAAATGACCAAACTCCATCTTTCCTCCTGTTGTTGGATGTTTCTGGAGCGTGTTGATGACTGTATGTGTGTGTGTGTGTGTGGGGGGGGGGTTTATGTGATGTAGAAGTGTAGAGAGAGAGATTATCTTCAAGGAATATTCTCCCAAAGCCACTGAACATTCTGGGCAGAGGTAGTGGTTTGCTCAGGGGCAGATCATTTTAGATTATTTCAAGAGAGCAGAGATGTAGTGAACTCCTCCGTGTCCTGGGCACTGACCTGGGTGCTTGGCCGTCCTAGGTACTCAGTGGGAAGAGTGCCTAATTGTCATGGCTCAGGTGCAAAACAAAAGAATGGAAGTTGTGGGGGCTTCCCTGGTGGCACAGTGGTTGAGAGTGCGCCTGCCAATGCAGGGGACGTGGGTTCGTGCCCCGGTCCTGGAGGATCCCACATGCTGCGGAGCGGCTGGGCCCGTGGGCCATGGCCGCTGAGCCTGTGCATCTGGAGCCTGTGTTCCGCAACGGGAGAGGCCACAACAGTGAGAGGCCCGCGTACCGCAGAAAAAAAAAGAATGGAAGTTGTGAATTCAGTCCATTACATTCATTAATTTACCACATTTTTATTGAGCATCTGTTATATGCCTTAGGAACTGAGCTGAGTCCTAAAGGTTTAGTGGTGAGCAAAGCTTACAGTGCAGCTGGGAAACAGACAGTAATCACATGATTATACAAATAAATATTATACAAATAAATATATACACTTATTGCTATGATAAATGCTCTGAGGGGCCTTAGATGTTGTGATGGGAGCACGAACTGGGAATGTAGGCATGGTGTCGGGGGAGAGGTGGTTTAGAGAAGGCAGGGCTTTGGGGTGGAGATATACTGGGAGAAGAGACTAGTCTGTCTGCCGCATATGCATTAAGCGGTTTCCGTAGCCCTCTACACGCTGTAATCAGAAAGAAGAGCACCCTACAAAACAGAAATAGAGTTACAGATGTAGAAAACAAACTTATGGTTACCAGGGGGGAAGGTGGGGGAACGGATAAATTGAAAGCTTAGGGTTGACATACACACACTACTATATATAAAATGGATAACTAATAAGGACCTATTGTAGAGCACAGGGAACTCTACTCAATATGCTGTAATGGCCTATATGGGAAAAGAATCTAAAAAAGAGTGGATATATGTATACGTATAACTGATTCACTTTGCTGTACACCTGAAACTAACACAACATTGTAAATCATCTATACTCCAATAAAAATTAAAAAAAAAAAAAGACAAAAAAAAAAAAGAAAGAAAGAAGAGTGTCCTTGAAGATGTTCTTACTCCAAATCCCAGGGCTGGTTTGGGGGAAACTTAAGTCGCACCTCCAGGGCTGTTTGGTAACCGGGCATAATTGACTTTTCGTCTAAGGAGCTGTTCTCCTCTGGGCTGACCGAGTTGGCCTCCTGAGCTCTCCAGCTACACCTGCCAAGCACACCAGGTGCTACGTTCCCAGCTGAGGTTGGAAACTCACACAACGTTCCCGTCCAGGCCCTCTTCTCTAGTAGAGCTCCTTGACAATCTGCCCTATCCTACCATATTTTTTCGGATGACATCGATGTTGAATTAGGTGCCTGTCCTCTGTGGGAAGCTTACTGTCTGTCTGGGCCAGACCGCCCAGAGCAGGATCCCTTCCTGGCTTCCTGGCAGATGACACCTAGGCTTAAATCACAGAACGTGTTTCTTCTTCACCTGGGGCCAACTGCCTCTCTTCCGAACACTCCTTTTTTAGACTTGCCTGCACACGTACTGGTACAGGGGGTGGATGGTAGGGGCTGGGTAGATCGGGGGAGGGGGGGCAGGCTAAGTAAATAAGTAGCAAGGAGCATTTATCACAGTCTTCCTAGGGGCTAGGTGGGTTTCGCTAAATGCATTCATTTCCTGCTCGCTGATGAGTGAATACCAGGTGACTCACAGAGAGCTACTAGTTTGAAGGTTGCAACATGTTCTCACTCGTTCTGTCCTACTAGACCTTGGAAAAAGGCTTCCATTGGATGTGTTTTTAGGCACAAAGTGTCAATTCTTCTGAGATTTTTATTAAATATGTATTTTTTCCCCCAAAGGAGACATGGTTTATAAAAGGTTTGCGAAGCACTGTGTTAGATCATCTTTTATTTTCTGTCTGCCTTGGAAGTGGTAGAGTGATCACTTAAGGTAAAATCAGTCTAGAGAAATTTGGCAGAAATAATAGGAATTCCTGTTTGAAGGTGTGATGAGGCTTAGTCATTTTTTGCGATAGATACTCATATTAACAGTAATCTTATCCCATATTTATCGAATACTTACCATACATTAGGTGCAGGGTTACGATTGTATGTAATTATCATCATCATTTAATCTTTACAACAGCCCTATGAAGGAAATCCTTTTATCTCAATTTTATACATCAGGAAAGAGAAATAAGGTTAAATTATTACTAAGCGATGGGTCCAAATGACAAGAAAGGCCATCTACCTGTAAGAACAAGTTCCTAGCTATTTCTGCAACATGCACTCAGTAAGAGAGCACAGTTTTGTTTCTCATCTCCATTTCTTTATGGTAGAAAAAGGGTTCAAAATTTAATACGATTTTATGATCTGGCCAAGTTTTTCTCTGGATGCAGATGAATTTAAAAGAGAATGGCAACTTGTACACAGATGTTTGTGGCAACTTTATTTGTAGTAGACCTAAACTAGTCACAGCACAGTGCCCCTCAACATTTGGATGGGGAGACTGTGGCAAATCCACACAAGGGAATACTGTCCAGCAACAGGAGAGAATGAATTATTGATACACACCTACATGGATGCGTCTCAAAATATTATGCTGAATAAAAGAAGCCAGAGGAAGAAAAGAGTGTCTGTGCCGTGTGCTGCCATTTATATAAAATGCTGGGAAATGCAAATTAAGTTACAATGACAAAAAGTAGATCAGCAGTTGCCTGGGAGTGGCTGGGGGTGATGGTAAAGGGAGGATTGGGAAGAAACTTTCGAGGTGATGGATAGATCATTAACTTGATTTTGGAGTTGATTTCATGAGCAGATATATATGTCAAACTTTCCAAAGTGTACAATTTAAATATGTGCAGTTTATGGTATGTCAATTACACCTCCATAAAGCTGTTAAAAATACATGCAATAGGGGAAAGTAAAGAGAACGGTGAAGTAGAAGAAAGAAGAGCCCAAAGGAGCTCGAAAGAGCTCGAAAGAGCACGAAAGAGCACGAAAGCCTGCTTGCGCTTCCAGTAGAAGAGCCCATTCTACTTCTTTAGGATGAAGCCTTTGAACTCCCTTAACTTCTCTTAGCTTCAGTTTCAGTTGTGGAGAAAACGGAGATAACAGTATCTTTATTTCAGGGTTATCTTATATGTATCTAAATATATATCAAATGTTTGTTCAGAGTCTGGGGCACATGGTAGGAGTGTAATGGCAACGATCATTATTATCAACCCTATGAGCTGGTGGTGCATTGTAACTTGGAAACCGGAGGTGCAAAATCGAGGGGAAGGAAAGTTGCTGTGGGCTTGTCTTCTCAGGCAAAACTTCACTTGAAATAGATTTTTTTTTTTTTTTTTTGAGGTACGCAGGCCTCTCACTGTTGTGGCCTCTCCTGTTGTGGAGCACAGGCTCTGGACGTGCAGGCTCAGCGGCCATGGCCCACGGGCCCAGCCGCTCCGCAGCATGCGGGATCTTCCCGGACCGGGGCACGAACCTGTGTCCCCTGCATCAGCAGGCGGACTCTCAACCACTGCGCCACCAGGGAAGCCCTGAAATAGCTTTTGATGGAAATTCCCTGGTGGTCCAGTGGTTAGGACTCCGTGCGTACACTGCAGGGGGCCCCGAGTTTGATCCCTGGTCAGGGAACTAAGATCCCACAAGCTGGATGGAAAAGAAGTAGCTTTTGAAGCCTGTACAGGAGTTAGACCAGTGGAATGAGCGGAGAAAAAATGCATAGATGGCCCTAGATGAATCAGTTTTGGGGGGCTGGGGTGGGAAGAGCACGAAAGCCTGCTTGCTAAGAGATGTTTTCCTAGATAGTTTTGGGCGCAAATAGCATACAGACTTAAAGGCTATGGTGAAGGAAAGGAATGGGGGGAAGAAAGATGTGTGTCACAAGGGTTCTAATCTGACTGTTGCAATTATTGGCATTTTGGTCTGGGCAGTTCGTTGTTGTAGGAGCTGCCTTACACACTGTAGGCTGTTTAGCAGCACCACCCGCCGTCCCTACCCACTAGCTGCCAGTAGCACTCCGGCCCCTACCCAGTCATGACAATCACAGATATCTCCAGGCTGTCAAGTATCCTCAGGGGCCACTGAGGACCACTGTGCTCGTGGTTAGGCCAGGCTTCATTGAAGATGATATTTTCTTTTTCACGTTGGAAGGGAGGAAGGATTGGAACTTGTACAATAATAGAATAAACCGTTGTAGCTGGTTTAGCAGAAGTAGAGTGGTTCAGAGCATTGATCAGGAGTCAGAACAGATTCACATCCTGGCTCCATCACTTACAAGCTGCACGGCCTTTGGCAAAGAACCTATTTGTGCCTCAGTTCCCTTATCTGTAAAATGGGGGCAATTATAGTACCTTCCAGTCGGATGGTTGTGAGAATAAATAAATTGTAACTGAAACCATGAATTATTTGCTTGAAGAAAACAGCTTAGCACTTCTGTTTTTCAAAGGAGTGTGAAAGCCACCTATGGGAAGACAATGACGTCTTCCTGTCTCTAGCCGTCTTGAGCTGATTTTTAAAGTGTCCATCTCTTGAAAAGACCAGTTAAGAAATTAGTCTGAAAAGAAGGCATTGCAAGATAAATGTGGAAAACGGTACTTTGTCTCCACGCTGATTCTTCCTCCCCGAACCCATGGAGAGATCCTTGTGTTATTTTGTAAGAGCCGGGTATCCTTCCGCAGAGCAGAAAATGATGTCTAGGGCATGATGGTTGTCCTTGAGGTGAGTGGCTGTGCCCTGGAAAGGAACTTCTGGGCGTGGCCTTGGCCTCAGGGAAATCTCCTTCTCGGAACTGAAGGAAGACCTTTGCAGATACAAAAGCAGATCATGAAAGGGCTCGGAAAGGGCCTCCATTCCAACTTTTCAGTGACAGTGGAGACCCTGTGTGATGGCCAGATTGCCTCCTGGGACCATTTCCCAGCCAGAGCTTTCTGCTGCTTTTATAACTCTTGTGTTAGAGGCTGCTTAGGAAATGCTATTAGGGATGTGTCAGGCTTCAACAAATGAGAACTTCCTCCCCGCCATCCCAGCGACGCGAGAGAAGCGTAGAGCCTGGCAGAATGACGGATGCAGTGGCTTATCAAGGTCATGAGTGGCAGCTGGCCCCATTGTAGCCCACATTCAAAGAAGGCTCCCCCACTACTGCGGCAGTCCAGGGTTCTCTCCCAAATTCCTCAGATTCCAAACACAAAGGAGGTACCCTAGCCCTGGACTAATGTCCCCCCCGGGGAAGGCAGATTATTTTTAAGCTCTTGTGTAGCCTTCACTACAGACAGACGGGCCTCCTCTGTCCTAAATAGAGACTATTTAATAACATTTGCTGCTTCTTATTAACTTTCTTTACTCACCTAATCTCATGAATCTAAACTACTTTGGGACATCATTTAAAATGTTCCAAAACAAAGTGAGAATCTTTTGGCTCAGTACTTCCTTTGGAGAGGTGAATGTTAAACGGGGTTTAAAGATTTTTTTCTTTTAACCTCAAAGAGTTGAAGCTTGTTCTGGGGCCTAACACACAGCATTCTGTGAGTACAATGCTTACGTGAGCCCAGTTGTCTTAAAAGTATGCAAAATCCTCCCAAGAATTCAGGTTCATTTGACGTGCTTGTTGAGTTTATGGGGGTTAGGGCTGAATCGAAGGAGAAAAACTGTAGAAGTACAAGCAACCCCAAAAGAAAAAATCTGAATAGCAGATACTGAAATAAAAGCTAAATCTTTGTCCCTGTCTTGTTGTTCAGACCTATTGATTAAAAGTAAAAAGTGCAAAAATTAAAAAAATCAGAATCCGAGTATCAGGAGGGAATGTCCTGAGGATTTTTCTTGGACAGTCTTTCCCAATCATTTCAATCTGATAGACAAAGAATAAAAATTGACCATATTCCCTACTGGCTTAACATTTTGTGGTACCTTAGTCTCTGGGTTCTGGGGAGTAGCCTTAATCATGTTCACTTGCAAATCCTTTTCTCCTTGTTTCTTTATTAAAAAATTTTTTTACTGAAGTCTAGTTGATTTACAGTGTTGTGTTAGATTCTGCTGTACAGCAAAGTGAATCAGTTATACATGTACGTATATCTGCTCTTTTTTAGATTCTTTTCCCTCTTTTCCCATTGTTAAAGGTTGGACGATGCTAAGGGTTAGTGGACATGATTCACATATGACCTTGTTCTAGAAAGACACTCCTCGCTTCAAAGTCTCATTTCCTCTATTCTCCTCACAATTGTTTCTGCCACTTTGAAATGCTCCCACCCGCTAGCATGCATTTACGTTTCAGGAAGCATGCGGTATGGTAACCGCCTTTCCAAAGGCCAATGGCAAGGCCGTGTCTGACTTCAAATCGTGGTTACACTTTATGTTGGGAATGCATAGCAGAAAACAGCAGGCCAGCCACGTGGAGAAATAAAGCCGGAGGAGACAGTATATTTTCAGGAGCAATTTAGCGCATGATTGATCTTACTGATACTGCTAGGGTAGTGTTTATAGCTGACTAGGCTTATCTGCAGCAACTAGCCAGCAGAACTCTGTTTTTGCGAAAAATCATGGGAGACAATACATTGATTAGTTGGTAAGGTAACTCCACACTCTAAAATTAGGAAATCAGCCTGCGCTTGCTAACTTGGAAAGTTGTTAGACATAGTGTAATAGAGCTTGCTAATCTCTGGCCAGGGTCGCCTTTGGTTTCCTGCCCAGTCACATGAGCTTCTCCCTACTTTGTTTTCCCTGCTCAACCAAATCATCTCTTACTTACTGGCTGATCTCCCCTGACAGTGGTAGAGAGGAGTCCTTGCAACAGAGACTTCACAGTCAGCACAGCCTAGAATGTTTACTCTCTGTCTCTTCATGGAAGAGTGCCTGCCCCTGGTGTGGAGGCAGATTGAAAATTGAGAACCGTCAGTAAGAGAAAGAGCACAAGCTTTAGCGGCAGGCAGGATGAAGTCCATGCCTTGCTTTCCTCAAAGGTACTGGGTTGGCCAAAAAGTTCGTTCGCGTTTTCCGTAACATCTTATGGAAAAACCCGAACCAACTTTTTGGCCAACCCAATAAAACTACAGATTGTTCTACTTCAGAGGGTTTTGGTGAAGATGAAATGAGATAATGAGTGTAAAGTGTGTGTGTGTGTGTATAAAATAATATATATTATATATGATATATATGATATAAAATAATACATACGTGATATATATAACTATATCATATATAATACTTTATGTAAATATACTATATATGTATAGGTGAAGTGGAATAATCTGTAATATTATCTATCTACATCTATTAGTATAATAGATATAATATTATGTATAATATATATAAACTACATATAGCTATATTACATATAATAATATATATAGTATTTTTGTGTGTATATATGTATGCCTCGCAGATACTCAGTCTGGTGCCTGTGCCTTTCCCTTTCAGTGTTACCAATTTTTCAAGCTCATTTTCTTACCCCAAGTCACCTGTTAACAGAACGGTAGCCGAAAATACCCTTTTCCGAGCCTGACAGCAGCTGGAGAGTTAGAAACAGCATTTCTCACTCTCACCCTCCTCCTTCTTTTATTCCGCAGCGTCTTTCTTTCCTCCACAAAACTGGTGGCGTTCAGCCCTTGAGGGCAGCGAAATGCATTTTACCTTGAAGTGAATAGGTATACAGAATTGGTCTTGACCTGGAATGAAAGGAACGCACGCCAGGCATCCTCCAGTCGGTGGAACTTGAGGGGAAGCACTGTTATAGGGGAACTTAGAGCACTGATTTCCAGAGGGGAGTTTCGCATGTGACAGTGACATGCTGAGCCCGGAGCCCAGTGTCTCCCCTATGGACGCCAGGGAGCCCCCTTCGCGCTCACGTGGCCTCCTCCACCTACCAGCTCTGTTTTTTTCCAGTTAACACACTTCATGGTAAGCCGACGTGGCTGCCTTATAAACTGTATCTCCATGGGCCAAAAGGAAATACAGAGCAGCCCCATGTGAAGATGAAGGTTCTCTGGCAGTGTCTTCCTCTGTCCCTTAGCGAGCCCAGCAAACAGAGAACTCCCTTCTTTCTGGCTTAAGTTACACGTATTTTCTCCCCCTTTTCTTTTACTCTCAAAGTTGGCAGCCTCATAAGAGCAGCATTCAAGTCGGCTGTGCCAGGGATGCAGGGCATCATTAATGGGGCATTTCTTGTCCTCCTGGCCTTCTTGCCCTCTGTGCTGTCTCTGTACAATCTATTATCAGCCACCTTGTGAAGTCAGAACGTTGCCAACCACTGGCTTCTGGATCCCGTGGGTCGCTGTCTGAATCTTGCTGGTTGTCCAGGGAAAAGTTAGTTTTACTACTGTTTGTAGGAAAAAAAAATTGAATCAGATTGTATCAAACTCATTTAGGTGATTAGGATAGGTGGTAACTCACCTAAGTAAACTGGGTGTGAAGCTGATGCTGTGTGCTCATTACAGTTTGGCTTTTCATGTGAATTTTGTCCGGACTGGTGACTGATGTGCCCATTTGACCTTTTACTTTTCTTACTGTTAAAAAAAAAATAACTTCTATCTTTCTCTTCTTTGAAAGTTATTTTCATGTGACCTACCATCCTAATTAGTTGGCTGTAAAGAGGTTAAGGGGGTATAATTTCAGACCTTTTGATACTTGACATTTTTTGGGGGGTGTGGATAACAGAGCTTTTGTTCTTGTTATTGGCTTATGATGATGGTCTGAAGTTATTGTGTTTGGCTGCCAGCGTGGTGCTTGGGTGTGATTAATTTGTGCAGCTTGCCATTGGATAAATAATATTCATTCCTTGAATCCTTGTTCAGAAGGGATTAGCCAAGTGAACTGGAAACCATGCCTTTGCAGGAGAGCTTTCGCTATTTGTGATCATCAATGAGCAATCTAGTGGCTGATTTAATTCATTTCTTACAGAACTAGCTGACTCATTGGCGCTTAACGCTTCTTAGCTTCTTCTGTAGTATTTTAATCTTTAGTTTCTTCCACATCCACCAGTATTATAGTGGACACAGTTCAGAACTTAACATTTCCGCAGAGACTTTGCTCTGGGAATTCAAAATAAATACCTGTGAAATGGGTTTCAAGAACGTTGTTTTCTGATGGGTCTGTTTTTTCTGTTTTTTTTTTCTCATAGAAGAAACGTGCTTTGAAAAAGTAAAATAAACTTAGCTTTTTTAAAAGGGAGGGTTAAAACAAATAAAACATGAAACAAAACATGTAACACATTAGAGGTCTGTATTCCACAGAACTCTCAAAGTCTATAACGTGGCTTTGGGTTTTGATATTGCATCATTTACAGGCTAAATAATTTGTAATTAAGCTTTTGCCCTGTGGGATGGTTGCAGCGCGTTCTACCAGGAGGCTAGGGTTTCTCTTCAAATCTGCAGTTCACTTGATTGATGGATAAGATAAGTGACTGCAAAATAGAGGGGGTCAAGGCTTCCCTGGTGGCTCAGTGGTTAAGAATCTGCAGGCCAATGCAGGGGACACGGGTTCGAGCCCTGGTCCGGGAAGCTCCCACATGCCGCAGAGCAAGTAAGCCCGTGCACCACAACTACTGAGTCTGCGGTCTAGAGCCTGCGTGCCACAACTACTGAGCCTGTGTGCCACAACTACTGAGGCTGTGTGCCACAACTACTGAAGCCTGCGCTCCTAGAGCCTGTGCTCCGCAACGAGAAGCCACCGCAATGAGGAGCCTGCGCACCACAATGAAGAGTAGCCCCTGCTTGCTGCAACTAGAGAAAGCCTGCGCGCAGCAACGAAGACCCAATGCAGCCAAAAATAAATAAAAATAAAAAATTATTAAGAAAAAACAACAGAGGGGTCAGTTTGGGAAAGCTTTCTCCGTTGTGGCTGTCCTTTGCCTTTGAATGGTTTCCTCCTGCATTTTGTTCATCTGAACAATGCATTAACTTGCCTGATGTAGGGGAGCTAGCTTGTTGCTCATAAATTGTAGTAACGTGTCTTTTGGCTACTAGGGAGCGAAGCAGTAAAGGTTCAAGGTACTGATTTTTTTTGCATGTGTGTGTGTGTCCCCATGGACTAGACTCTGCTTCCGCACCTCAATTTTAGCCTGAATTTCAATAACAGGTGAATGTAGTATTTAATGAATGAAAATAGAGTGTAGCTAGGTAAATTTGAATTTCAGATAAACAGCGAATGATTTTTTAATTATACTGTATTTATTATATTTGATCATATTGAATATGCCCCTGTCTTTTATCTGGCAACCCTAGGTGAGTGCTGGGGAGCTAGGTTTCTCTATACTGAGGGCCCCCGAGTTAGATCAGGTATTCAGAGATAATTGTGAGTGGAATTAAGAATGGGAAAAGAGAATGCCATTTACTAAGCATTTTTTAAATATCAAATCCTTTGTAGTTAGTCCTCAGCTTGTGAGATAGGTACAGTCATCCCTCAGTATCTGTGGGACTCCTTTGCATATCAAAATCTGCGGATGCTTGAGTCCTTTATATAAAGTGGTGTCGTGTTTGCATATAACCTATGCACGTCTTCCTGTATACTTTAAATCATCTCTAGATTACTTAAAATACTGAACACAATATAAATACTATGTAAGTAGTTATAAATACAAGGTAAATGCTATGAAAATAGTTGCCCGGTGCATGGCAAATTCAAGGTTTGCATTTTGGAACTTTCTGGAATTTTTAAATTTTCAGATATTTTCGATCCTCGGTTGAATCCACGGATGCAGAACCCGAGGTTATGGAGGGCCAACTGTATTGTAAACCCTTTATACCTTTGCTGATTAAAATAGCTAACACTTATTAAATGCCTTCCATGTTCTGGGCACTGTTCTGAGAAGTTTGATGTATCCTCATTCAGTGCCGACAATAACCGTACGAGGGTTAAGTACCAACCCTCATTTTACAAGGGGGGAATCTGAGCTGAGGTCCTATAGCTAGTTAAGGGATTGTTTGGGGTTGAAGAAGAAGGATGGGTGGGGAATGTTTTGTTCCAGGTCACATAATTTGTAATTATGGAGCCAGGATTCCCGTGAAACTCCCTTCACTCCAGCAGTTTTTACTTCAGCTGCACATTGGACCTCCCTGGAGAGCTTTAAAAACCACAGATAACCGGGGCCTACCCTCAGAGAGTTGGATTTGCATGGTCTGAGACTGGCCCAGCTCTCAGAACTTTCAAAACTTCCCCAGGCGATTCTAGTGTGCAACCAGGGTTGAGAGCAGTGGCTTTAGCCCATTTTGGAGTGAAATGAATTACTCTCCTTAGGGCATCTAGTCGCTCTGTGTGCCTGTTCCTTTAGTTTTTCCTCCTCCACAGAAACTCACCATTTCAAATCTGGCAGCTAATTTTTCATGGTTTTTTGTTTCCTCAAAATTATTTTCAGGAAGTCCTGGTGAATATATGTTGGGGTATAAACAAACCACAAAGACCTCTTGAGGGTATTCTGTTGATGGATTTTCTAAGTGATCTTTTCTTTTTCATGCACCCATTAGACTTCCTAGAGGAGGGAATATCCCTTTGTTCCGCATTTAGCTCCAGCTGGGTACCAGGCTGGGTATGTGAGGAGGTCCACAGATTAATAAAACTAGACCACTACCCTCCAGGAGTTTTCAGTTTTGGAAGGGAAGTATATAAATGTAATTCTAGGTTTAATTTTTCTAAAAGTCACTTTGGAGGAGGACAAAGTATTAAGGAATTTAGAGGTGGCAGAGGCAGGGGGCAGTGGAGTGAGGGGTGACCTTTGTAGTGTGCTGCCTTGGGTTTTTTTTTTTTTTGGCCGTGCCATGCAGCATGTGATCTTAGTTCCCTGACCAGGGCTCGAACTGGTGCCCCTGCATTGGAAGTGTGGAGTTCTAACCACTGGACTGCCAGGGAAGTCCCTCTGTCGCCTTGGTTTGAATTCCTGCCCCATCACTTACCTGCTGCCCCCTCAGTCCCCCTGCCCTCGTTGACACAGTGGATATTCCAGTCCTTTGATGGGAGGCAAGAGTTAGTTTCTGCCTGTGGAGTGCACACAGCTGACCGGCCCAGGGTGAAAGCTCGGTCAGTGTGAGCTACCAGCTCTGTCTTACCTGGCTTGGCTAAAAAATAAAAGGATATTCAAGCCAGAAGGCAGCAGAAATAGAAAGAAGGGATGGCTTTTGGTACAAGGACTGAGATATGCATTACATGTGGTGGATGGGGAGAGAGGGACTGAGCTTCCAGTCCCAACGGTGACATTCACAGACGGACAGCACAGGATGAGAGGCTGATTGTTAAGGGGAAGAGGATGGTGAATGAGGTTCCTTGCAGAGTTACATTACAGCCTTCATCACAAGCAAAGCAGTGCCACGTTCCACGTTATTTTGTTCGTGCTGTGATTGCATGTTTGGGGATAATGTAGACTCTCTCTCTGTCTAACTTCTGCTGGTTTAAGATCTTGCATGAAGACAGGTTCATCCCACTACTAGCACCGCATCTGTCCTTTATGTTGAACTTGTGCTTTCTTATCGTGGTTTGTGTAGGTCTAAGTATACTACTTTGCATAGGGAATGGATAAATCTTCTGTTGCTATTTGACCGACGGGGCAATTTCCTTGTTACCAGACAGTTCTGCAAGCAATAAATACTTCTGATATTCTGAGTGTATTTATTTCTAAGTGGGAGTTGGAGTCGTAAGGCATTTACTAATGCCAGGCTCAACTTATCATTCAGAAACAGAAGGCAGATGACTTGCAAAGACTGTTCCCACTCAAGATTTTTAAGGTCATTGGAAAGCTTCCGTTTTTATTGCAAGCTCTGTACTTTGTGAACTACGTGTTGAGACTTTTAGGAGATTGCTATGACTTAAACATTTTATCTTTGCCAATGTAGCCTGGACCAGGGGTTGGCAAACTTGTTCTGCAGAGTGCCAGATAGTAAATATTTTAGGCTTTGTGGGCCATCGAGCCTCTGTCGTAAGTGCTCAGCTCTGCTGTTGGTATATGAAAGCAGCCATAGACAGTATATAAACAAATGAGCTTTGCCATGTTCCAATAAAACTTTGTTTACAAGTACATGTGGTAGGCTGGATGTGGTCCTCAGGCCAGAGTTTTCTGATGCCTGGCATAGTATGTGAGCTGTAGGGCCAGCAGTTCTTGGTTTGATTGGCCAGTTCTCAGCTGTGTGACTTAACCTCTCTGCGTCTCCCTATTGTCAACTGTAAAATGGGATCAGTAGAAGAAACCGCTTCATGGGGGTTATTTTGACGTTAAATGAGATCACACAAGTAGTTTTGCAGAGTTGCCAGACATAGTAAGGACATAGAAAATGTTAGCTAAAGGTGGGGGGGAGAAGTAAAAACAGTCCATTTCAGTCCGCATTATACAGTAATCCTGAGGTTTGATTGCAATTATTTTAAGGTAAGGAGAGACCAGCGAAGCACAATGAAGGGCCATGTAAGATCACAACTCCACGAGGAACAGATGTAAACTAGTGATATGTTGGCTTTTAACAGACTAGAAAAAGTTGATGAGATCGTGGAAAGCTCCACGTGGCCGACGTTGTTTATTCTTTGGATGGTTTTTCTTCTTGGAAATTTTGTCATTCCCTTTTTGGAAGTGAGTTAGAGACTTTTACCTATTTTGGGGGGTGTAGAGTTGGGCTTCCCCTCCCCCATGATAGCTGAGGTGTAAGGAATAATTTCTCAATATGAAATGTGACAAGCACTTATTGAGCACCTGCTGTATGTTCACATTGTGGGAGGTGTCGTGACTGCAGAGGGCGTTTCTGTAATCGTGGAGCTCCCAGTGGAGTTGCAAGAGACATACACCCATGTTTGAAAGAGCCGGGCACAATGCTGAGGCAGTATGTAAATAAGTGAAATAAGTAAATAAGTAAGTGAAGGCTTGTGTGATGCAGCCCCCCCCCCCCGTAAAGGTCCCAAGGGAATTCAGTGTGAGAAAAAAAGTCCTATCCGATGGTGTTAACCAGTGGAAGCTTCGAGAAGAAAAATCTGGATGGGGCCCTTGTGAGTGTAGCTCATCTCATCTGGGAAGATCTCTTTGCTAGGAAATAATTCTGCCCTGTTCCCTACAGGCATTGAGTTTGATTTTTGTTGGATAAAGTGTCCCCTCGTTTTAAAAATGGTACCAAATCACCAAGGCAGTGATGTAGAGGGTGGGACTTTATGGTGACAGCCCAGGGGAACAGTCATGGCCCTAGGCATTGGGTTTGCTTCACACTTCAAAGAACCTAAAAGTGAGGGTGATTTATTTATTCATGAAAACATGCCACACACAACTGGTACTCATGCCTGGAATTCTTGTTGTGGGTGGCCAGGGTGATCTGGTGAGAAGGGTGATGGCAAAGAGGGGTGAGGAACAGTTTCTCCACTAGGATGGCAGTTCCATAGGCCAGGCAGGCATTTGGGGATATTACCATATACCCGGCATACTGGAACCGAGTGTGCCACAGAGTCAGAGCTCAATAAATATTTTCTGAATAAGTGAGCAGAAGAAATATTTGAGGTGGGCCCTTTGCCCTAAATTTGATATTGGGCATTTGAGCAGAGTAGTCTAATGACAGAATGGACATGAACCAAGTGAGAATAATGCAGTAGGTGGGGCTGTGTTAAGTTATCAGATGGGAAGAGGTGAGAGAACCAACTGTCCGTCTTGTGGTTCAGGAAGTCTTCAGATGTGCTTGTATGAACTTGGTCTTCAAGGATGGGTGGAATTAAACCAGGTATATCAAGGCATGGAGAACAGGGAAGTGCATACCTCATAACAGGAAGAGCTGGGCAAAGCCATGGTGGCTTTAAAGAACACGGCAGATTTGGAGGACACTTACAAGCCCTCTGGGATTGGAGTGAAAGGCTCAAGTGAAGGGTCATTGATACACATACCCGGAGCACCTTTGCAGATGACTTTTGAATGTTCGTTGTTGCAGGGACCACAATTTCTCAGAATTCCTTCGTGTGCCCTACGTATCAAAGACCGTAGGGGGTGTCCCCACCCTTAATGGGGAAAGTGAGTTTTTTAACAGGGCAAACACTGGGGAAAGAGAGAGGACAGGCCTCATCCATGCAGCTGGCCAGATCTCCTCACCCAACCCTGGTTCAGCGGTGCCAGACGTGACATTTGGCCAATGTATCCTTTTTGTTTGTTTTGTTTTAATACATCCAGCATACTTTCTACAGCTTGTAGAAATTGACATTTCCTGCTTGAAATAACAGCTGCTATTCACTGAGGGAGGTGATTCATTTGCCAGACCCCGTTCTAAGGGCTTCACCTGTAGCGCTTGGTATGGAATTCTTATAATAGTCCAATGAGATAGGTGCTATTTTAATCCCTACCCTGTTGTTTTGAGGCGGGAACTTTATCTGTTTTGTTCCTTGCTGTATCTCCCATGCCTAGAAAGGTGCCTGGCACACAGTAGATGCTGGATTTTGAAAAGATTAATTGAGGGCAGACATAATTTGACCAAGTCATACTGGTTCTGTGTAGGAATTAAAGACCGTTACTGAATTACTTCAAAGTCTGGATTCTTCACCCTGCACGATACTACCTCCCTTCTGCCTAAAGGAGGAAATGGCAATGTTTTTCAGACTTGAGGTCTCCTTTTTAATGTTCTGGCTGTGGAATGCCTCACACAGATACTTTTGGTCATTCTTTAATTTGATGTGGATAAAGAAGTTAGAATAAATCAGGTACTGTTTAGAAATGGCTTTGTTTTTTATACATTTGCAACAACGTGTGTGTGCACTTTTCCTAATTTCCATCTACTGACAATGCTTGCTTTTGCACAAGAACGGGGTTCCCTGTAATGACCTGACTCCAAAGCTGACAGATTGGGAAACTTGTGGCTTGGAGCCTGAACCCTCGCCTAGAGCCTGGGTCAGGCCTGAGTCTGGACAGGCCCTACAGTTGGAAATTTAGGAGATCAGCCGCCAGAACTCATGTCAACATTGGCTGTTGCTCCTTATTGAGCAAGGACAGGCCATTCCACCCACAGACGTTTTCTCAGGCCTTGTCCTGTGGACTGTGAGAAATGAGAAAGTTCTTTGCCCCAGGGAGCTTCTTGTCTGCTGGAGGAGGTAGAACTCATGGAAATGGGGCAGAATGTGGGAAGAACTTTAACTGAAGCTACAAGAGCTTGGAGGAGAGAAGGGATGGACTCTGGATGGCTGCCTCCCAGGCTCTTCTGTGGTCCTGGATCTGAAAGAACAACATAATATGGGTGATCTTGAAGGAAACCCAAAAGGAAGCTTCCATTGATAAGAGTTGAATGTGGCCCTGGTCCCGTAGGCTTGTGATCCAATTTATGGAAACAAAGCAAAACATAGACAAAGGGAAGGAGGTGATGAAGGGAAGATGTAGGTAACCAACAGGTAGTTTTCATAAAGATACATAAAGATAGTTTGCTACAGCCCTCCATCACTTTAATAACACTTGGGGTTCCCATCTCTGGGCAACGAAGACATTTGTAGGAAGAGACAGTTGCTATAAGGGTTTGTGTGAATCTGTGGTTTGAGGACTGGTGATGAGGCCAGCAGGTTTTTTTTGACTATAGAGCAGTTTGTTAAAAATAATGATACACACACACACACACACACACACACACACACACACACACACACACACACACACACACACACACACACACACACACACACACACACACACACACACACACACACACACACACACACACACACACACACACCCCAAAATCTGGTTTTTCACCATAACGAGAAGGAACGTTTCAGAGGTCAAACATTGGCTCCTTCTACTTCTCATTTGACATTTTCATGAGCCAGAAAGCTTCTTCATCAGATAGCAGTTTCAGTGTTAGTAGACTATGCGTTTTGGGGGCTGTTGTGCTTCTGCAGGATTTTTGAAATGTAACCGCACTTCAGGATGAAAATGCAAAACGAAAATGCGAACATAGTAAACACCAGTAGCAGAAGTGCTATTATCTGCCTTTCTACTTGAGGGGTTTTGTGGTTTTGGTGTGTTCATTTATTTTTGGAAAAAGACCGTCAAGCCTGCTTAGTCAGTGCCCCATCTCACCAGCCCAACTGAAGGAACTTTCAAACTCTTTCACCTTCACTCAGAATTCATGTGAATTACTGGCGCCTGCTTGGGTGTTCAGTGAAAACAGTTCATCATCATTTTCTTTAAAAATTCTCATTTTTTCTGGCATTTTGACTTGATATTACCAGTTGGTGGCCTTTTCTTTGTACTTCCTAGTTTTTAATGTTAAAACAGAATATAGGCTTAACCTTAGAGTGAAAGAAAGAATTAGCACATAAACTATCTGAGCATATCTAGCCCAACGTACATTAAAAAACAAAATATATGTATAAACACACTTCCACTGTTTGGAATGAGATAATACCACAAAGCCTGATGAGTTATTTATTCATCTCTACAAATATTTATTGAACCCAACATTCCAGATAGTGAGATATAGGAGAGTGAACTAGGCATTCAAAATCACTGCCCTAAAGGGGCCTGCGTTCTTCTTGCTGTGTGTGTGTGTGTGTGTGTGTAGAGAAGATAGATAATTTAATAAATTAGCAAGATCATTTCAGACTATAGCAAGTTCTATGCAAGGAACAAATGGTCCCTTTCAAAGGAAGGAGGCTAAGATGGGGGAACTGCATGTTCAGGTCATGGTCAGTGTTCAAAGGGTCCTTTTCTGAAGTGGATGGGGACAGTGAGTGGGCAGATGTGCTAGGATCTTTTTGGTATAGTTCAAAGAAGAGTACTATAAACGTGTGTCCCCCCAAATTTCATGTTGAAACCTAATTCCCAGTGGGATAGTACTTGGAGGTGTGGCTTTGCAAGGTGATTAGGTCACGAGGGTGGATCACTTGTTAATGGGATTAGTGTACTTACAAAAGAGACCCCAGAGAGATCCCTTGCCTCTTTGCTCATGTGAGGACACAGCAAGAACACAGCTGTATATGAACTATAAAGTGGGTTCTCACCAGACACTGAACCCTGCTAGAACTTCGATTTTGGACTTCCCATTCTCCAGAACTGTGAGAGGTAAATGTCCACTGTTATAAGCCACCCACTCTATGGCATTCTGATATAGCAGCCCAAGTGGACAAAACAAAGTGTAATGGCTTAAAATGAGACAACGCTAACTTCAAATCTCAGCTTTACTTCTTAGATGTCCTCTCAGCAGTAAGGAGAAGTAATCTCTGCCCTGCAGAGTTGTTAAAAGGAGTAAAGACAAGCACAGGGCCCTGGGTGCAGCCAGTGCTCAGTAAAAGGTCAGTGCTCTTATGAGTGTTAGGTGTCCTATGTATAGGTAAGTCCTCGATGAACACAACTTTGGAAGAAGGGCATGTGGCTGAACATAAATGAAAACTCAAACTACCGGGTTTAATTCAGCTGCTAGCAGGGGGAAGTCCTGGAGGCTGTGTTGAAATAAGAGAGTCAAACACAGAGAGGGCAGCTGGATGTGGTGACCTCTGAGTTCCGCCCCTCCCCCAGCCTGACGTGCTGGTCCAGCCCCTTCTAGGGCATCATGCACAGGCCCTGGCACAGACGAAGCACTCCACAAATATGCAGATAGCTGTTGACTTTTTATTAAACTGAATTTTTAAAATTAATTTTTATTGGATTATAGTTGATTTGCATGTTGTGTTAGTTTCTGCTGTACAGCAAAGTGAATCAGTTATACATATACATATATCCACTCTTTTTTAGATTCTTTTCCCATGTAGGTCATTACAGAGTATTGAGTAGAGTTCCCTGTGCTATACAGTAGGTTCCTATTAGTTATCTATTTTTATATATAGTAGTGTGAATATGTCAGTCTCAATCTCCCAATTTATACTCCCACCCTTGGTAACCATAAGTTTGTTTCCCACATCTGTTATTTTAAACTGAATTTATTTATATGTTTAAACTGAATTCATATTTAATCCATTAAGGGAACAAATAAGCCTCCCATGTAAGTCGTTCTTTTTGTAATTTGTCGTTATTCAGCAAGGTTTTTTTTTTGTTTGTTTCTTTTTTTTACATATTATATGTTTTAAATACTGTTAGGATTTATCTATCCTTCTTCTTCATTAGAACAAAATGATTTTGGGACCCAGAACTCAAATTCTGCTTTTCCAGCTTTTTTTTTTTTTTTTTTTACTTCCTTTAAAATCTCTTCTCAGTATAATGAGAGAGATCTGGAATTCTTTCAAAGGAGTAAAATTGAAAGACTAAATAAAAACGAACTCATCCAAGGGTATTTAGCCAGTTGGTTACAGAGAAGAGAATAGATTTTGGACCTTTCAGTTTTCGGTGGAGAACTCACGTTTGATTTTAACTAATGTGTAAAATTGGGTAGAGCACATAATATGTGCGCAGGCTGCCTAGGAGCAGTCAAATCATTAAAGTATGTGTGTGTAAGAGAAAATAAACACAAATTTCCTTTTTCTGGTTTGTTGGAAGAGGGGACACTTTTAAGCATCTTTTCATCTGAAAATCGTAAGGTGCTTGAGGGCAGACCTTTGGGTCTTGAGATGTGTGTGCACGTGTGTGTGCACGTGTGTGTTGCCTGTGCAAGCTCATGGCTGCCTCTCATGCATTTACCTAACACACACTTGTACGTCCTGAGGTCCGCGGGGGTTGTTCCTCACAGGCATTTAACTCAGGTAATTCGGGAGAAAATTCTGAAGAGAGCCATCTGCACTGATCATAAAGTTAGGAAACTTGACCTGTAAAGTGATGCTGAGAAAGGAATTTAAATTCCCTTTCCCAATTTCTCGTGAGCAGTTTTCGAGGCCATTTTTTCCTACTCTTGCTTGAATATAAGCATCACGTGGGGAGCAAAATTTGGGTTGCGAGGTTTTTCCCCCAGAGATTCTGATTGACTTGGTCTGGCTATGATAAAGTAGATATGGGACACACAGGAAGTTAAGAAGAGGGGAATAACATAAAAGTTCACTTGAAAGGTATTGCAGGAATCGGGAGCAGAGTTGGTAAAGTCTTGCAGGTTCAAAAGAGCCCTGGAGAAGCTGGTGTGTGCCTCAGGGGTGTGGGTGGTGGGGTGGGGAAGATGAACCCCAGTAGGTAATTGACAGACACATCTTTAAGGGCTTTGTGTTCAAGGCTCAAGAGTTGTTTTTTTTTAAACATCTTTATTGGAGTATGATTGCTTTACAATGGTGTGTTAGTTTCTGCTTTATAACAAAGTGAATCAGTTATACATATACATATATCCCCATATCTCTTCCCTCTTGCATCTTCTTCCCTCCCACCCTCCCTATCCCACCCCTCTAGGTGGTCACAAAGCACCGAGCTGATCTCCCTGTGCTATGCGGCTGCTTCCCACTAGCTATCTATTTTACATTTGGTAGTGTATATATGTCCATGCCACTCTCTCACTTTGTCCCAGCTTACCCTTCCCCCTCCCCATGTCCTCAAGTCCATTCTCTAATGTCTGCGGCTTTATTCCTGTCCTACCCCTAGGTTCTTCATGACCATTTTTTAAAATTTATTTATTTTAGATTCCATGTATATGTGTTAGCATATGTTATTTGCTTTTCTCTTTCTGACTTACTTCACTCTGTATGACAGTCTCCAGGTCCATCCACCTCACTACAAATAACTCAATTTTGTTTCTTTTTATGGCTGAGTAATATTCCATTGTATACATGTGTCACATCTTCTTTATCCATTCATCTGTCGATGGACACTTAGGTTGCTTCCATGTCCTGGCTATTGTAAATAGAGCTGCAATGAACATTGTGGTACATGACTCTTTGAATTATGGTTTTCTCAGGGTATATGCCCAGTAGTGGGATTGCTGGGTCATATGGTAGTTCTATTTTTAGTTTTTTGAGGAACCTCCATACTGTTCTCCATAGTGGCTGTATCAATTTACATTCCCACCAACAGTGCAAGAGGCTTCCCTTTTCTCCACACTCTCTCCAGCATTTATTGTTTGTAGATTTTTTGATGATGGCCATTCTGACTGGTGTGGGGTGGTAAGGCTCAAGAGTTTTAACTTCATTGTGGACCCACTCCCTTATTCAATGTGTACATTTTTTGTCCTTATTGATGATCACAAAAGTAATATTAGTCCATTAAAAATGGAAACATTATATAATAAATTGATCCTCAAAGGAAATGTTCCCATAATTCTACCCTGTCCAACTCCAGTGAAATTACTGTTGTAAAGTGTCTGGTGAATCAGATGAGTGATTTAGAGTTATATCTCTGGTGGTAGATAGGATGGAATGCAGTGGGGAAAGCCTCCAACTTAGAGTAAGATGTGATGCCATTTCAGTACCCCAGGCAGGAGATGAATGAGGCTCTAAACTAAGGCATGAGAGGATGCAGAAAAGGGGAGGCCACCAAGAGATATGTAGACAGTGGAACGGAAAGGCCGTGGAGGAGTGAAAAAGGTGGAGGGAATCAGAGGGGCCTCTGCGGTTTCTGGCTGGGTTAACTGGCTGGGCCGTGGTGTCATTAAGGACACTTAGGAATTTGGTGGCGGATCATATGGTTGGAGACATGTCAACTTCAAAGTACCCAGGGGGTATGTGGGGATGAAAATGTCCATTAGCCTTCTGGAATTGTGAAAGTGGAATTTAGGAGTGAGTTGGGATTTAAGAATATGGATTTGGAAGCCACCGAGACATGAAAAAAAAAAAAAAGAGATACAGAGTAAGGGAGGCAAGAGAAACAATGGTAAAATGGGTCATAACTGCTTAAGTGCTTTTGTTTGTAAAGCTTAATGAGATAAGGGCCGCACTCAGATTGCGGTAGTGGAGAGGCGTGGATAAGTTATCTCCCTAGGTCACAAAGAGGTTATAGGATCTGTTCTCATGAATTCATCAAATTTAACTTCTCATGCTGAAAAAGTAGAAAATTCCTAAAGGAGCTATCATGTCAACTTTCTTGTTTTTGTTTTTAAACTTGAACGAAATCCAAATACAGAATATTTACGAATTTAGAGAAATGTTCAGTTTAGATTCCAGCTATGGTCATTCCCATAGCTATGTGGTGAAAGAAATCATGTTTCTGATGAGGATACATTTTTAAATGTTGCACTGAAAAACTGTGACTATTATGAGTTTTGGATTTGCTGCTGTGTGTGTGTGTGTGTGTGTGTGTGTGTGTGTGTGTGTGTGTGTGTGTGTGTGTGTGTGTGTGTGTGTGTGAATTGAGTTCATAGAAGTTATATCCGAAATGTCTCCTGGAGGGCATTTCCATTTGGAAATAAATTTTTTTTTCTCTTTATTCCTCTAAATATTCTAGAGTAGGAAGAAATGACAAGCACTGTATCATCGTTTGCAAAGTTTGAGCTTTAAAAAAAGGCAAATTTATTTTTAAAATTTACAATAGCTGTATTGTCAGTGGATTTGTGGCAGATTCTCAATAGTGTGGTTTTGGAAAATACACTGACTTTTCATGGCTTCAGACACGGTTTGCTTCCAAGTGCTGCCACTTACAGACTCTTGGAGGTGACTTAGGGCCTCTGGGCTCTAGCCTCCTGTTTGCAAGTGAGGATAGCAACACACATTGCACGGAATGGTTTGAGGATTAAGTTACACTCTGCATGAACACCCAAGCCCAGTTCTAACCTGCCCAGCGTTGGTATTCAAAAAATGTCCCTTCCCTTTCTATTCTCTCCTTCCCCCCCCAAAATTCATTCTCTGTTTCAGTTAAGTCCCTTTTGTAACACTATTTTAACATGATACTAAATATATTGCCAGAAACCATGTTTCCCAAAGCATATGGTGTAGTTTATAATTTCTAACTTAGCTTTTTCATTAAAACTTGAAAGCTTTTTAGCTTTATAAACTCACTTTTTGCTGCTAAGGATTATGGCTGGGGGGCGGGGGCTGGTTTCTATCTCTCCTTTTCTGGTGGCAGCTGGATCTCTGCTCTCTCAGCAGTGAGTTCCCTGTGTCCAAACAGAGCACGATGAGTGTCATGCTTTGGCCGTTGGTGCAATTATTTCTCCCGCCTCTGGGGCCCGTGGCAAGGATAGAATCACAGGGGTCCCTGGCACAGTCCCCTATGCGAATTGGTAGTTATCCTGAATGTCACAGCAGCCTGGAAACGTAGACCCCATCAGGAACCCAGCGAGAATTCTATCCAGTGCCACTCTGCTCCGTGAATCTGCATGTCATCAGGACTGCAGTGACTTTGGGAGTGTATTTGAAGCCGAGGCACTGTCACATTCATATCTGTGTGATCTAAATGCCCTTTTGCTTTTCCATCATTGTCAGGGCTGCTCTTGTTCTGTGCCTAAAAACGTAGCCCCAAACAGCCCGCCATCTAGAACTCTGAGAGATGCTGTCGACCTTTATAACTCTTCTCTTTGAGGAGAAGATAGACTCTGCTCAGGTTCCAGAAATGTTGTCTTAAGATAGCTGGAAGGAAGTGTTTGAAATGGCACATATGCTTGTGATGCTGGTAACCAAGGAAACATGTCCCTGTTGCAAAGCTTCCTTTAAAAAAACGATAGTACCTTTGGGGGATTGTCTCAGAATCACCCACAGCAAGATTCCAAAGGGATTTGAAATTAAACTAGGTCACTTCCAGAAACTGTATCAAGAATTAACAAAGTACATGAAGAACTGCTGCTTTAAAAATGCATTGTTTAGAAGAACAACCCAATACATTGTGGGTGTAATATTCTAGCATCGGAATAATCTGAGTCTTACATCCATTATAGCAGATATTGCATAAATCTTACTGGAGTAAACTTTCCTCTGCTCATGCCTTATTTTTGTATTCTTCTTCTTCTTCTTAGTTTGCCTCTTATTCCCAATTAATCTTTAGATTCTCTCCACCTCTTTTGTAACTGTCAGTGATTAAAATTGTAGAGTGTTGGTTCAGTTCAGCACCTACCCAGCTTGCATATGGAGTTTGCTAATACATGCATCTTGTGTAGAATCGTAGAAACTGGAGTTGATTTAGAAGATAATCAGATACAAACTTTTCTTTCAACAAATGAGAAACTGAATCAAGGAAGAGTTACTTAGAAGCAGAAGCCACGCCCTGAATCTGAATATACACATTTTGGTAATGTTCTTGACACAAAGACCTGAGCATTATTGGTACAGATCATGTAGTATGATCACCAGTACCATTTTAACATTGCTTTTTGTTACAAAAGATTTCTGAGTACTGGACAACAGGAAAAAAATACTGAATTTACAAAGAGCAGAAGGATTGGGATAGTCCTGAATGCAAAAGTCTCAACCTCACATGTTACAGCAACCAGGCAGTCTTTACAAATACGTAGACTGGTCTGTTATAAAAGAACAAGAAGTGGGCAGGTATTTGGTAAATTGCAGTGGGTACAAATACCTAAAGTTACTTAACCTCTGGAAGGACTCTTGACAGCCAAATGGGTAGCAGCCCCTGCCTTAAACTTTCTTATAATAAGCTGAAAACTGAATTTGTGCTGTATTTTTCTGAAGTGATATGTTTAGTAATTAAAGACATTGAAGTGGAAAGAAGTGTACATAGAACTTTCACTTGAGAGCAACTTTTACACCTGATGCCTCATTATTAATTAAATTATATACCTGGGAATGCAATTTCATCTTAGCTTAAAAGTTCAATTCTCATTGTCTATGAAAGACACTATGAACTTTGATGGGATTTTAAAGATACTTATATTCTTAGAGTCATGAAAGTGAGCACAGACCCTGAAACAAATCTGTATTGTCCGAAAGCAGTGGTTCTCAAACTGCAGCAGGCCCCAGAATCACCTGGAGGGCTTCTTACAACAGGGTGCTGGGCCTCGCCCTGAAATTTCTGAAATTTGTGATTCACTGGGTCTCGGGTGGAGCCTGAGATTTTGCATTTCTAACAAGTTTGCAGGAGATGTTGCTGATGCTGCCCCAGAAACTGTGCTTTGAGGACCACTGAATTAAAGGAAACCCAACGGTTTACTTTATTTAATATCAGTATTCCATTTAACTTGGTACTTTTATTTTATCCTCAACCTACTTGCTCAGCCAGTCACTTGAAGACTGTGGCCCCTTAGGTAGAACATCGTAAGCAGTGGTGGCTGGTCTTTGTTGAAAAATTGGCTTTAAGGTTGAGGAGCAGCCCTAATTTGTACTGTTGCCAGTTTGAGTGGTGCAAATACTCCCATCTTGGTCAGTTTAAAGCTACCAATATCACAACAATCATCTTGTGTAAAATTCCTGAAAATTTAACAATCATCTTCAGCACAGCCCTGAATCATAAGGAAGTGTCAAAGGTCACGTTGAAATTTAACCTTAAGGAAAGGGAACCCTTGTGCGCTATTGGTGGGATATAAGTTCGTACTGCCATAATGGAAAACAGCCAGTATGGAGGTTTCTCAAAAATGAAAACTAGAACTATCATATGACTCAGCAATCCCAGTTCTGGGTATATACCCAAAGGAAATGAAATCAGTTCCTGAAAGAGATGTCTACACTCGTATGTTCGTGGCAGCATTTTTCATAATAGCCAAGGTATGGAGACAACCTTAGTGTCCATTAGCGGATGAATGGTAAACATGTGGTATGTATATACAATGGAATATCATTCAGCCACGAAAAAGAAAGAAATCCTGTAATTTGCAACAACATAGATAAACCTCGAGGGTATTATGGTAAGTGAAATAATCTAGATGGAGAAAGACACATACTGTATGGTATCATTATACACAGACTCTAAATAAGTCATACTCATAGAAGCAGTACATAGAATTGAGGTTATCAGGGGCTGGCTGGGGGGGAAATGAAGAGATACAGGTCGACAGGTAGAAGCTTTCAGTTATAAGATGAATAAGTTCTGGGGATCTCATGTGCAGCATGGTGACCATAGTTAATGGTAGTGTATCATATACTTGAGAGTTGCGTAGACAGTAGATCCCAATTCTTCTTACCGCCCCCAGCAAAAAAGGGTTCATACGTGAAAAAAGGAAAAGGAAGGAAGGGAGGAAGAAAATTAATTTAACCTTACGTGAGACAGACTTTTCACATCTCTTTGAGGGTCAGGTATGGAGAGGTATAAAAAATAAATTCTTATTTACACCCTGGGTGGTCCGATGAAGATGATTCTAGTTGGCGGGGGGTGGGGTGGGGGTAGGCACTATAGTTCAAAAGTCATAGACGGGCTGTCCACAGAGGAGTTTTATTGGCTCTAGAGCCTTTTAATTTTGAATTATTTGCTGACTTACTGAGATTTTGCATATAAAAAAATCTAAATTTCTATCTTTTATTGGACGAAAAGTTAGCAATTGTGGCAACTCCAGGCCCAGATTCTTACTCATCAGCCATTAGCTGGAGCTGCTTAGCTGCTGTTTCCTCCTCTGCCTGTTCCCCATGTAGACTGGGCAGGACCTTTCCAGTCCATCCTTGTCCCTAGGCTCTCAGCTATGCTACCCTTGGACCTTCCTCATCCATCGACATTCATACTGACTAGTGCTGGCTAGTTATGCCCTCTGCACCACTTGAAGATGCAAACCCAGGAGAATATACATCCTCCTTCATGGGTACAAATGCCAGTGGGGAGAACGGGAGCGTTTGGTCACCTTGAAGGACCTTTGCAAATTGAAGATGCAAACCCAGAAGAATATACATCCTTCTTCATGGGTACAAATGCCAGTGGGGAGAAGGGGAGCGTTTGGTCACCTTGAAGGACCTTTACAAGTTGAAGATGCAAACCCAGGAGAATATACATTCTCCTTCATGGGTACAAATGCCAGTGGGGAGAAGGGGAGCGTTTGGTCACCTTGAAGGACCTTTACAAATTGAAAAGTGAAAGTGGTCAGGTATCTCGTTTTTGCTCCTTCTTCTGTGTTTTCATCCCCCCGCTGTCCCTTTAGTTGGGGAGCGGGAGAGGAGGAAAGCGGAGTTATACTTTCTAGAAACAGAATCTAAGACCCAGAGAACCCTCTAATCTCTCTTTCTAAACTATAGACCTGGGATCTAGATGACGATATTCCTGATAAGAGAATACTTGCTCCTCCGTGGTTTAATTATTGTTTATATGGTATAAACACTTTTTTGAATCCTGCTAATTATTGGTCACTTCAGTGTTTCTTTTCCCATTTTCTCTCAGCATCTTGAATCTGCCCTGCCCAGGTTGGTTTTTCCATCCTTAGCTTCTGTGAGTATGGGAAAACACAGAGCAGAAGAAAATCCTTCTCACAAAATCTTTGACTTGTCTGAACCACACTGTAGTTATTTTATTTGAGGGTAATAGCGTGAGGAAGATGTTCTAAGGGTCTCAGACAGAAAAGCCCGGATTTAAATCTGATCATTATCAGATTGAGAGCTAAATACTTTGGCAACTTTCGTGAGGAAATATCCCTGGGAATTTTCTGGATAAACATCATTCTTAAGTTTTGACAGTGTGCAGAATTTAGGCCACCCACATTGTGCGGAGTCCAAAATTGTTCAGTGAAATTTAAATGATATGTTTCAAGAGTTTGGTTGAACTTGTAATTTAACCTGGGAGGGGGGAGTAAACAAATACTGGTGGGAAAATATTTGTGCTCAAAATCAATAAGGAACAGGCAGTAGGTTGCCCTGCACTCTGAGAGCTCTACTTTTCAGCTAAAGGTAGTACCGGGTGGCATTTGTCAAGAGCAGGGAGAGATGTTGGGCATGTTGACTTGCTAAGAATCACTGCTACTGGCTCCTTGTCTTAGGATGTTCAAGTCAAGTTTATCCACAGATGAATAATCAGTGGGATTTATTCAGCGTTTACTCTGTGCCACATGGTATAATACAGGAATTTAGCGCTGTCGAGAGTCTCACTTGTGAGATGGAAAAACTGACCCTTAGAGGAATCAGTCACTCTGTGGTGGTCTCGCAACTCATGTGTGAAGGGGTGGCAGGCCTTGAATGCAGCTTTACCTGAGTCCACCTTTGCCATCACAAATTATCTGTATACGTCATTGCCCTTGGAAGAGGATTCCTTGTAGGTTGTATTTTTTATACTCATGCGTGTTGAATCTACAAATGCATCTCTATAAAAGTTTACTATTTTAAACTGGCTTCATAAAGCTTTTTAGATATTGCTTAGCACACACAGTCTATCTGACATGGCCTGAACGTATTTTGATTTTTAATGAATATTGATGTATATATTATGGTGAGTTCATCTTACTTTATAACACATAGCTTTACGCCTTCACTTTCTTTTTCTTTTTTCCTTCTTGTAGTCGATTTATCCACCAACCAGCCATATATATAGGGAAATAAATATTTTAAGCTCTTCTCTCATTTAGGAAAATTGGAAGACCCTAGGTTTTCAGACTCCCACCTAAATAAAGTAGGCAGATTCCTATGTTCTGTAAAAAGCACAGCATCTGGTGAATGGAGCATGTTAGATTTTCCATTGAGACTTCTCTCATGCATCAGTTTTCTGGTGACTTCCTGGTACTCTCCCAGTTAACCTGGAAGTGTGCTTTTATTAAGGATTTCTTTTTCCTCGAGGCCAGATGCGACCTTGCCCTTTGTCTGAGCGGCTCTGGGCCATGAGTGGAGTATTGGTAGCTCTGGGAAGAGAGCGGCTGCTTCAGGGCCCCAGCATTGGGGCAGCCACCATCTGTCCATTTTTGTAGACTTTTCGTGCTTTAGATGTTGTCCTCGCCACAAGGGCCTTTGAGGATTGGGGCCACAACTCTCCCTCTCATTCTCCCGTTACAGCTGTATAATTAGTTGTAAAGCTTTCACTTGTAGGTGGAAACTCACTTTGGCAACCACGAATTCCCACTATAATTCATTTAGAAACTGCAGTGTTTCTATTAATGGAAGAGTAGGCTCCAGCATCCAACAGCCTGGCTAATGTGTGTTGTTAATTGCATATTGTTGGTAACTGTAAACTCTGAGATGGCACTAATAAAAGGTAATAATTCCCAAGACAGCCAGGAAGGGAGCTGAGGATAACTGCAGATTCGGCTCTTGAAGTTTTGCCACGTTTGGCCACGTTTAAGTGAGCGAGAACTGATCTGAGAGCTGATAATGCATTGGGAAGTTTTTTTTGGACTAAGTAAGGGTGATTGGAGATTGGAGACTGTGTCAGTATGGGGACAGGGTGACTGCCAATGGGGCAGATGTTTTTTTCAGATAATTGCTAAGGGCTCAGAATGCCGTGGCAAGTGCTTCTCAGAAGGTTGCAGACCAGCAGAAACCTTGTACGGTCAAACCTTGTATGCTTGCCTTTTGGATCCACATTTCACGTAAGCCGATACTCAAAGCGAACGCTTGTAGAAGGAGAAGAGGATGTGGATAAATCAGAAGACTTGGGCTTGAGGCTGGCTCTGTCCCTTAGCTGAATGCCCTGAACCAGAGCCATTCAATTCACTGAACTTCAGTTCTTTGACATTTGTAGAATGTAGCTCCTTTGTTAGGGCTGTTATGAGCATTCCATGAGATAATGTAGGATATGAAACACCACTTTGTAAACTCTTTAAGTGTGAGGAAACTAGATACCTGCCCTTTCTTAATTTTCTGATGAGACAAATGGACCCAGGGGATGCATCACTGTAAATCTATTCTTTATACTCGAGGTTCTTTCAAAATACCACCCCTGAGTAGTGCTTGTAGTTTCTCTCTTTAAAAAAAATGATTAAAAAGTCAGTTTATGACCTACTGTCTAGGGCTGGAAGTGCCTTTTTTTGGTAACCCAGATTCCTGTGGCTTGCGTTGGGTCATTACTTTGGGCAATCTGATGTCTGAGAAGATCTCGTTCTCTGTGTTCCAGATAAACCCTCTTGGGCTTAGAAAAGGCACTGTCTAGAATGTGTGACTAATGGGCTGTTGAAGGTGTTAGACGTAGCCCAAGAATCCGATGAATCAACGGCTAACTGTTGTCTTTAGTAGCTCTCACCATTTTCCCCCCAAAGATAAAAGACCCTCCCCCCCCCCAACAATTAAGTTGACTGTAAGGGCATTTATGGCAGAGCTGGAAATCAAATGAAAGTCAAGATGCTGCTACTCTTCGAGGCGTTCTTCCCTAGTGGCTTAACACGGGTTAGACCCCTCAAGATCAGGAGTAAGATGAATGTATCGTGTCCTTCAAGGAGAGATCTCAGAAGTTTATTTTACCCTTTTGAAAATTTGACAGTTTAAATGCATACTTTAAAAACCTATAAGTAGGAGGCAGGTTTGTTATATTTAATTGCATTCAAAGAAATAAAAGTAGCAGAGTTGAAAGAGAAGAGTCTAGAAGAGATTGTTACCTTTGAAAGTCTTTATCAAGATTATACTATAGACTGAGTAAATAAAAAGTGATAGCCCAAGCTTTTCATCTTGGGGTGCTAATGAAATAAATACTGTGGCTGTATTGTTTTCTCCTCCAGTCCTCATTTCAACTGAGCACTGAGGGTGTCCTGGACAGGGGAGTGGGCATCCTCTCTGAGCTGGAGGCTGAATTCTCTTAGCAGAGCCAGTGTGGATCCCGAGAAGACTGTAGGGCTTGGCTACAAGGGGTCCCTGTGCCTATTGCGCACAGGTGGAGACCTGCGTGTATTTTCATTACGGTGATGGGGACAAGTGGTAGCTCTTAGCCTCTGCATGACTGTAGCCTCTGCAATTCACGAGACGATCCTGACCATAACGTGTCATCCTTTCCCGTCCAGAGTGTGGCACCTCTTTTTGGCATGTGCTTTTGTCTTGCATTTTTTGTTCTCTGAAAACTTCTTCCAGCCAAAGATTGATGTGCCTGGATGATTTATGGCAGTGATTGTCAGGGACTTTTGAAGCCCGTCCAATTTCAGGATTCGGCTTCTCATTTCTTGTCCTTTATGGCACATTTGATGAATTCTCGCTATCAGCTGACATGTTTCATAATTGTCAAAACTTTGATTGAAGTCATGTTTCTGGGAAAACAGCAACAATGGGAGAAAGAAAAAAACAGGGCTCCTTTATCACAGTTTTTTTTTCTGAGCCCCAAACTGCTCTGCTGGAGGTTCACAGCGCCATCGTTTAGCCGCTCAGTGACTTGCTGACCTTGCAAACCCATCTCCTCGCTCTCCTTTTACAGTCTTCTGCCTGCATTTACTGTGCCTCGTATTTTGCTTTATTTGGGCCTTTTCTGGTCCAGCGGGTAAAAGCTGTTGAAAGTAGCACCTCAGAGAAAGTTTCTAAGCTTTTCCGTCAGACGTCTTTCAAGGCACATCTGAGTGAGGCTTGCATAGATAGTATCAAGCTCTTTCCGTTATCTTAAACCTGGTGTTGGTTTATTTTGTTTTTGTTTTTATTCCACAACATGCTTTGGCTGGAATGTCAGCTCTTCAGGTCCTTGGCTGCTCTCACAGCCTAGAAATCTGCTTCTGCACTTTGCCGTTCTTTTCATAGTTAAGGCAACAAACATCAGTCAGTGATGTATCCGGTCCCTTCGTATATAGAGTTGATTTTGTTGGTTATTTTTTCTTTTCTTTTCTTTTCTGTTTTATTTCATTTTATTTTGTTTTATTTTTGCCCACCTCAGTCCTGTGCCTCTAATTCAGTGAAAAATATTTATAGCAACTGACTTCTTTTCCTTCCCACTCTGTCCCCAGGGTACAATGACAAAGAAGCCTTTCTTTTACCCTAGCATATAGTTTCTGTTTCCTTCCCCAGAAGCAATCACTAATACCAGTTTCTTTTGTATCCTTTTAGAGATATTGCACTCACATACAAGGATTCATTAATACACATACATAGAAACGCACATACATATACAAACATCAAGATAAAGTTTGAACTCATAAATCTGGACTTCTCAGGGTACTGTTTAAAGCACATTAATATCTGTCGTCTCCCTCCTGCTATTTAGATGAAAGACAGCCTCCTTATGTCCTGCAAGGACATGCCCCGTGTGACCTGGTTCCCCTCTGACTCTGCAGCTCATTATCACCAGTCTTCCTCTTTCTCAGTTCTCCAGACACACACCCCCGTTCTTCTGTTAGTCCCTCAAACAGAAGCCTTCCCTGCTCCCTCACATTAGCCCAGTTACCCTGCTCTGTGCTGCATAGTTTCCTGGCCTGTTCATTTATAGCATGCATCAGAATTTTAAAATTCTATATTTGTATGACTATTTGAATAACATCTTTCCTCTTCTGCTAAACTCCAAGTTCCATGAAGACGGGAAGCTTTGCTTTGCTCTCCTTCCTTCCTCCCTCCCTCCCTTCCTTTTTTTCAAGTCCTTTTATCCCTAGAGCCTGTGCTTTGCCTGAAACATATGTGGTAGAATCACCATAGATCACGGTTGCATGAATCGATAATGAATGACAAACAAATGGCTGACTGGATGGACGAATGTGTGAGGTGGAAGCTTCCTTTGGGTAGGAAGGAAATGCTGCCTTCCGGAAAACAGTTGCACTTTACTATCAAACACATTTTTTATCTGTAGACGCTGGGCACTTTCTTTTTTTTTTTTTGGTTTCTAACCAATTCCTAAGAAGTCAGCCATCCTAGAAAGGTTGACATAAAGCAGTCAAGAAAAACCATGGTGGTTAAATAGGGTATCTACACCCCTGTTTTTATTTGGAAAATTCTTCCACGTGGTCATTTTTTTTTTTTTTTTTGCGGTACGCGGGCCTCTCACTGCTGTGGCCTCGCCCGTTGCGGGGCACCAGGCTCCGGACGCGCAGGCTCAGCGGCCATGGCTCACGGGCCCAGCCGCTGCGCGGTATGTGAGATCTTCCCGGACCGGGGCACGAATCCGTGTGCCCTGCATCGGCAGGTGGACTCTCAACCACTGCGCCACCAGGGAAGCCCCTACGTGGTCATTTCTTAATGAGGCATCTAGAAAATAAGGGTAGATTAGAGAGACGAGGAGGGAAAGGAGTGACTTCCATGCTGGACCCCTGGTCCACTGAAGGTGAGACTCATGTCAGATACCTGTGTTCCTAACATCTGGCACAAGTTAAGTGCTTAGTACCTGAAATGGAGCCGCAGTGGGACGATGAACAAACATGCAGGCAGAAAGGAAGAAATGGCACTGCGAACTCCAGAGCTGACATTATCGTGAATGAGCCGCTCTGTTTCTTTGCTAAAGTCTTCAGTCTAATAAGCTACTGGAGCTCTATATTACTTACGCTACGGCCACTTTTTCTTTCAAATTTACCATCACTTTTTTCCTTTTTAGTGTTTTCCTCTAACTCTTGAGTTTTAAATCTTTTGTCTTGAAAATGACTGAAAATATAGGGAGTGTTTGGGGCAGAGATGGAGTGATGAATTTTTAGGTACAGCTCTGCATCTGGATTTGGTGCTCATTCATTTCTGAAGGTTGACCATCCTATTTTCCTCGTAGGCTGGGATTCAGTTTACATTTACATCAGTTCCACTTCTTGCATCTCAGATGGCCAAGGGAGTCAAGGTATTCCTATCTGAAGCTCCTCTTCTGCTGACTGAACTTTCTTCTACGCCAGAGCCAGAGAAGGCTTATTTGTTGCTATCTCCCATTGTGTGGATTGTGGCAGCACCGTACTTAATCGCCAATGGTCAGGAACATTCCTTCTTAATAAGAGTTCTTGAGTTATTTATAATTTAGCCCATTGCTTGTTTGTTATCGTATTTGAAGTGCTTGAAAATCTCTCTTAAGTAAATTTCTCCTTATTTACCCTATTGCCCACAAACTTCCTTTTTCCTTAGCTAATCACAAATGCCAACCTAACCTTAACTCATCCTAAGTAGCGAAACTATTTTGCTCTTTTATGAAACATGTCGAACACTTATGTCACATTCAGTTACTTTCCAGGAAATAATGGGACCTTACCCTGAAATTTCGTGTGGCTTATGACTTGGTTTATGACACCAGATGGAAGCGACAGGCTTGAATCCCCTACCCATCTGTTCCTCTTTTCCTTCCCTTCATTCATTTGACTTTTGACTTTAGATACAATTCTCACATATCAAGATATGCCTGGGTGCCAAGCCTCATGCTATGAAAGATCCAGGGTTCAAAGTCTTTGACCCTCACTGTTTCCCACATGCGTTTACCTCCATAAATGATAGGACACTCTTTCAGCCATGAAAAGTAATTAGTTGTTTCTTTTAATCTACCCAGCTGCATTCCGGAAAGTAATAAATCTCTGAAATTATTGAAATAATGAGCAACAATTACAGACACTATTGGCTTAACCTTGGGAGCTAATCTTAAGGGAGATTAAGCATGTATCCTTTTTTCTATATTCCTCCCCCCATCCTTCTTTCTTTCTGTTTCCCCCATTGTATCAATATATTCATATATATCAGCTTCACAGATACCAAACAAGTTATTGCCCTTAGTTAACACAATCTGTACCTAATATGAAAGCCGTGACTGAGGTTTCACTGATGGTCAGTTTACCTGGAATTTTATGAGTTGGGAGGCTTATGGAAATTCTTGGTTTTCAGCCAAGTGTCTATTTGATTTCAGGTGGAAAACCCAGATCTCTCTCTACATTCATTAAAATGGGTTGATCAGGGCAACTAAAGTGATCAAGAGGATGGTGTGGTTTCCAGATAAAGTAAAGAGCAAAAAGATGAGGACTTGAGAGCGGTAGGAGGAGAGTGGTAGGATAAAGGGAGATGTGTAGGGTATGGACAGGTGGAATGTGGACTTTCTTACCAAGTCCCAGGATGCTGGAACAAAAGGGCACCTCTTTAAACTGGAAGGAGGTCGTTTTAGTTCAAATAAAGGGAAATGGAATGGCTTTGCCCACCGGGTAGCAGGCATATCGAGCTCATTACTCCCAAGTGCCTGTGCTGTCTGCAGTGCCAGGGCGTGTGTTCAGGGATGCTTTAGGCAAAGCCCATTGATGGCTTCTCAACATCCAGACAGCACCCCAGCCTCTGAGTCCATCATCACACGGGCAAACAATTCTGTTGTACAAGTAGGTTTTGATGCCATTGTCTGCCATTGGATGCCATACAGCCTGATAGAAACGAGACTTTTGGTCTGACCCAGGGTGACAATTTTTATGTTCTTAAAATTGGCCATCTTCCAGAAGTGTCCATTTGACTGTGCTCATATCTCAGTACCTGAACTTCTAACAGAGAAATTTTATTTGAGTCATAAATTTTTCATGTCGAAAACTTCCTGACAATTATTAGCTAAATGTTTAGTCCAAAAGAGAGATTATATATATATATCTTATACCTTAGCTACCAAATGACTTTAACCCAGTGAGGATTTTCTGGTTGGAAGTACTTTCATAAGACTTCGGGGAGAGATACCTAAAGATCTCATATTTTAGTGGCCAGAACAAAACCTTTGTGATACATTATTAACTGCCCGCCATATGAAAAATGTGTTCGTAGAAGCAACCCAAAGTGTATAGTTAGGCAGTCCTTACCAATTAAAGCCTCCCTCTTTTAAAAAATTTTTTAATAAAAGTTCATATTTTCACAATAAATGATTTATAGAGAAATTTTAATGTGTAAGCTTTCCGCCGAGTCTAACTGAAATTAGAAGCTTTGAAGTGAACTCATAAAT